>NC_140589.1:747554818-748754818 GCF_964204655.1 Triturus cristatus
GATCCAACCATCCCTTAAAGGGATTGCAACACAACGGTTCCCTGAGTCTTTCTCCACCCAGAAAATGCAAAGTGCCTTCCTCTCTATTTCTGCGTAATGGTGCGTGGGACCCTTGAAACTCCTTTAAATAAACATTATTGATCTTTATCTCATATTCTTCTCTTGTTTTAGAATGGCCTTTCACACTCACATCAGTTGTAAGAATAGATTCATCCAGATTGCTAAAACACTCCAATGTCTGTGCCTTGGCGAGAGCCTCCTTCAATTCGCTATACTCTTTATCACACTCTTCTGACCACATAAACTGTACACCTTTCTTTAATAACACCCTCATGTTAAATGTCTTGCTCGCAAAGTTTGGGATGAACTTATGATAATATTCTGCCATGCCCAAGAATTTAACAAGATCATCTTTACTTTCCAGGATCTGAAGATTCCTAATTGTATCAACTAAATTCTTATTGAGGTCCACTCTGCTATGCCCCTGATATTCAATCTCCTCAAAGCCAAAGTTGCAATTAACCTTCTTTTGTGTTAACCTTCTCTCCTTAAACTGTTTTAATACCATCCACAAACTGTTGTCACGATCCTCTGTTGTAGCTCCAAAAACCAGCACATTGTCTTAATAAATCTTGAATCCTTTCACCCCATCTAATATACTCTCCGTCACTCTCTGGAATGCTGAGACAGCTGAAATTAGGCTAAATGAAATCCTGTTAATCTTGTACACCATGAACAGTGTTATGAAGGCTGTCAGGGGGTTAGAACACTCCTCCAACTGTTTTAGTGGTATGCACTACGTAAATCAAGAGTGGAAAACACTTTAGCTCCTTCTAACTGTCAGCATCTCTTATATATTATGTAAGAGATACCCGGCAACCACAGCCACTTCATTGAGCCTCCTCAGTTTCATGCATAACCTGATATCCCCTGAGGGTTTCTTTGTCAACAACACCAGTGAAATCCATTCCGCTGCTTCCACCTCTTGAATATTGCATTTCCCTTTTAATCTGATAATTTAATTTTCATGGCTTGCCTCATCAATAGTGGATTCCCCTTACCTTGCACACCACTGGTGTGAAATCGACCTTTAACTGAATTATATGCACATACTCTGTGAGACACCCCAACCTGTCATTGAAAATTCAGGAAGGTCCTTAGCCCTACAATGTATGTGCAAGCTTGCACATTCATCCCATGCCTTGTCCTCCTGAACCAGAACAGAAAACCTGTTACCTCCTGAGGTCTACACGCTTGCACCATCATCCATTTCCTTTTCCATCTGGACCCCACCAGGAATCGTGCTAACTCCTGAAATCCTCTATATTTCATCATTCCTTATTTTCAATATGATTGGAGTTGGGGGTGGGATCTAACATGACCTCCAAATCCCTTTGGTGACTCCAAATTATTATGCTGTCCACCCTTATATGATACATATATTTTTCTTGCATTGAGGCGCTCTTTGTAATCCAACTCGCCTAGGAAATAACCTGCTAACTCTGTGGGCTGACCACAATATTCTGTTTGTCTTATATCCGACCTAAACAATTTTACATTAGATGTCATCATCTTATCATAGAATGTTTTAGGAATCAAAGTAATTTTTGCTCCTGAGTCAAACAGAATTTTCAGCTTAATGCCATTCACACATACCTCTCCCACTGGACCATGTCTTCTTAAATCATTAATTTGTATTACTATTTGATCACACTGTAGTTCATCATAATCCTAATCATTTTGTTCATATTCAAAATCCACTTTCTTTACCTTGTTGTTTTTATTCCTCGACCTGCAATTCTTTGCACAATGTCTCTTAATCCCACAGGTTCTACATGTAAACCCCCTGGCTGGATACTTTTTGTTATTGGCCATATGTTCAGTCGCACCAAATCTGTAACACTTCCCTGTGAATTTCAATTTCTACACACCCTCACTTTAATACTCCATTTTAACTTTATACACATTTTGTGCCTACTCTTTCTCCCCAGAGCTATTATCTTTTTTAATAACATCTACACATTCTACAGAATGTTCAATTTTCTTTGCTAGCAGCAAGACTTCATCCAATTTAGGATCGTCCTTTAATCATACCAACTCTATATTACACCCCAACATGAATTGATCTCTGATTCTTTCATCAAGGATTCCTTCAAATTCACAAGTTGAGGCTAGTACTCTTAAATCTGTCACATAGTTCTCCATGGACTCCTGTGATTGTTGTACTCTCCTACCTCAGTGGTGCCTTTCTAAGACTGTGCTTATCTAAGGCAGAATTGTTATCCAATTTTGTATGCACACCTTCAAATTCATTGAACCCTTACACTTTTTCAGTCCGCAAATTAGGAAGATGTTCATACACCTCCTGACACTCTGTGGCTAGGCAATGTAGAAGCAGAGAGGTCTTTTTTTGCACACTTATGGAAGTTCCACAAACCCAATATCCAGTCCTTAGGTTCAAACCTGGTGAAATGATAACATATCTGATGCTGTGAATTCATGAATGAGTCACCAGCACACAGGGTACCCTGTAAGGGAGTATGAAAATAGACTGGCTTGGACTAATGTGTTGTTGACGTCCCACAAGAAATCAGCTGCTCCAGGCACTGTTGGCTATCAACGCTGAGGTGTGGGTGCACCACAGGAAGACACATGCCTATATTGATCAACGTTGAGGTGTACATGTCACCATAGGAACAAGCATGCATAGATTGAACATTAAAACTTGCGCTGTGCGTGTCACCGAAGACACACACTACACAGTAGAAGTAGTGTGCCCAACTGATTAGGGAAGACCTCTGACTATACTTGATATGAGTTGTGTGAGTCACTGCAGACATGCTTCCGAAGGTGGAGCTCTAAACCACAAAGATGGTGGCACGCTGGAGTGGTTATGGCATAGTATGAGTAGCTTCAGAACCCAAACCAAGATGACAGCAGGCAGGAGTTGTTACATCAGGTGTGCGTGTCACTGCAGCCACGCTAGCAAAGGCAGCGACATGTCAGAGTGATTGCGTCAGGTGTGCATGTCACCACAAGCAAACTAAAAGCACCATAATCCAACCTCACCTGATGATAAAGAAGAGACACACAAATGGTTGCGTCAGCATGCCCTCCACTCAGACGTTACTCACAAACTCAACGCCCAAGTATTCAGCCCAGTCGCTGACACACCTCAGTAACAGAGGTTCCTCAATGAAGTAAAATGCTTGCAGCTTTTCAGGAGTCTTTTTCTCTGCATAAAGATGTTACCCAGATGAGATTAAGCTTTATGACCTCAAAGGACAAGCACCGCAGGCCAAACAAGATACATAGACCCAATTGAATCAAAAGTCCTGTCCATCTGGGTATAGGATGCGAATACCCTCAAGGTGAGGTGAACACTCTTGGTTTATAAGATACTAATGCCCGGATGCTATGGGAGAGTGAGTGGGAATCATCACAACCTTATAATCCAACAGTCTCTGAGGTGCTAAAGGGCTGAGCTTCGTGCAATTTGCTGTGGGTTTCTCACATGATTGGACAGTTTAAGGGGTTAGGCTTCAAACAGTTTGTTGTGGCTTTCTCGGTGTTGGTCATGGGCTCTTTTGTCAGTACACGGTGTTGGTTGAGGCTGTGAGGTGTTTGCTGTGGGACCTGCCTTCCTGCGTGGGTTAGAAACCTGGTTGTCTTGCATGATAACTGGATGGTTTGGCCATTCAAGAGTGTCATTACTGCAGGGCGGGAGGACCTGATTTGAAGGGTCCTCATTTCTGGGTGTAGTAGTTTCCGCCAAAGAGTTAGAAGGGCAGGGCAGACACAGATTAAATGAAGCAAACATTCTCGGCTGTACCCACACAAACAGTAGTGACTATCCGGCCAGGCCTGCTTTTAGGTAGGTGCAAGGTCCTCTGATGAAAATTCAAGTCGAAAGAGGAGTAGGGTGTGTTTTTTGGCCGCTGACATATGAATGGTCAAATATGGCTGTGGGTTCCAGAAGGTGTACATTTCATTTTAAGAGTAATCAACATGATATATGTGCATATTGGTTTCTTGTGCTCGGTAGGAGTATACAAACGAGTGATAGATACATTGTGAGACATGATAGTGAGGACAGAGTTCTGAGACAGACCCTTGCTAAACGACCCTTGCTTTCTCTTAAAAGTTGTATTTTGGAAATGGTTACTCAACAAAATGCCTCCTGAAGTGCTATAAAATGTTATGACAGAAGTGCGCCGCGGCCCTTTAGAATATTGTCCGCGTTTGGTGCAGGAATTTGTAAATGTGCACAGCCCCTAAGTAAGCGGAATTCCATAAAGGAGAGACCGCCTCGGTAAACAGCACTTGACAGAAAGCATTCATGACAGTTCATTGAGGCGACTGCTGGGAGAAAATGTAGTATTCAGTTTCAACTGACAGCAGTCTTTTACTGGTACTTAAGTGAAATATGATTCCCTTTCACTGGTGTAATGGTAAGATCCGCTGAACAGTGAATGTGAGCAAGCATTGGATAAGAGGTTATTTCGCTGACAGCACTTTATCATCTGTAAGGCACTCCAATGTGCGATATTGTGTGCCTGTTTCGTCTTCCCTTTCATTCCTCTCGCCCAACAGTTACACTAAGTGGTTTCAAGATTAAAATAATGATAGTTTCTAAAGTTCTGCTCAATAAACTGTCTTGTGTAGCAGAATCGCCCGAAAACTATTCTCTGATGCAATGTTTGTTAGCAAAGCAGTTGTCAAACTGAGACGGAAAAGCAAAATTAGATCTACCAGCAGTAAGGGGAGACCATTGATATCTGCAGAGTAATAAAATCTATTTCACACTTCCAAGCAAAGAAAAAAGTATTACAAGTGAGACGTGAGACTCCTATACACATTATAGAAGCAAAGCATTTACATAGAAAACCAGCAATTTATCTGACTGCTGTGGTTTAAAAAAAATGATAGTGCTGTGAAATCTTAAAGATATTTTATGTACAGTTATGTTCTACTTTGCTCAAGTTGTGGATTTTCTACTTCAGAAATCATTTGGTATTTATGTTTGTTTGTTGTATTTTGTTTACTATTTAGTATTTAATTTTTAACTAATTAATTATTAGTTACTGTTAGACTCATTGGTTGTATAATGACTATTATCATTTTTGTTTAATCAGTGGTAATCCATCATTAAATGGATGTTTTTTGTTTTCTCATTTTATTGAAACATGCATGTTAGTGTCGTGGGGGCCTATGTAGTTGGATGACCATATATGAGGAGATGGCCTCGTGGATGAAAGTTAAAAGTGCAGTGTGCTGGGATTTCAAAGTGGTTTATTGGAGATTAAATCGAAACTTTGGTGTGAAGATTTTACCAGTACACTTAGCTTTCTGCAACCTCGAAAACGTGTAAAAATTACCACTATCCTTACTCCCTAAATAAAAACTCAACACATTGGCCAGCTAAGAACAATTTTTTTTCTTTTTTGATTTCTGCAGAAGCTGAGGCAATATCGTTTACAACATATTTCCCTCAGTCCTAAATGACAAAATCCTGAAATAGTTAAAAACGCATTCAAAGGCAAAATCGTTAACCTAGCAATATCTGGCCAATTCAACATCACTTGAAACAAGTCATTAGTAGTTGATTGCCCTAAAAACCCTCCCCATTCATCTCAATCGAGAAACTGAGATTTAAAATGTACAAAACCTCCCACTTGTCACATCAAAAACGCAGCTGTAAAGAGCCTTAAATCAGATCACTAATGACCTGCTCACATAGGTAAAAAGTGAAACCTAGTCTGACTTCCCACAAAACATCCACATGAACTCAAAGCTGACTTCTACAGCAAAAGCCTAGAACCAGTAGATGACAAACTTGCTCCTCGCTAAATCCCCGAGGACCAATAAACTGCCTAGAACAATAACTCTGTAAAAAAACAAAAGTCTAGAACAAATACGGATTTCGAGTTGAAGAATGGAAAAGTCCTGTCACTTCAAAAGAAAAAAAAAATTGCTAAACATGCCAAAAGAGTTACTACACATTGTTAAGCACAGCACAGCTCTTAAGCATAAATCAAGCCAACACTGACAGAAACCCCAAAAAGTGAATTGCATTCCAATGTTCCTTTACCACCAAAATCACCACTATGAGTGAGAAAATATAAAATCCCCATCAACATTATTCTCACTTCCTCAGCTAAACCACAAAAAATGGTCTGTATGAGAATACATTTTCAAAGAATAGCCAGAAACCACAAATATGTCACTGAAGCACATTTCTTATCATGGTGACCCATTTAATCCTAGATTACTTAAAAGCCATCTTCCTTCTTCTTATGAAATCTGGTGTTGCAAATTTAACTCTTTGATGTGAGAAGGCATCTTCCTTGATGACTAACACCTTAACAAATTATTACATTCTTTAGGAAACCACAAGCAGACACTTTTTCAATACCCAACTATAAACTATAAACCAGTTTCCAGTATTTCTTGGATGTGCAAAGCCATTTGAAACTGTGTGACTAGTCTATTCAAACGTTTCGCGGACAGTTACTTGATACTTATGAATCTGGATTTAGTAATAAGACAATAAGAGCAGCAATAGAAATGCTGTATGATACACATTAAATACAGGATTCCAGTGACTCTTGTATTCTCATTGATTTCTTTCAGCTGCTTTTCACATCATCAACCACATTTAATATCATCAATCATATGAAACTCTTGAAAGTCCTCAAAACCCACAATGGTTTTAACAACACGGTCCTGAATTAATTATATTTCCCTAAACATTGAAAATTGTGACGCCTGGTAACATCCTCCCCTTGCCTAAATAGGTTACATGTGGATTATCTCAGAATTTAATGTAGATTCCAAAGCTTTTAATCTTCATATGGAGGTGTTGAGAATCTTGAAGGAGTCACATGCAGTGGCTCATCTACACACCTGTGACACCCGACTGAACATAAAAATCCAAAACATTAATAAATTCTTAAAGTAAAATCCTGCTTAAAAATATTCAGAGGTGTATGTCTTTCCTCTTTTTAGAGTTCACCCAAAAAAACAAATAACTCCTACTCGCCTATTGTCAGTACCAATGCAAGTCTGGGACATCTTCTTTAACTAAACTGCATATGGAGAGCTTCTTCCTCTGACTTGCTCAAGAGATTAAATCAATAGGATTGTGCATTTATCACCATTAATTTATTAACTCTCACATTGATCATTTGAAAAGTCAGTCTAACTGCAGTTTATGTTTTCTCCCTTAAAAGACCAAAACAACTGATGACACCTCAGCCCATAATCGATTGTCCAAGGTCTTATTTTTGCAGAAATTATAATGTCTTAAAATTTGTACCTCCAACCACTCTCTGGCTCCTCGGAATGCTGAATTCAACTAAGTCATGGTTGGACCTGATACTCGCCAGGTAGCGATTCCTGAACTTTTTTGCTTTTTTTTCACCAGATTTTGCTGATTCTCTTATGTGGCTTCCGGGCTCGGAGAACTTTCACACCGTAAATACGGTGCAAAAGTGTGTGCTCCCTTCCTGTCCGTGTTGGGAAGTGGTGCTAATTTAATGTACTGAAATATGGGCTGATCTGTCATTGCAGACAGGTGGGTACACACTGGCATCTATTGTGAGTAAACACATGAGTAGCTTGCCATTGCAGGTGGCTGTAAGTGCACACCTCAACCTATGGTGCCCCTGATTGTGTATGCCACTTGTGCACAGGCACAAGTGGTAATTAAACCCACGTCCAGTCTGCTGTGCTGAGTCAGGCGGGTGCTCTTGCACTCCTGGTGCTGGGAACCCTGTGTCCAACCAGCCTTCGCAGGTTGGTGTGCACACTAGTGCACGTGCACCCAGCTAATGAGGAATACCTATGTGTGTTTTCTCTACCTATGAGACCTGCTCTACCCAGAGGTTAGCATGGGAAATTGGTTGACATTACTTCAAACTGCAAAAGTGGATTGCAGTGTAACGGCCTCATAATGTTTCATTTCAATGGATTCACCATGCAAAACCTTTTCCATTGGTAAAGGGGGTTTTGGCATAACTCGCTTAGAAATGCCACTCATGCAATATGGACATTTCCTTGCTCTAAGAGTCTCGGGACCCTGGTGGACACGAGGGGTTGGGAGAACACATCTGTGCATTCCCCAAGAGCCAGCAATAAACCATGGGCATCCCAAAAGAATGGCAGACCTCTGCCATTTTAGGGCCGAATTAGATAGATTGAAGATAGAGGTTGTGATGGATCATGGGCCCACTAATCATTAAGATCTGCATTCCATGGCCCTTTGTCAGACAGGCCTACAATTTAGGGAAGACATCTTTGGTTCAGCTTGAATTTCAAAGACACACGTCAGTATAACACACGCCGGTATAACTAGGGGGTCATCCTTCAGCAAGGTGTGAGATATGCTTGTGGGGACCTGAAACCAGAGAACCTAGACTGAGTTGTGACCATTGTCAGAGGACTCTGTTGTGCACATGGAGGATAACTGTACAATCAGTTCCTGGCCTGAGCCGAGGGTCTGCTGAAGCATGGTGCCCTGAAGTGTATTCTCCAAGGGTCAACCATGGGCCTCCTTTTCTCCCAGAGATCTCAGGGACATCAAAGATTGCATGCAAGGGAGCTACAGAGATCTATCTGTAACATCTGGAGAGCGGTGCCCTCTCAAGTGGCCACTTCAGTAACTGAATCCCAATGGGTAGCATGGTGTGAGCGCGATACTAAGACTTGTGTCTGGAGACTGGATTGTCTAGTGCGGAGCCCCCAGAAATTGAGCCTGCATCTATGACACGTGGTTCCTGTACTGCAGGGACACCGACACTCAAGCATCTAGTGGGTAGTGAGCGACCCACCGGTTTCGGGACCCCATGTGGCCTGTTTCGTTGATAGCGCTGCATCTCTCTCGTGTGGCACGCCGACTGCCTGCTCAATGTGTGCCCTGTCCAATTCGCAGGGTGCGACCCTCGGAGTTGGGTGTGTACCCATATTAGTGCCTTATTCTGACTCATGGGCTCTGCTTAACTTCCACCTGTGTATGAGTGTGATCGGACTGGTCTGGTGCAACTTGTATCATCGTGCAAGTGACATTGTGCCACATTTCCAGAGAGGTACAGAGTTGCATATCTTCACTGTGTGTGAATGGTACTGCCTGGTGCAACCCATCTCAATGTGCACTGGATCCTTGTGCCTCCTTTCCAGGGAGGTGCAAAATTTGCAACTCATAGTCTTTTAAATCTGAAGTGCCTGGTGCAACTCATACCAACGCACACCATGTACTTTATCCGGATTGCCTGGGCACAATCCCAATCATTGTAATCCGATTGGGGTGCTACCTCGTATCAAGAGTGTCCCCTGTGTTACTCCCATTCATTGATTGTTCCCTTTTTACCCTCATCACTGTGGATCAACTTCCCTATGCACACCTGGCCCTTCCTGAAGACATTGTGGTGCCAGGTAGTAGATAGAGAGATTAACTGGGTTGAAGGAACGCTTCTGCAGCAGTTTGGGGGTGGGTCATGAGACTGCGTGAATCCTTTTTGTTTTGAGACCTGTGGGTAAACTTCCTGAGTAGCTGCTAACCTTTCCTTGTTTACATCTACCTCCTAATTAAAACTGCTACATATTTCCACTTGTTTCCTGAGCACACAGACTAAGGGGCTGATTCTGAACTCGGACGGAAGGGCTCCAACCAACGGTCGGAGCCCTTCGGTCCCCATCGGAAGGTGCTGTTCGGATTCCTTTCTGACCGTGCCATTCCGATGGGCTCGCTCGGAAAGGAATCTGCCTTGGATTACCAGACAGCTTCTGATGGGCTCGGAGAGCCCGTCCGCCATCCGAAAATCCCTCAGTACTCCCCCGGCTGCCTCTTTACAACCGAGGGAGTACGATGGCAGTTTTCCACAGCCTTTTCGTGCCGATCTTTCCGGCATGAAGCAGTCAGAAACTGTCTTTGGGGGCCCCCAGTAGGGCCCACATGGGTGCCGGGCACCTATGGTGCCCCTCTGTTGATCCCTGCACCCGGTGGCAGGCACCTTGGGGTGCCGGCCACAGGGTGCAAGGATGAACTGCTCCCCTCCATTTCACAATGCGGGCATGCATTCTGCTCGGAATGCATGCTCCCATTGTGAAACATACGCATGCTACCGAACAGGGTTCGGTCGCATCGTACTTGCAGGGCCGTAACCGATGACAGTAGGTCGGTCGGTCATGGTTCCTGACCGATGTCCGACATCTGAATCGGCTCCCTAGTGTGAATTCAGCTGCATGCGACCCAGTGTCCGATAGGCGGGGTTGGTTATCTACTATTCATCTGGGTTTACCTGCGTGGTTCCGGCCTGCGGTGCTGCTAAAATGTGTTCTGCTTTCGTGTATGTACAAATTGTTGATATTGTGCACCGCATAAGGGTGCTCTCTCTCAATTCGCGGGGGGATAAATTAGAAATTGTCCACAGTGTGTATACTATTTATATCATAACAATACGAGTGGGCCTAGTACTGCTAGTAATATTTTCAAATGTGTTTTATGCCCAAAAAGTATATGATGTTCATGTTATAATGTTTGAAAATGTTTTGAATATAAATGTTTTAATATATATATCCTGTGTAAAGTCTCTTTTGTGGCGCTCAGTGTATTTTTCATGAGTGACTGCTTTACACATTGCCTCTGTAGTAAGCCTGACTGCTCAGAGCCAAGCTACCCAAGGGTGAGCACAGGTTATACAGTGAATGTAATCACTGTCCTTGATGGGAGTGGCAGTGCTGTGAATTGCTTTACACATTGCCTCTGTAGTAAGCCTGACTGCTCAGAGCCAAGCTACTCAATGGTGAGAACGTGTTATACAGTGAATGTAATTACCAGCAGATCTGCCTGGCTGGGAGCATCCCTTCAACGAACCAGACTCTGCAGGTTCCAAAAGTAACACAACTCATTCCAAGTTCCAAGGGTTTTGTCTACAGAACTACTCCATATGCCTAGTGCTGTGAGGCATAAATTGGTTAACTCTAGAGGCCAAAGTCAAGTTCACACATGCTTGCTTAACTTACATACGCCTCAGATTCCAGCAGCCAGATAACCTGTACTCTTTCCTAAAGTTATACAGTGGCTAAAAAAGGAAAAATACATTACAAGAGTCATTTAGAGTTTGGCAGAGTTGGAGCACTGCTGTAAATCAGAGGTACTCCTGCCACACTAAACTTGTAGTTCCTTTACTCAACTTAAAAGTGGTAAAAGCTCCAGGGTTACACAACAATATTTTACCTTGTTCTGCCAGCATATACTTCTGACCTGAAAAAACAAAACTAAAATGTGATGAGTAGATTCCTCGGATTAATTTCAGTCATTGGCAATTAACAGTTTCAATCCATTTCATCATGATTTTTTCCAACATGCCACCTCAGTCAGGAACCAACCATATACATACTAGCCTTTGTTCTGTTCCAATAGGCACTTGCCAGCCAGAATTTCCAGGTTAGGTTTCCTCTGAACAGGGACGCAAGGAATCCCAGCCAGTTCTGGCCAATTTGGGTCTCATCAATAAGTTGTCGCCAGGGTCCTATGGCATAGTAAATACGGGATCCACGTTTGGGCATACTCTTTGCACTGAAAAACACTAGCACAAGGACAGAAATGGAGGGTAAATCATTGTACCTCCTCCAATAGAAACTGAATATCACAAATATACAATGAATGATAATGTATCATTCACTGCACCTTTGTGATATTGTGTTGCACTGAGAAAAACAAAAAAAATGCCTGCCTTCTGGGCCACCAGGCAATAGTGACGGTGGGTTCATATTCTTTAGGTTGGGGAAAATATCAATGGATTTCCCTTATGGCTATGTGAGCAACAGTTGACCTGGTGCCATGGCCATATCCTGTCCAGTCCATGATCAGTTCGCTGCTCCTCTTTTAGGAGAAGTCACCCCAGATGGGGCCTTTCTGAACTCGTCACAGGAGTGAATGGTTCAGGGCTCTCAGCATCAAGTCAAACCTTCTGATCACAATTCCAGAATACTATCTTATCCACAAGCTACATTTATTGAGGCCAGTACAGTCATTGTGACCGAAAAATGAGTAAGTGTGCTAATGGCATTATTTTATATAGCGAGAACATTCTGGAAAGGTCTGGAAACGAGCAATTCCACTCGATTTGGGAGTTCTCGGCAGCTGTCTTAAACTGAAAGGGTTTGAATAGACCACCAACCCAGTGGAATATCTTCCTAGACAGTAACGGTTACTTATTGTAACTTACCTGTGAGACTTACCTGTGTAAAATCCTGGTGACTGAAAGCAGAAATCTGGATCAGATAATTTGGAATTGATCACCTCATATGCCTGGTAACGTCATGAGGACCAGGACCTGTAATCACACACACAAGAAAGACAAGACAAACAGAAAATGAAAACGCTGATTCTCACAGTGTAATGTCAAGTCACAAGACTAAGACGTGGGAGAGATTTCTAAGTATGTTAATAGTTTGCAATGAGCAAATCATTGCAAACACGGTGGACCTCAGATAATACAAAAGTGTTGCTTTTAAAAATAAATGTTTACAAAAAAATGAAGAAACTATTGCTGAGTAGCCCGTTTGACGGGGAACAGCCATTACAACGCGGTTATTACCACGCTGTGCAGTTACATCACATGCGTTACAACGCATGCGATGTTACAATGCTATGCCATTAGAACGCAAGTCTGTACATCGACTTGCGCTAGATGGCGTGCTAACATTACAAATAGTGTAGTTTACTATCCCAACACCTTCCCTACTGTTAAGTGGACTGGAGTTGGAATAGTAAATTACACTTTTTTAATGTCAGCACGCCATCTATGTAAAGACTTGCGTTCTAATGGCATAGCGTTGTAACATCGCATGCGTTGTAACGCATGCGATGTAACTGCACGCGTGGTAAAAACCCGCGTTGTAATATCACACATCCCCGTTTGACAACAAAGTAACCTTCTCTGGAATATTAATTTAGACTAAGGCAACTCTGTGAAGGTGAAAGCTTGGATTTGTTTAAAATGTTGCCAAGTAATTAGAGAGAAAGAAAAGTATTGTAATGCAATGCAGCACTTAACAAGACAGAGGGCCAGATTTAGAGTTTATCTGACTGGTACTCCATCACAAACATGAAGGACATCCCGTCTGCCTTATCACAAGTCCATTACTACCCACTGCCAAACTCTAAATGAGTTCCAGAGTCAAGAGAGAGTAATTCAGGTAGAGGGAGTCGTTTGACATTTACGAGAATAAGACTCTAATAATCTTGTAGGATGTTTATGTATCCAATCAACACAGAATGAACACGTGATTTAAGTAAATACAAGGTCACCAGGCAGTGAAGTAACAGCTGTGATCAGCAGTCTCTCTCTGCACCCCAATAGTTTTTCCCTTTATGAGTAGAACCTGACTGAGTGTTAGGAAAAATATTCATACAAGTATGTGCGCAGCTGGGTGAAGGAGGTAATGTATCTCTTCTGCTGACACAGTACAATCAGCGTAGTTCTATTCCTAAGGTTTTGGTTTAACAGATTCTGACAGACAGGCAGGTGGTCCTAGATGGCAGTCTCTGGCAGATGTCCCAGGCAGAGAATTCTAATCAACCAAGCATTCAGGGTGGAAACTCCATGTGCATCAGTACCATTGTTTATTTATTTTCAAGAAACAAACTTCCCCTTTGGAGTTTGTTCCTTAAAGAAAAAATCTTTGCAGAGCAGGTGCAACAAACAAGCATTCAATGCCTTTAGTGGAGCCACCACACAGTTGGCTCCACTTAAGCCACTGAGATCCCAGAGAAGTGAGCAGTCCCACATCAGAGAAGTGGGGGGTCAAGGCTTTGCTCACCTCGTCAACCAATGAGCCCACCCCTGCTCAGGGTCTAATTCATCCCATATATATATTACCTCACATTTTCAATTTCCACATTATACTAACAAAAGCTTTCACTAGAGCTACTCCCTCATTACAGAATTCTCTTCCCAAAGCACTGACACTGAGAAAGTCTCTCAAAAATTCCTATTCAGAACCCCTCTTACATTTTAGTTCACCCTCTCATCCTTTTCTATTCTTACACAGCATTTTATTTCAATTACTTTTACTATTCCCCTCTTGTTGTAACGTAAAATACTGATTTACAATTTCCCAACTATTGAGATCTTCCATCATTTGCTTTGTTTTATGTAAGATTTGTTTTAAAGCCACCATCTCAGTAATTTGTTAATTGTGAATCACATACACAGTCACTGTGGGTGAGTGTTGGAAAGTGGATTATTAGGAGAGGTAAATATGCATCTACCACTGGCAATAAGGCCACTAACACAGTCTAGGTCTCAGAACAGGTCCCAGAAAATTATTCCCATGCTTAACCTCTGAGAGCTTGGCTGAGAGCAGGCAGGCTTACCTTCAGAGACAGGTATATAAAGCATTTAAAAATAACAATTCAGTAAACACAATAAAAATCCAACACCCATTTATAGAAATAAGAAATCATTTTATCTTTAAAATGACACTAAAATGAAAATAAAACCACCGTAGAGAACCAGAGATATGAGTTTTTAAACAATTTCTAGTGCTTAGAAACCAATAGTGCCACTTCTGGGAATTTGGTTGCCTCTGACAGGACAAAGTCAAAGTTTGAGGCTGACTGCGATGGAGCCCTGCTCAGATACACTGAGTGGGAGGCCCGGTTAAGATTTTACCTTCACACTTAGAAACTGTTCTGGAGGAGTTCTCACCAGATATCATGCAGCCTCCTACAGCAGGCCGAATTCAGTGAGGGTTGGCCAGATTACTTTACTGTGAGAGTCCAGTCACCCTCTGGAGCTTTTTCATAAAAGTTCACCAAACATTCCCAAACTTCTGGAACTTCTACCTGAAGTTCCTTTCAAGGATCCAAAGAGTCCAAAACACAATCCAAGGGTCAGGAATCTACAAGATGGTCCTTGAAAGGTTGGGACCACAATTCCCTCGATGCAACTGGACAACACCCTTAAAAGTCCACTGGATACACTCCTGGCAGGGGACTCTTGGTGGAGTTGATGCAGGTGAGCTCTGTTAACCTGCAGCTTGCAGGGAGCCCACTTTCTATTCCTCTTGAAACAAGGTACATCCAAAGAGCTGCATTTCCAGATAAAGCAGCAGGCGCAGTCAGTCGGAAAGCAGGGCCTGATGGTGTAAATCGAGGTTCCAGCTTGGCATCCACTCTTTATTCCTCTTGAAGCAAGGTACATCTAAAGGGCTGTGGTTCCAGATAATGCAGCATGCACAGTCAGAATGCAGGGCCTGATGAGGCAAATCAAGTTTTCAGCTTGGAAATCCTTCTTCTTTTCTCTGTTTCAAGCAGCAGAGCTGAGAGGCTCTGCCCTTCTCAGATACTTAATCAGTGTACTCTGGGGTCACACAGGAGGGCATTCCTGTCCAATGAGGTGCAGGACGACACTACAAAGCATGACCATTTCCTCCAAAGTGTGGCACAATGGTCTCCCAGAAAGCACTATTTCTCCAAAATTCCATATGGCTGAAGTTCCTCAGTCAAGTAGGAGTTTCCTAATTTAACCCTCCAGGATGACTCATCTCCATATTCTTCCTCCCTCTGGCATCTGAAGAGTTCTTCCTTAATCCTGTAATCTGGCTGGGTTCAAAGAGTAGGTGTTTAAATGAAAATGACTTTTCCTGCCTGTCTCCTACTTCTATTAAAGATTACTGTTTACGACCGCTCCCCCTTCTCTGAAATTCCTATGCAGCAGAACCCTGCCCTCCCAGAATGGCTCTCTAACCCAGGGGATTCTTATCACCTCATCAAAGCAGCCTGGCTAATCCACTTAACTCTGACCAATATGGACAGATCACTGGAAGGCTGAATTTCGGCTTACAGACAAGAAAGTCTTATAACTTCTTGCCTGTAGATTTTAGGATACATTCAACAATTGCATATTGTTGGATTTATCCATACCATTCTAGGAAGTTCTTGAATTATATTTTTATAGCATTCTTGATGTTAGTTATTATTTAATAACTTCTTGCCATGTTAACCTAGGTGACTGGGGATCTGCAATGAGGAAATTAAACTGGGCAATTTCTCCCACACCAGGGCTTATAAAACATCTTTTATAAGGACCCTGTCTAAATCTACAGGACCTCCCTTCCATGGAATACCTAGGGGAGACTTTAGGGTTCAGAATATGTCTAAATATTGCTGATTCTCACTCCAAAGTGCTCCTAGCACAAAAGTAGATTTTGGAAAGCACTTTACTGCAAGGTGGGGAGTGAAATGTGCAATTTCACTAACGACAGGGCATATCAAAAACACGAGGACCCTCTTTATATATACCTGACCTCTCCCCCCGCCCCTGGGATACCTAGGGGAGACCCTAGGGATACCTAATATGACCAAAGATCATATTATGTTTGTTTTCAAGAACCACAAACACCAAAGTCGAGTTTGGGCACAATCTGCATTTAAAAGCTGCTTTTAAACTGACCTCAGGCCTCAGCAGTGCACACATGCAGGTGAGGAAAAGGCTTCTGACCTCTAAACTGCCCCATTATGTACTAGGGTTTTATAGGAGAGGGTATGCCAATCATAGGTGTACCCTAACCCATAGTGTACACTAGTGTATGTAGGTGTTTTCACTGTATTCTGTGTTTTCAGCATAGCACTGGCCCTGGACCTGGCTAGGCAGAGCCCATGGTCAGTCAGAGTCAGGTACTACTAGTACCAGCCAGCAAAAGAAATTGGGGCGCCCTGGGCACAAGGATGACTTTGCAACAGTAAGGTATGTGGAGTCTAAAAACATCTACATTAAATACAATTGGGGCATATTTATCATAGTGTTGCATCACCCTTCTGCCCGCAAGGGGGTGCAAGGGTGACACAGCACTAAAGTCAGATTTATCAAGTCACTGAAGGTCACCTTGCATGGCCCTGCATGGCTTGATAAATCTGGAGTAACACAAGGCAGCACAAATCACTTCCTTGCGTTACTCTGCCCCAGGGAGGTGTTCCATGGTTGGATCATGGGTATCCCATACATCCACCCATACATTTTGGTGCATTCCCAGATTTACCATTAGTGGTAGACCTGGAAATGCACCAAAATGCTACGCCTAGGAGAAATATCTTTGTCTCCTCATATTTTCTCTTACTATGTGTGTTGCATTTTGCAGCACAAATAGAAAGAGGAAAATGCATCTAATTATTGTTTTTGTGCAGGAAGGATGCTCAATTGTATGGCATGTCACTGATGGGTACTAGAATTTGGGAAGGATGAGCAGCAGTCACATAGGCACCAGAAGTAAAGTAAATGTCAGAAAAATGCAAAGTCTTAAACAAGAGTTGACATTTAGGTGAATATGTACAAGCAAAGTGGTGGAGTGCGGCGTTAACCCGTCCCTGCGTCGGACGGCCGGGAGCCGTCCAACGTCATGGTGAGCATGTGCGTGGGATGGCTCCCGGCTGTCCTAGCACCCACCCATGGGGGAAGAGCTGACGCTCCCCCCGTGGGCCACCCTTTCAGCTGCCCCCACTGGGGAAGGCAGGGGAAGCCCTTCCCCTGACCCCCCCGCCATCACTACACGTCATCTAATGAAGTCAATGCACGAGGCACGCTGTCCTCATTAGAGGATACCAGATGCACTGGAAGCCATTTGCTTCCAGTGCATCCGGAGAAGAGGAGGTAAGTTTCTCCTTAGGGAGAGTGGAGGGTTTAAAAAGGCATCGGAGGAAAGGAAAGGGTTTTTCTTTCCTCCGATGTCTTTTTAAGCCTTCCTGGTGCACGATCGCGCATGGGGCGTGTTCGTGCACCAGGAATGGTCGTTTTTTTTTTTTTTAAATCGCCTTTGTTTTGGCGAGCGTCCCATTGGGCATGGGTCACTCCCCTTGGGGGAGTACTTTTTTTAGATCGGTCTGCCCCCTTGGGGAGGGGTGGATCATTTTTAATTGAAAAAGCCACTAGGCCACCAGGGATTATTTTGTTTTTTAAAATATGTTTTTGGGGAGCAGCCCCTTAGGCAAGGGAATACGTTATTTTGTCCGTTTCTGCCCCCCTTGGGCTTGTTATTCTAGGCCCAGAAGCCATTAGACACCAGGGATTGTTTGTGTGGTTGGGGAGCGGCCCCTTGGGCAGCGGTCGCTCCCCTTGGGGAAGCAATATAATTTGGGGAGCGGCCCCTTAGGCAAGGGCCGCTCCCTTCTGGGAATTATTTATTTTGGCTATTTCTGCCCCTCTTCAGGGCAGATTGCCCTTGTTATTCGAGTTCCATCTGGGGGCAGAAGCCATTAGACACCAGGGATGGTTTAATGTTTTTGGGGAGCAGCCCCTTGGGCAATGGTCCATCCCCTTGGGGGAGCAATATGTTATTGGGGAGTGGCCCCTTAGGCAAGGGTCATGCCCATTTGCGGAGCATTTATTTGGGCCGTTTCTGCCACCCTGGGATGGCAGATTGGCCCAAATAAACAATTAGGTGTATTGTATGCCAACTAGGCCACCAGATTGTTTAGTGTTGTTGGGAGCAGTCCCTTGGGCAAGGGTCGCCCCCCTTTATAGGGTGATTTTTGTGGCTGTTTCTGCCCCCTTGGTGGCAGATCGGCCATATGTTTTCAGGCCCATCTGTCCCCTAGGGTGGCAGAAGCCACTAGACACCAGAGCTTTTTAAATGTTGGTGTTGGGGAGTGACTCCTTGGGCAAGGGTCGCTCCCCCTTTATGAGGGTGAATGATTTGGCTGTTTCTGCTACCCGTGAAGGCAGATCGGCCTTATGCTTTTTAGTCCCACCTTTGCTTGGCTGGTGGATAGTGTGTGGACTAGTGCATTATTTTCATATGTGATTGTAATGTTTTATTTCTCCTTTTTATTCTAGTGCAAAGCTTTTGATTCTTGTTTGCGGTTTCGGCAGTGGTTGATCTGCAGTTTTGCATAGTTGCATTTTTTTGGTAAGAAAAACATTTTCGTTGTGTTTACTCCAAATGAGTATTAATGTCATGCATGAATACATTTTTTGTAAGGGGTGCCATAATAGCAACATATTTATTTAGTGTTTTGAGCATGAAATGTCTTAAGTGTAATTTTCTTTTCTTTTTTAGTGGGATACTGTTGGTCCTTACTGTGTCTGTGCAGAGTAGGTGGTGGTGAGTCTAGCTGCTTCTGGCAAGTGAGTGGTATAGTGTTAGAGTATATAGGTCTTTGTGATAAAGCCACAATTTGTTTATTACTTATTTTAGAAAGGATTTATTGTTGTTGACTTTTTTTGACAAGTTACCTTTATTAGTAAGCATTATGGCTATGCGTAGAATTACTGCTCAGCAGGTGATTGGTATGCTTTTTGAATCTTCCTCTGAGCAGGATTAAGAGACTGACAGTGCGTCTGAGGGAGAGAAGGGAACCCAAGATACTGGCAATGAGTTTTCTGTCCATGAGGAATCATCTGATCATGAAGCTACTCTCAGTGCAGATGAATGGCTATTTTAGAAGAGGACACTGATGTGCCGATGGTGCAGCAAGAGACATCGGTATAGCAGCCTGAGGCTGCAAGTCTTTCTACTGGAAGTGCTGGACTCTGGGTTGATCCAAACATGGTGCAGCCGGTGTTGCCTGCCTTTAGTAGGATGCAGGGTGTAGAGTGAATTGTGATTTTTTTTTTAGCCTTTACAGTTTTTTCAGTTTTTTATGGATGATGCATTTTTGGCTGAGATTGTTGAGCAGACTAATTTGTGTGCTGAACAGTTTTTTTGCGGGACAACAGTGCCAGACTTAGGCCCCGCTCTAGAGTTACCCAGTGGACTCCCACAAATCTGGATGAGATGAAGAAGTTTTTGGGTTTGCCTTTTTTCATGGGCTTGGTAAGGAAGCTGTCCATGGCTTCATATTGGTCTACCAGTCCCTTGATTGCAACCGCCATATTTCCTGCAATTATGAGTTGTGCTCGGTATTTACTTTTGCTTCGGATGCTGCATTTTGTTGATAATGCTTTGGCATTGCAACGAGATCACCCTGACTGTGACCGTCTTTTTAAGATTCGGCCTGTTCTTGATCACTTTGTAGATCGATTTTCAGAGATCTATACTCCAGGAAAAGAAATAGCTGTTGATGAGTCGTTGGTCCTGTTCAAGGACTGTTTGGTTTTTAGGCAATACATTCCTAGCAAGTGGGCACGTTATGGAATTAAGATGTATATGTTGTCTGAGAGTAGGACAGGATATGTCTATAATTTCTGGGTGCACACTGGTAGGGATTCCACTATTGACCTCCCTGGTTTTCCGTCCACCTTTGGAGTTTCAGAGAAAATTGTGTGAGATCTTGCTAGAGGACTGTTTAACAGAGGCCAACATTTGTACCTGGATAACTTCTACACTGCTGTGCAATTGTTTAAGGAATTGTTTAAAGTGGACACTTTTGCTTGTGGCACAATCCGCTCTAACCGTAAAGGTTACACTAGAGAGCTTGTTTGTAAAAAGCTTCAGAGGGGACAGTGCAGTGCCTTGCGTAGTGAGGAACTGTGAGCTGTGAAATTTGTGGACAGGAGGGATGAGTACATGGTGACTACCATTCATGATGAGAGTACATCACCTGTGACTGTTTGGGGTCAGGTTGCTGAAGTGTGCAAACCTGTGTGCATTGTATCCTACAATAAGCACATGGGTGGTGTTGATAGAGTAGATCAGAGGTTGGAACCTTACACTGCTGTTCGTAAGGCTTGCATTTGGTATAAGAAGTTAGCCATCCATCTCTTCAATTCAGCATCTTTCAATGCTTTTGTTGTGTTCAAGGAGTGTTCTCCTGCGCCAAAGATGACTTTGTTCAGTTTCAGGAGTCTGTGATAGGCATCCTTGTTGTTCTGGAACAGGCAAGTGTTCCTAGATTTGGAGTGGTGGAGGATGTGGCTAGATTGAAAGATCGCCACTTTCCTTATTTAATTCCTCTCACGCCTAAAAAAACACAATCCCTGTAAGAGATGTAGAGTCTGCTTGCGAAGAGGTATGCGGAAGGAGAGTCGTATGCACTGTGCCGATTGTCCTTCTAATCCTGGGCTGTGTGTGCCCACATGTTTCAGATTGTATCACACTCAAAAGAGTTTTTGGGTAGAACCATGAGTCTAATAGTGTACTGCCTGGTCTGTATGGTTTTATACAGTTGTTGTTCAGTTTCACGTTAGGCAATAGAATGATGTCTTTAGTTACTGCTGCTGTTTTTGTAATTATAGTTTTATACTTAGTTGCAATTAGTTTGTGTTTTCTTTCTTGTTACAAAAATTTATTGACAGTGTGCATGGACTGGCGCTTGGCTAGTGGTGTGTGTGAACTGGCGCTTGGCTGGCGGTGTGCGTGGATTGGCGCTTGGCTGGCAGTGTGCTTGAACTGGTGCTTAGATGGTGGTGTGCGTGCATTGGCGCTTGGCTGGCGGTGTGCGTGTACTGGCACTTGGCTGGCGATGTGTGTGTACTGGCACTTGGCTAGCAGTGTGTGTGCACAGGCACTTGGCTGGCAGTATGAGTGGACTGGTGCTTGGCTGGTGGTGTGCATGGACTGGTGCTTGGCTGGCAGTGTGTGTGGACTGGCGCTTGGCTGGCGGTGTGCGTTGACTGGCACTCGGCTGGTGGTGTGCATGGGCTGGTATTTGGCTGGCAGTGTGTGAGTAGTGACTTGCTGCTGGTCATTACACACTCTGCTAGTCAAACGCCACCGCAGACACTATGTCAACCAACAGTCGGTGTGATTGCTTTGTCAGTCAAGCGTGCATTGGCGCTTGGCTGGCGGTGTGCGTGTACTGGCACTTAGCTGGCGATGTGTGTGTACTGGCACTTGGCTAGCAGTGTGTGTGCACAGGCACTTGGCTGGCGATGTGTGTGTACTGGCACTTGGCTAGCAGTGTGTGTGCACAGGCACTTGGCTGGCAGTATGAGTGGACTGGTGCTTGGCTGGTGGTGTGCGTGGACTGGTGCTTGGCTGGCAGTGTGCGTGGACTGGCACTTGGCTGGCAGTGTGTGTGGACTGGCGCTTGGCTGGCAGTGTGGGTGGGATGGTGCTTGGCTGGTGGTGTGCATGGGCTGGCATTTGGCTGGCAGTGTGTGAGTAGTGACTTGCTGCTGGTCATTACATACTCTGCTAGTCAAACGCCACCGCAGACACTATGTCAACCAACAGTCGGTGTGATTGCTTTGTCAGTCATGTGGGCATATGAAAGTGATGGGCCCTTGAATGGCGCTGTCTGTTGATGTGAATGTTGTAATGTGCTGGGCCAGCAGCTGGCGGTGTGAATGGTCTTGTGTGTCACGTATGAAAGCTGTGTGAATGGCCTGTAAAGAGGTTGGTGCCTTGCCGTGGCTTTACAGCTCATGAGCTGCGAGTCATTGGTTCAGGTTTTTAACCTTTTAAAAATTAAAAGTGCATTTCCTTTATGTGAAATCTGATGTTAATAAAATATACATTTTGAACCTTTCACTCACCCTCTTGCTATATCCAACCAATATGTGTGTGTGTACTTGAGGAACAGGTGGATAGGCAGTCATATTTGTCTCATTTGTCTTTCTGTGCTAAGGTGTAGTCTGTCTCTAGGGAAAATGTACCAACTTTAGATATTTATGTAAAGTAAAAAAAAAATGGGGAGTGATGGGTGGTGTGCCTCTCATGGATCCCAGCATGTTTTTTACTCATGCCACGCAAACTACAAAATGTGACTATAGTCACAAATAGAGTCATAATGTCCATGCCCTCTTCCCCTTTTGGTATGCCTCTAAGGGGGAGGTTGTTTCATCTACTCCTGTTCTGTAAATCCTCCTGCTTTAATTGCAACTTGATATGTTGTTCTTTGAGGAGGGCTAGTCATTGCCAAAGGTGTTCCTGGTCCTCAGTGCGAGCATCCACTGTTTTTTCAAGGTCATCCATCCTCTTCCCAATTTCTGTTACGTCCTTTCTAAGTTCCTGAATGCACATTTCGACTTCAGATTTAAGGGAGATGATTTCTGATTTAATCTCTTGCAAGAATTGGGTCATAAAAGATTGGGTGAGAGGGTCCTTCCGGTGGGGACGCCATGGACACGGAGGCAGCGGAACCAGTTTTGCTCCACAACGATATGACAGGGTTATCTTTCAAAATCACTGTGTCATCTTTCCCTGCCTTGTTTCGTGGCATGCCCCTTCAGGCAATAGCACTCCCAGGGAAGAGCTGTAGCAGGAGGACCAGGTAGAAGACACAATACGTCCCAGAATGAGGAGTCAAGTCAATTAGAGATAGGCCGCGCCACCAGGGTAGAGGAAGAGTACCCCCAAGTAGAGACAAAGAGTAATGCCACTGCTCCACCACGTCTGTGACCCCACAAGTCTTTTTTCACAGAGCGTGTGATGAAAATGCAAGCTAAAAAGCAGGGAGTCCGCCTCCTCCCAGGGACTAAGTAGCTATTGCACTTCTCTAACCTTCACTGACCTTGGTTCATGTGATCGAGGAGCCAGAGCAATGCATTAAGCAGGTTCTCTCCAAAGAGCCACATTTGTGTCGCTTTAGCAGATCATGTTGTGGGGCACCCCAGACCTGCACTCCTTTCTAAAAGGTAAGCCCCAGCGTGAACCAGCCTGCCAGCACATCTCCAGAGAGTCCATTGCAAAGCATTAGGCCAGTAGGCCGTCTTAGTTGTGGCGCAGCGTGGTGATACCTCAGTCCAGCAGAGGCCCAAAGCGGCAGGCCTAAGCCCCATTTCCCAGGTAACTAGGCAAACTTCAACCCCAGGTTTTTGGTGACTAGGACACCACAAAATACTGCCATTTTGCACTGTTTGGGGCTTGAATGCCATTCGGTGCTTGGTCAGTTTCAAGATCCACACCCCTGAGGTCTCTGAGGCGCTGATGACGACGTCTACGGGAGAGAGCTGGGCCGCAAAGCTTCTCTAATGGCCTCATGCTGCCCCCAAGTACCTGCAAAGCTGACAATGTGGGCCCTTCAGTGCCCCGGCTATGTGTAGAGTGGCCTAGGGGGCTGCAGCATGTAGATACTTCAGCTGTGCAGGCCTCAAGGTGGCGGCCTCGATTCCTCCCCCAGCCGGGCGCCGTATCCATACACCTCTAGGGGCTGACCGCAGGCAGCTGCTCCCCTTCCCACTGAGGCTCCACCGCCACAGTCGGTGCAGCGAGGCATCGGTTTATGTTGCTGGGTGTCCGGTAGAGGCGCGCGCCTACTCGTTTTACAGTCTACAGGAACCAGTGCGGCAAGATGGCGGCTGCGAGAATGGTCTCCTGGCCTCACAGCAGCAGTAGCAGCCCTGGGCCCCAGCAGCTCCAAGGAGCTCAATCTAAAGGATCCCAAGCCCCTCCGGTGGTTGTCGTGTTGTCTTGGGGGGTCGTTACAAGCCCTGGTGCAGTGATTTTGGCTGCTAACATCAGCAGCGGGTCGGAGCTCCTCGGTCGCACATCTCACTCATTGCGCAGCGAGACCACCAACTCATAATTTTTAAAATGATTGTTTATGTGCAGGAAGGGACACCTGATTTTATTTTTTTACAAATGCTCTCCAGTAATTATGTGCTAAATGTCCTTAACTTCTTGAGGTCGGTGGTCAGGTTTAGATCTAGTTGTGACTAACCTATATGGCTGTGGCTACTAAGTAACTGTGGTGATTGTTACATATGATTGCTTTAGTTTGTGACAAAGCCCGCTCTTTTATACCTGTAATCTAGGGGGACGGCGTCCATGAGCTGTAACGCTAAAGGCATTTAGATCTTAACCCATCCCCAGCTCTACTTTTTTGGACATAGCCTAGCACATTATTTTTTGCAAATTATGGGATATGGTAAACGAACTGTACCACTACAAGTCTTTTATACGCTGTATACTGTGTGGTTTTAACATAACATAATATTGTTTTCCTTTTCGTTGTAAACATCACACATAGTTTCAAAGAAATATTGATGATCGTAAGAGAAATGTAGGTAGG
Source organism: Triturus cristatus (assembly GCF_964204655.1). Taxonomy (NCBI): domain Eukaryota; kingdom Metazoa; phylum Chordata; class Amphibia; order Caudata; family Salamandridae; genus Triturus; species Triturus cristatus. The sequence goes on from NC_140589.1 coordinate 747,579,717, forward strand.
TAGGACTGTATAGCGGACCCCTAGCTGAGATTTATGTTTCTTCCCCCTCACTTCAGACCTTACCGCCAAATGTAAAACTATTACTAGGATGTTTTAGAAAGGGTTGCGATGAAAGATTTAACATCAACTTTTTGTGAAGCAATTTTATAATGTAATGGAAATTGTATCATCATCTATTTTAAATAGACTACTTATTTTATTGTGATATTTTTCGCTTTCTTTCTATTTTTATGGTCTAGTTTGATAGATAGAATAATGTTTATTATGATGATGATGATGAACTTCTATAGGAGTTGCAACTCATCATTTTAAAATGATTGTTTATGTACAGGAAGAGACACCTTTCTGCACATAAACAAGTGTTTTGCTGTTTCTCTCTTTTTCGTGGTCTTAATTTTGGCATTGCCCATATTAATGCCACCCTTGTAAATATGAAGCAGTGTCGAAATCAATGGGTTTTGCGGTGGAACGCCCACCTCAACACTCATTGCCCGCCCCTTTCACGGTAAGTATAGTGCGAAAGGAGGCCTTATTTACAAGACAGCGTTAAGCCACTTTAATTGACTTAACGCTGCCTTGTAAATAAGGCAAAGCCATATCGCCACAGGAACATCACTAAAAGTGACGTTCCTGTGGCGATAGAGGCTTGTAAATATGCCCCACATGCCTACAAATACAGAAGAGATTTCTGTTTCTCTATTTAGAGTTAAGCACAACAACAGCTGCCTATTTATTCGATATACATTAAAAATGGCTAATACCCTCCACCCGAACCATTTTTATTAGTTTGGGGGCCTGGAATAGACTGAATTGTCATAGTTGTAAGAGTGTAATGGTTAGTAAGAGCATTGGTACTATCATTGGCAGCACTGGCAGGGGCAATAGGTGGTGCAAGCTTCAAGGGCCTCCTGACAAGGGCCCAACACTTACTTGTTTACAAGCTACCACTGGATGCAGGCAAGGGAAGCTTAGCAGTCCATGATGATCTAAAAATTGTGAAGAAGTGTTCTCATTCCTTTCCAACATTTTGTCAACAAAGGAACACGCCTAAGGTGCATTGGTGGGTTGTTCCATAGTCTCAGCAGATTTGCAACAAAGGTCAGAAATAAGTTTCTTATAGTGCAAGAACCACTAGTCGATTGAGTTTAGAACAATGTAAGCAGTGTTACTCAAGTCATGTGCCTTGTAGATGACGTGACACACTTTTTATGAGGAAAGTAAGATGCTTTGAAATTGCTTTGGTGATTCTTCAAGGTGCATGAGGAAACACTTCTATTGATGTCAGAATGAGCTCAGGTAGGTATCAAAAGATGTCCTTGACCAAGGATAAAAAGTCCATAGGAGTGAAGAAGGACTTGATTATGTGTGGTAATAGCAGCTTCAATTGTGTAGTTTGTGTATTTTACTAAGGTGGTCCTGGAGGAGAGAAGAGTCAGTGAGAATGTCCGGAGGTTTTATTGATGTTGATAAGCGGTAAGCAACCATCAAATGATTTGAAATAGTATGCCCATCAAAATAAGAACTGATCTAACCCTGATTCAACTCATAAGAAAACGTGAGGCTCACCGTATCAAGGAACATTATCCCTCACATATAGGAATTTGCCTGTCACAAGCCTCTCTGTAAACAACCTTCAACTATACACCTTGACCTTGGCCATTGTTCAGTGTTTGTTGCTTCTTAGCTTAGTTTGCAATTTACAAATACTTTTAGTGACACACAGACAACATCATATAGTTGAACCTCTTCTGAATGAAGAATTTGAGGATATATCACCTGTTTCATTATTTACCTGCCACAGTTACTGGCAAGTGGAGGTTCCATTCTGGGGTCTTGGGTAGGCTTCACTTTAAGCTGTGGGGCTGGCAAGGAGTCTCCAATTTGCTCCTGGCCTCTTAGGTTTTTCATAGTGGAGGGCTGCACCCTGAGATGATAGACAACCTCCCTCCACTCTGTCTTCTGACATATAAGGGGGGACACCCTGAGAATTTCAGTTCAGGATCTGTGCCCAGAGACTGAACAGGTGTCTGGAATTTCAGGACTTCCAGGTAGAAAACACAGTCCTCCTCAAAGGTGACACACACTGTATCATGTGGCGGTCTGCCTCGTGCCAGATTCCTGTTGTCTGTCTGTGTGACAGAACAAGCAGAATCGCCAGGTAGGAAGTGGCCTCACCAGAGTCAGTCTTGGGGTGTTCTCCTCTCAGAGCAGGTAACCCCTGGCTCACTGGTTCTCCCACAGTGGATGGCATCCACTTTCTACCCCTTACTCTTCATCTGGGCCAATATACCCTCTGTTTACGGATAGTACTCCTAGAAATCTGTGTTTTTTGGTGACCATGGATGACCACCCAATTTTCTCACGAGAGGGAACTTATTGCCAATGATGTAGTCAATAGGCATCTGGCGACTGACAATTTTCTTCCTCTAAACAAGTATACCCTTATTATTTATTTATTTATTGCACTTTTAAAGTACACAATTACCCAACAGGGTCTCCGGGTGCTGTAGCATGTGGAGGAAGGACCAATTAAGCAACAGGCAAAAAGGGAGCACAAAGATCAGGCCGATTCACAAAATAGAAGCATCTTTAACCTTTTATCAAAGGATAGCAGATAGTGACAGTTCCTAAGGGCAATTGGAAGAAAGTTCCAACGCCTAGGGCCAAGACAGGCAAAGGAGCAATCCCTGATACAGACAAGTCAAAATCTGGGAATTGTAAACAGTGAGAGGCTGGCAGATCTCAACTGTCGAGCTGGAACAAAAGCTGTAACCAGACTTTGAACATTAGAAGGGGCAAGTCCACATTTGGCGTGAAACATATAGCAGAGGGCATTGAACTCAATACACTTATTAACACCAAGCCAGTGGAGTTGGTGGAGCAAAGGAGACATAAAAGCATATCTGCACAGATGAAAAAGAAGACGAGCAGCAGCATTCTGAATGATCTGAAGGTGATGTATTGAGGCTTTATCTGCGCTCAGGTATAGCACATTGCCGTAGTCCAGCCTGGACACCACCAAAGCCTACAGAACTGTTCTCTGAGCTGGGGGAGGAATTAACCAGAGGATTTCTGTAATCCATCTAAGAGCAGCAAAGCAAGATGCTGCTACCCAGGAAACCTGAGGTTTAAGGGAGAGCTTTTTCTCAATAATAAAACCCAGGTTTTTGACTTTAGGGACAGAGGCCGGTACAGGGCCCAGATTATCAGGCCAGTGTTTGATTCCCCAAATCTCCGGGTTATTGCCCAGAATAAGCACCTCGGTTTTGGTGCTATTTAGCTTCAGAGCGTTACTGTTCAGTCATGAAGAAACATTCTTTAAACCAAGCAGCAGCAGTATCTTGGTGCTGGGCAGCAGAATGGGAGAAAACAATCTGGGTATCATTGGCATAGGAAAAGATGGTCAAGCCCGACTTCTCAGCAATGTCAGCCATAGGGCGAACATATACATTAAAAAGTAACAGGCTCAAAATAGAGCCCTGAGGAACTCCGGAGGTTAAAGCTAAAGTGTGGGATCTCACTTTGTTCGAAAATACCTGAAAGGTGCGGTCCTTTAAACAGGAGATCAACCACCTCAAAGCCAGACCCACGATACCAGAGGCTTGCAGACAGTCTAACAGAATGTAATGAGACCCCGTATTGAAATCCGCACTCAAATCCAAGAGGATGAGGGCAGTCCCCCCGGAGTCAAGTTGTAGCCTGAGGTGCTCAGTAACCCCCAAGAAAAGCAGACGATGGCCAGGTCCATATCCAGACTGAGAGGTATGCAACAAATTGTGAGTGGTGACATAGGAAGAAAGTGGAGTATTAATGTGTTGTTCCAGAATTTTAGAAAACACAGACAAAAGAGAAATAGGACAAAAAGTAGACCAACAAAGGTGGTCAAGACCTTCCTTTTTTAGGAGAAGGAAGGCAAGTGAATGTTTCCACTCCAGAGGAACAAAGCCTGTACTAAGTGAAGTATTGAGGAGGTTAAGAATCACAGAAAGGACCATGTTGTCCAGGAGGATAAGTTTAGACGGGTAGAGGGTCACAAGGTGATCCAGACTTGATAGATCTCAGTAACAGCTTGAAGGAAGGCAAATCCAAAAGTTGCCATGAACTAATCTGTGAGGGATACACAGATGCAGAAGCCTAGGAGGAAGGATCTAGGGAGTCTGTCAAGGAGCTCTTAGGAAACATTAGATTCCCTTGTTGGAGAGCATCCACAGCAAGTTGGTCATGAATAGACGACTCTATTACAGAAAAAGGATGCTAACTCAGCACAGTGAGGTTGGGAAAGTGAGGGAGGAGCCAGGAAAGTACTGGCGGCTGAGAGTTTAGTATCATCCTTAAACAGAGTTTTCTGGCAGTGTTGGGAGCTAGAAATCTTCTCAATATAAAAGGCTGCACAGGCCAATCTACAAAGAGCATGTCTCTTTAATGCTCCCAAATACTCCTACCGATGGACCTGCACCACCATACAGGTCTGTCCTGGTAGATACTGTTCTGGGAAAATCAGCCTTGCTACCCCCATAGGCTGGCTGGCACAGTTATCCTGCAGAGCATGACTTGGTCCCCATTCATCAAGTCTGCCTGAAAGTGAGGGCTACCACCAACCAGCATCACCAGATGAACTTTTGGCTCCATCTCCCAACTAAGAGATACTAGGGAATGCTCTACCATCTCCTACTGGGGATAATCTCTTCGCTGGCCATGCCTGTAGAGTACGCACCTGTGGGTGGCTTCCTGGGACACAGAATCCCCTCTCTTATTCTTGTGCCCTGACTTGACACAGTCATAAAGCCGAAAAGGGTGTTAAGGCACCCTGGGCATCCATCCATCAAATCCTCCCCTACTGTGCTCTGAAGAGGAATGGAGTTTACACTCCTAAAAACTATTTTGGTGCCCTTTGGGACTTCTTTGTATCACCCTGGGGTTGGAAATGGCGGTCTATAGTTGGCAAGGGTCCAAGTAGTGACCCTTCTTCCTAGTCATGGTAAGGGGGATACACTTCTAAAATAACTCCTGCTCTCCCCCTTGGTAGCTTCACATGAGCAAACGGGCGTATCTCAGAGGCAGTGTGTAAAACATTTGTGAACACATACAGTAATAGAGTGAAAACACTACAAATGGACACCACACCAGTTTAGAAAAATAAGTATGTAAACAAAAAATCTGAACTCTCAGATAGAGAACCTAGCAGAAAAAAGATCACTCTATTGTAGGTGAAAAACGATGAGAAAGAAGAAGGAAAAAAGTCCTTTCTTGAGTCCCCTCACTCACCAGGGTTTCCCCACGGTGACATGCTTCATCATAGGGGCCATCTCAATCCGCTGCGGGTTGAGGCGTGCTACAACTTGCGTAAATACGTAGGAGCACTTAAATGAGGCTATGTGTGGTGTGGTGTGTATGGAGTGAAGTGAATTTTAAAATAAATACCTAACTAGTGGGCTAAATGACTCTTATTCTTGCTCCTAGTTGATATATTAAAAAGGGGTGAGTCCCTAGGGGGTCTGGCTGTGATGCGTCAAAGGTCCCTAGTGGGTGTCAACATGTTTCAAGCTTTCCCTCAGCTCTTCTTCAGGACAGGTACAGGGTCTTGCCCTGTGCCTTTCACTCCTAAAAGTGACCTAAATTGGAATTAAAGATACGTGCTGCAAAAAATGGGCATTCACGGTAATACATACAGTATCTTAATTTTGTATACCTGTAGAGAAAAAACATGGTTAATTTTCTTGGACAATCTACTTCTGATTGTATCAGTTAATGGCATATACAATTGGTGAAAATAGAACTAAGGCGTGCGTGTGATAAATGATATGCATAATCAAGGCACACCCACATAGATAAAAGTGTCTTTGCAAAGGTGCTATTAAAATCTGTTCCTTACTGACCACAAAGCATGACTGACGGAATTAGTACGAGTGAGCTAGTAAGGCAAGGTCTATGCCTGTAGTGCTCTACCCCGTTACACCCAATGAAAAAGGCATGTATGTGACAACAATTATAATGTGTAGTTGGATGTACTACTTGGTTATCGTGCACCTGAGGAGAGACAAATCATGAGCCATGTATATATAACGCTCTAATATGTGGTCTTTTAATAAAGCGTTAGTGCCTTTAGATATCATGGAAAAACTGAGCGCGTGCTAGTCAAAAGCATCGAAAATGAAGGCATGCTGCTTACGAGCCAGAGTTCGTGAAAGTTTCACAAAAACAACAAACTGTCGAACAAAATATCACTCACAACATATAACCAACAATACGACACGAAAGACATTTAAACATACTATTTAGCGGGCAACAATGTGCCTCATGGTGCTGGAGGGATCGGGAGGATCTCGAGCGCTAGAAAAAGGAAAAAGAATCAAGGGAAAGAAGATGTCAATCGCCTCGATGCTATGGAGGAAACTCGAGGCTCAAAAGATTTCATTCAGGCTGCCAGGTTCCTGTGGGGAGAAAGAAATAGCTTACTTTTCGATGGAAGTTCTCTCTGGCTTGTTTTCCTAGGGTGTGCCTCGAGACCGCATATTGGCGAGTGTCGGGGTGGGTAGTGTTAATAAGGAAGTGTTCCCGCCTAGTCATACTTGGAAGACTAGAGCGGGAACCTTTCAAAATGGCCATCGCCTGTTGGCTGAAAGAGGCGCTCTGTTGGGGGGGGGTGTACTTCCACATTGTTAAAAGGAAACGTATTAAGACGAATGAAAGGGACTTGATGATAAGTATCCAATACATGGATAAGTGGGTTAAGCAGGAAATAACCTAAACAATAAATAAAATAAACTAAAAATGGTAATGAAGAAAATAATCTAAAAAATATTAATGTGCAAAATAATAATAAAACAAAAGAATGGGACAGACATTCATAGAACATATAAACACTGTTGTTGAATGGAACAGGTCCCAAAGGATCCATTTATGTAAACAGGCTGAATCCTGTCGATGCCAAGTGCCGGTATTTGTGCGTTAGCCTGGTGGGCAGCTTCTAGGTTGGAAAGTTCTTATCTACGGAGTTGACCCCAAGGAATGCTATCGTTCAGGCCTTGTCTGTCGCTGAGTTATTTAAAAATCCAGCGTTGCTCCTTCTCGAGGAGTCTGTTTTCCAGGTTGTCAGATCCCTTAATGTGTTCCAGTACCACCCATTTGATGTCGTTAGGGGTATGTTGTCGCTCGATAAAGTGCGTTGTCATTTTCGTTGTGGCTCGCTTGCACCTGATATTACTCCGGTGTTCTATGATCCTTGTGCTCACTTTCCTGGTCGTCATTCCTACATAGTGTAGATTGCATGTGCAGGTAATCATGTACACCACTCCCGATGTGTTGCAGTTGGTGAAATTGCGAATTTCCCAGGTCATACCATTGTTGAAGGAAACCTTTTTGGTGGCTGCGGTCAAGTGGCAGACACTGCAATTACTGCACGGGTAATGTCCGCTGGGTAGTGTGTGTAAGGTTGTTTGACCGTCATTTGTGGAGGAGTTCTTAGGCCGGGTGTGGACCAGATAGTTGCGGAGATTCTCCCCTTTTCTGTGGCTAAACATGGGCCATGGGATATCCAAATTTCCACTGTTCAGTGTGCACCAGTGTTTTTTGACGATCTTTGTCACTTGGCCTGATGCAATGTTGTAAGTGGTTATGCAGATTGGTCTGTTCTCCTCTGTTATATTAGTAGGTCTAGGTTCCAACAGAGCTTCTCTGTGGTTGTTGGCTGCCCTTTTTTCGCTTTCGAGATCAGATGTTTTGGATAGTGTTGTGCTAATGGTTTTAAAGAAAGGTCTTTGGCTTGGGTATTGTAGTCTTCCTTTTCAGTACAGTTTCTTCTTAGTCTCAAGAACTGACCAAAAGGAAGGTGGTCTTTAAGTTGCCGGGGATGAAAACTGTCATAGACCAATAAACAGTTTCTTGCTGTTGGTTTGAAATGTGTAGTTGTGGACAGTTTGCCTTGATTTGCTGTGATGTTAAGGTCCAGGAAGATCAACTCCGACCTATTCATGGTGTGAGTAAACTTCAGGAAGGGGTCTTGAAGGTTGAGCCAAATCATGAATTCTGTGGCTTCCGTTTCATTCCCCTCCCAGATTACCAAAACATCATCAATGTAACGTTTCCACAGTTTTAGATGGTTGATATGAGGATTGATGGTATTCAGTATTTTCTCTCTCTCAAGATGGTGTACGTACAATCCCGCTACACTCGGCGCGAAAGTGCTTCCCATGCTGGTACCGTGTGCCTGACGGTACAGCGTGTTTTCAAACTTGAAATAATTTTCTGTTAATGCCAGCCGGCAACATTCGAGAACTACGTGCTGGGGTGTATGGTAAATCGAAGGGCTTTTGAAGAGGACCTCTTCGAGGATTTGTAAGGTTTCTTTGTGTGGTAGGCTGGTGTAGAGGCTTTCTATGTCAAGACCAATTAGGATATTAGTTGCTGGGTTAAAACTCAAGTCTTGCAGAATGCATAGCACCGCTTTAGTGTCCTGTAAGTACGTGCTTGTACTCTGGATGATGGGACGAAGAAAAGCATCAGCAAATTTTGAAAAAGGTTCTAAGATAGAACCGATGCCTGACACTATAGGTCTCCCTGGTGGTCTTTCCATAGATTTGTGAATTTTTGGTATGGTGTAAAAGTAAGGAATGGTAGGGTTATTATTTTCTAGAAAATCCGCTTCCTTTTTGGTAATCCAATTGTTAGCTGTGGACTCTTCAGACAGATGAGCAATTTCTATGCCTAGGCGTTCTGTTGGGTCCTTCTTGATTTTTGTGTAGTTTCTTTCATCTGCCAAAAGGGATAGGCACACTTCCTGGTACGAAGTGGTGTTCTGTAGTACTATGGCTCCTCCTTTGTCCGCCGGTTTTATGGTTATCTTTTCATTGTCTCCCAGTTCTTGTATCGCCTCATGTTCTTTTTTACTGGTGTTGTGAAAGATTTTGATGGTTTAATGGTCTATTTCAGATACTTCTTTCAGAACTACCTTTTCAAAGGCTAGTAATTCTACTGGGAGACATGCCGCTGCTGGTGTGAAATTAGACTTTCTGTGAAGGCCTGTGTCACTAGTAGTGGACGATGTGGTAGGTGGTTTCTCCTTAAAGTAGATTTGGAGTTTGATTGCGAATGAACTCGTTGAGTTCACAGCAAAGTCTGAATTTGTCCAGACTTGGCATAGGTACAAAACCAAGTCCCTTTTCCAGGACTGATTTTTGTGTTGCAGTAAGGGTGATGTCAGATAGATTTACCACTAGACTGGGGGGTTGTGGCTGGTTTATGGGTTGTCTGGTGGGCCCATGCTCCTGGTGTGGCTCCTTGACGTCTCCAGAGGTTGTGCCCATTGCACTTGTTGGTTTCTTCTTGATTTTCCCCTCTGTGGTCCATTGCCCCGTCCTAAAAAAGGATTTGTCTGTGGTGTATGTGACTGTTCATGCTCCCAGAATACATGTGGTTGTTGTTGATAGGCTTGCTGTTGAAAAAGTGGAGTACCATAGAAGAAAGACGGTGGGCCTCCATAAGGGGACGGTCCCTGATATCCTGGCCAACCAAAATTATATCCACCTCTGTTCCTGTAGCGTCCACCTCGAGGGCGTCTGCTTCTGTTTCTCTAGGTATTATTGTAGCTGCCATCAGAGTGGTCTGAGCCAGTGTCTGAACCATCGCTATCAGTGTTATATCCTGGGTTTCTCCCGGATGGAATATAATCTTCCTTGGTATATGGATAGACTTTTTCATGTGTGAAATTTTTCTGATCTTTTTTGAGTTTAGTATACTTTGTGTCTTTTGAACTTATTTCGAAGTCTGTCATTGTTTTGTTGAGTTCTTCTAATCTTTTCTTTAACTCTGCCACTCTCTGATAGGATCTTAGTCGGATTTCTAGTGTTTGGATCTCCCCTTTCATCTCTTCTGACAAACGTGCTGAAGATTTTATAATCAACACTAACCAGTCCCTAGTGCAGTGCCAGGAAATTAGCGACCAATCTTTTTTAAACAATTTGTCCTGTTGAATGATGAAAGGCTCATTGCGCATTATTAGTCCTCGTGGTGCCTTGTTCGATCTTAAGTATTCGGCCATCATAATGCCGTGTATCATGTAAGAAAATGTTGGATGCGACACTTTTACACAAAGTACTTTGGATGCGCGAAAAATGCAAGCAAAAAAGGGTCGCAGGGAAGGTGATGAGTCGGTTCCTTGCTCCGGGGGAGGTGGTGCATCGATTCTTATTGCTGCGCAGGAGAGGTGATGCATCGGTTCCTTACCGGAGAGGAGGTAATGTGTTGGTTGGTTTCCTACTGCATGGTGAGGTTATATATTGGTTTCTTACTGTGTCCCCCAACAATGCAACAGATTTGATGCTTAGATGCGATGCATAACAATATAGTACGATGCGATGTGTGAAGACCAGGATGCACTGCGATGATTTCAGCCGCGTCCCCTTGATGCATCGGTTCTTCTCCAATGGGGCCTGCGTCAGAATCGGTGAGGTGATCTCGGACGTCGGAGATCGGTACACTGGATTCGTCGCAAGGCAGACACTTCAGTCGCTATCAGGCCCTGCATCGATTCTTTAGCAGTGCCGATGTGTCAGAAAGTTCTTCTCCCACCACTGCGATGCATTGGAAACTGGCGATGTGACAATTTTCACAGTTCTTGCAGTCTCCAGTACCAGTGAGGTAGGAAGTGATGTGAGTGCATCTAGGAGTCTGGTGGTGATGTTTTGGATGGCCTGGAGTCTTTGTGTTAGTTATTTGGAGATGCTGAAGTAGAGTACATTGCAGTAGTTGACTCTGCTGGCGATGACCATGCATTTTGTGTGCATGGGGAGCCATTTGAAAATCTTGGACAGCATTCTAAGGATGTGGCAGCAGGATGCGATCACTGCATTGACCTTATTGTTTGTCGTGTGTTTGTCATCAATGATGATGCTGAGGTTTCATGGCGTGGTCTGTGGGTATGGGCATGAAATGACTCCTGGGCATGCCCTAATCAACAGGGTAAAAGTTCCCGATAGCAGCATTACCCATGTTGGGCATTTTCATGATGGCAAAAATCTTTGGCCACACTAAACTTGGACTCTCAGGGTGAGGATGTATGGGGAGCACTTACACGCTGGAGAGGTAAGGTGCTTCAGGTACCGAAGTGAAACACTGGGATTAACTAGAGTCTGAAGCACTTAAGCCTAATGTTTTGAAAATCTGTTCATCCTATACCAAGTGACCAAAAACCTGAGGTCAGCTTCCCAGAAAATGTTGCTCCAGCTGGTGTGACAGAGATGTTTCCACACCAAACAATGTTCTAAATGTGTTTTGATAGTTAAGGCTGCTCTCTGTGTAACTCTCTCCCATTGCCACTCTCTTTCAAGACTAAATGTAAAAGCTCCTCAAATATGTGACAATGTATCAATTCTACATAGCATTTATCTCACACCTCTTAAAAACTGGCAATCAGTCTCAGCTGTCAGTTTCCTATCCACCCCTGTTCACTTCTTCTTCCTACAACATTAGCGAGCAACCCATATTTACTTATATGTGCAATGAATACCCTCCTCGAGCAGAAGATCTGAATTTTTGGTAATATGGATATCTATTCTTCCCTACCCAGCAAAGTCCTGAAAACCATCGATAAGCTCTCCAACGACCTTACCAAACACCAGCTTCTCGAGTCCACACAATCAGGATTCTGACCCAACCAGAGCACAGAGCATGGAAACTGCTGTCATAGCAGATACTGATGACATCCGGATGATTCTTGTCAGAGGAACCCGAAGACTTCAACCTTTGACACCTATCAGCCTTTGACACCATCTTCCACTCCATCCTAATCTCCCTTGAATGGATCTTCTACTTCCTCACCAGAAGAATCAAATTGTCAACATGGCCCTCTATACCTCTGAAACACACAATCTTATTTGCAAACCCCTCTGGGCTCCTCACTCAACCCAACGCTTTTCAACATCAACACGGCCTCTCTGGTCGATGTCATACAAGCTCACAGCATAAACATCCTCGCTCACTCCAATGACATGCAACCGATAGTATCCCAATTGGACAAAACATCCACTACCAGGAACAAGTTCACCACATGCATGATAGAAATCCAATTGCCTCAAATTGAACTTCAACAAGTCAGATGAAGTAGTTTTCAGGAAGAACAACTCACCATGGGACTCTAAATCATCGTAGACAACAAATTGGACATGACCCCTAAGTAAGTCAATGCAGTGGTTTCAGCCTTCTTCAGCACACTAAAGATGCTGAAGGACATCTTAAAGTGGCTACCAGACAACACCAGGAAAACAATCACCCAAGCCCTAATTACCAGCAGACTAGACCACAGAAAATCCTGTATACAGGAATTACCAAACAGCTCACAAGAAGACTACAGACCTTTCAAAATGCAGCAGGCAGACTAGTTGTCGGCTTTCAATCCTGAGCCCACATCACACCACAACTTAGGGAACTCCACTGGCTCCTGATACACAAATACAAAGTGCATACATTTTAAACTCCTCACCCACACCTTCAAATTCTCCTCAACACTGGTCCTGCCTGCCTGAACAGTCTCATTCACTTCCACCAACTTTCTAAATAGCTTGAATCTGCTGGTCTCTCACTACACACACTGCAAGCATATACAAAATCAGAGAAGGGGCCTATGCCTTCTAGCACTTGGCCCCTAGAGCCTGGAATGGCCACCCCTATCACATCACAGTCTCCTCCTTCTTGACTTTTGCAAGAAGCTGATGACCTGCTTTTTATAAAACCCCAAGGGTTGACCGCACACACCTGCTTCAGAGCACCTGGATACCCTCACAGGTGGTTAGTGAACTTTAAAAACACCAGTAACATAACAAGCTGTGTTGGAACATGCCCTAATTTCTGACCTGGCATACTATGCATACTGTAGTTACACGAACACCCAAATATGAACATTTGTAGTGCTTTCATCCTTTTTAATGGGTTCCAGGAAATACTCTCTGCACCCTCCTTCTAATAAGCTTGGCTCATGGGAATATATATAGTTGTATTTGTTATAAGAATGTAGTAGTAAATATATTATATATGGATAGTCAATGAAGAACGTACTACTGCCTGAAGAACTGGAAAGTGTATCTTGCCCAATAAAAGTGTCAAATCTTTCTTAAAACTTAAATAGGAAAGAAGCAGAATGCTGAAGCATGTCTTAAGTGAGAGGTCATCATTGAACACTACATCAAATTGCTTCATGGTCCTTGATGGAGGAGGGCAGTGGCCCAAGACAATTGGCAATCATCCAGATGACCAGATTGTATGCAGACCACTGAGCACCATGAACTTTATTTTTTCTGAATTAAGTTTCAGGTAATTTCTGGACATCCAGGATTTTCAAGGAGAGATATGGTGTCAGCAAGGACACAGTTTCACACAAACCCATCTGGATATCCTGAACTGCAGCTGTTAATCAGCCCGAAGTTATTTAAAAGCAATTTTCATTTTAGGGTCTAATCAATATTTCTGTGTATTCTAGGATGGAGTTTGGCATTTAAAACCATATTAAACCCAACATTCACTTCTAGATAATATGGTGGGATTAACCCAGCTAACTGCCCCATCACCCACATTCCAGTAATCGGTAAAGTCATTAAGAACATGGTCTTCAAGCAACTCCAAACCCATATAAACTAGTGCAATCCCCACCAGTACTAACAAATGAGCTTCAGGCCATGCTGCAGCAGAGAAACAGCTACTTTTCTGGTGGTCTATGCCCTCCTGACAGACAAGAATTACCCCTTGATCTTTCTCAACCTTGAGAAACACATTGACACCAATCACTGATCCACACACTAGAAACATCCATGGGAATATCTGACATTGTCCTTCATTGGTTAAGTAGCTCCCTCACCAACTAATACCATACCATTGAGATGGTATCATCATGACCCATGCAACTATCTATTTTTTATTAGTGCAAGACTCTATTTTTCACCTTGTCATCTTTCACCTCTGCATAGAACTCCTTAGGACCCTGCTCCCTGACACCAGCACCAATATATATCAATATGTATTGACATACAATTCTGACGGAAAATCTGCAACGCTCATTAGATTCAGTGAATTAGAATTTCGGCTCATCTCATTTAGCATTGGATGTCCGGCGTGAATATTAAATGCAGCTAAACCATGAGAGACTTCTCCTTGTTCACCATCAGCAACAAACATCATCAAACTGAAGCATGCTCTCAGAAAAGAACATGGGCAACTTCATCCCCCAGACAACAAGGCAAAATTTCTTGGATTTACTCTTGATACTGATCTCTACATCCAAGAATACATCACAAAAAAACAGCATAGTACTGACCCTGCTTCCTGAAGAAAATAAGGAAAATTCATCTATTTCACCTTGAGACCAACCTAAAATCGAATCGCTGTCTAGAAGTATACTCTAAAGGATCTTGAACCATAACTAAGATGCCTCATCATTATTCCATTCACTGTTGTTCTGTACCTAAGTTCTGGCTCTCTAAGCACCCTTTTCCAAGGGAATAGTTTCAACTATTCGCTTAAATAATGGAAGCATCCCCTTCACCTGGTTTCAGTTTTAAAACACACAAGAGTGCCACTGTTTTTAAGGGATAGAGCAATAAATTAGGTTCTTGAGAAAATAGGAAACTACAATATTAGAAAACACGCATTGAATTTACTATGATAAAACCAATTCATGTAAACCAAAGAGAACCTTTTTTCTTACATTGTTTTTAAAAACACTTCACCCAAGCTATATATTGCAGCAAACTGGAGATTCTTCTGAACATTGTCAAGCTCTCACAGATTTTTTAAATAAAAACTTCAGCGGCTAAGGCAAGATGTACCTGCCCAACAAACATGTGTAAAGCCTTCAATACTATTCGTCCTAAAGTTCATATCACAATCGCTCTAAGTTTTATTAATTTACAGAAGATAGCCTGCTTACATTGCACTTCAAATTTACCTAAAAAATCAGACAGGGAAAAGGGGTGGGAGAGATGGAATGCAATGTCAACTTCTTTTTCACTTGCCCATGGCAGATTTTAGTTCTTGATGTTTTCAACTTTATTTGCTAAATTCCGTTTACAAATTCCTACAAGATACGGTTTAAGAAAATAAATCCCTGACTTACTTCTTACTATGTTGACGATTTCTTTGTCATAGTTCATACTATATTAGGTCAATCAAAGCTCAGGACACAGGCAACACATTTGCCTGCTGCAATGAGGAAGAAATATTTTTTTCTTTGTTTTGGTAAAGAGGAACTTCTCCTTCCCAAAAAGCATTGACACATTTTGGTCCAGTAACGTTGTCTTCCAGTCTGTTTCGATGTGAGACACGTGCAACGTGTGCCATTTCCATGTATGCCAACACATATGAGATTACTGAGATTACTGTATCCTTCTTACACATGATATTACTTAAATAGTTTGCAATGAGTAGATGTGGCTCTATCGTATGTGCCAGCAGATAAAATGAACATGCTACCCAGTATTAAAGTGAAAGGTGAGAGATTCCCATGGAATTCTGTGGAACCATTAACACGCCTCAACTTCAGACCAATCTCCTTAATCCCATGCCAGTGAAGCAGGCAGATTAGTTACATGTTATCTGGTACTGCTTGCAGGGCACTGCATCTTCCAGTGATTATTGCACCCTTGGGTATGTTTAAGGATTGGTGAGAGTGCATCCAGGAGCACTGTGTAGACAAAGAAGCATCTGTTTAGAAGGTGACTGTGATCTCATATTTGGGATACAACTTGACTCAAAATAGGTTAGGTGCCCAGAAGGAGAAAATTGGATCTGTAGAAGCAAAATAGGTGTTTGCCATAGGAAAGGGGCAATGTATAAAATCACCAAGGACAGCCTCCTTTAAGCAAGCAGTGGTAAAGCCAATTGACATGGATATTTAAAATGTGAAAGTAATTAGAATATTGATGTATGATATTGCCAATACACAGTTAGAACCAGCATGAATCAAAAAGGGAAGAAACTGCACAATATTTAAAATGTAATACCTAACACAAATTGCCTTCAGAAAGTATACAAATAACCCTTCACACAGAAAAATCTCAGGATCATCTGACATGTGCAAGGTTCTGAAAGATGAACCTTGGTACTTGTGCATCTCTCCTACAGTAGACTCAGTCTTGAATAAACCTAACTTACTTCCCTCTGGCCCGCTACATGATCCTTGTCCTAACACAATTCTGAAATGTTGGTTCGCCCAAATTGCCCCTCCTCTTACCAGTATCTGCATTCAAACACTTTCCTCAAGTATCATTTACGAATGATAGAAACAAGCTTTGTTTGTTCCCCTCTACTCCTTAAAAACCTTCCTTGGAAACCTTCCTTGGATCCGGAAACCTTATCTATTTACCATCACACATATCAGTTCTACCAGCTACCACGAAGATCATCACATCTTTAGCCAACTCCCAGCTTTCTGGACACCTTGAATTACAACACTACCTGGACTATCACCAATACAGCTTCCGTCTCATCTTTTGTACTCAATCAGTTTTCAACACCAATCTTAATCGGTATCTTGATCAGTATGCACATCTACTCTGGTCAAATTCTGTTAGGTCTCTCCATTGCTTTTGCACATTCTCCCACTTGATGCTTATGTCTCATCTGGTTATGGTGAGGATTGTGCAGCTGTGTTCTGGAATGGGTAGCTGACAATACACAGGCATTCTCCTTTATTTATTTAAAGGATTTATAATGTGCGCAGCTACCCAACAGGTTTTCCCGGCGCTGAAAGCGGGACAAACGAGAGTGGAGCTCAGATGGCATCAGGCCTGACTAAACTGAACGGTCTTTTGCTTTTTTCGGAAAGCGAGGAGTGATTGACAATTCCTGAGATCTAGCGGAAGGGAATTCCATAATTTTGATCCCAGGAAGGGAAACAAGCGGCCTCCCATGTGAGTCAGAAGTACTCTGGGGACTGAGAAAAGAGAGAGATTGGCTAATCTTAAGTTGCCATAGTGTCGATAAGGCTTGACAAGATTGAGTATGTGCACGGGGCCAGGCCGTGCTGAACTCTAAACATGTAGCAGAGGGCCTTAAACTCGATACGCCGACTGACCCTGAGCCAGTGAAGTTGATGGAGCAGAGGGGAAGTGGAGGCGTGCCGAGGCAACCTAAAAAGTAGGTGGGCTGCTGCCTTCTGAATGAACTGAAGATGGTGTACAGAGGTCTTGTCCGCACCCAGATACAGCACATTACCATAATCAAGCCTGGAGATCTCCAGGGCCTGCAGGACAGTCCTCTGAGCAGATGGTGGAATTAACCAAAGAATTTTCTTTAACCACTTGAGGTCCGCAAAGCAGGCAGAGGTGACTCCTGAAATCTGAGCAGCGAGAGAAAGCTTGCTATTGATTGAAAAACACAGGTTCTTAACATTAGGAACTGGGGTAGGCAAAGGTCCCAAAGAGACAGGCCATTTGATTGCTCCCCAAAGCTCAGGATTGTTCCCCAGGATGAGAACCCCAGTCCTAGAACCATTCAGTCTCAAGGCATTTCTGGACATCTACAAGGAGATATTGTGCAGACCAAGTTTAAGTAAAGAAGGATCCTGGTGTTGAGCCGGCGATAAAGAGAAAATAATCTGCGTATCGTCAGCATATGAAAAGATGGTCAAGCCAGATTTTTCATCAATGTCTGCCAAAGGGCGAACGTAAAGGTTGAAAAGAAGAGGGCACAAGATTGAACCCTGCGGAGCTCCAGATGTTAAGGCCACGGGACTAGATTTTGCAGAGTGAGTGAAAACTTGAAAGGAGCGATTCTTTAAAAACGAGATCAGCCACTGCAAGGCTACACCTACAAGGCCAGAGCTTTAATGGCAATACACCAGAATAGAATGAGAGACCGTGTCAAAGGCAGCGCTCAAATCCAGTAGGATGAGCACTGCTGTGCCCCCACAGTCAAGCTGCTGCCTAAGGTTCTCCGTGGCCCCCAACAAAGCTGATTCGATACTGTGACCAAGACGAAAGCCAGACTGTGATGGATGAAATAGCTTATATTTTATCACATGTACTGAAAGTTGAGAGATAATGTGTTTTTCCAATATTTTGGAAAAAATGGAGTGGAGAGATATAGGCCTGTAATTTGAACAGCAACGGGGATCAAAGCCAGTCTTTTTCAACAATGAAGCAAAAGAGAGTGCTTCCAATTACAAGGCAACTGGCCCATATTTAGGGAGGAATTAAGAAGCTTAGCAATCACCTTGAGGGCCGGTTCGTCCAAGCATCTGAGCTTAGATGGGGGGAGGGGATCAAGTGGGGAGCCAGACTTGATATTTCCCAGTAGGTTTCTCAAAGAGGTTAAGTCAATTGGGGGCCAGGCCTTAACTTGAAAGGATTCATCAGATGTGAAGTCAGGGGGAGCCGTCATGAGCTGGTCAGAAAGTTGAGTGGGGGGAAAGATGAAATTGTCATGAGGAGAGCAACCCAACTCAAGCTCACAATGAATAGACATGACATTATTATGAAAAAACAGTGCAAGTTCGTTACAGTGATGTAATGGGAGTGAAGGGGATGGCAAGAACGCACCCGGTGCAGAGAGTTCCACCACAACTTTAAATAGGGTTTTCTGACAGTTTTGAGCGGTCATAATTTTAGCCGTGTAGAAGGATGCACGAGCTGATCTGCATAGAGGGTGATATTTTTTAGTGCATCCAAATACGTGGCTTTGGCCTCTGGCGCATAGTGATTTCTCCACAGTCTCTCCAGAACTTTACATACTTTTTTTTAAACTCTAAGGGAGTCGGTATATCATGGAGCAGGGGGAAGCAGTCTAGGTTGGGATTTAGTGGAAAACCATGGAGGGGGAAGCAGTCTAGATTGGGATTTTTCAATCAGATTGCAAAGCCATTACCTATGAGATTCCTCACAGCACTTCACTTGACTCTATTTACTCTTTATTGGGTCCCTTTATCTCTATTCTATCAATTAATCTCACTTCTTTATCTTTTGCAATGATACTCTGCTTATTTTGACACCTGATGCAAATTCTATATCCCTTCAATCACACTTCAGAAGTTGTAGGTAAGCCACTGATTATTGGATGTTATGTTCTGTTAAAATTACTTATAGAGCGCACGTCCACCGGTCAATTTCTTGGTGCTAAAATAGGAGGAGCCCTGGCGAGTTATTCGGATGCCTGAATAAACAGCCATGTCTTCAGGAGTCTCGTGAATGTCAAGAAGTCTGTGCAGGATCTGATGTCATGTGGGAGAGTGTTCAAAAAGTGGGGGGCCAGTACATGGAATCTGAATGCCAGCGCTCTGCTCCTCAACTCCTCCAAGACAGAGGTTCTTATATCTGGCTTTGCATTGTCCAGGACTTCCAAGTGGGTTCTAATTCTAGTTACAGATTCTTATAATTTGGGGGAAACCTTAGGCTCTAGTCGTTCTATTCAAAATCACATATCAACAAATGTTTCTACCTGTTTCTTTTTTCGGAAATTTCTGTGTTTTTTTTATTGCCCCCTTTTTCAAATCAGTAGTTCAAGTGATGATTCCGCCCCGCTTGAATATTGTAACTTTTTTATTTTTAATCTTACCAAAATATTTAATAAACCATCTTCAGATTGTTCAAAATATGATAATCTCACTGTTCCCCCTTTTGGTACGTTCCACTTCCCTCCTTCCTTTCCCCTTACAACACTTACTTATTATTATTATTATTATTATTGATAGCATAGGATGTAGTAACATAGAGGGGATAGGCATTGAGTGAAGTGGCATCGAGTGGAATGGTGTTAAAAGGAGTGATGTACAGTTTAATAGAGTATAGTAGATTGTCTTAGAGTGGAGTGACAGTCGAGTGGCATACAGTGGAGTGGTGTAGAGTGGAGTGACATAACATGGAATAGCTTACAATACAGTGGTGTTCTCTGAAGTGGCGGACAGTGGAGTGGCATAACGTGGAATAGTGTAAAATGTAGTGTCATAGAGTGGAGGTGCATATAGTGGAATAGTGTACAGTTGAGTAGCTTAGAGTGGAAGGTTATACTGGAGAGTGGCATACACTGGAGTGTCATAGAATGGCATTGCGTAGAGTTTAATAGTGTACAGTGTAGTAAAGTAGAGTGGAGTGGCGTAGAGCAGAGTGGTATATAGGGAATTGGTGTACAGAAGATTAGCGTGAAGTGGAGTGGCATAGACTGGAATGACATAGAGTGGAGTGACATAGAGTGTAATAGCATAGAGTGGAGTGGTGTAAAGTGGAATAGCATAGATTGGAGTAGCCTAGAGTGTAGTGTGTTATTTGAAACAGATCTACCGTGAAAATATGTGAACGGATGTATATGTAATGTCACAGGAATATACATTATGCAGCGATGTGATTATTATTGGCAGTATGTGTGAATAGTATTAGTAGTGTTAAAGTTATAAGCTTTAAAACACTAAAAGCTATTTTGTATCACATTATAGCATGGTAAGTTCAAGATATACTGTGGTATATGCAATTGATAAGGCAGTATGTGATTGGGTATTGGCTGTTTTTACCAAATGTAAACAACAGCCATCTCATTTTCAGCTTAGTTAGGCTGTGTTCTGCTGCATTTAGGGTTAACATCTTAGATATAGCTAAGTAGAAGGTTTTATTGTTGCTCCCTGCCTATTACCACTTTATCAAAGTGGTAATAGAGACATGTATTTACAATTTTCTATATATATCTTTACAGCCTTTCTGGGAGAACTGTGCATTTAAGTAGGAGTAGCATGATCATTTGTAAGTATTATGGCAGCACGCCACAGACTATTTTGTGAAGATTTAAATATGTTAAAAATAAAAAATAGTACAATATATTTGTAAAATATAGTGTAGTACAATGTATTTTTGATTTTAAACATAGTTATTTAAAAAACAAAATAATAATAAGTGCTGTGATACTCCTGAGGCAGTACTGCGAGATTCCCTAGAATTCTTTTTAACATATAAAGAAATGTATCATTAATTTTCCTTATCTAATACCACTTTAATAAAGTTGCCATTTGTAGAGGAAAATATCAACCCTAATGATTATCTTTATCCAAGGACATTTGCAGAACACAGCCAAAGTGTACCTAAAAACAAAAAGGCTGTCTTTAACTTTTGTAAAGGCAGTCATTAGCTAATCACACAATGCCTCACATAGCTATGTACCACGGTGCCTCCTCAAAATACCTCAAAGTTTCATGAAACTATTGCGACAACAGATATTGCTAAGATTAAATGCCTTAATAATTAGAAAAATACCCAACTTCACCTGTAGTACCAAAACTGACTATCTGAGCACCATAATGTCTAATCCTGCCAAATTTCCTGTAAATTTGTTCAGCCGCTTTCACGCTACATGAGGTACAAAATTCTATGGAAAATGCAGTGCTTGACAAACATGTTTTGGGAACCCCCCTTTTGTCTTAAACAATCACTGAAAAAATGTCCATCCTCTGCCAATGTAGAAAAACTATAGGTATGGAAAGTTTTGTGGAGTCTCATCAAACGGGACAAAGTAATTAGCGACCAAAATTCAGAGGAATTCCTATACTTTGGAATCCAAACTATGACTTCAGAGCGTTACTCATATTACACAGTGGCAGTCGCCACCACTACGTATGTATAGTTAGGACGGTGTTCCCATTGGAAATACATTTGTTTGGTTCGTCGATAACCTTGGAAAACATTTGGCGAATCTTCATGAAACCTTAAAAAAAGGCTCATCCATTTTAGCTCCTTCTGGAAACGTTTTGGGCTGATCCATCAAGGGTGGGCACAAAAAAAAGGTTGGGGGGGGGGGTTCCCAAAATGCATTTTCCCTCTGCATTCCATTCCATAGGAAAGTTGAACAGTTCTACAGTCAAAACGGCAAAACGGAATTACACCAAATTTAGCAAAAAGCTTGAACTTTACCCAGAAAGCATGATTTTCATGACTTGGTGTAAATTTGTTCTGCAGTTTTTGAGAAATTAACATTTAAAATGTATAAATACATGACAGTACAGTGGGGCTATCAGATCACAAATAAGGTCTGCATTGCTGCCTCTCATCAACAATGAATTTGATAGACATTTTATAACATGGAGACTGTGTCCCCATGTTCTAAAAAAAAAATATATGAATCTATGTATATAGGGGGTGGGGGGGGGGCGATACCCTGACCCCTATGTTTTGTGGGGGTTCCCAAATGTACACCTCCTGGGGCCAAATATTTTTTTTTTAAAGGACAGGACCGCCTTTTAGGATAAAGCCCCGTCCCTAGGGTCGACCAGACACCAGGGAGAGGAGTGGGGTCACCACATATTTTTTTTTTTGAGAGGAGGTACCCCCTCCACAAGCCATTTCATTGTCTAGTGGACCCCATCCTACCAAGGAATGGGACTTTTTTTAATCTTCAAAGGGGAGGGGATCATGTGGGCTCCCTCCCCTGGCTGCTGTATCTGCCTGTAAGCTTTGTGATGTCAGAACTCAACTGTAATAACTTATTAGATAGATACCCTCACACGAAGGTTAATGTGAGAAAATATACATATACAACTATTTGGGAAAGTAACACAAGCACTACAGAAATAAGATATATTTCCCTTTTCCTCGTATTCAGAAAGACACGAGATTTGAAAATATTCAGCACTATGCACATTTGCACATTACAAGGGTGCAAAAGTGCAATTAATGCATGTATAAGCTGGGGCGTTTTTAGCATGTGAGTAAAACTGTCTTGATATTAATGCATTTTCAGTAAGGAATATGAAATAGTTCTGGAATGTGTCCTGAACTTCCCAAATCCCTATAAAATGTCAGTTTTGCCACTTTCTGAACAGAAAGTTCCCCACCCTAGACACAGAAATGCTCAATTTATTTGCAGACTGGTTTACTTTGAATTTGGCTGAGAGTTACACAATCCATGTGTTCTTTCCTCTTGCCAGTTCTCTGTTTATGGACAAGAGCTACTTCACAACTGAGCGCAGTCCTGTCAGAGCTTGTCAGGTGTGTTCTTTATTTGCAATATAATGAAATGTAAATGGTATCTTCGGTTCCCACATGGTCGCTCATGTTCTGCTTTATGTATATAAATACCTCAAGCTTCTATAGATCACATAAAAGTGCCTGTCATTTCAGATGGAAACTGTTTAACACTCACTGAAATCTGCATCTCTTCACCTTCAATATTTTCGAAGGAAATTAAATGTCTGCCTCACTTGTACTTGTGCGAATGATTCATCTTCGCTTGAAGTGAAGTTCATAAAGATATCCAACCATCAAAGATTGTTTAATTATGTTCACTCACGTAAAGTTTATTTGACTACTTGATTGTGAATATTCTTGGTAGGGCAAATTATAAGAAGCAATGAAAAAGCCTACAGGTATGGCTTGAATTTGGAGTCCTGACTATTGTTGTTAAAATAAAATACGCCTGCTGCAGTGAAAACACAAACTATTGCATTCTGCATAAAATGAATCCATAAAATAAGGTCCTTAATGTGTCATGGATCAATGCACTTTTGCAATGTTAAATTGTTCCTCGAGCATTGCGATGCATTAAACAGCCAGTAGCTCGAGCAGCGAGAGGATTAATCCTCTGTGGGAAGCCAGAGCCTTCTTAATATGGATTTTAAAGAATTGTCACAATATGTCCTGCAAAAGATCAGTGTTGTTAGGTCAGACCTAAAAATCTAGGGCCCGATTCACAGAACTAACTTAAGACAAAATCCTAAACTTACTACTATTTTGGTATTCACAGAAGGCACTTACTCATTTTGGTATTCACAGAAGGCACTTACTCATTTTGGTATTCACAGAAGGCACTTACTCATCAATGAGCAAGTGCCTTCTGTGAATGCCAAAATGAGTAAGTGCCTTCTGTGAATACCAAAATGAGTAAGTGTCTTCTGTGAATACCAAAATGAGTATGTGCCTTCTGTGAATACCAAAATGGTAGTAAGTTTAGGATTTTGTCTTTAGTTAGTTCTGTGAATCGGGTCCAGAATGTTGCTCTCCGTTCTTAATGGTTGCAAAAATGGGCATAACAAGAAAATAAGCCAATACTCAACATCCCACCAGGGGGAGACAGCGCATGGAGATGAATGAATTTGAACAGATGTATGAAGACTGAAGAGATGATTTATGAAAGAAAAGGGTGCCCTCACAAAATACAGAACAAGTGGGGACCCTAGATTGCTCACTTTGCATTGCACTGCAGAGCAGAGTCTATAGCTGA
This sequence comes from Triturus cristatus, assembly GCF_964204655.1. Classification (NCBI taxonomy): domain Eukaryota; kingdom Metazoa; phylum Chordata; class Amphibia; order Caudata; family Salamandridae; genus Triturus; species Triturus cristatus. The sequence continues at coordinate 747,603,891 of NC_140589.1, forward strand.
GGAATAGGTAATTGCTAAAACAGCAGAAGGACAGGTAAAGTCAAAATTCAGAAACAAAAAATGGTAAACGGGCATAAGGACTTCTCTATCACCCAAACTGCCTAATTGATGAATGGTCAACTTCTGTATTAGCCTATAGTTCATACCAAACTACTGCAGTAAGGTATTTTTTTGTCTATTTACGATGCAAGAAAAGACAATCAAATATTTTTTTTAAATACAAGGACTCAGCAGTGCAGTATTTTTGCATTCAAATAAGAGCATTTAATATTTATAACATTAGAGGTTCAAGCAGCAACATCCTAAACTATTAACAGGCAAAATAAGTAAATATGTAATTTGATGTTTCTGCAAGGGGCCTAATTCTGCCTGTTTTCACACATGATCTTATTTCAGGAATATGTAAGGGATTAAGCAGTGCAGGACACAATTCGAAGATATGGTAAACAATACCATGTAGTGGATCATTAATCACAGAATTTAATGAATCTAGATAGTTTAAGAGGGTATTGTAGTCAGCCCTTTTGTTCTACCTCTTGTTTCTGGCTACGAGATAGTAAACCGCACTCACTTCATAAATAGACAATGAGGAGACACTCACACAGCAGCAGATTTCAGCACAGGAAGACGACTGAAAGGGAGCAAGAAGAGTTTGCGGAGTCGCGGGCGAAGTGAGGCGAGCCCGATTATCTCCGCGGCCCCTCCCATAAATACGACACTTGCGAGGGGCACTGGCGGCGGAGCTCCGGACACTATTCTGGTTCGGAGAGGAGGCGGGGGGCGCCTTCAACGGCAGATCGTTTGCCTGTTTGCCTGTTTGCTGCACACTGAGGACGGCCGCGAATCACAAATGGCGATGGCGGTTGTGGACGACCGTGCCTCTGGCTAGCGCTGTTTAAGGTGATTGCGGGAGGCACTGCTCTGAGGCGAGTGTTGCTGAAGCGGAGCACTGGGACTGCGGGCGCCTCCCTTCCCCCTCCCCACTCACCGAGCTATTAACTGGAGCCTGTGGAACGAACCTACGAGGAGGGAGGTGGTGAATGAGCCTGAGTGGAACCCCACACCCCCTGCTTCTGCACTGAGTGCGGCTGTGCTCCCCACCGACGGCCGGGGGCTGTGATCTACGGGGTGGCACCTTGGGGTATTTTGCACACGCCATACTGACCTTGTGGCAAGCACTGGAGATCCAATATGAAGGCCAGCGTGTTGCACTGATATGAGGGCTACTATTAGACGTTAGCACCCCCTGCCATTGCGCTTGTCGATCGCACGCAGAGGGCGATAACGTCAGTGCTGAGACTGAGACCGAGAACTCTGCATCGATCAATTTATACACGTTGAACCATTGTTACCTGCTCTGAACCATCGGATATTGCTTGCTGCTGCTGGGGGCTTGGACTACATGCACCAGGAGCCCGTGCGAGGTGATTGTTGCTGCCGCCCCTCCCACCACGCTATTTAGCGCCTCACGCCACCCGCTGCGGGCCCGTTTGAGACTGTGAGAGACTGGGCTGGCCCAACCCTCTTAGTTGTGTGTGCCAGTGTGTTGTTGGTTCATTAATAAGCCGTCATTCTATCAGCACTGAGGCCCATTGTATATATATTGGGGTTAGAATGTCCTTCAGTTGGGGGAAGAGAGGAGCAGGCTCTGGATCCGTTGTGGGCACACTTGATAATATTCTGACGAGAGCTACATCGGTCCTCAACCACGAAATAGCTATTACTGAGCGCCGTCTCTCAATCGACCCTGTCCTTGCAAAGCGATCATCCTTTGGGGGGCCTGGCAAATGCACGTACACCTGTTTCTACGCCCAATCCCGAGACCCATACTGCATTGAACCCCATTGGAAATTTTGCATCTACTATTCCACTATCCAATATGCCATTAAGCTCCAATGGCACGCTAATTACGTGTTTGGCCGAGGTACATGAGGATTCATGCCATTTGACAGAATCCGTACAAGGGCCTGCTCCAAAAAGGAAAAGAGGGGGTGCCCATTTGAGGGGTAAGAAGGTGGAGTCCTCTAAAGTTATTAATACTAGGAAAACGCCTATTGAGGCAATTACTACAGTTAAAGTAACAAAGGGAACATTGACCTCCATACCTGATACGAGCACGGAAGGTCCTGCTATCGTGCCCCACAACTAGAGCAGTATTTTGGTTAAAGATAGAAACCCTTCTAATTTCAGCACTTGACCCCCTATTGAAAAGATTGACAGTGATTGAGAATAGGCTGGAGGGTTTCGAAGGGCAGGTGTACTCAAAACTGGGAGATATTGAGGGGAAAATAGTGAGTGGTGGCTGCAATGCCGACTTGGAGAAGGAAAAAGGGTTAATCATAGAGGCCCCGAATAACCCAGATGGGGGTTGCACTAGTAAGGGACCCAAGTGAGTCGAGGGGCGAAACAGGGAACAGGGCTGATGAGGTGATCTTAAGCACCGAGGGCAATAGGTATATTGCCCCTAGTGATCAAGAGGGCGCCCCTAATAAAGATGATAAAGCCACCAGGGGTTTCCGCAATGGGAAGGACGCAAATATTCAGCCCTATCATTTAGATCTACCCCCTGATTGTTCCCCCTATGTTGTGGTTTTAACTGGAGTTCCCGAATTGAAATTTGGCACTGTCGAATTGTATGACCAATTGAAAAACAAGACGATTCATTGGTTAAACACCAATAGACCTCTCCAGGGGGGGCCTTCACCAGTTTCTTGGCCTAAAGAGGGGAACTAGAGAGTGATAATGGGCCAACGCTCCACCTAGTTAAACTTGTGGGGGAATTAGAAAGGAATGCAGTTCCATCAATAACAGCCTTAATAGACTGTCCTGCAGTAGGGCGAGTGACAGAATTTGTTCAACCAACGATTGAAACCCTAACTGTAGCTGTGGGTGAGGGAAATGCTAGTCGGAGCATCCAACTGGTCCCAGGTGGCCCAAAACTTCTATCCTGGAATATTGCAGGCCTTGTGTCCACATTAGATGAACCAGATTGGGGGGATTATATTGATTCACACGAAATCTGTTTATTCCAGGAGACATGGGCCGTAAATCCCCAATATAGGGTAGGGTTTGTGGCGTATTGTGAGGCGGCCGCAAAGGGACCAAAAGGGAGACCTTCGGGGGGACTATGCATATGGGTAGCTTCCCATTTAGGCTATCAGATCAAACGTGTGGATACATATTCTCCCGATATAACATGCATCATTTTGAATCATTGCAAATTACCCCATCTAACGATTATAAATGTCTATTCCCGCCCTGTGAACTACGGTGGGACTTCCCGTACCCTAGACCTCCTCTCTAATCTTTGAATTCATTAGCAGGAACCACAAACTTTTTAATTGGCGGAGACTTTAGCTACCATTACGAACCCCTCGAGGGCAATATCCAATCTATAACTAGCGAGGAAGACGACACTTGGTCGATACCGGCTCCTAGCATGTATTCGACAAAGCGTTGGACTCCTCTGGTTCTTCAGTTGACTTCTCTAACCCTGACTTTTTCATTAAGGACCTGTAATGGACTCACCCAAATTGTCGTCCCGCAAGTTTCCTGCATTAATGTTTGAGGACGATACCCTGCTCCTCTCGAAGTCCCCGATGGGGATGCAACGACTATTAAATGAATTCAGCGAGTTCTGCAAAAAAAGGAATCTTGTGGTCAACATAAACAAAACTAAATATATGGCTTTTAATGCAGCTCACATTAACTTCCCTGTTCCCAATTTTAACAATATGCCGCTAGAGCGGGTTCAGACCTTTGAATACCTGGGTGTCTCCCTAAATGACAAAATGGGTTGGGGTACCCAAATTGATAGGGCGAACCTGAAACTAACCCAAGCAATAGGTAGTATACTGAAAGTTCAGAATAGTTGTACCCAAAAGATCATAAGTCCCCCGCTTGAAATATATAGAGTGCAAGCTCGGTCGGCTTCATTATACGGGGCAGAACTCTGGGGACATTGCCCACAGCATGCATTGACCCTAACTGAAAATAAGTTCATTAGGCAAATCATGGCGCTTCCAGTAAGTACCCCGCTAGTTCCTTTGAGAATGGACTTGGGTATCCGCCCAGTGGTGGATCTGATTTCGAGTCGCCCATTGCTTTACTGGAGTCGACTATGGAGCACGCCTGAGCTGAGACACTACAGGGAGGAACTCATAGTGGGAATGCTTTTACCGGGTGCTGTTAGAGGTATACCTTGGTTGTCTTTTTTAAGGGATTCTTTGCGCGACATGGGAAGGGGGTATCTATGGGATGCACCGGAAGAATCGTGTCTAACTACTTCCAAAAAATGTTTGGCAAGATCATTGAAAGAGTACCAGCTGAATAAACTAATTGGGGCTACCAGAGCAAATAGTCTAACCTATGCCTTTCTGGATCTGAAGTTAGATTACCAGTTTGAGCAGGTGTTAGACACAATTCAGCCAGTGCTAGCCAAGAAGTTGTTCCTCCAATTTAGGTATGGAACCCTTCTACTTTTGGTAAAAACAAATAGGTCTGTAGGGGACCTGCCTAGTCTTTGTCCTGGATGTTGCAGGGAGGAGGAATCAGAGATTCATGTATTATTTTTCTGCCCGGCATACAAACAGCCTAGGTCTAAATGGATTCTACAACTCTGCAAAAATTTGAGAATAAGGGAATTCCGCCAATTTGATAGAATTCTTAAATCTGATATTAATCCACTTTTTGTTGTTGCAATTTTGAAATTCCTTTTGGCCATGTGCATTAAAAGAAAGTATTTGTTAAAAGTACAAATATGGTTAATATCGATATTTTATTTTGCCGCAACTATAGAGCGCAATGCTACTGTTGTAATTACTATATGTGAAATAGACCAAGCTCTTCCCACTGGCCACACTGGCAATTGAAGATATTCCCAACGAGGAAAGGCTTAATGATATTTTAAAGTTTTTATATTAATTTATAGTATTAAATTGCCATTTGTAACTATTAGTAACAACGATAAATTATTTCTTATTCTGCTCTCCTGAAGCCCTGGCATCTATAACTATGTATATAACACCCTCTTGATACTATCCCTTTTTTATTTGAGCGGAGTATGTGTTTCTATTGCTGTAAAATTTTTATATACTTTTATGGCTGGAATAGCCGCAATAAAGTAATAGTGAGTTTGTCGTGGAAGCTTCCATCAACAGCATGGATCATGCTGACACTCTCCTCTATCCACAGGATTGCCAATAATACATTGCCTCCTTGCCTCAAGTCCTCAACGTCAATACTTTGCTCCATTCTAGGTACTTTGTCAGTGAGGCCTGTCTGAGTCCAATAGCTGGCCTGCCCTCCATCATGGTCGGCCCGAGCTTTGGATTTACCCCAGTCCAGTGGGACCTGAAGTAACCTTTAAGCACTATTAATTTCTAAGCACTATTTTGGTTTATTGTTTAAAAATTCATAGCTTTGGTTCTACGTATTAGCTTTTTATATATGTTCTCTATTTTTCAAAACCTGTGTGGAGTATTTTCGTGGTGTTTTCTTTGTGTAACTGTGTGTGTGCATGTGTGTGTGTGTGTGTGTGTTGCACAAATACTCAACACATTGCCTTTTTAGATAAGCCTGGCCGCTCTGTGCCAAACTACAGGTAATCTTTTAGTGTGTATCTAGTTTACCCTGACTAGAGGGGTGGTTCCTGCTAGGACAGGGTGCATACATCTGCCAACCAGAAACCCTATTTCTAACAATGGATTTTCTGAGTAACGTAGTATAAGATGGCAAATAGCAAAATATATATGCCTCCAGTCAAGCTTGCTGTAAGAAGGATATGGGCCTTTGGGAAGGCGGAGATTCCAGATATACAAGACTCCACATCCTGGGCAATACTTGTTACCTCTCACTTACTTCGGAATTTCTGCTTCAAAACACAAAAACAACAATCCACTAGGTTGAAAACATTAATGCTGAAATTTAATATAGTACTAGTTATGAAACATTATATGTATTCACTGAAAAACAAAGGTTGAAATTATATTATAATTAGGTGTTGTAACGACTTAACGTTACAAAACACAAAAACACTAAATGCATCAGTTATAGTTTAGTCACTAAATATTATTGTGTCCCCATCATGCACTGTCCTTTAGGCTTCATCTCTGTGCAAAGGTCCAACCAACATTTCTGTCAGTTTAAAAAAAAATATAGAACCTTCTCATAAGTGATGTAGTATGTGAGTCATGACCAGTGCATGATAGGGGCAGACGCTATAATATTTTGCCTAAACTGGAACTAGTATATTTCAGTGTTTTGGGGGATATTTAAGATCAGCTCATATCCATTCCAAGACCTAACTATAACTTCACTGTAACCTTTGTTTTTTTGTGAATATTTGTGTTTTGATTCAAATTCTAAATTGGATGAATGACCATCACTTCGCAACAGGCCAAACCCCACTGGGCAGATGAAGTTCGCCACACTTTCACAGTAACAATGTCTGTGATGCCAAACATAGTAAGCCTCTGCCTGCTGTCAACTAAAAATGTACCTGGAGGTTCATTGGTGTGAAGAGGATTACAGCTTTCCTTCAGGTAAGTCATTCTAAATACAAGCATTGGTGAGCTCAGGCCTATCTCTAAAGGTTTACAAGTAATTAACCTCTAAGTCAGATGAATGCATCTTTCTGAATTCTATGGGTAACATTTCTTGATCGGGTAGGATTGTTGAAAGTAATATACCTCTTCTCTGGCACTACTGCAGACAGTGGACTTTGGGGACCCTGGACCAGACATAATTTGGGGGGCCCCTGTACGGAACACAAATTTGAATTTTATTACCCATTTACAGCAAATTCAAGCCTGCATGATGCATAAAAATACTACATTATTTGTTAAACTTTAACAGGGTCACATAAAATAGTTTAAAATGTATTGCTGGGGCCTCAAAAATCCTAAACATGACATTAGGTAAAGAGAAAGTCAGAGACAGATGTAGGCAGATGGGTAGAGAGGTGTACATAGAGAATTAGACTAGATAGATGTCTAATTGAGACAAGGTTCGCTTTTAAGGGGACTCTTTGGAAGGTGGGGGCCCAAAGCGATTGTCAACTTTGCACATAACTTAAAGGTTGCTGGCTGCAGCTTTATGGACCCAAACTGCTAGGATTGGTGTCACATGTATATTAGGGGCTCAATGGGAACTAACTTGGAAGTCATTTGGTCAAATCTCTTCACCCTATAAGTGGCTCATGCACTTGCTTTCTGCAGCAGTGTTTCCGCTCTGCTGAGAAATTTGCACATTACGTAATGACTGGTAAATATGAGCCCCAGGTGCTTATACATAGAGAATTATTCCATACCAATGGTCCAAGGGCAAGCCTTTTTTTGTGACGCTGAAAAGAATATGGTGACCAGAAGTACTAGTTACCTAATGGTTGCAGTCATGAGTGAGTGATAGGTCCCAACAAGAAATCTGTGCATTGAAAATGATAATGATGATGAATGTTGGCATGATGACGATGATGATGATGATGATGATATGGTGATGATGTTGATGGTCGCATTGGTAAAGCACAATCAACAAGCCATCTCTGATGCTTTCACAGTCTTTAGAATCCTGATAGATTTTGTGGCTGGCCAATTCAAACACAAGCAATGAATGCAAAGGGTCTATAATCAATGTCAGATCTGCTTGTGACAGCATCCTGTCAGCTCACATCAGGATTGTCTCAGATGCTTGTTTACAGCTGACCTAAGCTCCTCGGCTCTCAATGGATATTTTGATTCCAGATCTAACTGGCTAGTCCTCCAAAATGCTCTCTCTAAATGACAGCATCAGCTCTCCCTAATCCAATTTCAATTTGTATTATCAATAGAAAGAGTGCTTTGCTTAGTGGAAACTGTAAAAAGGCACTGGCTATCATTATGCACATCTTAGTGCATCTTTTCCCATCGTTAATGTTAGTAATTAGTGCTATCGTATGCGTTATCTCTTTTATCTTTGATAAAGAACAAAGTGCTGCAGAGTTGCCCCTCCTAAGTTAACTTTCCTTAAGAACCTAAGGATGTTAGTGTTGAATTTATGTGAATAGCAGTGTAGTGGGCAAATAAATATAAACTCATTGTTACATTCCGTTTGGTGTGTGGCCATGTTTAGGAGAAGTTGAGAGAACAGATAGTGTAAGCACAGGTTGAAATACTGTAGGCTTAGGAAATTAATATTGAGGACAAATAATGTAGTATTACAAACCACGATAGATTGAACTAGAAAACTTAAATCGTTAGGCACCATGTACCATTTAAGCTATGTATGGCTTTTGGACCTAGCCCTTTTCGCAGGGTTATCCCCAAATGTTTTGCATTCCTCCACTTATTTTTCTGACCTTTTTGTTGGCTTTAAGACTCTAGGCACTTTACCACTGCTAATCAGTGCTGAAGTGCGTGTGCTCTCTCCTCTAAAACATGGTATGGTTGGTTTACACATGTTTGGAAGAATTAATTTACATGTAAGTCCCTTGTAAAGTGGTATCCCATATACCGAGGACCTGTAAGTTAAATTCTACTAATGGGCCTGCAGCACTGTATGTGCCATCCACAGAAGTAGTCTTCCAACCCTGTCTCAGGCATGCCGCCACGGCAGAGACTGCATGCATTGTTTACTGCCACAATGACCTGCCATTTAAAACTACTTGCCAAGCCTTAAACTCCAGCACTATGGGTACAATGCTGTGCAAATAAAAGGTAGGACATTTGTCTTTATTGTGTGGTATGTCCTGGTAGTGACAAACAGCCTGTTTGTTTTCTCACTGCTGTAAGGCCTTCTCCTTATCATAGGCTAGCATTTGGAATTTTCTTATTCCCCTTTCATGTGCAGCCCGCCTTACACAGGACTAAATTTCCCTAGGTTGTTAGCAGCCGTGCCGCACGTTCGCCGGCAGCTGCCTTTGGACCAAAGAGGCCTCCTTACATTATTTCACAGTGTGTGTGCCCCTCCATTTTTAGTACATGATTGGGGGCACTTGATACACGTGAACTTGTGTGCAGGACAGGGTGAGACCCCGGCAGAGGCCCCTGATTATAGCATTCTGCAAGTTATTGTACAATGTTTAGTAGGAGCATAGGTGCACTGTGCCCTATAATTTCATGGCAAGAAAGGTGATTTGTTCATTATCTGCTGCTTTGTATGCCTCAGTGTTCACAGTTGTATGCTGGTTTATACCTTGCACTGTCCAGGATAACAAGTACTATATAATGTGACTGCACAGTACTCACAGTAATGGTGTTTTCATGACATTTGCAACATATAAGCCTTTCTCTTAGTGCACTCATTGTGATGTTTAACTGTTGCCTATTTAGCAAAGTAATTATTGATTTATGTTGTTAGCGGTCTTGTGTTATGTACAATACCGTCTATTTTTACATTATCCTTTGCGGAATCCCATATGTGGTCTATCAATTGTGTTACTGCATGATTGTGTTGTTGAGCAAACGCTTTACACATTGCCACTGATGATAAGCCTGTCTGCTCTGTGTTAAGCTGCAAGAGGGTGAGCACAGGTTATCTTTGGTGAATTACTTGCCCTGAAAAGAGTTGTGGGCCCTGCTTGGCTTTGATGCATATCCTAGCCAACCAGAAACCGCATTTCTAACAATGGCAGATCTAGACTTTGTCTGAAATGTCATGTCAAAGCATAAGTTAAGTGTGATTTCGTATCTTTTAAGAAAATGTACCTAAAGCCTAGGAATTGTGTACTTTGCCTGGATTTCTAAGTGTTCTCTTACATATGCAATGTATAAATTTGTGGGGCGAAAGTGTCTTATGGTATTCCAGGCAAGGGCTGATTCCTACCTCTGCCTTATCTTGTTCGTTTTTTGACAGTCTTGCAGAAATCCCTGGCTTTATCCATCAGCAGTGTCACAGAAAAAACAAACTATCAAAGCTACAGACAGAAGCCCACCGCCATTCAGTGATCTTGAAGTCAGAATTTATGTTTGCTTTTTATACATCCAAGGATAGAGCAGCACGTTTAGAAAGGCATTCCTAGCTATTATTGGGAAATGACAAAATAGGAACTTCAAATCTTTATGTTAGGTATTGTCCATTTTGTTGCGATATGCTGTATACCATTGTGTTGTTAACTGTGGAACGTGAATAATGTCTTTCATGTCATTAAACCATGTTCTGATATGATAGGTACAAAGATGTTGTTTTTCCCATAGCACTGCTGCATTTCTGTGTGCATGAGATGATTTCTGTGTGCATGAGATGAAGTTTTTCTCTGATGTGCAATTTTTGGTGGCAAAGTATTAGTTCAAATGACTAATTGTAATGCATATAGTCGTAACCGATGAAATAATGATGGCGCACTTAAAATTACTTGATTATTTTACTTTGAAGTGTGATTAATAATGCAGTATAATGAAGCCACATTTGTATGTGACACAACATTATTCTAAAACGGATGCCTTTTATGGAGTTTAGCTAGTCTTGCTCCTGTCTTTCCCCCCTCCCACTGTAAGTTTTCTCTCCCCACAGTTTCCACAGAGCACAGAATGCTATGACACAGGAGGCAAACTGTATTAAAAAGCATCTATTGTGAACTAAACTTTCCATCTTGTACTTGAAGTAAAATTTTGAAGGATTTCCACTGGAAGTTTTGATGGGGGCATGCAAAGGAACAACATTTTATGATCTATTGTACATGTCCATAGTGCAATTGCTGAGGAAGCAATCAGAAGATTTCTCTCACCTTAAGAAATGGGTTAGTATTAAAAAAACTTGAAAATTAATTGTTTGTTTTCGATATGCCAATGTGACCCAACCATTATCAAACCATGCTGAAATTGACGTTTTATTTACGTAAATGTGTTTGAAGGGCCGGGGCGACTTTTCATTTTTCTCCTGAGACTCTGTCCGAATATTTTTCTACTTTATTTTTAGGTCTTGCCTGACCCAGTGCATGCACTAGTATGGCGATACTTTTTGAGAGGGCTCCAAAAAGTGCTACCAGGCCAGCCTAGAGCTACAGTGCCGCGCTTGACCGGTATTACTTTCACTTTCGCGGCCGCTTGTTTATCCTTTCAGGGAAATTCCCCCTAGAGGTAGTCGGAGAGCGTAGTGCGCTCTTTACCTTGGTGTTGGTCTGCATTTACTGCCAAATTGTTTTTAAAGTGATACGTGACCATTATAAATTCGCGCTGCTCATCACAGCTGCTGTGCCTTCCTTATTTATAGACGTATTTTTCAGTGTCCGTCCGCTTTCTTGTGTATGATGTTTTAAAAGCCTGCACGTTAAATTCAGCTCACTTGTCTAGCGATGGCATTTCCCACACACATGAAGGAGTGACACATCTACTGGACAAGTTGGTTGGTTCAAGTAGCGCCTGCGAAGCTTCAACCAACTTCCGGTTGTGCAGCCTTAATATTTTATTTCATGATGACCAATAAAAAAAAGTAAGGCGCGATTTAACTTTGTATACTGCTCGCAGTGGGGTGCGGTGGTTACTCTTTCAACTCTTTGACAGGCTGCCACTTTCACGGCAGTGGGACTGGCGGCAAACTCGAGTTCCCTGGATGAAGGCAGTGTGACATCTCCGCAGCTGGCAGTGTCCTCCTTCCTGACACAGTAACCAGAGACAAAGGACAGGCCTGAAACTTCCTCACCTTGAAAAACAGCAACTGTGTAGTCCCATCCCGCGTCCCTATAATCTACCAAATAGCACTGCTCAGAAAGACCAGCATGTATCTCCTTGGTAAACAAAATGCCTCATGGAATTTCTAGGTGTTTGGTTCTCCCTTCTTCAACTACAGGAATCCAGACAATAAACTTCCACTGTCTATGAAGATATTCTCACCCCCAATCGGATGAATTCCACTTTACTGTGTTAATCAATGCTGAGAGGCAATCTTTGTGGGTAAACTTAGGAAGACGTACATCTACTCCAGCATTTACAGAATCTCCTTTTCAGTGTTTGCTTTACAAAGCTGCCAAGGTTTCAGATTGCTGTGTGTGACATTTTCATAATCTCACTTTGATTGTGAGTGACATTTCAACGACTATGAGTGACACTTTCTCATGAGCAAAATCAAGCAATGAAGACGGGGGAAACATGAATATCAGAAATCCACCCATTTGAGCAACGAGGAACTCTAAATGAACTGCAGCAAAGCATTAAAATTAATTGTTATACGACTTTCATTTATCATACTTTAGCCAAAATTGCAGAAAATAGATAAAGCTGTCTGGAAGACGTTTATAATTGAATTCTAATCAGCTGAGTGACTCGCAGATTCACTGGACTGCCATCGCCCACATGAGCATAAACATGGCAACACTGGAAAGCAGAGTGTGAGGCACTAACTAAGGTCATAACTAGGCTGATAGCAAAGTCTCACTGACCTGACTTGCAGAACACTTTCTTTCGAGGAAGGCGACGAGCTGGCACTGCAACAATGCAACTAAGCACCAGACTGTGCGGGTGTGTGTACCTTTGGGACATGAGGGGTATGGCTATGAGCTCATTACTTGCAGACACAGGGCGACAGTGCAGGAACTGCCCCAGCTGTAGATATGGAGAGTTTTTTCCCTCAAGGGCACTGTTTTAAATACTATACAACACACAAAACACCCAGTACTGTACTCTGTAATACAGCTCTATGCCTCACTGTCTGTCCCAATACACACCTGCTTACCTGATCTCTCATCCGGCTTCCTGCGTTTGTTGGAATGCATGGTATACATCCATGGGATGTTAAAGGACAGATAAGTGTCACTGATGGTTAAATGCTCATCAACTAACTCACACTCAGTAGTAATTGGGAACACTGACTCTGACCCGTCCTCCTGACGTCGGTGATATCGGTGTGTAGGGTGCCCTTAGTAACTTATTTATTTATTTATGCAATTTTATATAGCGCAGACTGTACCCAAAGGTGTCAAGAGCGCTTCACCACAGCCAGCCACACCACCACAGCCAGCCACGCCATCACAGCCAGCCTCGCCACCACAGCCAGCATCGCCACTCCAGCTGGCCTCACCCGCATCTACACCACCTGCATTGTTCAGGTCTAGGAGGCGTGCTGTTGCCAGAATACATGTCTCTGAGTCCTCTTCAGACGAATCGAGGGGTGCTGCGGAAACATCCACTGTGCCACTGGATGATTGCCATGCCGGTGTGCACTCCGCCTCGGAGGGAGCACACACAGGTGCCAGACGTCGCCGCAGGGCTCGGGTGCACAGTCCACCTCCACAGGGTGAGAGCCAGGGGGTGTTCTTAGGGCTGGAGGCCACCATGGTCAAGGTCCAGCGCCTACAAGGAAAGGCAATATTGTCAGTCCAGCGCCAAATGAAGGGCCTCAATGCAACAATGGGCAATATTGACAGGGGCATAAGCGCAATGGCTGAGGGCATGAGGGAGATGGCTGCGGGCATGCGGGACATGTCCCAGTCCGTCATGCTGCTGTGCACGAAGATGGATGAGGACAGTGCTGCACGGCACAGGGAGAGGCAAAAGAAAGATCACCACACAAGGGCAGTGAACCGCCTGGCAACTGCCACTTCGCTGCTCTGCAGGCGCTCCGTGGCAATGCAGGAGGGGCTTGCGCACTGCAGCAATGACGTGTCAAGGGGGATGGTTAGGGTGACCAGTGCACTTGAGGTGCTGCTAACCAGCCAGTTGGCCACAACTGGTGCTGTTGATGTTGGGGACAGCGAAGACACCACCAGTAGGAGCAGTATTACCCCCCCTGTCACATACACACGGAGGAGCAATAGACGGCATGGGGCTGCCACTGGTCCCACAGCCAGTGAGGAGACTCAATCCCTGGCACACACCACTGTAGTGCGTGGGCGCAGATGCTGATGCTGCACACAATTGAAGGACACAGTTGGGTGAAGTAACCCTTGACTTCAAACTCTTGTTTTCACATGATTGATAGGGCCATTTATGGCGTTGTGTTGTGGCGTAGTGCCGCATGATTAAAACTACGTCATGGCATAGAACTACTGGCTGTGTCCCCTTACTTACTTAGAAATAGTTGCATGTGATCTCTGCCCGTCTCTCACTCCCATCTGTTGCTGTTGCCACTCCTGCTGCGTTGGGCTCTGGCTGTGCAGACTCATCGTCATTGTCCTCAAAATCTGTTATTTCCACCTCTGTACCTGTCTTCGTGGCAAGGTTGTGCAGCATTGCACAAGTGACAATTATCTTGCAGCAGATGATGGGTGTGTACTGGCGGGCGCCTCCGCTTTTGTGGAGGCAGCGGAACATGCTTTTCAATAGTCCAAACGTGCGCTCCACCACGTTGCGTGTTGATTTGTGTGCCACATTGTATCGTCTTTCACTCAGGGTTGATGGGTGTAGGTAGGGAGTGAGGATGAATGACCGCACGGCATATGCACTATCGCCTAAGTGAGTAAGAGAGTAGCATTAGTCACATGCCTCAATACACATTCATTTGCGATAAGTATTAGGGAGTGTCACAGTGATTTACCTAGCAGGTATCCTTCTCCAAATTCTCAGGCAACCAGTCGTGTGTAGATCCCACTGTTCTGGAAGATGAAGGAGTCATGGGTGCTCCCAGGGAATTAGCTACGATATCAGTGATTATGTTGCCTGCATCGCAGATTACCTGCACATTAATGGAGTGGGTGGACTTTCTGTTCCTGTAGATGTGCTCAGTGGGTGCTGGTGGGCAGGTTGGAATGTGTGTGCCATCAATACAGCCTATGACATGCGGGAAGTGTGCCATCTGGTAGAAGTCTGTCTTTGTTTTCTGCAGTTCAGCCTGTGTGTTTGGAAAGCTAATGTAGTGTTGCATTCTCTGCATCATGGCATCCAGGAACTTCCTGAAGAAACGGGACAGGCAACTCTAGGATACCCCGCCTACCGCAGCTATCACCCCCTGGTAACTGCCAGATGCGAGTAGATGTAGGCTACAGAGCACCTGCACATTTGGTGGTATGGCATGCGCCCTTGTTGTTGGCTGGTCCAGGAGTGGGTGCAAGTTCCTTATCAGGTCCATGATGGTTTGGGGGTGTAGCCTGTACCTTTCATGTATCTCAGCCTCAGTCTGTTGGGAGAGTGTGATGCGCTGTCTGTAAATGCGTTCCTCCCGTCTCCAAATCCTCAGACCTGCTGCCTGTAGACGTAGGCGCCTTGCAATCACATACAGAGCGGCCATGGTGTCCACGCTGGTGCATTTTGGGATTGCTTATATGCACTGTGGCTGTTTACCACCTGATTTCACTCTGTGTTAATTACCGACTCTTAAATACCGAATTTCATGGAATTCGTAAATACCGAATTTACCTACATCTCTTGTGTCGTTTTACCATTTCATATTTACCGATTCGGTAAATATGAATTTGGTAATTATGAATCGGTGTATTTGGATTCGGTAAATATGAATCGGCATTTACCGATTCATATTTACCGAATCCTTCTTTTTGGACTCCTACATCTCAATTGCCTAAATACCGGTCGGTAACGGGAAATTTACCGAATTTCGGCCGTTACCGACCAGTATTTAGCTAGCTACATATGGCCCATAGTCATTTACAATGCCAATAGCTCAAACTCTTGCAAATGCGAGACCTTTTGCATTGCAAATGCTTGTTCTTCCTTGAGAGGCTGTCAGTACTCTTTATTTACCAAAATAAGACAGGAGCATTTGTTATAAAAAATATATATTATTCTTCATTATTTAGAAAAATGCTATTTCATTATCATCTCTTCAGTTTCTTTTTAAATATTTCCATCACCAACCATATTTGCAATATGTCCTTTCAATCCAACCCGAATCTACGGGAATCACAATTAGTAAGACAATGGAGCCACTTGGTCTTGATGAAACATTTCTCGATTTATATCTATTCTTTAGCCTAGGCTGAATAATTGTCTGTATCTTCATAAGAAAATAAATAAATTGAGAAAATTGTTGTATTACTCAATGTGATTTCCGTAGATTTGGGTTTGATTGACTGGACATATTGCAAATACTGTTGATGATGGAAATATTGCAAAAGAAACTGAAGAGATGATAATGAAATAGCATTTCTCTCAATTATGTAGAACAATATATGTTTTTTATCACAAACGCTTGTGTCTTAATATGGTTAAAAATGTTTTTCTATGTGGTGTTTCATGGGCACTAGGATCACAAACAGTTGAGCGTTTTCTAATGGCGTTACTAACATTATTGATAATATACTGGTGTGATTGTCTCAGAGCCATACTGCCTGTCTTTTTTTTAATAGTACTCCTTATGAGTCTGACACTTAGAATTTAGAGATATTTAATTGCCTTAGTAAGGATTCCTATATCATGATTTGTGATTCTGTATCCTGCATCTGAGATTACATGGCAAATTCATGGAAAATTCTCTGCACCGTTTTTACTACTAATTCTGTAATAAATACTTTTAACTCTATTTCCAATCTAGGGCAATTTCTATTTTGACTTTACACTGCTAAATTGATGTTTATATGATGGGGAGGGTAGTATCTTGCCACTAGTTCAATGAGAGATCCTGTATCTGACCTGCCTCAAGTAAATATCTGGGTGCATAAATATTGGGGTTCAGACAATTATTGTGGTTCAGCTCCCACAAATATGTTCACCTTTTATTCACCCGTGGATAGAGCATGTTTAGAAAGGCATTCCTAGCTATTATTGGAAAAAAACAAAATGTGAAATTCAAATATTTATGTTACATTTTGTCGGTTTTGCTGCAATATACTGTAGAGAAATGAGCTGTTAACTATGGAAAACATGTATAATGTATTTCACGTCATTAAAACATGTTCTAATATGATGGGTACAAAGCTGTTGCTTTTTCCATAGCATCTCTGCCTTTTGTGTGCCAGTGTGAGTGCATGTGTTTGTGTTAGTGAAATGATGCAAAGTGAACATGTTCTAGCCCACATATCAGGGAATGTGAGAGAGATGCAAATTAAATTTTCTCAGAATTACATTACAATTATACAACAACAATTAAAACACATACTTATGTTTCTAGCTAACATGCAGGTGAACATATTACATTTAGAAATATGTTAGGTGTTGGATAGCCAGCTTAAGGGCATGCACATCTAATTAGAATATGGTAACCCAGACAGCCAAAACTGACAATAGGTCCTTGCCCAGGACCCTTGACCCTCCTGGTAGGTCGCTCCCCCTCCACGCAGCTCCGACTGTGTGCCCCTGCTACCGCTGTCGACTCGCTGGTAAGTGTCCTTTGGCTTCTGTGCCACTGCTCCCCCTCTAAGTGCCCCGTTTTTGTGCTCTGTGCCACTCGTTTTTCCCCCCTTTTGTGCCCCTTTGCCTGTGTGCCCCGTTTTTGTGCTCTCTGCCACTCGTTTCCCCCCCCTTTGTGCCCATTTGCCTGTGTGCCCCGTTTTTGTGCTCTGTGCCACTCGTTTTTCCCCCCCCTTTTGTGCCCCTTTGCCTGTCTGCTCCGTTGTTGTGCCCTGTGCCACTCGTTTCCCCCCCTTTTGTGCCCCTTTGCCTGTGTGCCCCGTTTTTGTGCTCTGTGCCACTCGTTGCCCCCCCCTTTTGTGCCCCTTTGCCTGTGTGCCCCGTTTTTGTGCTCTGTGCCACTCGTTTCCCCCCCCTTTTGTGCCCCTTTTGCCTTCTGTACCACTCTTTTTCCCCTCTTGTGCCCCATTTTGCTTTCTGTTCCACTGCTTCCCTGCCGCTGTGCCCCCTGCGGCCCCGCCCCCTGCCCACTCGGTGCTCCCGCCTCCCAGCTGCTCCTCCCTTCCACCTCCCCATATATGCCAGACGCTGAGCGGCCGCGCCGCTGGCGCACCGAAGGCGCGCCTAAGGCAAGCCCGTCTGCGCCCGTCCGTGCTTGGACCGCGGCCAGCGCCAGAACCCCTGAACCCCGCGAACGCCACGACACCAGACTCCGCTACGACGCCAGCACCCTCCATGCACTCAACGCCGGCTGAAACCACACCTGCTTCCAGGCTGCCCCGAAACGGACCCACGGACCCTTCTCCTGCCGCACCTGCAGCTTCACCTGCAACAGAGCCACCAAACCTCCAAGGACTGGACCCAAACACCTACGCTGCATACTCCTCAACACCTGCTCCACACGCAAACGTACCATCGAGCTCTGGGATCTGCTCGACACCTCTGCCCCAGACGTGGCCAAAATTGACCAGGAGGTGCGCAGAAGCGGCCAAACGTGAAAGCCACCCAGAGCAAGCAGTGTGCAAAGTGGAGGACCGGAAAAATATGGACAGTAAGCAACCAGCAGGACAGCAAGGAAGACGGAACTACAAAAGGTTCAATGCCAGAACACCAAGACCACAAGGGCAACGGCAGTGGAGTAAGAACGCCTGCTACAGGTGCGGCAGCGGCACGCATACTGCCAATGACAAGGGATGTCCGGCGTTTGGCGCCAAATGCGCATACTGTGGGCTAGTAGGCCACTATGAGAAGGTGTGCCGAAGGAAGTCCCCGAGGCAGGAAATAAAGTACGTAGCACAAGGAACATGCAAGGAGGATGAAGAAGAGAACGAAGAGGAGGACGACGAGATCTTGATAGTGGAAGAACAAGTACTGGGCGTAGAGAGCTCAGCTGACAAGAAACCAAAGTGCGAAATGATGATTGGCGGGGTAAGAGTCACCATGGTAGCGGACTCGGGGTCGCCCTACACGATTATACAAAGGAAGATATGGGAGGAAGATTTTGCAACGAGAACGAAGTATCACCTGAGGCCCACTGACATCCATCCAGTGACGTTCACTGGGGAGCCCATACCCATGGTGGGATATTGACCTTTATCCTTCGAGTTCAGGGGCAGAACGTGCGATGGGAAACTGTATGTGGCAGAAAAAGGACCATCGGTACTGGGCTGGAGAGACCAGGGAGCTTTAGGAATGAAACTGAACCCAGGGGGCCTCACGCAATTCTCATGACCGAAGAAGGACCAGAATATGAGGCACGGCGATGGAAGGAAGAATTCCCGGAAGTTTTCAAAGACGCCATCGGCCGCATGGCGAAGTTCACACATAGAATCTATCTCAGAGAAGGGGCTCAACCGGTATCCCACAAAGTATGCAACTATCCATTCCGAACCAGGGCTGCAGTACAGGAAGAGTTGCAGAGATTGGAAGACAACGGTGTGATAGAGGCGATCGACAACGCGGAATGGTTGGCTCCCTTAGTGGTAGCGCAGCAACCCAACGGGAAGGTGAGGTTGTGTGTTGATCTAAGGGAACTTAACACGAACATTGTGGTGGACAAGTTCCCGCTTCCCAGGATCAACAAAATGTTAGCCAAGACCCAAGGGGCACAATGGTTCTCCACCATAGACTTGACGTCCGCCTACCATCAGATTGCCTTACATCGATCATGTAACCATCTGACGTCGTTTATCACACCGTTCGGATGCTACAAGTTCCTGAGGATGCCGTTTGGACTTGCCTCTGCGGCAGCAGTTTTTCAAAAACTGATGCACAGGTTGTTCCACAAGAAAATAGGTATCCAATATTTCCAGGACGACATATTGGTGATGGGTACCTCCAAAGCGGATCACAACAGAAAACTGGAAGAAGTCTTGACCGTGTTAAGGCAAAATGGACTCACCGCCCAATGGGACAAATGCAAGTTCGGAATGAACAAAGTCACGTATTTAGGGCACGAGATAGGTCAACACAGAATTGAACCTAAAGCGTCCAACGTCACAGCAATAAAAGATGCTCCTACGCCCACGAACAAGGAAGATGTCCGAACCTTCCTGGGGATGGCAGAGTTTTATAGTAAGTTTGTACCACATTTTCCCTCCAAGACCCACCATTTAAGGTCACTTCTCAAGGACAAATCCATGTTCCAATGGACTGAAGAACAACAACAGGAATTTGAGGACGTGAAAAGACACATCAGCGAGGCCGTGCCCATACATGGATTCGACCCAAATGCACAAACCATGTTAACCACGGACGCCAGTGACCGAGGATTAGGGGCAGTGCTCACGCAAAGGACCACAGACGGAGTGATCACCACGATCAGTTTCGCATCCAGAGCGTTAGCTCCCAACGAGAGTAAATTTAGTGTCATTGAGAAGGAGATGCTTGCAGCAGTATGGGCAATGGAGAGATTCCGGCAATTCCTGTGGGGTGGAAGGTTCCTGTTGCGCACGGACCACAAGCCGTTGGTGAAGGTCCTCACGTCCTACGGGCATGAACATGCCACTCCACGAATCGCCAAGATGACGCTGAGGCTACTGGACTACGTATATGATGTAGAGTATCTACCAGGACACAAGAACAAAGTGGCTGACTTCTTGAGTAGAGAAGCATCCAAAGAAGTCACGGAAGTCCAGGATGAAGGAGGATGGGAGGACTACGCGGTCGCGTTTGCAGGAGATCATGAAAGAGCGATAAGTGCCCAGGAATGGGAGACCGAATACGACAAGGACGAGAAAATAAGTGCCGTAAAGGTGTATGTAACTAACGGATGGCCGGACAAGAGACTGCTGGAGGAAGAATTGAAGCAGTATTGGGAAGTCCGGGAAGAATTGTCCGTTGGAGATAAACCATGGTTCTTGCTACGAGGCAGTAAAGTGGTCCCTCCGCACACATTGAGGCATCGCATTGTTGCCATCACACATGAGGGCCACCTAGGAATAGTGAAAACTAAATGGAGAGCAAAGGAAGACTACTGGTGGCCGGGGATGCACATAGCAGTAGAACGCCATGTAAGAGCGTGTGAGCAATGTAGCAATGCGGACAAGACCCAAAAAGTGTTACGTCCGCCCCTGGGGCGATACGAATGTCTGGAAAACCCATGGGAAGAGATTTCCATCGACATCCCGGGACCAATACAGGACACGAATGACATCCAGAAATACATCACAGTGGTAATTGACCATTACTCCAAGTGGCCGGAAGTCCACGTAGCAGATAACGTGGAAACAGAGACAATACTCGAATTCCTGACGGATGTTTTCATAAGAGAAGGGATCCCCAAAGGGATCCTGAGTGACAATGGCCCGCAATTCACATCAAGTAAGTGGGAAACTTTCATGGACAGGAACGGCATCGCAATACGACATACACCGATATACCACCCAGCAGGAAATGGATCCGCGGAAAGATTTAACCGGGTGATCATGGGGTCGGTGCAGGCAGCGATCAGCCAAGGTGTCAATTGGGAGAAGGAGTTGAAACGGCTGATGTGGGCCTATCGGATAACGCCCACCACCACGGGGTACAGTCCGTTCCGAGTGTTGAGAGGAAGAGAACCCTTCACTAAGGACAATGTGGCCTGGAAACGCCTCACGGTGCAAAGTCACTGGTCCCCAGCGGTGGTACGCAAGAACTTGGAGAGAGCGCAGACAGTGTACAAGGAGCATTATGATAAGAAGCACAACACCAAAGAGGTTGCACTCGAGAAGGGTGAATGGGTGAGAGTCAAAATACCTACTTAAAGGAAAAAAGGAGATAGTAACTTCACCCCCCCGTTTCAAGTGATGGAACCGTATTCAAGGTCAGCTCTTCTCAGTGACGGGAAGATATGGACCCAAGACCGCATGGCGAGATGTACACCTATGGACGGGAGGAAGACAAGTGTGGAGTCAGACAACACAGGAGCAGCCAGCGCCCGGAGGGGCCCGGAGGCAGAACGGGAGAGTCCCAAGGAAGGAGAAAACAGTCCCCGGTTGGGAACGGGTCACAGAGAGAGAGAGGAAACGAGAGGACAGGCGTCCAACACCCAGGAGGGGACAGAGCTGGAAGAGTGGAGAGACGCAGGACTAAGGAGCAGTGAAGAGGCACCCAGCCTGGTCGATGTCACCACCACTCCGAAAACTGGCGAGAGCAGTAGGTGGACACGGTGTGGCAGGAGAGTCATGCTGCCCAGGAGGTTCGGGGAGTTCAGTATGGACAGCAAGTAAGACTGTATAAGTTCTAGGGGGGTTGTTATGTTATGAGTTGTTATAAGGGGGGAGATGTGGTGTAGCGGTCTAGTCTGCGGGCGCACACTGCGTGTGATGTCAGCGGACTTCCGGTAGCGGCCATTTGCATCAGCAGAAGCGCACCGATTCCAAACTGTACGGAGCTCCTCTCCGGCGCTCCCGCACAAGTGTATAAATAAAGAAACGTGTACAACAGCAATGCGTGAGAGTGGTCCTTGCCAGCAGGCTCACCCACACACTCACCAACTTTACAGCACTTAAAATGACTTGATTATTTTACTTTGAAGTGTGATTAATAATGCAGTATAATAAAGCCACATTTGTATGTGACACAACATTATTCTAAAACGGATGCCTTTAAGGAGTTTAGCTAGTAAAAAAAACTTGAAAATTAATTGTTTGTTTTCGATATGCCAATGTGACCCAACCATTATCAAACCATACTGAAATTGACGTTTTATTTACGTAAATGTGTGTGAAGGGCCGGGGCGACTTTTCATTTTTCTACTGAGACTCTGTCCGAATATTTTGCGACTTTATTTTTAGGTCTCGCCTGACCCAGCGCATGCGCTGGACTGGCGAGACATTTTGAGAGGGCTCCAAAAAGTGCTACCAGGCCATCCTAGAGCTACAGTGCATGTGTGCGGGCGCACTCGCCGCGCTTGACCGGTATTACTTTCACTTTCACGGCCGCTTGTTTATCCTTTCAGGGAAATTACCTCTAGAGGTAGTCCTTGGTGTTGGGCTGCATTTACTGCCAAATTGTTTTTAAAGTGATAAGTGACCATTATAAATTTGCGCTGCTCATCACAGCTGCTGTGCCTTCCTTATTTATAGACGTATTTTTCAGTGTCCGTCCGCTTTCTTGTGTATGATGTTTTAAAAGCCTGCACGTTAAATTCAGCTCACTTGTCTAGCGATGGCATTTCCCACACACATGAAGGAGTGACGCATCTACTGGACAAGTTGGTTGGTTCAAGAAGCGCCTGCGAAGCTTCAACCAACTTCCGGTTGTGCAGCCTGATTATTTTATTTCATGCTGACCGATAAAAAAAAAGTAAGGCGCGATTTAACTTTGTATACTGCTCGCAGTGGGGTGCGGGGGTTTCTCTTTCAACTCTTTGACAGGCTGCCACTTTCACGGCAGTGGGACTGGCGGCAAACTCGAGTTCCCTGGATGAAGGCAGTGTGACATCTCCGCAGCTGGCAGTGTCCTCCTTCCTGACACAGTAACCGGAGACAAAGGACAGACCTGAAACTTCCTCACCTTGAAAAACAGCAACTGTGTAGTCCCACTCCTCATCCCTATAATCTACCATATAGCACTGCTCAGAAAGACCAGTATGTATCTCCTTGGTAAACAAAATGCTTCATGGAATTTCTAGGTGTTTGGTTCTCCCTTCTTCAACTACAGGAATCCAGACAATAAACTTCCACTGTCTATGAAGATATTCTCACCCCCAATCGGATGAATTCCACTTTACTGTGTTAATCAATGCTGAGAGGCAATCTTTGTGGGTAAACTTAGGAAGACGTACATCTACTCCAGCATTTACAGAATCTCCTTTTCAGTGTTTGCTTTACAAAGCTACCAAGGTTTCAGATTGCTGTGTGTGACATTTTCATAATCTCACTTTGATTGTGAGTGACATTTCAACGACCATGAGTGACACTTTCTCATGAGCAAAATCAAGCAATGAAGACGGGGGAAACATGAATATCAGAAATCCACCCATTTGAGCAACGAGGAACTCTAAATGAACTGCAGCAAAGCATTAAAATTAATTTTTATACGACTTTCATTTATCATACTTTAGCCAAAATTGCAGAAAATAGATAAAGCTGTCTGGAAGACGTTTATAATTAAATTCTAATCAGATGAGTGACTCGCAGATTCACTGGACTGCCATCACCCACATGAGCATAAACATGGCAACACTGGAAAGCAGAGTGTGAGGCACTAACTAAGGTCATAACTAGGCTGATAGCAAAGTCTCACTGACCTGACTTGCAGAACACTTTCTTTCGAGGAAGGCGACGAGCTGGCACTGCAACAATGCACACAAGCACCAGACTGTGCGGGTGTGTGTACCTTTGGGACATGAGGGGTATGGCTATGAGCTCATTACTTGCAGACACAGGGCGACAGTGCAGGAACTGCCCCAGCTGTAGATATGGAGAGTTTTTTCCCTCAAGGGCACTGTTTTAAATACTATACAACACACAAAACACCCAGTACTGTACTCTGTAATACAGCTCTATGCCTCACTGTCTGTCCCAATACACACCTGCTTACCTGATCTCTCATCCGGCTTCCTGCGTTTGTTGGAATGCATGGTAAACATCCATGGGATGTTAAAGGACAGATAAGTGTCACTGATGGTTAAATGCTCATCAACTAACTCACACTCAGTAGTAATTGGGAACACTGACTCTGACCCGTCCTCCTGACGTCGGTGATATCGGTGTGTAGGGTGCCCTTAGTAACTTATTTATTTATTTATGCAATTTTATATAGCGCAGACTGTACCCAAAGGTGTCAAGAGCGCTTCACCACAGCCAGCCACACCACCACAGCCAGCCACGCCATCACAGCCAGCCTCGCCACCACAGCCAGCATCGCCACTCCAGCTGGCCTCACCCGCATCTACACCACCTGCATTGTTCAGGTCTAGGAGGCGTGCTGTTGCCAGAATACATGTCTCTGAGTCCTCTTCAGACGAATCGAGGGGTGCTGCGGAAACATCCACTGTGCCACTGGATGATTGCCATGCCGGTGTGCACTCCGCCTCGGAGGGAGCACACACAGGTGCCAGACGTCGCCGCAGGGCTCGGGTGCACAGTCCACCTCCACAGGGTGAGAGCCAGGGGGTGTTCTTAGGGCTGGAGGCCACCATGGTCAAGGTCCAGCGCCTACAAGGAAAGGCAATATTGTCAGTCCAGCGCCAAATGAAGGGCCTCAATGCAACAATGGGCAATATTGACAGGGGCATAAGCGCAATGGCTGAGGGCATGAGGGAGATGGCTGCGGGCATGCGGGACATGTCCCAGTCCGTCATGCTGCTGTGCACGAAGATGGATGAGGACAGGGCTGCACGGCACAGGGAGAGGCAAAAGAAAGATCACCACACAAGGGCAGTGAACCGCCTGGCAACTGCCACTTCGCTGCTCTACAGGCGCTCCGTGGCAATGCAGGAGGGGCTTGCGCACTGCAGCAATGACGTGTCAAGGGGGATGGTGAGGGTGACCAGTGCACTTGAGGTGCTGCTAACCAGCCAGTTGGCCACAACTGGTGCTGTTGATGCTGGGGACAGCGAAGACACCACCAGTAGGAGCAGTATTACCCCCCCTGTCACATACACACGGAGGAGCAACAGACGGCATGGGGCTGCCACTGGTCCCACAGCCAGTGAGGAGACTCAATCCCTGGCATACACCACTGTAGTGCGTGGGCGCAGATGCTGATGCTGCACACAATTGAAGGACACAGTTGGGTGAAGTAACCCTTGACTTCAAACTCTTGTTTTCACATGATTGATAGGGCCATTTATGGCGTTGTGTTGTGGCGTAGTGCCGCATGATTAAAACTACGTCATGGCATAGAACTACTGGCTGTGTCCCCTTACTTACTTAGAAATAGTTGCATGTGATCTCTGCCCGTCTCTCACTCCCATCTGTTGCTGTTGCCACTCCTGCTGCGTTGGGCTCTGGCTGTGCAGACTCATCGTCATTGTCCTCAAAATCTGTTATTTCCACCTCTGTACCTGTCTTCTTGGCAAGGTTGTGCAGCATTGCACAAGTGGCAATTATCTTGCAGCAGATGATGGGTGTGTACTGGCGGGCGCCTCCGCTTTTGTGGAGGCAGCGGAACATGCTTTTCAATAGTCCAAACGTGCGCTCCACCACGTTGCGTGTTGATTTGTGTGCCACATTGTATCGTCTTTCACTCAGGGTTGATGGGTGTAGGTAGGGAGTGAGGATGAATGACCGCACGGCATATGCACTATCGCCTAAGTGAGTAAGAGAGTAGCATTAGTCACATGCCTCAATACACATTCATTTGCGATAAGTATTAGGGAGTGTCACAGTGATTTACCTAGCAGGTATCCTTCTCCAAATTCTCCGGCAACCAGTCGTGTGTAGATCCCACTGTTCTGGAAGATGAAGGAGTCGTGGGTGCTCCCAGGGAATTAGCTACGATATCAGTGATTATGTTGCCTGCATCGCAGATTACCTGCACATTAATGGAGTGGGTGGACTTTCTGTTCCTGTAGATGTGCTCAGTGGGTGCTGGTGGGAAGGTTGGAATGTGTGTGCCATCAATACAGCCTATGACATGCGGGAAGTGTGCCATCTGGTAGAAGTCTGTCTTTGTTTTCTGCAGTTCAGCATGTGTGTTTGGAAAGCTAATGTAGTGTTGCATTCTCTGCATCATGGCATCCAGGAACTTCCTGAAGAAACGGGACAGGCAACTCTAGGATACCCCGCCTACCGCAGCTATCACCCCCTGGTAACTGCCAGATGCGAGTAGATGTAGGCTACAGAGCACCTGCACATGTGGTGGTATGGCATGCGCCCTTGTTGTTGGCTGGTCCAGGAGTGGGTGCAAGTTCCTTATCAGGTCCATGATGGTTTGGGGGTGTAGCCTGTACCTTTCATGTATCTCAGCCTCAGTCTGTTGGGAGAGTGTGATGCGCTGTCTGTAAATGCGTTCCTCCCATCTCCAAATCCTCAGACCTGCTGCCTGTAGACGTAGGCGCCTTGCAATCACATACAGAGCGGCCATGGTGTCCACGCTGGTGCATTTTGGGATTGCTTATATGCACTGTGGCTGTTTACCACCTGATTTCACTCTGTGTTAATTACCGACTCTTAAATACCGAATTTCATGGAATTCGTAAATACCGAATTTACCTACATCTCTTGTGTCGTTTTACCATTTCATATTTACCGATTCGGTAAATATGAATTTGGTAATTATGAATCGGTATATTTGGATTCGGTAAATATGAATCGGCATTTACCGATTCATATTTACCGAATCCTTCTTTTTGGACTCCTACATCTCAATTGCCTAAATACCGGTCGGTAACGGGAAATTTACCGAATTTCGGCCGTTACCGACCGGTATTTAGCTACCTACATATGGCCCATAGTCATTTACAATGCCAATAGCTCAAACTCTTGCAAATGCGAGACCTTTTGCATTGCAAATGCTTGTTCTTCCTTGAGAGGCTGTCAGTACTCTTTATTTACCAAAATAAGACAGGAGCATTTGTTATAAAAAATATATATTATTCTTCATTATTTAGAAAAATGCTATTTCATTATCATCTCTTCAGTTTCTTTTTAAATATTTCCATCACCAACCATATTTGCAATATGTCCTTTCAATCCAACCCGAATCTACGGGAATCACAATTAGTAATACAATGGAGCCACTTGGTCTTGATGAAACATTTCTCGATTTATATCTATTCTTTAGCCTGGGCTGAATAATTGTCTGTATCTTCATAAGAAAATAAATAAATTGAGAAAATTGCTGTATTACTCAATGTGATTTCCGTAGATTCGGGTTTGATTGACTGGACATATTGCAAATACTGTTGATGATGGAAATATTGCAAAAGAAACTGAAGAGATGATAATGAAATAGCATTTCTCTCAATTATGTAGAATAATATATGTTTTTTATCACAAACGCTCCTGTCTTAATATGGTTAAAAAAGATTTTGTATGTGGTGTTTCATGGGCACTAGGATCACAAACAGTTGAGCGTTTTCTAATGGCGTTACTAACATTATTGATAATATACTGGTGTGATTGTCTCAGAGCCATACTGCCTGTCTTTTTTTTAATAGTACTCCTTATGAGTCTGACACTTAGAATTTAGAGATATTTAATTGCCTTAGTAAGGATTCCTATATCATGATTTGTGATTCTGTATCCTGCATCTGAGATTACATGGCAAATTCATGGAAAATTCTCTGCACCGTTTTTACTACTAATTCTGTAATAAATACTTTTAACTCTATTTCCAATCTAGGGCAATTTCTATTTTGACTTTACACTGCTAAATTGATGTTTATATGATGGGGAGGGTAGTATCTTGCCACTAGTTCAATGAGAGATCCTGTATCTGACCTGCCTCAAGTAAATATCTGGGTGCATAAATATTGGGGTTCAGACAATTATTGTGGTTCAGCTCCCACAAATATGTTCACCTTTTATTCACCCGTGGATAGAGCATGTTTAGAAAGGCATTCCTAGCTATTATTGGAAAAAAACAAAATGTGAAATTCAAATATTTATGTTACATTTTGTCGGTTTTGCTGCAATATACTGTAGAGAAATGAGCTGTTAACTATGGAAAACATGTATAATGTATTTCACGTCATTAAAACATGTTCTAATATGATGGGTACAAAGCTGTTGCTTTTTCCATAGCATCTCTGCCTTTTGTGTGCCAGTGTGAGTGCATGTGTTTGTGTTAGTGAAATGATGCAAAGTGAACATGTTCTAGCCCACATATCAGGGAATGTGAGAGAGATGCAAATTAAATTTTCTCAGAATTACATTACAATTATACAACAACAATTAAAACACATACTTATGTTTCTAGCTAACATGCAGGTGAACATATTACATTTAGAAATATGTTAGGTGTTGGATAGCCAGCTTAAGGGCATGCACATCTAATTAGAATATGGTAACCCAGACAGCCAAAACTGACAATAGGTCCTTGCCCAGGACCCTTGACCCTCCTGGTAGGTCGCTCCCCCTCCACGCAGCTCCGACTGTGTGCCCCTGCTACCGCTGTCGACTCGCTGGTAAGTGTCCTTTGGCTTCTGTGCCACTGCTCCCCCTCTAAGTGCCCCGTTTTTGTGCTCTGTGCCACTCGTTTTTCCCCCCTTTTGTGCCCCTTTGCCTGTGTGCCCCGTTTTTGTGCTCTCTGCCACTCGTTTCCCCCCCCCCTTTGTGCCCATTTGCCTGTGTGCCCCGTTTTTGTGCTCTGTGCCACTCGTTTTCCCCCCCCCTTTTGTGCCCCTTTGCCTGTCTGCTCCGTTGTTGTGCCCTGTGCCACTCGTTTCCCCCCCTTTTGTGCCCCTTTGCCTGTGTGCCCCGTTTTTGTGCTCTGTGCCACTCGTTTCCCCCCCCTTTTGTGCCCCTTTGCCTGTGTGCCCCGTTTTTGTGCTCTGTGCCACTGGTTTCCCCCCCCTTTTGTGCCCCTTTTGCCTTCTGTACCACTCTTTTTCCCCTCTTGTGCCCCATTTTGCTTTCTGTTCCACTGCTTCCCTGCCGCTGTGCCCCCTGCGGCCCCGCCCCCTGCCCACTCGGTGCTCCCGCCTCCCAGCTGCTCCTCCCTTCCACCTCCCCATATATGCCAGACGCTGCGCGGCCGCGCCGCTGGCGCACCAAAGGCGCGTCTAAGGCAAGCCCGTCTGCGCCCGTCCGTGCTTGGACCACGGCCAGCGCCAGAACCCCTGAACCCCGCGAACGCCACGACACCAGACTCCGCTACGACGCCAGCACCCTCCATGCACTCAACACCGGCTGAAACCACACCTGCTTCCAGGCTGCCCCGAAACGGACCCACGGACCCTTCTCCTGCCACACCTGCAGCTTCACCTGCAACAGAGCCACCAAACCTCCAAGGACTGGACCCAAACACCTACGCTGCATACTCCTCAACACCTGCTCCACATGCAAACGTGCCATCGAGCTCTGGGATCTGCTCGACACCTCTGCCCCAGACGTGGCCTTCATGACCGAGACCTGGTGGAACGACTCCTCGGCACCCGACATCGCCATAGCCATCCCGGACGGCTACAAGATCACCCGCAGGGATCGCGCCAATGGAATCGGAGGAGGAATAGCCATCATCCACAAGTCCACCCTCAAGGTTGCCACCCACGCAGACGACACCCTCAACACCGCCGAACACCTGCACTTCCGGATCCACACCGACCCCAACACCACCCTCAGAGGAAAACTCCTCTACAGACCCCCCGGACCCCGGGCACAGTTCAGCGACTCCATCGCCGACCTCGCCAGCACCCACGCACTCGCCTCCACGAACTACATCCTCCTCGGGGACCTGAACTTCCACCTCTAGAACAACAACGATGCCAACTCCGTCACCCTGATCGACACCCTCGCCAACCTCGGTCTCAGACAACTCATCACCGCCACCACCCACACCGCCTGTCACACACAGGACCCCGTCTTCTCCACAAGCACCCACGTCGCCTCTGACCACACCACCGAACTCCACTGGCCCAACCACCGCTGCATCCATTTCACCTTCAAGAAACCAACCACGCACCACCGCACCCAACAGCTGCCTCGCCGCTGCTGGAGCAAAGTCACCGAAGACCAGCTGGTCACCACCGTCGCCCAGAACCCACCTACCGACCCCACCAACCCAGACGCCGCAGCCCGCAACCTCAAACAGTGGATTGACGACTGCGCCAACACCCTCACCCCGCTCAAGAAACCCTCCAACAACCACGCCAACAAGAGAGCCACCTGGATCACCAATGAGCTCCAGACCTCCAAAAGCGCATGCCGGAAACTGGAGAAGAAATAGCTCCACAAACACACACCGGACAACCACACAGCCCACAAGGACGCCACCCGCAGACATCACCACCTCATCAGATTAGCCAAGAGATCCTCCTTCAAAGACCGCCTGAAAAACAACGCACATGACAGAAAAGAACTCTTCAGCATCGTAAAGGAATTCTCCAACCCCAGCGCCAACGCCAATGACATCCCGCCTTCACAAGAACTGTGCGACTCACTAGCCACCTTATTCCACCGCAAGATCACTGACATCCACGACAGCTTCAACACCACGACTGCCCCAACTACACCAGACTCCACCTCCCCTGCGAACCCCACCAGCACCAACCGCCTGTCCAACATCAACGACGACGAGACACGCAAGGTCATGAACTCCATCCACTCAGGATCTCTGTCAGACCCATGCCCACACCACTTATTCAACAAAGCAGACACAGCCATCGCACCCCAACTACGAAAGGTCATCAACATCTCCTTCGAAACAGCGACATTCCCGGAAAGCTGGAAGTACGCCGAAATCAGCGCCCTCCTCAAGAAGCTCAAGGCAGACCCCAAGGACCTCAAGAACTTCCGGCCCATTTCCCTGCTCCTGTTCCCGGCGAAGGTCATAGAGAAAATCATCAACATACAATTGGCCCGCCACCTCCCAGTCCGGATTCAGACAAAACCACAGCACCAAGACAGCCCTCATCACCACCACAGACGACATCAGGCACCAACTAGACAACGGCGAAACAACAGCCCTCATCCTCCTGGACCTGTCAGCCGCCTTCGACACGGTCTGCAATCGCACCCTAAAGACACGCCTCCAAGAAGCCGGAATCCAAGAGAAGGCCCTCGACTGGACCACGTCCTTCCTCTCCGGCATAACCCAGAGCGTCCGCCTCCCACCCTTCCGATCCGAAGTCACCGACATCATCTGCGGCGTCCCCCAGGGCTCATCTCTCAGCCCGACGCTGTTCAACGTCTACATGGCCAACCTCGCCCAAGTGGCCCGCCATCACGACCTCAACATCATCTCTTACGCCGACGACACCCAGCTCATCCTCTCCCTCACCAAGGACCCACACACCGCCAAAACCAACCTCCACAAGGGAATGAAGGCCGTCGTCGACTGGATGAGGAGCAGCCGTTTGAAGCTGAACTTGGACAAGATGGAGGTCCTCATCCTCGGACCCACCCCCTCAGCCTGGGACGATGCCTGGTGGCCGACCACACTGGGAACAGCACCGACACCCACCGACCATGTACGCAACCTAGGATTCATCCTCGACTCCTCCCTCTCCATGTCTAAGCAGGTCAACACCAACTCCTCCTCCTGCTTCAACACCCTCTGCATGCTAAGCAGGATCTACAAGTGGATCCCGACCGAAACAAGAAGAACGGTGACACAGGCCCTCGTCAGCAGCAGACTGGACTATGGCAACGCACTCTACACAGGAATCCCAGCCAAACACCTACGACGACTACAACGCATCCAAAACCCCTCCGCCCGACTGATCCTCAACGTCCCCCGCCGCAGCCACATCACCCCCCACCTGAGAGACCTACACTGGCTCCCCGTCAACAAGAGGATCACCTTCAAGCTCCTCACCCACGCACACAAAGCACTCCACAACGCCGGATCAGCCTACCTGAACAGCAGACTCAGCTTCTACACCCCCACCCACCAGCTCCGCTCTGCCAGCTTCTCCCTCGCCGCTGTCCCCCGCATCCAACGAACGACCTCCGGCCGCAGATCCCTCTCTTACCTTGCCGCCAAGACCTGGAACACCCTCCCTGCCCACCTACGGCAGACCCAAGACCTACTTGCCTTCAGAAGACTCCTCAAGACCTGGCTCTTCGAGTAGTAGCGGCACCCCCCTCCCCTCAGCGCCTTGAGACCCTCACGGGTAAGTAGCACACTTTACAAGTACTCTGATTGATTGATTGATTGATTGATTGCCTCTTTCACTTCTCCTGACTGAAAGTGAGTATTTTATGGGAGGAACTGGGTCCTTATTCCTTAGGAGAAACTCGGGATGAAACTCATAATAACACATTATTCCCACACACTGAATTACTCATACACATATTATCTGAAAATTCAGATGACGGAATAGTGCATCAGTATTCCAGAATCAATTGTAATGAGAGCCGGATGCGAATGGAAAATTCTACACTACATTTCGAGCTGACTTGGACTGACCATGTTTTTTAGTTTTGTTAGTGCCCATTGACTCATTATTTCCACGGCACTGACAGCGCATTATTACTTGTAGATTTGATTATTCATGGAGCCACTTATTTTCAGTGTACTTTGGAGCTTTTTTCTTTTGGGTTAGTTCCTAAAAATGACAAAAGGGCTTGCTTATGAAATTTAACTGA
This sequence comes from Triturus cristatus, assembly GCF_964204655.1. Taxonomy (NCBI): domain Eukaryota; kingdom Metazoa; phylum Chordata; class Amphibia; order Caudata; family Salamandridae; genus Triturus; species Triturus cristatus. The sequence goes on from NC_140589.1 coordinate 747,636,721, forward strand.
GTTAGCATCTTCTGAATTAGGTCTATCTGCCATGGATATTTTGTTTGGAGACAGTTTTTCAAATAAGTGAGTACTTTCAGTTCTGTTGGCAATGCACAACATTGAGAAGTATGTTTAACAATGTTTTTTTCATGAACCAGTAGAATTTCTTTATTTTCACACATATGGCACCAACATAATAACAGATGGACATTTCAGACAGTCACAAGCTATCTGATAACATCTTTTAGCAACTTTGGTGAAACTTTTATTACCATTCTGCTTGCTTCTTTCTCTAACCTATTCTTATGTGCCTGCTCAAGATGTTAAGGAAATATTCTTGAAGGGTGTGATAGAGCTAATGATATTCAGTCCAGCAGGCTTACAAAGCAATCTTTTCTTAGTAAAGAAGAATGACAAAATGATAAGTAATAAACCTTTGCTAGTTCAATTTGTTCATCCTGTAGACATCAACATTTGGATTGCATTGTTATTTTGGACCTAAGGATGCTTACGTGTCAGTCTGCACCTCCCCCTCAGAATATTCCTTCAGTCCTAATAGGAAGACACATTTTATGAGTTCAGCACACTTTCTTTGAGTCTTCCAATAACCCTTTGGTGCTTCACCAAGCTTCTAAAGCTCAAAATGTAACATCTTAGATCTCATAGCATTTTATTCTGGGCTACCTGGTCACCATTCTAAACTTCTATTCTTCTTTTTGGTTTTGTTATAAATCAACCAAATCATCAATCTATAGAATTTTTAGGGATTTTTGGTGACTTCAACAATCTGTACACATCAAACCTACGAGTTGAAGTTAACAACTATCTGAAAAGATTTCTTTTGATTGCCTAATTATTTTCACATATATGTTTGCCCATTAGCTCAAATAGTAGGTTGTTTGGAGTCATCAGTCCACGCTCTATTTCCAGACCCACTTTATTGTCAAGCTGTTAATGCAAAATTTGCCACCTGGATTGAACAACTCAGACCTGATTCTTTTAGACCTAGAAACAGAAGAAGGGGCAAGCTAGTGATTAGAGCACCTCTGTGCTTGGAAGGGAAGATCAATGTTCAATTCTACCCAAGATCTTCCATTAGAATCTGATTAAAGTTGGAAAGGTTGGAGGCGTGCGTAATGTGCCCAGTTCTTGACTGGTAATGCATGGACTTGGAGAGAATTATCTATGGACATAAATTGTTTAGAGCTTTTAGTGGACTACTTTACACTTGCATATTTGTTGTTCTGTCCTTCTCAGGTTGGACAGGTGGACAACCTCACAACAAAAAAATTAATTAATAACCTAGCAAAACACTTTTAGGAGTACTGTCTTCAAAATCACATTTGTATTCTTATCATCTCAGATATTTCAGTGATTTGCAACTTCATGTTCCAGTTTTCCAACACCAGAACATGTTCACACTGCAATCCATGAGGCTGAAAAAAACCATACATCTTACAATCCCCATTTAGCCATGAACAGCCTGACCATTCAATTCAGGATTTGATGAGCAGTCATTAAGAGCACCACTTGGCAAGATAGGACAGAATCCAGATGCTGGGTTCAAGGTTGTTGGAGCTTTCTGTCTCCGAGGCTCTAGTTCGGAGGACAGCCAACTAGCCCTTGGAGACACTTTGGGGTCCTGGGTTCAACAGATGTAGGTAAAGTCCGTGTTACCTAGGCAAGAGGGCAGCAGGCAGCAGGTCAGCAGGGCAACATTTCTTCAGAGCAGTAGTCCTGCAGGGTGGTGTTCTTTTCAGAAGCACAGCAAACCTTCTTCCTGGCAGAGTATCCAAAGGTCCAGCAGTATAAATAGGGGTGGGGTCTGAGGTCCAATATTTATACCTGGTGCTCTTCCTCTGGAAGGTGGGAGAAGCTTCCAGAATCTCCCTTTGTAGTGGACATGCTTTGTGTTTTCCATGCCCTGGCGTCAGACTAACTATAAGAGGCATGCAGATCTTTATGTGGAGGCAGGATGCATCCTACTCAATTGTAAATAGAGCTGTGCCCAGCTCTGCCCTTCCATCCTGCTAGTGATGGCCCATACAGGCATACCAAAGTTCTCTATTGTGTGTGGCTATCTAAGAGGAATACACAAAGTCTGTCGCCTACACCCAGTCAAGTGATCCAGAGACAGGATACAGACACTAAATGGCTAAGGCAGAAAGATGGCAAAATTCTAAAAGTAGCATTTTCAAGATTGTAATGTAAAATTGGACTTCACCAAGAGAGAGGATTTTTCTTTACAATTCCTAAGACACTAAACATAAACTGCTTACCTGCTCCCATTAGAATTTTATCACTTATTAAATATAATAAGGTTACTCTAATGTCATCCTACGGGAGAGGTAGGTCTTGTAGGAGTGAAAGTACATGTCTAACATTTTGATTACACTGTGTCCTCACCACTGTGCTGTCCTGGGTCAATCCTTGGGATGACTCATATCAATCAATCAATCATAGCATTTGTAAAGCGCACTACATACCCGTGAGGGTCTCAAGGCGCTGGGGGGGGGATGCTGCTACTGTTCGAAGAGCCAGTTCTTGAGGAGTTTCCTGAAGGATAGAAGGTCTTCGGTCTGCTGTAGGTGGATGGGGAGGGTGTTCCACGTCTTGGCGGCGAGGTGGGAGAATGATCTGTCGCCGGCAGTAACTCTTCGGATGTGGGGGATGGTGGCGAGGGCATGGTCTGCGGAGCGGAGCTGGCGGGCTGGGGGGTGTAGAGGCTGAGTCGGCTGTTGAGGTACACTTGTTCGGTGTCGTGGAGTGCCTTGTGTGCGTGGGTGAGGAGCTTGAAGGTTATCCTCTTGTTGATGGGGAGCCAGTGCAGTTCTATCAGGTGGGGTGTGATGTGGCTGCGGCAGGGAATGTTCAGGATCAGGCGAGCGGAGGCGTTCTGGATGCGTTGGAGTCATTTCAGGAGTTTGGCCGGGGCACCTGCATAGAGTGTGTTGCCGTAGTCCAGTCTGCTGCTGACGAGGGCCTGGGTGACCGTCCTTCTAGTTTTGGTGGGGATCCACTTGAAGATCCTGCGAAGCATGCGGAGGGTGTTGAAGCAGGAGGAGGAGATGGCGTTGACCCGCTTTGTCATGGAGAGTGTGGAGTCGAGGATGACCCCTAGGTTTCGTGCATGGTTGGTGGGTGTAGGGGGTGCTCCTAGTGCCGTTGGACACCAAGAGTCGTCCCAGGCCGAGGGGGTGGAGCCGAGGATGAGGACCTCCGTCTTGTCCGAGTTCAGCTTCAGTCGGCTGTTCCTCATCAAGTCGGCGACGGCTTTCATTCCTTCGTGGAGGTTGGTTTTGGCGGTGTGGGGGTCCTTGGTGAGAGAAAGGATCAGCTGGGTGTCATCGGCGTAGGAGATGATGTATAGGTCGTGCAGTCGGGCGATGTGGGTGAGTGGTGCCATGTAGATGTTGAATAACGTCGGGCTGAGAAATGAGCCTTGGGATACGCCAAAGAGGATCTTGGTGGCTTTGGAGCGGAAGGGGGGCAGGCGGACGCTCTGGGTTCTTCCGGAGAGGAAGGAGGTGGTCCAGTCCAGGGCCTTCTCTTGGATTCCGGACTCGTGGAACCGTGCTCATAGTGTGCGGTGGCAGACTGTGTCGAAGGCGGCTGACAGGTCCGAGAGGATCAGGGCCGCGGTTTCTCCGTTGTTGAGCATGATCCCGATGTCGTCATATGCATTAAAAAGGAAGGTTTTGGCCTGGCAAAAGGTTTGTTTGCCGGCTCAAAATGGCAGTTTAAAACTGCACACACAGGCTGCAATGGCAGACCTGAGACATGTTTATAGAGCTGCTTAATTGGGTTGCACAATGAGTGCTGCAGGACCACAAGTAGCATTTCATTTACAGGCCCTAGGTACATGTAGCACTACTTAACTAGGGAATTACCAATAATTTAAATATGCCAATTGAGCGATGAGCCAATGTTATCATGTTTTAAGGAGTGAACACATACACTTTAGCACTGGGTAGCAGTGGTAAAGTGTGCAGAGTCCAAAAGCCAGCACAAATTAGATCAACCAAAATAAGGGGAGGAAGGCAAAATGTTTGGGGAGGGCCACCCTAAGGCTAACAGGTCTAACATTCCACAATCTCTTGTCCTGCCATTATGAGATATACAAGTTTATGAACCTCTGAGGCTTTTATGCATGGTCATCTTAAAGTAATGAGGTAAACATAGGTAATTTAATAACCTTTGTGTCCTCTTTGAAGGGAATGAGATAAGAGAAAAGGTCATGCTCATGAATCAGATGTTATGCCAAGCTCTCTTTTGAAATGTGTAACCCAGACACAAATAGCTGCTTGTTAAAACCTTTAGATTTATTTTTATGCTAGAAATATTCATAATTTCTATTTTAGTGCTCCCCGAGAGGGCAGAATAACCTGATCCAGAATAGGGTAATCTTCATCTATGCATATTAGATATAGAATGACCTTCAGGACCACATCAACTGTGGTCAATTTAGAAAAGAGCCAAAAACATGCAAGTTTTAAGAACACAATTTCATTAGGCAGTATCAATTAGTTTAACTTTCTCTGTCATAATACAGCTACTCCTCTGCTGCCTTTCAGCTAGGTTTCTTCTGTAGGAATGCCAGACACATATGTAAATACATGCATTCATACATTCATACAAATATGTATGTCTACTAATAGTGAGATTAGTTCATGTTGCAGGACATATTTTACTGCTAGAACAAAATGTACACAGGCACAGATGTTTCTTTCTGTCATTGATCCACCGGCTGGATGAACCCAGTCCCTCACCATTTCTGCTTTTTAGTACATTTTCGTTTGATTTTACCACAAGATCCTCTATTATATCAACTTACACCAACTGGGTACGAGGGACTTACCCAGAAATATTAAAGCACTGGCATCCCTGAAACTCGCTATTGTTATCTTAAGGCAGTTTTAGGCTCCTGACCCACAAAAAACTTTATAGCTAGTCACACTTCATGGGAATATGATATGGAAAAAAAGAGCATGGGGATAGTTTTATTTACATGGAGAAGAAATAATAAACATCTCTAAAGGGGGTAAAAGGGGCCTTGAGGGAAGCTTCGTCATTGGTAAACTGTTTAACTATTTAAAAACTTCATACAAAGTACCCTTTTCTAGATAACAACAGGTCATTTACCAGAAAACTGTCAATAACAATAAAATTCAACAAGTTTACAAGACTGAGACTTTCTATTTTCACAGTTCCCTTTGTAGGATACAGCATTGTCTCATACTTCTTCTACACATTTGCAGACATATTTTTGCCAGTTTGTACCTACTACATAAATTCATATATAATTCATACATTAAACATGACAGTAAACTTCCAACCATTCAATTCCGATTGATTTTATATGGCAGAGTAGATGATAAAAAAAGTTTGATTGTACAGTCTTGCAACTGAGGGGACTGATACTGTATTTGGGAGCAAAAGTAAGCAAATTTGGAAGCGGTAGAAGGAATGACTCTAAGTAACCCTTAAACTGTATTGTGATTTTGGTTTGCGATAGTGAAGGGGGCTATTACTAGTGTGTTCTAAATGGCCTTTTTTTTTAAAACACAGAAAGTATAGGGTACATATTACAGATTCTTTTTGAGCAGGCCATTTCTTTATCTGACTCAATTACGGTTCATAAAACATAAAACAAGATCACTAGAGTAGAGATTTGTGTTTACATACACCATATGATCATACTTTATAGCTCATGATAAAGACAACTTAAAGGCCATAAATAGGCAAAATAACATGTGAGGGAATGTGTGCAATATTGCTTGCATGACAAACACTAAAAGACTGAAAGACTTATCAATGGAATGACATTAAATTGTTGAGACTCCATTTCTATTTTGTTGTCTTCAATGTGAAGATTAATTTTACAGTACATCTACATTATCAAAACAAGCCACATACGCAATACCAATTTCTTTCACAAATTTAGGGGCCTATTCACAAAATGTATTTTGTAAAGCAGTACTTCAGTAGAACTAGTGACATACTTTAAAATGTGATTTTGAAACCTACAAGTCAGTGACCTGCGCCTTTGCCTCTCCTTGTGCTGAGATCTGCACCACAGTGGTTGACAGACAGCACACTCTAAGAATGAATTGAAATGTGCTTATTGTGAATACTTATTAAACAGTGTACATCTCAAACTCAGATTGGGAAGACTCTCTTCACGATTTTTAAGTTTTAAACCATTGCCAAGTTTTGAGCCTTACTTCGATACTATACAACCCCAACTAGCAAAGACACTTTTTATGAAGTTCCATTTCGACACTCTTCATATTTAATCAATCAACGCCAAATGGTCTCTTGGCCCAATAGTAGAGGAGGAAATTAATTGCACTTTATGCACTTTGAACACTGAAGAAAATATTGTGCATGTGTTATTCTTTTCCCTAGCATATGCGCTCATGAGAACGAAATGGATAACACCAATGCATTAAAATTTGGGGACTAGGACATTTTCAGATGCACTAAGAATTTTAAAAACTGATATGTCACAGATAATAGTGTTTGGCATTAATAGATATTTGTTTGCTGTGAGCTTCGTACAAAGTAAGAAAGGATTGAAATTTCAATGTCCTTGACCGAACAAAGACGATTTTTCAAAAAGCATTTTTAGTAGTTTTAGCTATGCTTTTATTATGCTGGTGAGTGCAAATATTTTATATTTATATGAGATTTTATTCCTGTTGTATTATATATTATTGTGATTTTTATGATTAAGTTTGCAGAAATAAAAGCTATTTGACTGACTGACTGTATAGCTAGGTAAACGTTTCAGTAGTAAATGTGGTAGGGACAAAGGGAGTGGATGTAAAATGGGAAACTCGTTCGTAAATGGGAGCGGTTTGGTAAAATTGAAGGAGAGATGTTGAGAGGGAAATGCTAATACATCGGTTGTCCCCGGTGTGTAAAAATCTAGGAACAACCAGTGGTAATGTGGCCCTGCGTATTATCTGTACCAGCACTTTACCATGGATTTCAGTAGCCACTGCAAAATATCTAGGCTGGGCGTGGTCGATTAGACAGAGACTGCTAGTCGTTTGACTATTCTCATGATCAGGGAGAGACTGCTAGTCTTTTGATTATTCTCTCCTATATCATTTTCCCTACATTTCTATTTTCATATCACGGTTTTAAAAGCATTTTTATTCAATTATTTATCTTGTCTTTTTTAAATTAAATCACTTACCGCTAAAAGAACAGTTCGTTTAATAGGGTCTTGATCAAGATAAAAATCGTACATGTATGTTTCGCATCTGATCTGCTGATCATAATTTAATCTTATTTTTAATCATTGTATGAAATTGTTATTGTAATTGTTCTTGCTTTTATGAATGATATTCGAATAAAGCATACTTGACTGACTGACTGGCTAATACAAACACACACCCCACAAAAGAATAAAATCATTGTATTCACAAACTAAACTTCTAAAGTTACTGCAGTCATAGAGGTGTCAAAACAGATGTAACGATACTCCAGCCCAGCTTTGCAGTAACTCATACACCACACATGGCCACTCACAGGTACTGCAAATTACTCTCATAAAAAACACAATGGAGGCAGGGAAATAAATGAATACATCTCAAGAGCGAGTGTTAAAATAATAAAATTATTTTGACATTTAAAAAGCAAATCTATGCAGAGAGCCTTTTAGAGATCACACAAAGGGAACCACCAATGGATGTGGTAACTTGTGTCAGCACTTACAACACAGCCTCAAACAACGTCAAGAAAATCCTGAACAAAAACTGGCGCATCCTCACCTCAGGATCTTTGAACTGGCCTATTGAACTTGGCCCTTCTGGCAGGTTCACCCCTAAACTTTTTGCAATTATCCTAGCTTTTTCCCTATGGAGTGTTAGTGGTTTTAGACCCCTAGGCACTTTAGCACGGTGTCCCCGTGTAAAGTGCGTGCGCTCTGTGTTACATTTAGTGAGACTGACCTGCCCTCCCATAGGAATGCATGGGGAATGTGTGTGTCCATGGTAGTTCCTGATGCGTGGGGAGTGCAGGGTCGAGTTTGGTATGTGCAAACTCGTGAGATTGAATGCTGCGCGATGATGTGTGTGGCGTTACTGTGTCTAGTGTAGAAGTGCCACTTCTAAAAGCTGGCATGTCTGTGTAATAAATGTGAAGTGACTGTCTGGCTTGTGATTGGCTGGTGTGCCTGGCTGCAGGAGTCAGGATGGGTCTGCCCCGGTGGTGAATGGAGAGATCTGCATGCTGATGGCAGGGAGGAGTACACCTGGGACCTGAATAGGGCTGGGCCTTCCTTACACAATGCTGGCTCTGCCCCCTGTGGTGCGACTGATGTCCCTAGCCTGTCCAGTGAATGGGGAGAGGGGCTGAGCACAACAGAGTGCTCCAAAACCAGTTGCATCTGGTTTTTCCTTAACCCTGCAGGAAATTTGTAGATAAAAAGGGGCTGTGACCCCATGTAAAATGTTCTTCTGATCCTAAGTGGAGGGGGGCCTGCTGCTGCTGATGGGAGCCAGGAGGACCGCCACTGGGGACTGCCTCCCTGCCTGGAGGGCCCTGTGAGCTGGCCCCTGGGCCCAGCCCTTGCCCCCCTGCCTCCTGAAAGACTTTCCCTGTACTTTGCCGTGTATTTGGAGAAGCTCTCCCTGTTCGCCCACTAGACTTTGTGTTTAGCGCCTGGGGAGTGACCTATTTTTATGGCCTGGTGAGCGTTTTATTTGGTGGCCCAAGAGGAGAAGCGCTCCTGATTTTCCCCGGCAGCACGAAGCTGTGATCCTTTCCGAGGGAATCCCGACGTAGGGATTCCCCCGCTTTTGCTGCCTCGATAGCGGGTGCCCACCCCGCATTGCCGCCTTGGGGATTTGTTTCCAAAAGCGGGAGCCCACCCCGCTTTATGCTAATTACCGCGGGTGCCCACCCCGCGTTATTGCCACCAACGGTACCTGCTAGCGGGAGCCCACCCCGCTTTATGCTAATTACCGCGGGTGCCCACCCCTCTTCCGGCGTGCCTTCAACCACGGGAGCCCACCCCGCAATCACTTGTTGCTGATGAAACGATCACCACCGCGGCCCAGGGAAAGCAGGACGGGCGGCCCGGAAGTCAGGGACACTGCCTGACTGGAGGCGGGGCCGGCCGCGTATACCCAGGAAGCAGGGAGAGGAAGTGTCGTCTGCTGCTGGGGAAGCCGTCTGGAGCCTCGCAGGCTCTGGTAGCTGCGAGAGAAAGAGAGAGGAGTAAGACCGGGCCTGAAGAGGACCGGAGCCTCGAGGGCTCCGAGCTGGTGTCCCACACAGTGCCCGGAGACCGGACACGCCGCCAGAGAATCCAGGTGAGGAGGACTCCACCGAGGGCTGCATGTGAAAGGGGCAGCGCGAGAGGAGACCGGAGGAATCCCCGCAACAGCCCGGTGAGTGGGGCTGATTGCTGGTCCGGGGGTGTGCTACCTGAGGCTCGTGGGGCCAGTACTTGTGTATTTTGGGGATCCTCAGCTGCCCCGCAACAGTGGGCAGCTGCAGCGTTCTTGGGCACTCTAGCCCCTAACCAGGAGTCCGGTAGGGGGTGTATGTCGGGGCACATTGTCAGTGCCCGCCCCCTGAGGTCACTCCTAAGGCACGGGTGGTGCCAGGCCCTGAGAGTTCTTCACAGCTGCCCCGCTAGTCAGAGGGTAGCTGCAACAAGGAGGGTATCTGTCATATAGGAGCCCCGGTGGGGGCTCAGTAGAGTCTGTGTTCCTTTTTGTTCTAGGGGCTTCTGTGGCACAGTGGTGGCCACGTTGATTTCTTTTGGGGGCTGGACCTAAGCCTTGCATTGGAGCTCTGGCGAAGGGAGCTGAGGAGGCACAGTTATTGCCCATACCCACCTTTGCTTTCACAGCTGCCCAGCAATTAGTGGACAGCTGCCCCTTTTAGGCTTGGGCATCTGCGCACTTTGCTTCACTGCTCCGGCAGCCAGCCCTGACTTTTGCAGGACATAGGGCCTTTTGAGCCCTGGGCAGTTTATACTGAGTATTGCCCAATGTGTGTATGCTGGTGACGCTTATTACTTCATGTGATTTATGTTTAGGAGGCTGGCGCATAGTGTAGTTTTATGCCTAAATGTGGTGTCTACTGCGCAATTCCGTAATGTCCTGATCTATGCCTCTAATAATGGTTTATGATTATGAGGGTTGTGCGTAATATGGTTATACTAAGGGTTTTTTAGGCCTTATATGTTTTATGCCTAATGTGATTATTATTGCATAGTGTGTTGCTAACTGTTACCAGTAGTTACTGGTTGTGCGCTACATTTATTATTTGTTCTACATTTACAATTGGTGATTTGTGCTAATTCTGACAGTGGTCCATGTGGCCCTGTCTTGTGTAAATAGTCCCCTGTAAAATTCTGCCCAGTGCCGGTTGGCACAGTGTAAATTATGTGATTATCATCTAATGTATTTATTATAATACAAAGGCTATTATTTATATATCACCTTTTGTGGAGTTTCTTTTGTGGTGGGCCTAGGGTGTTGTTGCTGTGTGCGCGCGCAAACGCTTTACACATTGCCTCCGGGATACGCCTGACTGCTCGTGCCAAGCTACCAAGGGGGTGAGCAGGGGTTATCTTTGGCGTGTAACTCCCCAGCCCTGACTTAGAGTGGTGGTTTCTGCCTGGCTTTGCGCAAGTCCTAGCCAACCAGAAATCCCATTTCTAACATGGCCCATACCCAGATTTGCAAACAAAAGGACCAGGAACCTAAAAAACACACAAGACCACCGTAACAAATGCAAAATGAACCAGTTCAAAGGTTATGGAACATCCTGCCAGTGGTGGGGCATTACCTGTGAGGTTCATGCTTGGTCTGTGATCTTACAACAGCAACAGAAACCATTCAACTCCTACAGAACCTAAAATGGACCATCAAACACCATACAAACTTCAATTCCACACATGTGATCTACATGATTACGTGTCCGAGTACCCTACGATACATAGGAATGACATGTCGAAAAGTAAAACAGAGAATATGCGAAAACAGGAGCAATGTCAAGTTCAAAAGGAACTCAACAAAAATGAGTAACCACTTCATTGAAGCAAAGCACTCGGTCAATGACCTGAAATGGATAATCCTGGAAACCTTGAAAATGAGGAACCATAATGCACAGCAGATACTTTTTAAGAAAGAATAGAGATGGGTCCATTGCCTCAAGATGAATATAAAAGGCCTTAATGATAATATTCCGTGGCTAAGCTTGGGACACTAAAACGAAAAACTCCCTCATCCTCACACTGCAATGAGGAATAAAGAACTCTGCATGACAATGTCAGATAACCAGAGTGAATTTAGGGTTACAAAGAGGAAACCTCCCCCTTAATCATTTAACTAGGCCTGGGCAAAAATTTCGTTCCGTTCGCGGAAATTGCGATAATTTGACATTTTTGCGTTCCGCGGAGAGCGCGAAAATGTCAAAAATTCCGGTTTCCGCAGCTTGGCGATAATTTGTTTCTTGCTCGCGCTGTAAAATAATACATTCTCGCGCGCGCGCGATCGCCTTACCTGAATCCCTGCGTTCGCCGACAAGTTTTCTTGATCCGGTCGCGTTCTCCATGAGATGTTGTATTGTTTTTAGCCATTTGCGCTGTCTCGCGACAGTTCGTGCCCGCAGTGACGTCATGCGTCGCGCGATCACGTCTTTCTTCTCGCGATCATGCACCGCGAGAACAACTCAAAACAAGATGGCCGCGCCCGCAAGCAACCACATGGGTAAGTTGGCGACCCGCAACCATGCAGAAAATCTCGCGAACATGCCGGAAAAAAACTTCCGCATCTTCGCGATATTTCTGCTTGTTTGCGATAATTTTAAACATTCTCGCGATAATTTGCGAAGGTTAATTCCGCAAATTCCGCCCACCCCTACATTTAACATCAAGACCAATCCCACTTCTTTCAAAATGCACAACCTTAAAAACTAACTAAACTACTGACAATTTATTTTAATTTTAAAATAAAGTAAATTCACAACTTTAAAAAAAAAAAAAAATCATGAAGGGTAGGCAGGAAGTCTTTCTTCCATTTCGACACCTTGACACATAAAACACTGCAATTCCTAAGCCTACCACATCCAGGTTGTCTAAGGAAGAGCCGCACAAGTCGTTCTGTACCACGCAGCAGGTACTGCTGAAAGGACACGAGGAGGAAAGCTTCAATCCAAAAACCGTATTGTATTACCCTTTATTACCCTATTTTGAAATGTTAACTTGTCATTAGCAGGTTAAAGAGCTCATCGGCCACCTGATGAAGTCCGTTATCTAGGACTTATGGTACGATTTCACATAATGGTATTGTTTGTGATCGCTGCGCAGAAAATGCACTAACAACGTAATGAATATCATGTTTGTAATACACACGCTCGGGACACACCTAGAAGTGGGAGCCGGACTAAACGGAGCCGCGCCACTGTCATCCTTGTCGAGTTATCACTGGAAAGTGCGCGCAGCCATGCACAAAATGTACAGGATAAACTGCTGCATCCGTTTAATACATACGCTGCAGACACGCCCAGATGTAGAATGCAGGGTTTAACTGGGCCGCGCACATGGTATGAATGTGGAATTTTCGCGTACCCGTAACAATTATGATCACACATATCTTCGCAGATAACTAAATATACGGGGAAATTTGCGATGTTTTTTTGACACCCACGCTAAAAACATGCTCAAATTACCACATACTCGTAACAATGAGAAATGCACACACCGTTGTTGGTTACTGAATACATGGGAAAATCTGCAGACACGACCAGACGTAGAATGTTGGCTTAAACTGGGCAGCACAAATGGTATGAATGTGGGATTAACACGTACCGTAACAATTAGAATTGCACGCATCATCACGGGTAACTAAATATACGGTGTATTTTGTGATGTAGTTTTGACATCCACGCTAGAAACATGCTCAAATTACCACAGACTCATAGCAATGAGAAGTGCACACACCGTCGCTGGTAGCTGAGAATATGGAAAATCTGCCACGTATTTTTGACACATATGCTGGAGACATTCTTACATTTGACAAGCCGGCTCTAACTGGCCGGTACCAATACAAAAACTCCAACTTGGAACCACATGGAATATGCCTAATTTTAAACATGGTCTCGCACTGACATGGCGACAGCTCTGTGCGGTACACCTTAATTAACTCCAGTACCACACCATACTAGTTAATATTTTGGCACATAAGCCCATAAACACACCGTACAAGATACCTCCTTATCATCTTGGTACATAAGCCCGTAACATTCACCAATTGAGATACAGTCTCAACCGTACGCCAATTTGGACATCACACAGAGAAAAGAATTGACATTTTTTAGTTACTTCGATCCTTCGTTGAGCAACACTGGGTCACTTCAATATTGTGAGTGAACATTTTGTAAAATACAAATAATTGCCATTTTTTAGTTACTTAATTTCTTCCTTGAAGAGATTCCAATAATGTGAATCACAGTGAATAAGACAGCACACATTTTGAAGAATGCGCAACATGACATTTCCATTTTGTTTCTTTCTATTTTGAACAGGTACTATTTGACCACTCCAGAATCGGGCTAATAACACCCGGATTCTAGGAGACTGTAACAAGACATGGCCTCCTATCTATATCTCTTTTTAGGTCCTGAAGAAAGCCCCCTTGACCCATCTGGGCAACCCTTAGACCTGAAACATGTCAATCTTTTTATGGACACTTTTAGTGCAGTAGACTAATAACAAGTCTTCCTACGCACAACACTGTTTTTAAACATCTCAAACCTAGACCGATTAAAATACAAATCCAGGCATACGAGTTTTTAACACCACCTTTTGAAATTCACTTCACCAGAGCACCTCCACCTCGTTTTTCATTGATCACTACTGCAATAACCAGTGGTTCACCTCCGGATGGAGGAAGCATACAACAAAGAAAGAAACCCAATGATGATGCTGTCACGTTTTTAAAGCAGGACGGAGAACCAAGATAGACTGCCTTTCCGACCTGTGTACGTGAATGAGTGTTTTTTATCGGTATACTACACGAACGTTCCAAAGCTGGTTACTCAGGTCAAGTGATCCATTCTCATTTGATTTTGAATACTAATGTAAGGAAGCTGAATGGATCACAATCCCTTCTTTCTCCCTCCTGATTTAATATACAAGTCCATCATCAGTCAGGCTCGGACAGGCACAGACAGCCTGCATACTGGGAAGCTCCAGCCTACTTTTATGGCAACTGCACAACAGCCCGGCCAGCCCAGGTGATTAGAGCCCAACTTTGCCCCAGGGACAGTAAGTCCAATGGTGATAGTCCCAGTAGTTGGAGAGGAATTTAATAGCTTGACAACATGTACGGATATGAAATTGATTGAATGTGTCACACCACCACTTTCTACACTCAGTATTAAGGAATAGGATAAGTACATAATATGTGAGCAAGAATTTCTAATTTATAGTTGCAAAGCCTGTGTTTCGTCGTGATTGGAGATCTCTCTCAGATCAGTAGAAGATCTGTGGCAGGAAAGAGCCCAAACTTTAGAATGATTGATTTTAGTTTATAATATACAGAATATATGTTTGCAAACCATTTTTCTTTGTATGCTTTTTTGCATAAATTACTTCCAATGCAAGCACAGCTTCTTTTTTTTTGGAAGCTGTCTTATCTTCCTTAATGGAGATTAGTTGTGTAGTTTTATTCACCGTTGATTTGAAAACTGTAAACGATACAGGTTAATTCCAAAGCTCATGAATCCCCAGAGAAGCTAGAGGAGACTTAAAGGAGCATCTCCAAGGACTTCCATCTTCATCAAGTGAATGAACTACCAGGGTTTTCTTGCCATTTTAACCTCCAGAGAGCAGACATCACTTTAATGTACTGTAATATTAGCTGGCTGGGCTCTTTTGAAATTCATATATAAAAGTTTCAGACAGATGAGGCACATTCTATTGTCATTGGTAAATCTTATGCAGCAACTTCAATACACTTGGACTGTCTATGTTTTCACTTCCATAGTAGCGATTCTTTTAATCCCACCCATATATGTTTCGCTCAGGATCTGCATTTTTTTAATTCTGCTGCATCAGCAGTTTTGGTGTGGAACAAACTAACCTTTGTCCCCAAATCACCCCATTTGACGATTGTCAATCATTACATCATCAACTAGACACAACCCCATTTACCATCAGACTCAATGGGGTCCCACAATTTAAGGCACTCCAAATTGAGAGATATGACGAGTTGATTAACAATGTTGCCCACTGGTTAAAAGGGAGAACTAGTGTCAATAATTAATTACATTCTGAAATATCCATGGTGCAGTCGATTCCATGGGTAGGAAACATGCCGAAACATGATACGAATGACTGTGTTGTGATATGCTTTAGGAATTAACTTGTTGTTTGTGATCCTCTAACCAAGCTTCATTACACAACATAGGGCCATAGTAAGATTCAAGCACTTCCTCTTGGCTACATTTATCATCCTAGTCAACATGTGATGGAACCATTCAAGGGATAAAATACCTGGGATGGAATGTAACACTCTGTCCCGTTTTAGTGTCTAAGTTGCGAACATATATTCAGCTTCAGTTCAGCCTGAATCTTTAGACTGCCAATCCAGCTTGGCTACAACTTTATCTCCAAATGCAAGTATAAACACCCAAAATATGCTTCTAGGATGGGAAACCCTAACAGGTGTGACTGTAGTTTGTCTGTCTCCCCATTGGCATTTGTTACTCAGGTTTAGGGTCAATGTGGGATAATCCAGAATGGTTGAGTCCTCTAAAAGGCTTTGATATTGTTTGCTGCTAGGAAATTTGTGCTTTATAAATACAACATATCGATGGTTATAGTTATTTTTACAGCTGCTTCTCCCTCATGGGCTGGTAAAGCGAAGGGAGGTCTGCTCACTCTGGTCTCAATCACATTCTTTGGGAAAGTTGTTTGATACTACGTGGATTCCCCATATTTCAATTGTTGTGGCTTGCTTACAGCTCCATGAATTTCTTACTAATCGATTTTTATAATGTCTTTGATTTGCACAATACTGATTTTGCTAATTCTCTTTTTAGGTACATAGTTGGGTTTTTAGATAGTCAAAATGGGCCTATGTCATTTAAATAGATGAGAGACTTCAATCCCAAACTCTAGTTCGATTCTTGTGGGCTGATGGATCATAATGGAGAAGCTTTAACAAATTTGTGCCACTCACCTTATGGGGAAGTTCCTAATTTGCTTCTTTATTCCTACCTGGATGAGACGTGCGTTGAGGCCCTGGTGTGTGCAGATCGCCGTTTGGAGGATTCCCGCTGCTGGCTGCCCCTGTGTGTGTCTCCCTCCCGCCGCCGCGTTTGAAAACTCCCGCGGCCGCGGCTTGGAGGGGACCACATCTCCCAGAGTCACCTGCTTCCCGGACCGGAACGCGACGCCCACTGGCCGCGCCTGGCGGCGTTACAAAACCCAAGGACACCCTCGGTGGAGTGGGGGTTTCCTACCTGGATGAGACGTGCGTTGAGGCCCTGGTGTGTGCAGATCGCCGTTTGGAGGATTCCCGCTGCTGGCTGCCCCTGTGTCTGTCTCCCTCCCGCCGCCGCGTTTGAAACTCCCGCGGCCGCGGCTTGGAGGGGACCACATCTCCCAGAGTCACCTGCTTCCCGGACCGGAACGCGACGCCCACTGGCCGCGCCTGGCGGCGTTACAAAACCCAAGGACACCCTCCGCGTCGCGGGACCGCGCGCAGGCAGCGCCGGGCTGAGCCCGGGCAGAGGGCGGGCTGTCTGTGGCCGTCCGGGGCCGACCAGGCCGGGCTGGGCTCTCCCCTTGATATTAAGTGCTAGAAGTAAGTTGCTGCAGGTACAGTTCCTGGACTATTGACATTTGTGCAATCTCTGACTGTTGTTGCTTATTGACCTGTCTGGTTCTGTGTTAAATGGCCGGAAAGGGGAAGCGTCTCAAAGTCCCCTCCACAGTGGCTGGGACTATGGACCAATTTATTAGTCGCGCTGTCTCGGTATTGGAACATGAAATAGCCATTACTGAAAGACGCCTTTCGATTGATCCTTCGCTTGGCAGGCGCTCATCATTGGGCCCGCTAGCTCTTGTAAAATCCCCAAATATTCTTAGAGAGCAGCTGCGGGGGGAGGTAACACTACTCTCAACGTCTGATTCCTCTCAGCGACTGTTATCTTCACCCGGGAGGTCGATAGATCTCGCAGTTACGACGGATGCAGTGCTAGAGGAGGAAGTTTTACCTACGCCCGTGCCCAATGTTCCCCATGCTCCCCATCCCCAGACTAGAGCAGGGGCCAGATCTATTACATCTACCAGATCAGTTATTCAGAAAAGGAAAAGGGGAGGGGTTATGGATGGCGGCAGGTTGGCGAAAATACCCAAAGCATCCAAAAACACGGTACCTCCCGACATCTCAAGTACTAGCGCCCATCCCTCCATGATCGACACCAGTACACACGTGCCCCCTCTATCTGATACTAACAACATAGTCTCCCAGTTAGAACGAATTGTTCGATCCTTAATTTCCCCATTATTGGAAAGGATCGAAAAGGTTGTAACAAAAGTTGACAAATTGGAACAATCTATCCTGGATAATTTTTGTTCGCTAAAGAATGTTGTCAAGCAGTGCACTAGGGATATATCTAAAACTAATTGCACCCATGAAGTAAACCCTACCTTTGCCGTCCCATCCTCACCTGGCATACCTCCCGCCCCTGTTCCAACTACTACAGGTTTTGGCTTAGGCACAGATCCAACTATGCCACCTCCAAATACCCAACAACCACTACGGCGGGAGGGAGTTCTACTAAACAATCAGCCCCTGAGGCGAGAGGGTCGGCCAAGTAAAGTATCCATGGGCACTAACATTATGAATTTAGAAAACCCGAGTACGACTGTCGACATAGCCCTCCCAGGTAATGCATCCAGCCCACTCTCGACCCAAATACATTTACCACTAGAATCCTTTCCCTATGTTGTGGTATTAACGGGTGTCCCTGAACTCCCTACTAACAAAAATGAATCTTTTGAGCAACTAAAAAATAAAGTAAGTCACTGGCTCAACATCCATAGACCAATCCCAAACGAATTGAACGGTCGGATTCTTTTCGTTAGAAGGGTTCAATGGATAGGCTCTCAACCAAGAAACATCCAGGGAGATTGCATTATTGTCAATTTCAAAGACCCACGCCTCTCTAGGTTCATTACTGACCACACACCCTACGGACCTAGATCTGGAATAGTGGCCTACAACCTGAACTATTTTTACACTCGAGATTCTTGTCACTGACAACTCCATAGTATGACAACCCCCTTACCTCTTAAGACACTGAGGGCAAACGATAGCATATCCATAGATGCCCAGGCGGTTACTTCTCTGGCCCCGCTAGGACCACATACATCACCTAGAGCCCTATTGTCGTCTCCACCCGCGCTGAGCGAAAGGGCAAATGCACCTAGACAGACTATTGTGCACCACACCACACGGCCTAGTAACTACTCTGGCACCCTTTTGTCTTGGACCTTGGCTGGTATTAAGACTAAATTTGACTCTCCTGAATGGGTTAGCTTTGTTAACAATTATGATGTCTGCCTATTACAGGAAACATGGTCCTCTGAGGCTCGGTTCATGCCGGGATACTTGAATTTTTACGTCCCAGCAACGAAAGGGCCGAAAGGCCGTCCATCTGGTGGACTAATTATTTGGGCTCGCCAGGATTTATTCTCATGCGCTGTTGTGCTCGACACTGGGTCCCTGGATATTCAATTAGTGAGACTAGCTTTCGATCACAAGGGCACTTTGGATATTTATAACATCTATCTTCGGGGAACGAAAGGGAAAAAGTCAAGGGAGTTGGACATTTTATCTACACTTATAGAATCTAAATCGTGCAACAGGGACTTGATCGTAGCCGGGGACTTTAATGTTACTTTCGAACCCCTTCTAGATTCAGATTCCGAATGGGGTTTCGACTCCGATGAGGACCGACAATGGGGTATCCCAGTACTTTCGCTACCCCCTATTAAAAGGTGGTCTATGGTAGCAGTTCAGGTAAACGCACTTTGCCTCGAAAGCGGCCTACGGGCACTGAACGGAAGAACAAAAGGAGACAAGCTGGGAGCATCCACCTTTGATAATGGCCGTTCAGTTAGCAGGATTGATTATGTCCTTTGTTCTTTGAGGCTGTGGTGCCATCCTATAGATATGGTGGTGGAGCCAAGATTAGAGAGTGACCACAACCCTATATGTGTTTCTCATAGATGGTGGGGCAAACCCCGCTCATTGATCAAGGAACCTACTTTGGCTCCCTCGATGTGTGTGCCAACAAATGATATGCGGAGGCTAAAATGGACTGTAGTAAAGACTAATGTCTCAGTAATGGCTCGTATCAATACTAATCTCTCTGTAAGTAATGCGAACCTTGAGGAAATTTTGAAAACTAAAGACCAAAATGTGCAAGCAACTAGAACACATGAGTCATTTTTTGAGGGTCTACGTGCCTTCTTCTTCACGCAATCAAGAAAGGGTACCAAGCCACCGTCTAAGCAACCTAGGTGGTATGACAAACAATGTAAAAGTGCAAGAGGCACTTTGGCTCAAGCCCTCTCCAGTGGGAGTATACCACTCATTCAATCAGCTAGATCTGCTTATAAGAAAAGCCTCGCCCAAGCAAAAAGAAAATGGGACGAATTGTTCTGGCTCGACTTGAAGGAGGCTTGCTATGCCCGGGACACCAGACTGTTTTGGAATGTGTTAAAGTGGGTCAGAGGGGGCTTGCCTGAAAACCCCTCAAACCACGTCACTCAAGAAGATTGGTTGGCGTATTTCAAACCCCAATATGCACGTGACCCCCATTATAGAAACTTGGGCTCAATTCCATATGTCTTTTATTCGTCCGGGCCCTTTAGCTCTAATGACGTTTTAGCTGCTTTGTCTTGTGTAGCCGCAGGGCGGGCCCCTGGCTTGGATGGTGTTCCATCCGATCTTTTCCTCGATAACAAAGCTTCCTGGAGCAAGTACATCACTCTAATTGCGAACGCTGTGGCTGAAGGTGCCCCAGTACCTAAATCCTGGGGGGGGTGCCATCATAATCCCAATATATAAAAAGGGTGATAAAACCCTCCCAGGGAATTACAGGCCCATCAGCCTAATCGACACAATCCAAAAAGTCATTGGGAGGATGGTACTGAATGAGGTACTCATTTGGATCGAAGCTAACAAGATCCTTTCTAGTCTCCAAGCGGGCTTTCGCAAATTTACCAGCACCGTGGATCAGGTGTTCCGCTTTAAGCAATTGCTCTGGAAGGTTGTTGAACTAGGCAAAGGCAGTCTCTATGTCACTTTTGTTGACTTAAGAGCTGCCTTTGACCTTGTCCCCCGAGAGCAACTCTGGAGAGTTCTCGAAAAGCTCGGTTTACCCCTGGAGCTCTTGACTCTAATCAGGAGACTGCATGAGCCTAACTTCGCAAAAATACAATGGGGTGGCCCGGGGGAAACAACCCCCGAGTTTCCTGTTGAGCGAGGAGTGCGTCAAGGATGCGCCATGGCCCCAACACTTTTTTCTTTGTATATCAACGGAGTAGTTGATTATATGCTTCAAGCTAACACCGACACTCCCAAGTTGGCAGGAGCCCCTATACCAATATTAATGTTTGCCGACGACACCCTTATAGTGTCTAAAACCCCGTGCGGCATGCAAAGGGCTCTGTCAATTTTTGAAAATTTTTGCAAAGATTATGGCTTGGAGGTTAATGTGTCAAAGACCAAGCTTATGACATTTAACCCACACCCAAGTTACAGAACTGGTAAGCTCATAATGAACGGCCAAATTCTGGAGGAGGTAACAAACTTTACCTACTTGGGCATTCATGTGTCCCACAATAATCGGTGGAACAGACATTTAGAATTGTCCACGTAGAAACTCACCCATATTACGGGAACGCTGGTCAAAGAGCATAAAAAATCCCTTACTAAACCGGTCAAACCAGTGTTACAAGTATATGAGGCAAAGGCCCTAAACTCAGTCCTGTATGGGGCAGAGCTTTGGGGTTTTGACGCATTAACATCCCTAACAGCCGTTGAAAACAAATTTTTTCGCTACATTACTGGCTTACCACAAAGTACGCCAATGGTCCCATTGCATTATGATCTAGGTAGAAAGGCCATCAAGGACCTGGCCAATCTCCGTCCGGTTTTATACTGGAGGAGACTATGGGCTACACCGGAGCTCCGATCTTACGCAATGGGTATCATGGACGTAATTCAGGTTGACAAGTTCCATAAGATAGGGTGGCTAAGGAACCTCCGCGAATCTTTAAAAGCTCTGGGGTTGGAAGGCCTATGGAACGATCCAGTTGTTGTTGAGTTTCCTGCCAAAAAGCTATTGAAAACATTATACTGGGAACAGGTAACTCACAGGGTGTGGGGCGCTTCTACTTCCTCCACGATGACCAGCCGTTTTCTAGAGGCAAAGGTCACATCTCTTTTAGAACCTTTTTGGGATCTGATCACCTCGCCAAGGGATAGGAAACTCTATTTTCAACTTAGAGCAGGTTCCCTCCCACTCAGGGCCCTAACTAGCGGGTGGTTTGGTGCAAGCACATGTTCCTGCCCTGTTTGTGGTGCCAAAGAAGAATCTATCGCCCACTTTCTGTTCGTTTGCCCTGTATACGCTACTCCTAGACGTCATTGGCTTTCTCCTCTATGTAAACTACTGGGCACAAGGAGTTCTGCCGTAGCTATTAGAATCCTACATACAAGCACTTTACCAGTCCATTCAATAGTCTTAGGCAAATACCTGGGGTGGGCATGGTCTCTCAGACTTAAAGCCCTTCGGTGCCCAGAGAAGGCACATAGGTAGGGCCTTAAATTCCGCTATAATTCCGCTATCATTAGTTTATTATCCCCGCTTTAATCACTGCTCTTATTATTGATGTGTATTGTACATCATCTTGTCTGCTGCAATGTTTAATATCTCTCTTATCTATAAATTTTATCTATTTATTGGAAAGATTTTATATTATCAAGTGATTGTGATATTTTATAACTGTGCATTTGTTTGTGTCTTGTATGAATTACTTTTAATTCGAATAAAGACTATGATTTATTTTATTTATTTATTTATTTATTTGGGAAATTTATAAAGCGCACAGCGGCCCCAACGGGGCGTCCCGGCGCTGAAACAATGAAAAACAAAGGGAGGTCGTAGGGGCAGATATCCAAATTTATAAGGAGAACAGATGTGTTTTCAGGGATTTACGGAAAACTAATTCAGTCTGACAGGTGCGTAAGGCTAATGGAAGTTTGTTCCAGCACTGAGAGGTACAGACCTCAAAGGTTTTGCCACCGGCCCGAGATCGTTTACATCGGGGGGTTTCCAGGAAATGGAGGGTATTGGACCGTAGAGTCCTGGAGTTGGCATAAGGTCGAAGAATGTTTTTGAGGTGTGCCGATCCCTTGCCTTTTGAAGCTCGAAAGGCCAGAGTCATGGCCTTGAATACACATCTTTTTGCTATGGGCAGCCAATGTAACTTACGGAGATGAGGAGTAATATGGTGTCTGGCCGGGATTCTCTCAACCAGCCGTGCGGCGGCGTTTTGGACCGTCTGGAGCTTGTGGCAGAGGCCCGCTGTGATACCAAGGTAGAGAGCATTAGCATAATCAAGATGGGATATGATCAGGGCCTGGATCACAGTCTTACGGCAGTCTGCCGGCAGATAATTGATGAGGCGTTTTATGATTCTAATCTTGGCGAAACAGGAGGTTGCTACTGTTTGCACCTGATTTTTGAAGCTAAGTTGAGTGTCCCAGCGGACTCCGAGATTTCTCACCGAGTCTTTAGGGATGGGAGCTAAGCTTAAGTCTTCTGGCCACCATATACTGGAATCCAAGGGGGATGATGTGTTGAAAAAAAGGATCTCTGTTTTACCAGCGTTGAGCCGGAGGGAATTGGTATCCATCCAGCTCGAGATGTCCCTGAGACAGGATTTCAAAGGATCAAAAGCAGAGGCAGAGTGAGAATCGAAAGTGAAAAGAAGCTGGATGTCATCAGCGTAGGAGGTAGATTTGATCCCCGTCTGTGCAATCAACTTGGCCAGAGGGGTGAAATACACGTTAAAAAGGAGCGGGCTCAGGGAAGAGCCTTGTGGGACTCCCCATTTGAGTGGTCTGGCCAGAGAAGAAAAAGGGGGTGTGAAAACCTGCTGTGTGCGGTCCGAAAGGTAGGATGAAAACCATTTCAGGACAGCTCCACCCAGCCCAAGGTCCTCCAGTCTTCCCAGCAGGATTTTGTGAGAGACGGTGTCGAATGCTGCCGATAAATCCAGCAGCACCAACACCGCCCTCGATCCCTGGTCAAGCGTCCACCTCACCGAGTCGGCCATTTCGATAAGGGCCGACTCGGTGCTGTGGCCCGACCTAAAGCCGTGCTGGGAGTCGTGGAGAAGACCATGGGTTTCAATGTATTTCGACAGCTGGGAATGTGCCAGTCTTTCCAATATCTTGGCTGGGGCAGGCAGGAGAGAAATAGGCCTGTAGTTACTGGGATTGTCTGGATCTAGGTTAGGTTTCTTTAGGATGGGAACTAAGGAGGCAAGTTTCCATTTGGCAGGGAAACAGCCCGTTCTGAATGAATCATTCCAGATGAGATTGAGGTAGGGGTTGAGAAGGGGTGCATGTTTTTTATAGAGCTTGGCCGGCCAGGGGTCTTTGGGTGAGCCTGATTTGCATTTGGTTAGTTCGGCCAGAGAGTCTACTTCTGATATGGTGTCAAATTCGAATAGGGTAGGTAGCTGGGGCGAGGGGGTAGAAAGTTTCTTTTTTTGCCCTGCGGTTTTGGGGAGGGGGAAAGAGGAGTAGATGTCCTCAATCTTATCCTCAAAGAATTTAGAGAGTTTGTCGCAAAGCGACTGGGAGGCAGGCTGAGTACGAGTCAGCGCAATGGGGTTAGTGAAGGATCTCACTATGTTGAAAATTTCCCTAGGGCCATTACTGGCAAGTTGGATTCGGGATGCCAGAAAATCACGTTTGTGTCTTTCAATCATTCTCCGATATTCTTTAAGGGCTGATTTGTAGGTGATTTTGCTGTCAAGGGAGATGATGATGATGATGCTGATGATGATGATGATGATGATGATGCTTCTTTATAACTACAGTTTGTTCTTGACTTTGATGGTGCCGCTGTCCTATGGACCCATCAACATCAGCGTTATGGTTTCAACAAAATACAGACTCTGCCTTTCTCTGATAATAATATATCTAAAGCTAACCAGTCTTGCAAAACCTTTAATCTAAATCCCCTTAATTCTGAATTGTCTGCTAATAAAGCACCATATGTACTAATAAGCTAGCTTATGGCAGAAAGCTTTCTGATTTACTTATCATTCAGAACTACTCCTATAGGTAGAATGATTTCCCCAAAATATCCTCCACTAATTGCTTTCCATTACAGGTAGTGTGCGTATGTCAGTGAGAAGAAGCTACCATCATCATCATCATAAGTCTTTATTCGAATTAAAAATAATTCATACAAGACACAACAAATCACAAATATAAAAATCACGATCACTAATTCAATAAATACATTCCAATAAATAGATAAAAACATTTTGATAAGAAAATATTAAACATGCAGCAGACAAATGATGTGCAATACACATGAATTAAAAAGGGTAATTAAGGCAAAAATAACAGCAGTACATTTAGAAGCTTTAAGCCTGCCCAAATACATTCTCGATAGGATGAAGGGTTTTTAATCTAAGTGACCATGCCCACCCCAAGTATTTAGCTAGGCCTAATGAATGGACTGGTAAGGTGCTCGTGCATAAAATTCGAATAGCTACAACAGAGCTCCTAGTACCCAACAATTTGCATAAAGGGGAGAGCCAGTGACGTCTAGGTGCGGCATATGCAGGGCACACAAACAGGAAATGGCCAATGGTTTCTCTATTAGCTCCACAAGCAGGACAGGTACATGTACTTCCACCAAACCACCCAGAAGTTAGAGCCCTTAGTGGGAGGGAGCCTGCTCTAAGTTGAAAGTAGAGTTTCCTATCCTTTGGTGATGTTATCAAATCCCAATAGGGTTCGAAGGGGTGTAGCCTTTGCCTCTAGAAAGCGGCTAGTCATAGAAGGGGAAGTAGAGGCTGCCCACACCCTGTAATTTACCTTGTCCCAATAAAGTTTTTTCAAAAGCTTTTTTGTAGGAAAGTCAGCGGCCGCTGGATCATTCCATGGGTTTTCCAATCCCAAAGCTTTTAGTGATTCTCGGAGGTTCCTTAGCCACTTAATTTTGTGAAACTTATCAACCTGGATTACGTCCATGATACCCACTGCGTAATATCGAAGCTCCGGAGTAGTCCATAATCTCCTCCAGTATAAAACTGGACGGAGATTAGCCAAATCTTGGATGGACTTCCTGCCTAGGTCATAACGCAGTGGGACCATTGGCGTACTTTGTGGCAAGCCTGTAATGGAGCGGAAGAATTTATTTTCAATTACCGTGAGGGATGTTAATGCATCAAAGCCCCATAGCTCGGCTCCATACAGAACCGAGTTTAGGGCCTTTGCCTCATAGACTTGTAACACTGGTTTAAGAGGTTTGGTAAGGGATTTTTTGAACTCTTTAACCAGCGTTCCCGATATTTGGGTAAGTTTCAATGTTGACATTTCCAGATGCCTATTCCACCGATTGTTGTGGGACATGTGAATGCCTAAGTATGTAAAGTTGGTTACCTCCTCGAGAGTTTGGCCATTCATCGTAAGCTTACCAACTCTATAGCTAGTGTGTGGGTTAAAGGTCATAAGCTTTGTCTTTGCCACGTTGACCTCCAGTCCATGATCTGTACAGAAGTTTTCGAATATTGCCAATGCCTTCTGTATGCCGCTCGGAGTTTTTGACACTATAAGAGTGTCGTCGGCAAACATTAATATTGGTGTGGTTACACCTGCCAGTTTTGGAGCATCAGTGTTGGTCTGGAGCATATAGTCCACTATTCCATTAATATACAAAGAGAATAGTGTTGGGGCCATTGCACATCCTTGGCGGACACCCCGCTCTACTGGGAACTCGGTGGTTGATTCCCCCAGGCCACCCCATTGAATTTTTGCAAAGTTGGACTCGTGCAATCTTCTTATTAAGGTCAGGAGTTCCAGAGATAAACCTAGCTTTTCTAGAACCCTCCAGAGCTGTTCGCGGGGGACGAGGTCAAAGGCAGCTCTTAAGTCCACAAAGGTGACATAGAGACTGCCTTTGCCCAGTTCGACGACTTTCCATAACAGCTGCTTAAAGCGAAACACCTGGTCAATGGTGCTAATGGATTTGCGGAAACCCGCCTGAAGACTAGAAAGAATCCCATTCGCTTCAATCCAAATAAGTACCTCATTCAGAACCATCCTCCCAATGACTTTTTGAATTGTGTCAATTAGGCTGATGGGTCTGTAGTTCCCCGGGAGGCTTTTATCGCCCTTTTTATAGATTGGAATTATGACGGCGCCCCCCCAAGATTTAGGTACTGGAGCGCCTTCAGCCACGGCATTCCCTATAAGAGCGATATACTTGCTCCATGGGTCTTTGTTCGCTAGAAAGAGATCAGAAGGAATGCCATCCAACCCAGGAGCCCGTCCTGCAGCTACACAGGACAGTGCAGCTAGAGAGTCTTCGGGGGTAAAGGGCCCGGACAGATAAAAGGCATGAGGCATTGTGCCCTATTTTATGTAGTGGGGGTCACACGCATATTGGGGCTTAAAATAGCCCAGCCAATCCTCTTGCGAGACATGATTTGAAGGATTTTCCGACAAACCTCCTCTGCCCCACTTCAGAACATTCCAAAACAATATAGCATCCCGGGAATCGCTGGCCTCCTTTAGGTCCTGCCAAAACATTTCTTCCCATTTTATTTTAGCTTGTGTGATGCTTTTCCTATAAGCAGATCTTGCTAATTGAATAAGTGGGGTGCTACCACTGGATAAGGCTTTAGCCAGGGTGCATCTTGCATTTTTACAGTGTTTGTCGTACCACCTAGCTTGCTTGGGCGGCTGCTTAGTACCCTGTCTTATTTGCTTAAAAAAAAGGGACGTAATCCCTCAAAAAACGACTCATGCAACCTAATAACTTGGTCTCGGGTTTGCGAGATATCCTCAAGATTTACAATAATTGCAGAGAGATTAGTATTAATCTGGGCTATTACTGAATCATTAGACTTTACTGATGCCCATTTTAGCCTTCGAAGGTCATTGGTAGGCACACATGCGGGGGGGGCCAAAATTGGTTCTTTTGTCAATGAACAAGATTTGCCCCCCCTTTTCCTTTTCTGTGCAACTAATCTGGTGGATGTGGCAGATCTGGCCCCTGCTCTGGTCTGGGGGCGAGGGGTTTTAGGTGCAAGTATGGATACTACTTCCTCTACTGGCGATGCAGCCACTGAATCAGACGTGTCTAATGTAAATCGTGATGCCTCCTCTCGTGGCTGCTCTCTGTTATTACTTGGTGAACTTACGTGAGCTAGGGGGCCCAATGATGAACGCCTAATAAATGAGGGGTCTGTCGAGAGGCGTCTTTCAGTAATGGCAATTTCATGGTCCAAGACCGAGACAGCACGGGTAATGAATTGATCCATGGTCCCTGCAATTGTGGGGGGGGCTACGGGACGTTTCCCCTTCCCTGCCATTTTTCACAGAACTAAACGTGTGATAATAAACAGTGTATGAGTAATAATCAATTGTCCAGGTATTGGGAGTAGCAGCGGCTTACTTCCAATGCCGGACGAAAAGGGTGTAGCCCAGCCCGGCCTCCTCCGGCCCCAGACGGTCCCGCCCTTGTCCCGGGCTTCTCCCGGCGCCGCCCGCGCGCGTCCCGCGACGCGGGGGCTCTGTTCGAATTTAAGCGCCTCCGTGCGCTGTGGTAGTGATGGGAGCGGACTTCCGCCGCTAAGGCTTCTGGGTAGTGTAGTCCTGCACACAGCGGCCGCGAGAGAACGTGGCTGCGGCGGCGGCAGGAAACGTGGAGAGATGTTGTCCAGGATCAAGTAGGGAAAAACGCACTGTCCGTGTCACTCAGCCCAGGGTTATTTGACTCGCCCCAAAACAAGATGAGGGTCTTATGGAAGTATCCCTCCCACCTGCTGAAGCAGGAATACAGCGTCTTAGTATGCGCTCTCTTCAGTGTTCATCAATCAGGTACTTTTGTACGTTAGTCCTTTCTCCTTGTCTAGGCTGAACTGTTTACTGAATGTCTCTGATGAAAGAGAAATAGGACTGCTGAGAGGGACGATGCTACATGTACTCAATCCCTGATATCCGTGCTTGTAATACGAGGCAAAATAGTAATACGAGGCAAAATAGTCAAAGGAATGGCGAGGTAAGGTGCGAGTCTTTTAACAAAGACGTAAGCGCTTTCCAGCTTTCACAATAATAAGGAGTTCAACAGCGCTTACCTGCGCTGGCAGCCAGTGGCATATCTCTTTAGCGCATTTCCAGCGCGTTCGGGAAAGGGGCGGGTTACAATGTATCCAGAGTCCGTTTCTCCGTGCTTCCTCGCGCTGACGGCAAGAGAACTCCAGAAGCGCGTCTTCAGCGCGCAGGGCAGTTTACAGGTCCAGCAAAACTCCGGTCTCATCCGGTGATAAAACACAGGTGGAAGATTTCAAGGGCTCGTGAATTGGTTCCGTGGAATCAGATCAAAGCGGATAAATGACTAGCAGCCATTACACGAACAGAGGGGGCGTGGTCCTCAGACAGGAAGCAGAGACCTCCATGCCAAACCAAACTGAAGCACTGACTCCATCATGAAGCACCGGTAGGGTGTTCTCCAGACCGGGCCGAATGGGGCTTTGGGAAGCTACTGTTAAAGCATCTATGCTATTTACATGATTCATTTTAGGGAACAATAGAGGTAAATCATAAACACCCTCCCAATCAGTAGCCAATTAGAAATGTGCATCTTGCTGATAAATTAAATATATGCCAGGAATATTGTGTCTCTTTCTAAGCTGATTTCTCCTTTTGTAAACACATAATTTCCCTTTCTGTCCTCTATCTAATTTTAATTTAGGATATGTCATATTTGTCTTCATCCTTCTCCCACACATTCTTTAATACATCTTCTTCTTTATTTGCCTTATGAAAAATGTGAGCCCTCCTTTCCTTTATTGTTAGAATAATTATCTTTTCCAAAGGTCTCATTAAACATGTCAAATTGTGTTTGTGTGGTTTAACTACATCTATCTTTCTAGGAGATCTAATAAATACCAAGCTACTTCTATATCCTTGGCTTGTGGATGAAGGCTCATTCTTTTCTGTCATATCATAATTGGAAAAACAATATTAAAAATGTTCCTGTCTGTAAAATAAGCTAAGCAAAATATTACATGTAACTGCATATAAAAGTGGAATTTTGTGGTAGGTTACATCTTCAGAAGCTGAAGAAGGTAAGTGTGCACAGACATAACAGTCTTTAGCATCTAAAGCTTGGATGTACTCTTGAACTAATCTAGAATAGACATTGGTGGTGAAATCTCCATTTGAAGCCCCTATAAATGAAGTTTTTAATTTCTTTTCATCTATTGTATGTGCATGTGATGTTGGAGAAAGTGTAGATCTAAGTGTTTCTATCTCCGGGGTAAAACGTATACCTACTAAGAGAACAATGAATGCTAACACAACAACTATTTGTGTGCAAATAATTCTTATTCTACATCTAGCCTTGGTAAGGAATCATGTCTGCCTGCATTCAGACCTTTAGCAGAATGTGGCAGCAAACAGACTCAATATTCTCCATTGACTTTTACTTGTGCAATATGAGCAAATCTTTTGATAGTTAACTTGTAGTTATTGCATTCAGCTTACATAGTAATCGTGAGGCATCCTCAGCCTTTCTCCATCTTCTTCTAAATGTGTTATACATACTCTTCAACTGCAACCTTGGCCCTAAGGAATTCTTATTAATTTTTTTGTTTGTCTTTATTAGAAACTAATTGTCACATTAATTTATCGCAGACTTTTACAGTTTGACTTAGACACAGTTCATTATTTGTAGATTCAGATCGCGCTGAGTTGAATCAATCGGGTATCAATGATCAGTCTTATTTTATAGAGTTTGATTCAAATGCTGCCTTGGTGTGACAGATCATGGAGGTTCAAGTGGTTCTAATCTTAGTTCAATGGGATCGTGATCTGTTGCATTCACCAGATTCGGTCTGTAGTATATCTATTTGGGTGCAGAATACCTATGACAACGTGCTCTTGAGGATCTTCGTGGTGTCTGTTGAACCTCTTCTGAATTGCTTACACCACTGGATTTGGTTTCTTTGATGATGGTTTGTGGTATGCGTTCAACTGACACACTAGATCTCATTTCTCTCCTACTACTTGCTCAGTCCACTCCCAATTGTAGTATTTCCTTCTTCCCACTTGTTCCCTCACCAGGATCGCTCTATTGTTCTGTGGCAATTTAACAACTCCCCTATTTTCAGTTCTCAGGTCTCTGTCTTCACGGGACACTTTCACACCACTTTGATAGAGTTAAAAAACTTGAACAGGTGAGGAATTCTGCTGTACTTCACCCTCCTCTGGTCCTTCAGGATGTATGGACACAGGAGGACTCGCTCTTGGCTCAATGATCACCACCTCATCAAGCAGACACCTCACTCTCAGTGTGAGAGGCACACACCCAATTAGGTATTCCAGTGCATTACACAGCAGGGTTGGAAAAAAGAATCACCTAGTAGTATCCTTACCACCTTTCTGAGGTTTCTCTCATTTTCTTCCGGGCAGTATGCAGACATCCTGGCCGGAGCCCTCAGAAAAACAGACACAGGAAAGTTCTGCTCTTTTCTTTTATCTCTCTTTGCCTTTCTTCTTTTTCTTTATTCCTTTCTGTTAGGGTTTTTCCTTCCTCAATTAGCTTTTCCTCGTCCTTACTTCTGTTCTGCTTCTACCCTTTCTTATTGGAGACTACTACTAGCTGCTTCCTAGTTTCAATATATAAAATAATTTCTGGGGTTTGGTTTGCATTTCCCCTGTACCTTCTTGACAGGTGTAGTCTCTAGATTTCAATTCATAGGGGCAAATGAACTTTTGAATAGCGTAAAATTAAACTTACATTGTCTCACAGAAATTCCACTCTGTCTCAGTTCTCTGTTTCTTGCTGCGTCGGTTGTTGCAAAACCCCTGTTTTTTTCATTTCTGCAATATTTCCCTAAATAAAAGCTTCCTCCCTCCTACAATTCTGTAGATTCACTCGTATATCCTTTTATTGCCCTCCAACCGAGTACCTTTGCACGCAGTGGTGTAAGCCATGCTCCTCCTGGAGTGTGGTGGGTCCGAAACCCTCTCCAGTGGGGTCCGCTTTCCAAAAATGCTGGGAAATTGCCTTTGGGTGAATTTGAGGTATTCAGACACATTATTGGTCAGATCTCAATGTCTTCTGCTCCAGCACTTTCTTCTAGGTGGTCTCTTTATCTATCGTGTCACTGCTCTGGATGGCCCATTCTCTGTATTCCTTCTTGCTTCTGTCCAGACTCGGACCCTCTTCAGGTGTTTTGACGAGTCTGTGTTCTTCACCCCACATGTCTCTCTTCCCAGCGCGACTCCCCATTGGCTCTTTGTTCCTCCTCTGTAGATCCTCTTCCATTCTGGCCATTAGTCCTCCGTCTCTTTCCATGTCCACTTCAGCCTTCTAAAAAATGAAAATTCCTTCTTTTGTTTCCAGCTCTATTGCTTCTTTTTTCTCCGTCCCGGCTGGTCGGAACTCGTGGAGTTCACTATGTGGAATTCTGCTTGCTCAGCAAGATTTCATGGAGTACCGCGAGCGGGTCAGAGTTCTGACCCAGGATAATAAGTGAAAATGCTCCTGGTAACCATGGAAGTAGATGTGAAACCCCACTGAGCAGCCGCGCTCCCAGGGCCCTGTTCAATGCACTGGAAATTTCTCAGTCAGGAGAAGTGTTTTTTCCACATGCCCCAAACATTTATACCCAGATAACTTTGAGAACCATGAAGATCAGAGGTCAGCATCACAAGTCAGGACAACCCGGGCTGTTATTGTCCTAAAGAATGCCATTGGGTTAGGAAATTATGACAAAGTAACATAAAAGTGCCAAAAGATGAAGTCACATCAGGTCTCCTTCATGGTGCAAAAGGAAGCAGCATTATGGGGCTGGCTCCTGTGCAAAACACATGCTGCCTCTGAGCTCTCAGAACACTCAACTATGTAATGCAGGGCAATTCACCACAGTGACAAATGTGCAGCATTCATTATAACCATCTCCAAACAAAAAAGACAAAGAGCTGCCCATACCTTGCAAATTGTGGGCGTGTGAGCCGCATCATTATCAGAACATTGTGGAGCAGCTTGGCAGTCATGCATCTTATTACCATCAACCCTCACCACTGTTCTTCAAATCCAGTTAGTACTGGTCATTTAATCCACACTGCTCCTAGAGAATTTATAATGAATCGATGCTACTTGTACGAACATGTATTGCTTTTTCATTTATGATAAGCAAGTAAAGCAGATATACAGTGCTACCAGAGTAAGGTATTGTATGAAAACTTTCAATAGCATCTCTACGTGGATTTTGAATAGAAAAAATAGAAAATACAGAGCCCCATCTTCAGCTGGAATGTGCAGACATGCAATTGATGCCTCCAGAATGCAGATCAACTACTTCATGAACGCTTCAAATGAAATACTAAAATAAACAGATTATGGTATTTTCAGTTTCAATTTATTATTTAAAGCAAGTGAGAGGCAGACGGAGAACAGATTTCAGCTGGAAAAAGCATACATAAAGGAAAGGAGTGAGTGGTATCCTAGGTTATAGAACCATCGTGACATGTGGGTATGTAAACTAGGTGCTTGTGGATTTGATCTTGGTTAGACACATTAACGGAAGACTTTGGCTGCAGCAGTTGCTTTGCAGAGCGCTTCTGTAGATGAGGTCTGGAATACCTAGATCTTTAACAAAACTATTTTAATCTCCTTCATCTGCGTTGGACCATCTTATTACACTGGCAACGATCTACCTATGTGTCAACATTCTCAAATATTTATTCAACTGTGCAGAAAAACGACAATCTTTGTTGGAGAACAGAGTGTACAGAGACAAGAAATTCATTCTTTAAAGACTCTAGACATCAACACTGCGACCGCTGACACAGCAAGAACTTTATTTTTTATGTCTTACATTATCGTGAGTTGTACCGTTACTCACGAGCTGTTCAGCTTGCAACACGCTGTCAGGCTCGCGAAGGTGTCCCGCTGCTGTAGACGCGCTGCTTAGCTCACCTCACGCATTCAAGCTTGTGGAGGCTTCCTGTTTGTTACGACTTGCTCCTTGTGGCGTTATCCGCTTTCCTGTTCCTGCTTTGTCACTGGAACGCATCGTCTCTCACGCTGCATGGCCACGTTTATCGGTCATCTTTAATCAAGTCTTTTCCCTGCAACGTGGTGACACGCACACCCTTAAACTTTGCGTGTCATTTATTTATCAGGGATTTTCCCTGCAACGCACACCTTTAATCTTTGAGTGTCATAAATAAATCAGGGATTTCTCCAACAAAGCGGTGACACGCACACCTTTTCTCTTTGTGTGTCATTCGTTTGCAGCCATATTAAAATCGAGTGCTGTGCCTGCAATTCGGTGACATGCACACCTTTCTCATTTGTGTGTCACATTTGTCAATGCGGTGGCACACACACCTCCATACATTGTGGTCACATTTGGAAAGTTGCTTCTTTTGTGAAAACGTGTCATGCCATTTAAACACCTTATTGTTATTTAATGTACTCTTAGTAGATTAATCTTCACAAGGAATTCTTCAGATTTACTCTATCTTACTTTTGTAAAAAAACAACAAGGTGATGTGGTACTTATCCTTTTCCACTACAACTTTAACACTAGCATCACTGTCTTTAGTTGTAGTTGGATCATCTTTCTTTACCACTTCCACGCAAGCCTTTGAATGTTCTGTAGTTTTTGCTAGAGATAAAACTTCATGCAGAGATGGATTATTCTTCTCCCACATTGACTCTTTTGCATTTTCTAGATTGCACCCTAACATGAACTAATCCCTAAGGCTTTAGTCACAAGATGCTCCAAAACTGCAAGTAGAAGCTAACTTACGTAGGACGGTTATATATTGTTCAACAGTCTCCCTTTGATGTTGCATCCTTTTACCAAAGTGATACCTCTCCAGAACAATACTCAATTTTGGAAGATAGTGAATATCAAGTTTCTTTATGGCAATCTCATATTCATTTAAGCCACATGGGCATTTTGTCTCAAAATGTTGTAGGTCTACTACAAAAAAAGGTAGGAAGGTAGACTGCGATGATGATGGCGAAGTGGAAGAAGTAATTATTCTGAAGAACCGTGTAGAGAAACTTGATGGACCACTGGAAAATGTGTTAGTAAATGGTAAATAGGTCCTGATGGTATTTGACTCCAGTGCAAAGAACTCGTTGATACCATTTACATTTTATGAAGGGAAACTCAAGCCTGGAGTAAAAATTCTAAAGCCAGATATTAAACCAAAGGGTTATGGTAGTGAGCCAATAAAATTGGCTGGTTATTTTTGGGGTTCAATAGAATTAAAGATAGGATCATTTCAGGACAAATCTATGTTTCTGCCAAAGGAGACTTGTTGATAAGTTGAATGCATCAACGTGATCTATTTGTTTTTCATGACCCTAATGCTAGACCCATGGTTTGTTTAAGAGATAAGCCCACTGTCAACTATGATTGTGACAACATACTGGAAAACTTTTGAAGTGTTTTTAAGAATGAACATGGGTGTTTAAAGAATTATGTTCATGAGATCAGGTTGAAAGAGAATGTATTTCTGAAAGCTGCCAAAGTCAGGAATGTTCCCATGGCTATTAGAGACAGCATGAAACTTGAGTTGGACAAACTAGTTGCCAATGGAATAATTGAAGAAGTGGAAGCATCACAATGGGTTTCCCCAGTTGTTGGTGAAGCTCTCCTGTGTGAAGACTTGAGGAAATTAAACAAACTGTTGTGGTTGATCACTATGCCTTACCCAACATTAGTGAAATGCTTAGCATGTTAAATGGTGCAAAGTACTTTTCTTCCCTAGATCTCAGTTCGGCTTATCAACAAATCAAAGTTACTGAGAAATCCCAAGAATTAACTATTTTCACCACACCCTTTGTTACTTTCAAATGTTTAAGAATGCCATTTGGTCTCATTTCAGCTGCTTCAGTTTTTTTAGTGGGCTATGGAAAAGATATTGAAGGGAGTGAAAATTTACCAGGATGACATTTTGGTTTCAGGTTCAACTGAATTGGAGCATAACACATGACTATGTGAGGTTTTAGACAAAATGTTAAATTGTGGTTTGACTCTTAAACGAGGAAAATGCAAGTTTGGAGTTCAAGAAATTGAATATGTAGGGCACCTAGGTACAGTACAAGCTCTGAAATTCACCCTAAGAAAATGTTAGATAACACAATAGAGAATTTGCCATCTCCCAAGAACAGAGATGCGTTCGTTTTTGGGAATGGCTGAATTCAATAACAAATTCATTCCCATGTTTGCTGAAAGGTCGTTGTCTTCAAGATCTTTGTTGAAGAATAATGCAGAATTTGTCTGGTCCAATTTTTGTGAAGCTGAATTCAGTGATATCAAATCAGGGTTGAAGAATGCATCCAACCTTGGGAGTTTTGATGTTGGTGATGATGTGATTGTGATGACGAACACTAGTTCAAAAGGTTTAGGGGGAGTTTTGTTGCAAAGATCTGTAGGTAAATATAGGATAATTGCTATTATTTAAGGAGGCCTGAGGGGTGCGGAAATTAATTATTCAGTTATTGAAAAAGAGGTGTCTTTTGGACTGTAAGAAAGCTGAGGAAGTTCATTTGGGGGCGCAAATTTGAAATAAAGACAGATCATAAACCTCTTAAGAAGGTCTTTACAAAAAAAGGTGTGGATCAGATTTCTAGTCGTATACGTAGATGGGTCAATGCTCTTGAAGAGTATGATTTTGAAATAAATTATGTCCCAGGCACTAGTAACTTGCAGGCAGATTGTCTATCGCAATTGTATGTCGAGTCTAAAAGTGATGATTACTCATTGGAAGAGAGCTTTGCTGGTGAAGACTTTGCTGAAGCCTTAAATGTTTGTTTTGTTACTGAAGGCATTTTACAAGAGATAGAATGGAAGACTTTGTTAGAAAAGGATGTTTATTTGCACAGGGTAATGAAAATAGTATTGAAGGGATGGTTGATCAAGAATAAGTGCGGAGAAGAGTTATTTCGATTCTGGGAAGTTTGCAATGAACTCTCTGTTGCCGATGGTTTGCTAATGAGAGGAAGTAAACTTGTTCCTCCTGAAGATTTGAGAGTTGTTTTGGTAAAAAAGGCACATTCTAGCCATATGGTCATTTCTAAAACAAAAGAAAGGGTCAGGGAAAATTTCTAGTGGCCATTCATGGATTTAATGATTGAGAGGGAAGTTAGAGAATGTTTGGATTGTGCATGGAGTGACAAGGTGGTAAAGTGTAGAACGCAGCCTATGGTTGTTAGAGAGAGGGCTGTTGGTCTGTGGGTTGACATCGCTATGGACATTCTTGGTCCTGTTGGGGTCAGTTCGCATGACAGATATGGTATTGTTTGATAAGACATGTTTTGTCGGTGTCCAGAAATCAAAGTTGTAAGTTCCATTGAGTCTAGTGATGTGATAACATTTTTAGAGGAGCTGTTTGAAAAAAAAGGGTTTTCCTGCAGTGTCCTTACCGACAATGGGGTTCAGTTTACCTCTGGCCAGGTTGAAGAGTTTCTTAGAGAGACCGGGATGGAGCATAAAAAAGCTTCACTTTATCATCCAGAGTCCAATGCTGTTGTGGAACGCTTAATTAAAGTTTTGAAAGAAAGTTTGCAGTTGTCTCTTGTATGCGAGTCCAGCTGGGTAGAAGGTTTGAGGAAGAAAGTGAGAGAATACAAGTTGACTCCTCATTCCAGGACAGGGGTCTCACCTTTCTGTTTGTTCAAGGGAAGATTACCCTGTTGTGAGGTCAGCCCCAGTTGGTTCATTGAGAAAAACTGAAGGTTGATGATCAAATTTGTGTATCTCCAGGTTGGGAAGCCAAAGAGGAAGGAAAGAAATTGAAGTCTAAGGCATTGTATGACTTGAGAAAAGCTGTAAGGAGACAAGAGTTCACGTAGGTGATAGGGTGAAGATAAAATCTCCAAGAAAGGGTGGAAAGTGTTCTAAATTCAGCATGACTTGTCGTGTTAAGAAATTATTTTAAAATGCTGTGAAAACTGACGATGATAAAATTTGGAATCTAAACAGAGTATAAAAATGTAAATCTGAGCTGGGATCAGTTCCCTTGTCTACCAAGGTTAAGGTTTCAAAACGTAATCCGGAACTGGCATCAGTTCCTTTGTCGACTAAGAAGAAGGTGTCTGACAAAGTTGCAGTCATACCTGAACGTGAAAGAAGAAAACCAGGTCGTTTTCATGATTTTGTTTAAATGCTTTTAATATTCCTTTCTGTATTTCCACTACTTTTATTTTCTTCATGTTTTTAAATAAAAAAATATAAGTGAGGAGGTGATGTGGTATCTTAGGTTATAGCACCATTGTGACATGTGGTTCTGTAATCTAGGAGCTTGTGGATTTGATCTTGGTTAGACACATTAACGGAAGACTTTGGCTCCAGCAGTTGCTTTGCGGAGCGCTTCTGTGGATGGGGTTTGGAATACCTGTATCTTTAATAAAACTATTTTAACCTCCTTCATCTGCTTTGGACCATCTTATTACAGAGTGCAAAACAAATATAGAGAACGAGACAAGTATGTGTGTCTACTTAGGGTGCAAATATACTCAGGTTAGACAGCTGTTAGCGGTGTCACAATACTAGGAACTGTATTTACGAATTAAAGAAAATGAAGCCTAATTACAGAGTTTTGTAAAAATCACATTTCATTACTCCAAGCGAGAGGTTCGAACTTCGGTGCTATGAGTTCGACAGATAATGGGAGAATGTGTACATGCGAGCGGCACAGCAGCAGCACGCATTCAGAAGAAGAAGTTGAACCCACTTGCTCTCTGTTATGTCACCAGTGACAACAAATTAAAAGAAGCTGTGAGGTGCCCTCTCACCAAAACGTTGCCGCACTCCTGGTACACTCACTGATCTGCTGGGCAGCCACGCTCACCGGCATGTTAGGGCTGTCAATCCACGCATTGCTTCTTGTGTTTCTCCATTGCTTAAACCAGAAAGAGTAAAAAGAAAAAAATAAAGCAAGCGCAATTTCCATTGAAAGTAGCTGAAAACAAGTCTGTTCACTACTAGAAGGGCCCTTATCCCTCCCCTCATGCATCCACGTCTATATGAGAGACAGACAGACTTCTGGCAACACTGTTTTGAAACTTTTTACATATCTTTAATGGGGTTGGCACCAGTAAACTGCACCACGTGGCATAGGCAGAGTTTTTGCTGAACTCTGCTAAGTCCGCCGGCAGAGCGGAATTTACCGCCCAGCCCTTAATTTGTAACCACTTATTTCTTTTTATTTCATTTGTTGGGGCCGCTGCAGACCAGTTCAGGATTTCAGGTATGTCTTACTATTCTACTTCCATGTTTAAGGGCTCACCTTTGCTACAGACACATAACTTCAACACAATAACATAAGCTCAACAAAGACAATTGCAACACATATCTCTATTGATACACCTCCACCACTGCAACCACCTTTTGGAACTGCAAACTCCTTCAATCTTCAGGTTTGGGCTTTGGACTTAAGTCACATGGGCAATTACAGACTCGGCAATTTATTTCAGCTCCTTTTTCTCTCATGACAATAACTGTCCTCTTCCTACCACTTGACGGCATGGGGATCTTTGTATCTTAATCTTGGAGTGTAATCATTATACAACCCCCAACACTGTTCGTATGCACATTTGTTCATCGATGAATAGAGTTTAAAAGGAGCAATCTTATACATGAAACACATGAACAATTGGGCTCCACAATAATCAAATAGAGTTGATGTGAGATAAAGAGTTTTATTAACATTTCTAATAATTATTTATTTGGATTTCTTCAGTAAATTATATTCTTCAATCATAATCCATTAGACAATATTTCAAAACAAGATAAAGTGCCATTTTTGTAAAGATTACATATAATATAGAGATAATACAACAAGTGTGTTTCATAAAGGAATTTCCCTTGTCTAAATGAAGGATTAGAATGGCAATATAAGCCAGAGTATAGGTGTCAGTTTAGAAACTCAATAAAGAGCTCTGATGTGAAAATGAGATGCATAAGCATGAATCTCTTGCAAAAGAAAGTGTCAGTCGGAAAGCATTCTCCGCTATAAATCAGCAGACAGCTTTAAAAAAATTCAATGGAAATCTCTCCTGAAGAGAGATAACCCTACATTCCTCAGTGAAGAGTCGAGCATGCACTCACAATCTATATATCAAAGTGTGAAGAGAGGGTCAGAGAGAGGTTAAGACAGTCCTCTAAGAACAAACGATAATATAAACACAAAAGAACACAAATTGAGACACCCAGTACATTCCCCATTTTCTGTGTCAATAGGAATTCAGCAACTCGTGTGAGCAGATAAACTCCGTAGATTTCACGCTTTTACAATAGACCGCAGAAATAAGTTCTTGAAAAGGTACTTCATCCACATCTTGAAGTTCAGACAGCGAGTCATGCTTCCTGCCATCTCCTCTCCTCTCGGTGAGAACCTCACTATCAGTTGTCTAATGAATAAAAAATGCATATTCACTAACGAACAAAATGATTCTGGAAAGTTACAACATCTGCAGGGAAAGAGAAAAACATTTTGTGCAAAACAATAGTTTAACACGAAATCCGGTAGATTTTTCAGGGCAAATATGGATTTGTAGGCACCTCTCCTAACTAATGCATTGAGAGCCTTTGCTGTCTCTGGTCCACCTCCCTCTGGTCCCACGCTATTGTGCCAATCTTTAAAAGAGCAATAAAGATGATCCAATGTGTTATCGCCTTATATATGCTGACCAATACAACGGCCAAGCTAATGGGCAAGATTCTATTAAATCATCTGGAGATGTGGATAACCAGATTATATCCGATTTGCAATGTGGTTTTACACTGCCTGAGGAGACAATTGACAGTGCTTAACTGTGATCTTTTAGTTCATCAATATACAGTTGTGAAAGAGGGGTGTGTTTACACAGCACTTATGGACCTTAGTTCGGTCTTTGACCATGTCAACCGTCACAAGTTATGAGGGATTATGACAAATGTGGGGGTGGAGGCTGACATCATAACATTTCTTAGACAACTACATAGTTAAATGACCAACAGTGTCAGATATGGCCCAAATCGGGAGATGACCAAACTTTTCCACATCTCAAAGGGTGCAAGACAGGGTTATGTCCTTGCTCACTTTTTTGTTTATTTGTTTATTCTATACACATTGGATTAAAACAGTTTTTACTAAATTCTGGCATCAATATATCATGTGTCAGTACTCATCCCATACCTGCTCTTCTCTAATCAGATTATGTGGTGGCTGTGTCTCGGACTCTGCTTGAGCTGCAGAAACTTTTGAAGAAATTTTTGATCTTCATGTTGGACTTCGATCTTATGATAAACCAGTCAAAGACCAATATTATGGTCTTTGGCCGAAAAAAAATAATAGGTCCTATGTTGTAAATCAAACTAAGATTAATCCAGTTTCCAACTGGTCTTATTTGAGGGTCCTTTTTCATTACACCACCCATGGGTGGTCCCAGTGGGCAGAATCAATGTAGGTGCTTTTAAGAGAAGTATGGAGGCACTGTTTAACTTTGCTTCAAAACTGGGTAGTAAACCTATCAGAGAATTGCATACAGTTTACAAGTCATATTCTGAAAGCGGAGAACAGATTTCTGAGAAGACGGCTTGAAATCTCTCATAGCACATCCACACTCATATGCCTCTCAGAATTAGGGATGAACCATATTATCAATTATTTCAGGCTGTGTTCTGCACTTCTGTGGCTGTGCAACTTGGCTAAATGTCAAACTTCTTTTACACAGCTGTTACTGAAAAACCGCCTCTGTCTGAATCAGACCATAAAAATCCTGTGCCATAGGCTGAAAATGACAATGTTATTTGATAGTCCTGATGACATTTTGTTAGAAGGTTTTAAAGGTTAAGGGCCATATTTTATGATGGGTGCAAAAGTGACGCAACCTCTAAGATGCGATTTATCAAGCCACGCAAGGCCCCCTTGCATGTCCCGGCATGGCTTGATAAATACAGAGTACTGCAACGCAGCACAAATCGCTGTGTTGTATTATTCTGCCCCAGGGAGGCATTCCATGGGTAGTATGTGGGTGTTCCCATGCAGTATTGATTGTTATTTATGCATTCCCAGTTTTATCATTACTAGTCGACTTGGGAATGTGCCAAAATGCTACGCCTTCAAGGGGAAGGGTAACAAGGGGAAATATCTCTATTCCTCATTGTTTTTCCTCTTTGGATGTGTGCTGCATTCTGCAGCGCACATAGCAAGAGGACAATGTCTCTGAGGATTGTTTTTGTGCAGGTAGGTGTCCCTCACAAGAATAATCCAGCTTTCAATGCAGGCACCTTTGCACCATGGTGCAAGAGTGCCTGTGTTGGCACTGTGCAGCACATTGTGCGCCTATGCTGGGAAAAGACAGGAATATGCTGTATTGTGTTAAATACAGTGCATTCCTGCTCTTCCCCTGTCATGCAGTGCAGTGCAGTGCAGAAAGCAGGGGATTAGCTTGGTTAGTAAAACTGGGGTCTGGGGGAGTGTGTGGTTCAGATTTTCTGACAATCACATTGGCATATCATGTTAATCATTATATGAGAAGCAGTGCACGAGGGGGGCCAATGGAAAGGAAAATGCATGCGGATGGTAAAATACAGTATTTTGTAAAATACCCATGTTTTAAGACCTTCAAAATAGAAGAGTCTGTGGGGCATTTGCACAAAGAAATATCGGAGCATAGAGCTGTTCCATATTTGCCAGCGCTGCGCTCCGACATTTCCAAAACGCTGGGATAGGGACGCACCGTATTTATAATAATGCGGGGCACCCCTGTGTTTTCTCTAGCTTTGGCACTACAATAAGCTGCCTAGTGCCAACGCAAGCACCCTTGCACCATAGGACACCTTCCTCCACATAAAGAATCCATAATGGTGATTTGTTACTTCTATGTGTGCTGCATTCTGAAGCACACATAGAAGTAGCAAAACGTCATTCTTTAATGATTGTTTATACGCTGGAAGGTGTTCCTTCCTGCACATAAAAAGTAATTAATGGCATTTTGCTCTTTCTATGTGTGCTGCAGAATACAGCACACATAGAAAGAGCAAAAACAAGGAGAAATCAAAGTATGTCTTCTCATTGTGCCATTCTAATACCTGCTCTTGCATGACGTTAGTTTTTCCTGCTGCCTCAGATTCACACCCCATGGTAAATCTGGGGCAGCGTCAAATAGCATTGGGTGTTGCGGTGCAACGCCCACAGTAAACATCCATTGCACGCCGCTTTCATGCAGATACCTGCATGAAAGGGTAGCATATTTACAAAATGGTGTTAAGTCACAAAAAGTGGCATAACGCCACTTTGTAAATATGGTGCAGGGCTTAGCGCCACCTGTGTGTGCTTATGTATGAGTGACTATTTAAAAATCTCAGGTGAAATCTGACAGACATCTTACATCTTACCATCCCCGAATGAAAGCTCCTGTACCCAACTATTTACCAAATAATACATTTATGGGGGGGGGTGTAACACCCCAAACACCCCGCCCCCTCCAAAGCAATGCCCCTGTGAGCATGGTCACTTTTACATAAATATGGCCCTAATTTTATAGTCATTTGCCAAAGTCAGAGAATGCAAACCAAGTCTCAGAAAGCTTCTGTGAGAAACAATATGCGAATGTTCAGTAGTCCATGAATTAAACCATACCTTGTTTGGACTCAGAGCAGTTGTTACATTGCACTTGTCACCCATTTGAAACTTAATAGGTTGGAAAGTGACTACCAGCATGGATTCTATACTCATAATGACACCAGCATATTCCTTTTGACACCAAGGGGGGAAGCATTAAAGTCCAGAAACTAGGGTTGACAATTGACCTCCCTGGTTATTGAGCATTGATGGGATTACACTAATAAAAATGTCCTTCCTTTATCACCAGCCATATATAGCAGGTGCAAAGGGGTCTTCCAGATTCTAAACTACCTCTGTATCTTGTAAAAAGCTTGCAGTCTCAGGGATCAGCCAAGTCACTGATTCCCTTGAATGTCAACATGGCTCATCTTGTCAAAATCCTCAAAAGCAATGGTTTTATTTTTCTCCTTGTACAATGATCACAAACAGTTACACCTGAATTAAATAAAAGTACCAACGATAATGATCCTGGGGTCAGCAGTGATGGGTTCCTTGCCCTTTAAGGGGCAGTGTCCATTTGGTTGCCCTGCCTCCAAAGCTAAAATCTGAACCTGGGTGTAATCCTCAATACTGGCCAGCTGGTCATAGCAGTGAACCGGCCATCAGTGGAGGCTTCTATATTGTGAGGCTTCTAACAGGAATGGTCCAGCTCCTTTAGATACCCCAGTGAATTGTGCAGGTCATTTTAGACTTAATGGCATGTCTCAATTACTTCACTATAATCTGTACCAAGATCTAGAGGCATTTCTCTCAAAACAGTGCAACCTTCATTATCATTCGCTTGAAGTCTACCGAGATCCCGGGGCATTGAGAACTCTTTATTGGCCGCTGACAAAACAACAGAAGGAGTTTTCGACTCACAAATCTTTATATGTCCATGTATGCTGCTACTTTACCTAAGCTCTACCAGCATGAACACTACACAGAAGAATAGAAAATAATTTGCTTATTAGAGGAATAGTGTAAACTTATTTTTGCAGTTCTTACAATGTGCAGCCTGATCAGATTGTCCTGAACTGCAATCAGTGACAAATTTACCATTTACCTCAGTAACAATGCCGCTGGGTGCAATTGAATATTTCAACCTACAATTAGACAAGAGTTTTCAAATGTGATTAGTCTGAGCAGGAATGGTGAGACTGTGCACTGAGCTATATTTGTCTTTTTATCAGACTACAGCATCACTAGGCAGCCCATTACTGTGATTGTGTGCAAATCCATACAAAGTAAATTGTGCTGTTGATTAAATACATGAAATAGAGATAAGACAAGTTACTGGGAAAAATGAATGCTTAAACAGTGCTGTGAGCTGGAAATCAATTGAATGATCAATAGAAATAGTTTTACTGGCATACCCAGTGTCTAAGTTTAAAAAAAAGATATTGGCCCACATGCGACTTCCGTG
Source organism: Triturus cristatus (assembly GCF_964204655.1). Lineage (NCBI taxonomy): Eukaryota > Metazoa > Chordata > Amphibia > Caudata > Salamandridae > Triturus > Triturus cristatus. Next base: position 747,681,061 of record NC_140589.1, read on the forward strand.
ACTTGACTAACAGTCCCATGGAGCAAACTTAAAGTTGCTTCATCAAAAAAGTACTAGTATGTACACAGCTTAATTTTATAGGGCTGTAAATAGCAGTCATAATCTTGTCGAGTAACAACATCAATGAGTCCAAACACAACAAGGCAATATTCTATTTGGAATTTAATTTATAAAGAAAGCCGGCTCAATCAATGCGCTCCTAGACACTATTTTGATTAATTAGGGTGGCTCTTTGATAAATATCCAGCGCCACTGAAGAGTACAAAGCCTTTTCATTATTTTCTACTTTGACATTCCAATTTCTAGTCATTCATCAAGAAAGATGGCACATCATCTCCGTGGCTCCTTACAACACAGCCTACTTGATAAGGAAGAGCATTCATAAAGCATTCAAACTAGGGCAAGATTATCTTAGGAACTCTGAAAACTTGAAATGTTTCCTTCAATGTTAAAGTGAATGCAAGATTTACTTATACATTTAGCGACTCTATAGCCATGTTACACCAATCAGAAGAGTTTAATTTGTAAACAAAAACATAGGGGACGGGACCCAAAGATTTGTTTAGAAGCCCATGGGTACCAAGGCTGCATATTCTTGATTCCAAGCTTTAATCTGCCGCCAGACATCGTCCACACTCCCTGACTCCTTTTCTCACTCTTGCAGGTTCTGTTTCATCCCTGATTTGTCGGTTTGACATGTTTTTTCCACCTTTCTCTTCCTCTCCCCAGTTTGTGATTTTCTCTCTCTTGCTCTGGATGAATGTCTGTTGAGAAAAAGTAAGTACCAGTCCCCAAAACAGGAGACGGTGAGCCACACCTGCAACTTCAAGGTCAAATTAAGCCCTACTCCTCAACTTTTGCAACAAGCTCGGCAAGAGACGCATCCACTTTTGACAGACGACTCCCATTTTCTTTCATCATAGTATGATATTTTACCTTTCTGCAGTATGGGTTTAATACACCAAGTGAACATGCGATTGTACGTTTAGCAATGTAGCAATATTTACAGAAATGGGCTCTGTCATGCGACACCCTTCTTCCAACAGTGAAACAGTGTAGCAGACAGCCAGAGGCATTAGCTCAAAGAGGTGAAATTCATTTGAACAAACTGATGAATGACAGATCACATGCTGGCAGACTGCCAAAGTTCAAAGACCAAGTGCTGCAACGTAAGTACAAACATATATCTGCATTTGATGGAGCAGGTAGTACAAAATGTTGTATACCCCCCCATTCTGCATGTTTACATTAATCCGAATAAACAATTAATTAATATTATTAATCGGTTTGAAGTGATAACTCACCAACTATATTAACAAGAGAATCACACGTGGGAATTGCACTTTGCATGGCCATATTAATTGTGAATTAACTAGTGTACGCATATTCATAGTAGAAAATTAGAATAATATGTTATATGTTGCTTTAAGTGATGTATTTGTGATTTGTGCTTTATTCAGTGAGTATAAACCGCTCTGAGTGTTTCTTCTGCTAGATAAATACACACACATATGGGTATAAGCAAGGGGATAACATTTTATTAGCCATTTCTTTGTTTTAATTACGTTTTTGTGTTTCTTTTGCTTAAGTTGACCATTTCGGCCTAAACAAGATGGCTGAACGAGACGTTAAACGTGACTGCCCTGACAACACAAGGTTCTGGGGGAAGAGCGCATGCGTCACCGCCAGCAACAGTGGCCTGGACCTGACCCCGGGAGAACATGTACCCTCCAAGGTCGTTCAGGGAACCCATCCAGAAGAAAGGACAATGCTTGATTTAAAAGACGGAATAAGCAAGTTGGATGACTTCATTATCCGACACCCTGAGAACTGTACCCCGCAAGTCAAAGTTGACCAATAAGAACTCTCTAAACCCCGATCTTGATACTTTTTGACATTATTTTCATTATAAAAGTAGGTAGGGAATTGAACTGAGTGAGCCCGCTCTTCTTTGACAAACTCGATTTCCTGATGTTATGCTGATGGAGAGGACGGTGACACTGCTGGACAGCTGTTATCCTAAATCTATGAGAGACTGAATTGCGGCCTAAACTTTGCTGAATAAATTCTCTTTGACTGACTGACTTAGAGGACGACTTTAGCCAGAATAGGTAAATATGATGCTCTGAAATGCTAATGATGATTTCTAACATTTCTTTCAATATTTCTTAGATAAAGAATAATTCATTAATTGACAAATGTGTTGTGTCGATTATTTGAAGAAAAAGATTAAAGGAAAAGTAATAGAGCAAAGGTAGACGAGTTAATCATCAATTACCAATTCAACTAAATGATCTATCTCCGTATGGGAGGGATATCTTAGGTTTAATGTCAATGTGTTTAGGGTAAAAGTAAAGGTATTCCTCTCATGGTAGCGTTGAGAAACGTATTTTCCCTCAGAAAACAGGTCAACCGAGTGTAAGTACATTGGTGTTATGGGCCCCACCAATGAATGTATGTGAGTAAATTGGATCCTTTCGTTTGCCGCCATGCGTGGAGCTTCTATCCTCTCACGCTTCCTTCGTGGCGTTTCTGGACCCGCCTGACCAACCTACTGACACACCGCCCTCTCCCTCCTGCAACTCGAGATAAAACGCGGCGAGGTGGAGGTAGCGTGACAACGTTCCTTGGACCTTTTCCCTACATTACCGAGCCGGGACATCTCTCATATAGCGCGAGGACGCGCTGCGAACACCCTACGGTATCACTGCCTTAGCGCAGCTCAAGCTTGTCTTTTGTTTCACTGATGCGAGGCTTGGATTGAGGTTACACGTTTGCCTCACATCTCTGACAGCATCTCTTTTGTTTGTGGTGCACTTCTTAATAAAACATGGTGCATGTTGCAATACAATAACACACTGTAAAACTCAAAATTGGATGGATGATTGTGCCATTTTTTTTCCTATTGAATCACACAACTTTATTGAAGTGCATTATTGCATGGAAACTCCTGCAATATACAACAACAATTAATCGCTGTTACTGCAACTTTGTATTTGCCCTGAAGGCAGATGTATGCCTCTAATTTTTTGCTTTGCTGCCTCACACGCTCTACAAAGTGACGGGGTGCCGCTCGAAGTGGAAGGATTTTTCTTCTGGATTTGCGCAAGGGACTGCGAGGACCAGCAGCCCGGATAATTGACTCACCTGGGTCCTCTTCCCTTTGCCTCCGCCCCTGCCTGCAGCTACAAAACTACTCGCGGCCCCCGCTTCGCGGGAGCCGCTCGAAGTGGAAGGACTTTTCTTCTGGATTTGCACAAGGGACTGCGAGGACCAGCAGCCTGGGTAATTGACTCACCTGGGTCCTCTTCCCTTTGCCTCCGCCCCTGCCTGCAGCTACAAAACTACTCGCGGCCCCCGCTTCGCGGGAGCCGCTCGAAGTGGAAGGACTTTTCTTCTGGATTTGCGCAAGGGACTGCGAGGACCAGCAGCCCGGATAATTGACTCACCTGGGTCCTCTTCCCTTTGCCTCCGCCCCTGCCTGCAGCTACAAAACTACTCGCGCCCCCCGCTTCGCGGGAGCCGCTCAAAGTGGAAGGACTTTTCTTCTGGATTTGCGCAAGGGACTGCGAGGACCAGCAGTCCGGATAATTGACTCACCTGGGTCCTCTTCCCTTTGCATCCGCCCCTGCCTGCAGCTACAAAACTACTCGCGGCCCCCGCTTCGCGGGAGCCGCTCGAAGTGGAAGGACTTTTCTTCTGGATTTGCGCAAGGGACTGCGAGGACCAGCAGCCCGGATAATTGACTCACCTGGGTCCTCTTCCCTTTGCCTCCGCCCCTGCCAGCAGCTACAAAACTACTCGCGGCGCCCGCTTCGCGGGACGCGCGCGGGCGCACGCCGGGCGAAGCCCGGACCAAGGGCGGGCCAGTCTGAGCCCGTTCGACTATGGTTGAGAACAGAATGGAAAGCCCCCTCTAACATCTGGTACAAAAGGTTAGTCATTGGAAGATTAAATTACAGTTTCGGGGTTAAAGTATTAGCATTGAGTATACCTCACTTAAGGAAATAAGAAGGCTGATCGAGTCTGGGGATATAAGTACAAGTATGCAAATGGACAAGCCCACAAACAGGGATGGGAGCGGTAGGCAATCTTCAGGAGGTGCTTTAATGGGGACTTTAGATAATTTTCTCGTGCGAGTACAAACAGCACTAGCTAAAGACATCGAATTAATGGGAAAAAGATTATCACTAGATGTACTCTATGATAAGAGATCGTCCCTGGGAAGTGTGGCTAAGGCTAGGTCACCACCGTGCCAGCAGTCTGTTACGCAGGATTCCCTGGTTTCAACATCTCTTTTGGTGGAGGCTGAGAGTGACCAAACAACACTGATATCACCATTGGTTGTAACTTTGGGCGAAACCCTTGAAACCTCGATCCCTTGTAACCCGGCTCCGAAGAATATGCCCCTATCAAAAATTAAGACACGATCTGCTAGCAATATTAAAGCGGGTTCTGCACAACATTATCAAGGCTTAACATCGAAAAAAAGCATCAGGGGACCCAATCGCATGCTGCAGGGAAAAAAGTGATGGCCGGACCTGCACTTGCTTTGAGTAAGGATCCAGTCCCTAGTCTTACTCAATCGATAGTAACTAAGGATAGGGCAAACTTACCATCATTTCTGGGGAATGGAGCCATGGAAGATATGGGCCCGACGTTTTAGGGAAAATTGGAGTGTACTTTAAAGAAACTGTGCGACCCTATTTATGAAAGACTGGGCTCTATAGAAAGTAGACTTGTGTGTTTGGAACTTTCACTTGCTTCGGCCCAGTCACGGGGGGAAGTCGGGGAATTGGTTTACCCAGTGAATGACCTAATGTGGTAGGACAATGTATTGATGTTGAAGCTGCTATAAATGGTTCAGCAATTGGTATAGAGAGTTCTAAACAGACTGACTCCCTAGAGCCATGTGTCATATCCTCCCCTGCTAATCAGCCAAGACAATCCCCAAAAAGGGACGGATCCCATAAGGCTGTTGCTAATAAACATAGAATGGACAAACAACCTATGCCCATACAGCCTCCAGTGCAGGCCGTATCCGGATTAATAGATATACATCTTCCACCAGAGGCAGCCCCCTATGTGGTGGTTTTAACTGGGGTCCCGCCCTTGGCGATGGGGACAAGGGAATCGTATAGGGAACATAAGAATAAGTGTACTTTCTGGCTCAACGTAAAGCGCCCATTGCCGGTCCATATATGTGCCGAAATTTTGTTTGCCAGGAGATTAAACTGGGTGGGCAGGATGCCTAAGTCGCCAAAGGGGGATTGTATTATTATTAACTTTAGGGATAGACGTTGTGTGGAACATATTTGTAACTGGCCTCAAGATAATCCACCACCTTTAATCTGCACTATGCCTTTGTCCTATTTCTATGCTCCCGTGCTATCGTCTCAGGGAGGGACAATATCAAGGGGAATTTCGACAAACGGTTGTCCTTTTGGGGATATAAGGTCTTTTAACCGATTCGATGTGTTATCCGGGCTAGAGGACTGCGATTGACAGAAAGATAGAAATGGCCATCCTAGACCTAGAAAGGCATGTGTAGCCACTGATGTAGAGGATGATAAAAAACAAGGAGGGTTGTCTGGAACGGAAAGCACCATGGTTGGAGCTGTAACCCTTGGTCTAACAAATACTAACAGAGTTGCTGAACAGGAATCTAGAGGGGTGCTACAGCTGGAATCACTTAATAACGACGGAAATCCAGATTCCCCTCATGGCTTGGATATACCTCCCAGGCAAATCCCCCTAACTTTAGATATAGGGAGCGTTGATGGGTCAGTAAAGGCTGTTGGCTATACAACAATATTATCCTGGAATGTGGCGGGTGTGGGACCCAAACTATCTTCACCTCTCTGGACGGACTTTATTGACGAGCACGATATTTGTCTTTTCCAAGAGACATGGTCAATAGAGCCCGTGTTCAGATTGGGTTATTTGAATTTTTTTGTCCCTGCAGAGAAAAGGCCAAAGGGTCGGCCAGAAGGAGGCCTGGTTATCCAGGTCAAACAAGACTTAAAATGTAATGTTCAACTTCTCCCAATTTTGAATTGTGACATCTTGGGAGTTAGGTTGATTTTCCCGTCAAACATAAAAATCGACATTTTCAATGTTTATGTAAGGGGCTTACCAGGTGGGAAAAAATCAGAGGTTATAACAGTATTAGATACTCATCCAGACCAGCTGATGTGCTCCCATTGATAGCGGGAGACTTCAACACGACTTTTGAGCCACTAGGACTTCATGATTCAAATTTAATGGAGGAGGAGGACCTTAGATGGGGAGTTCCGCAGCTTGAGACAAAGCCCATCAGCAAATGGACGGAGGCGGCCCTGTATTTGAAAGGGTTTTCTTTGGGAAACCAACTGAGGGCTGCTAATGGTAGAACTTTATCAGATAGGATGGGAAGTAAAACATATGACAATGGCATCAGGGCAAGTAATATAGATTATCTTCTCGTCCACATAAGGATGTGGTACACCCTCGTTGATATGGGGGTAAAACCCCGAATAGAGAGTGACCACAACCCACTAGTTGCTTTTTTAAAATTGGACATAGGAGAAAGAGTGGACTTAGCAATTGATGCTATAGGCCCAGATGTTATTATATCAAATGATGAATGCCGCCTCAAGTGGTGTAAAGTAGTAGAGCATCCTGACATTATAAACAGTATTAATTCCAATGTTGAAGAGGCATTGGCATTAATGATGACAGGAGGCATTGAAAGTCAGTCCTATGCTTCAATTGAGAAAATACATGATAATCTCTTTACTAAACTTAAAACTTATTTTTGCAGGCCTTCTTTAGCAAAACGAGATCTTAGAAGAAAACAGGAGAGCTGGTTCAATGCCTCCTGTAAGCAAGCCCGGGAAGAGCTGGGACTTGCATTAAAATTAAAAGATCAGAGTAAGATTAAGAAAGCCCGTAACAACTATAGGATGGCACAATGGAACGCTAAAAAGGAATGGGAAGAGTGTGAGTGGCAAGATCTTAAGGTAGCATGTGCAGCAAAAGATCATAAAAAATGTTGGGATATTTTCAAATGGAAAAGGGGTGAGATTACTGACAGCCCACATAATCATGTTGCCCAGAGTTCTTGGGTTGAGTATTTCAAGCCACAATATGCAAAAGGAGCCGAGGATAATAGTGAGTTCTACCAGGATCAGATGTTTTACTATAAATCCGTTTTTAGCGTTGAGGAGGTTGATAGGGCGCTTGATTTGGTAACCCAGGGACGCGCCCCAGGCATGGACTGCATCCCAGTTGATTTATTTACGAATGATAGACAAAGATGGCTGGCATACATTGTCTATTTAGCTAATGCTATAGCCCAAGGGATGGCTGTCCCTCAATCCTGGAAAGGTGCTGAAATTGTGCCCGTATATAAAATGGGGGACAAAACATTAGCATGTAATTATTGGCCCATTAGCCTGATCGACTCCATACAAAAAATTATGGGCCGTCTGGTCCTGGGAAAAATCCAGGCCTGGATGGAAGACGTGTAGGTAAAGAGTGCCTTCAAGGGATTTCTTTAAAAGAACTAAGTTGTGCAACTTGGCAATAGGATAAAGATATACCTATAGGTGAGATTTATCTTAAAGTATGCGTTTCGTACAATTGTATACTATGCATTAGTCATATATATATATACAAATCTTTTCTATTAATTTTAAAGCAGTTGAATAATCAAAAAGGAAAACAAACAAAAGGTGTGTGAGAAACAAAATTCATTTATATCAACAAATGGTAATTAGGGTACCTAAAATTGAGACAGTTATACAAAATCCGGAAGGAAGTGGTACATTCAATGATTCCTCCACTACATAATATATCAAACACTTTTTCAAAGATATTTATACATTTATCTAGAAAACAGTGTGACAGTCGACGTTTCGGTCTTTATGAGCGAATTTATAAGACCATCTTCAGGACTGGTAATTAAAAGTTGACCCCTCGTATTTAGCGGCTGCAAAATACTCGTCTCATGTGTTTCAACTCAAAGAATTCGTCTATTGTTTACTTCAGTGTCACAGCATATTAATTATGAACGGAAGCTTTTTTTTAAAAAGAACTTATACTGAATCGATTGGAGTCGTGACTTCGGTGCTTACACGTAAGACAACCCGTATCTTGTGTCTAAACTTGAGCAATTCGTCTATGCTTCAATTCAATCGCAGCATATTGGTTTTAAAAGGAAACTTTATTTTCAAGCTCGTACTAAGTCAATTGAAACCGTAGCTACGGTGCTGTAAAAGGAAACAACCGGCGAATGACCTCAAGGCGTTCCTGGCTTCCCTCAAAGACTACTGGCAATGATACAGCGGTCTCCTCGGCTGAATGGCGGCAAAAGAGACTGGATGGAAGACAGTAATATTTTGAGCCCACTCCAAGCCAGCTTTCGTCCCAAAACTAGTACTGTAGACCAGGTTTTCAGGTTTATGGTCCTCTACTGGAGGACAGTGGCTTTGGAAAAAGGGGTTTTGTACTCAGTATTCGTCGACCTGCGGGCGTCTTTTGATTTGGTCCCACGTGGCAAGTTGTGGCGGGTGCTGGAGGGGCTGGGGATAGCCCGAGAGTTGTTAACATTGGTCGTCCGCTTACATGAGGACAACTTTGCCCGGGTGCGGTGGGGACGACAGGGGGAGGTTACGGATGCCTTCCCCGTTGAGCGGGGAGTGCGGCAAGGTTGTGTCCTGGCACCGACCCTGTTCTCGCTCTTCATGAACGGGGTGGCTGATTTCCTCTCCCGGGTCCCCACGGATGCCCCGGCCATGGCTGGTAATCGTGTTCCGGTCCTCATGTTCGCGGACGATACTCTGTTGATCTCAAAAACACCTAGTGGCCTCCTGCTCACCCTCTGGCATTTTGAAGAATTCTGCTTGCTGCGTGGACTAGAAATAAATGTTGCCAAGACAAAGTTTATGGTCCTTAATGGACCCAAACCTTGCAAGTTTTATAAATCTTTTAAAGGAACCATCCTTATGAATGGCTCCCCATTAGAGCAGGTCGATGCATTTACTTATTTAGGTGTCACGGTACAGAAGAATATGTGCTGAAAAAGCCAAATAGATATGTCAATATTGAAGTACCAGCAACAGGCAGGCTTCCTTCTAAAAAGATTTAAAACTTCTCAGACTCAACCAATTAGACCACTCCTCGAGATTTATGGGATGAAGATCCTTAGCTCGGCCCTTTATGGGTCCGCGCTATGGGGGTTTGAAAAAAATTTAAAACGCCTGACAGTTGTGGAAAATGAGTTTATCCGGAAAGCCCCTGGTGTCCCGCAAAGTACCCCCTTGATACCATTATTTTGGGACATTGGTTTGAAATCGCTCCAAGACATAGCTTATTTACGCCCATTGCTGTATTGGCGTAGGGTATGGACTACCGAGGAGCTCAAGCATTATGCCTTGGGTTTGAAGGAAATCATGGAAAAGGATTGGTTGAGGTCAATAAGATAGCTCTTAGATAGATTGGGAATGGGGGACCTATGGGAAGATCCTCAAAATGCGGTTTTCCCTTAAAAAAAAAAACATTAAGGCCAAATATTGGGAAATGATCTGTTCTGATTTAATTTCCAAAGGATGTTCATCCCATCTTACAGGCAGATTTTTGGAATTTAAGGCCTATCCAAAATTGGAACTGTATTGGGGTCTGATTGAGATACCATACGATCGTAAGCTCTACTTCCAATTTAGGACAGGCACGCTCCCGATCCGATCATTTACAACCAAATGGGTTGAAGCGTCTCAAGATAAATGCCCAAAGTGTAGGGACAAGAACGAATCTTTGAGCCATTTCGTGTTCTTTTGTCCCCTTTACACTTTACCACGGAAGAAATGGGTAATACCTATTTGTCGCCTGATCGGAACTCGAAGGCATGAAGAGGCTATGCGAATTTTGTGTTCGGACCCAAGCCCGGCAATTGCAATAGCCATGGCAAAATTTATAAAGTGGGCTTGGGTAATCCAGACAAAATTGATATGCCCCCGAAGTGTCCATTGAATAGGCATTCAAACACAATTAACAGGTTAGGATGCATTGCTGTGTTGCTATTTAAACTAAGGGAGGGTGGTATATTGCTGTACAAATCGGAAAATTGCTTGTTTTATATTTGATTATAAAGATATTGGCCTACTCAATATGAATAGAGTTTAATCTTGTCTTAGGTATTTATATAAATCTGTAATGATTTTTGTATTTTAATCTGTATTCATGAAAATGGTTTTTATATACTACTTTTATGACTTAATTGTCGAATAAAGTTTTTGGAAACGAGTAAATTGGATGCCGAGGTAGTTGGTCTGTGCCAAAAATGGGGAATTTGACGTTCCGCGCTGCATCACATTCTCATTTGTACCCACAAAGGTATAACATCACCCATAAAAAATGTTTTATAAACTTTATTATATATTAGAATTAAACTTCATTTGAACTATTGTGGCCCTGAAGCAATTAGTAGCAAAACACGTGTTGGCCTGATTTGGAGACCCTTCACCTATTTTCAGATATTGTGTTTGTATACATAGCAAGAATTGGCATGCTGGTTAAAGTTGATGGCATACAACACCGGTCTGAAAATTTGTGTTCTGACATATTTTTGATTTGTGAGCAGGACAAAGTTGAGCAATTTAAATTGTGTAAAAGTGTTATCTGTAATTTACAGCACTTTATGAATAAAGCAAAGTAAACTATTGTTAATTTCAGGTTGTTCACAAGTGCTGTACAAATAATGAGGGTGAATGAGAGAGGCTAGCAGGCACAAGACCATAATATGTAATATCATAATGGTAAGATGGCAGGAGGGAACTAGGACCCTGGAGGATGAAGAGGATTCAGGGAAAGAGAAGTAGACAGTGAACCAGAAAGGAAGGAGCCAGGCACATACAGGTACGGAGAGAATAGTGAAAGTTTGAGCCGGCAGAGCTCCACTGCATGTACCAAAATAAAGTAAGTCACAGCTCAGCATAGTGTTGTTCCTCATTGGATGCAGTCAAAATACCACAACTGGCGACAAAGGTGGACACATCACCCTGCTGCAGTCCGTACATTTGTGCCCATGACCTGCTGTGGTGGCAGAACCGACGTTAGGAGCCCACCCCGAGCATGCAGAGAAATAACTGCAAGTGACCCGACATCAGGAGTCTACCCCGGTCGCACACAGCCACCATGTGCTATATATTCTCCTCGCTGTACGGCATAAACCTACCTGCTTTAAGCTGTACACTGCCTTGACAGCTTCTCCATTTCAAAATCTCCCATGCTGGCTGCCTGCTATTGGCAAATCAATAGACTACTGCTCCTCTCGGTGCCATATTGGAGGCAGACGGCTCCTCCAATGAGTCTTGAGGAACTTGTGGCAGCCATTTTAGAGTGAGGCGCAATGAAACCCTACACTACCATAAGCAAGTATGGCTACGGCAATGGTAAAACTCTTTTATTCTCTCCCTTGGTGAGCTCCTGACAAGACGCATGTTAATCATGTTCCTACAGTACCAATACCAAAATACTGTGTTTATCAGCTGACTTTAACTAGTCCACGTTTCAAGTACTCTAAAGATAATTACGCTGTACCAGATCGGTCAAAGGATAACGAATCAACAGGAGGAAACACATCTGATAATTCAGACTGGAGTGGTGATGATACCTTACCCTACCAACGCAGAGAAAGAGGTCAAACTTGAAACCAAAGATGCGGGATTGCAAATAGATGGAATAGACCGAACTATGGTGAAAAACCACTCCCACTATTCCAACCATACCTACCCAATTATCATGGCTAGATGAACCCATACCACCAAGGACTACCATCATTGGGCGCTTTGATGGGACCACAGAGCATGCAACAACCGCCTTTTTTTAGGAAGAGGCCAGAATCCTCAAAGATGAAGAAGGAAAGGAGAACCTGGAGCGAACAGCAACGCCAAGTACTGACACACAGCATGTCCAAGGAGACACCAGGACCGAGCTCAGCAAATCGCTAATAGTAAATTTGACGAACACCACCCTAACGGAAGATCAAGTACAGATTCTAAACAAAGGTTAGGGATTTGTCCCAACTCCAACACTGGACACCTTCAAACTATGATGCAAACTGGCAGAATTCTGTAGGAAACTAAAATTGAAAACTTTCTTCACTGGTAAGGATGACCACACACCGGAGAGCGACACCAACCTGAGATGAAAATCACACTTCTGCCCTCCCAACCATTTGGTATCTATAGAAATACAAGCCTTTGAACAAGCAGTCATGAAGGAAGCAGAGGAAGTTCACAAGACCATCAAGAAACCCTTCTTCAACATCACAAAATGTGAGCAACAATTACTGGACCAACTCAGGAAGAATAACAACATAAAAATTAAACCAGCAGACAAAGGGGGTGGCACACTCCTGCTGGATAAGGATGGATACAACAAACAATGCCTGAATCTCCTCTCCGACGATAAATTCTACAAAAAGATCATGACAGACCCTACAACCAGGTTACAGCCCACCATAGAGCTGATGGTGGAAGAAGCTGAAGTCAACTCATGGATCAAAAAAATGAGGCAGATTACCTCATCACAAATAATCCCAAGGTACCATACTTCTACTCATTGCCAAAAACCCACAAACATAGATTTCCACCATGACCCATAGGTTCAGTACTGGAACCATTGTCTCAGTTTGCTGACCAGTTTCTAAGACTACTGGTACAAAAAACACCAACATACCTGAAAGACACCCGGGACCTGCTCAACCAACTGACAGGACTACCTTTCAACAGCGACAAGATGTACCTTGTAGGCCTGGATGTAGAGAGCCTCTACACGAGTCTCCCACAAAAAGAGGCTTTAGAGACTCTAGAGAACATCTTGTTCTCTGTACAATGGGAATATAAAACACCGAGGCATTTTATTCTGGAATGCTGCAGACTAGCCTTAACCGAAAATTTCTTCGAATACAATGAAACACTATATGTACAGTGCCACGGAACATCCATGGGCAGCACTTTTGTGCCATTGGCGGCAGGCCTCTACGTGAGCAATTTTGAGAACCAACACATAATGAATGACCAGAATCGATATATTGAAAATATCATCATGATTTGGAACGACACTGATCAGAATTTACAGAGCTTCATCAACTGGATCAATACCAGAGATGAATGCCTTAAATTCACCCATACATCTGACAAAAACAGATTAGATTTCCTGGACATTACCATCTTTGTAAAGAACAATATCATCCAGACAAAAACGTACTACAAACCCACTGCTAACAATAGCCTAATATCCTACAAAAGTTTCCACCCAAGAACCTTAAGGGACAACCTACCTTACAGCCAGTTTTCACGTCTCAGACGCAACTGCAGTAAACTAAGTGACTATAAATTACAAGCAGATGACTTAACCCAAAAACTTGCAAGAAGAGATTACCCGATAAGAACTATACGTAAATGCCAAAAAAGAGCAAGACACCAACCATGAGATTGACTTTTGAACACAATGCCGAATAAACCCACTGAAAATATGGTCACATGTGTTACAACTTACAGTACAGCAACCAACGCAGTCAAGAAGATCATCAACAAAAACTGGAAGATTGTTACCTCAGGCAGCCTGAAATAGCCAAAACCAAGATTTGCCAATAAAAGAACAAGACACCTGAAGGACTTCCTGGTGCACACACGTACTGCACCCAGAAACCAAGGGGAAAGCATTACCGCATCCTGGAACATGCCTCCAATTACTGGACACTACCCATGCAGCTCTTGCGCAATTTGCAAGCTAGCTACAGCAACAAAAACTTTACAACTCTCCAAAAATCTTATATGGACACAGCGACAACACACTAATTGTAATTCAAGTCACGTGATATACATGATCACATGCCCCTGTGGCATGAGGTGTTTTGGAATGACCAGAAGTAAAGTTAAATTACGGATTGGCAGACACAAGAGCAACATTAAATGCAAGAGAGCAACAACAAAAATGAGTAAACACTATATTGATTCCAATCACACAATAAATGAACTGAGCTGGACAGTTATCGAACTGCTCACCACCAAGAGTCACAATGCGGAACAAGTACTTTATGAAAAAGAACAACGTTGGGTCCATCGCCTACAGACGAATGTCCAAGGACTGAACGATGACATACCCTGGCACCAATTGGCCTTATATCTCTCTCTTTCCGCCACCACCACCTGCGGACCAAGAACCTATATAATACCTTATTAACAATAACACAAATTACTTCATGACCTCAAATAGTGCCCCCCCACCATAACAATCTTTTTACCGACAACACAAAACAATATGGGCCCTCAATTCGGCCATTTACGAACACTGCGTCAAACTCACAATACCCTACCAATATTCTAACCTGACTGTCACTAAGACATAACATTACAATTGCTGGTGTTTTCAGAACCTAACTAATTATTCCAAATTACTCAACCACTACATACGATTTTTATCTCAGTGAGGAAATATGTACCCTCTCTATAATATCGTCTTTTATTTTTACATACTAAGCACTTCACATCAAGTCTTTCCATTATGGCAATCACAATGACGTAATAAATGCCTGCTCGGAATGGGCCCACTTCACCGAGGGCACCGATTCCAGAGTGAGCACAAGTAAGGACTCCTGCAGCTGCAGGTGAGGAGAGCATGAAAGAAAATCTCCTATGCCAGACCTGTGTAAAGTAAACACTAACACTCTTTTAACCAACAATAGAAAGCTGGGAGAACCTCACCGGTCTCCCCGTGGAAGCCCCCAACAAGAATTCCGAGGTAATTTGAGCATTTGTAATAATGAAACTGTCACACGTCAACTCTTCAGTGCCGTTTTTTAGAAAATGGTCATGTCACCACCGATGGCGGCTGCAACTAGAAATCATCATTTATGTTTTTATGGAAATTTTAATGCATAAACCAGAGTGTGCTATCCTGTCAATTACCAACACAGTTGAGAGCCCTTTAAATTAGACAACAGTTATCGCATCAACCAACAGTGTGCTACTCTAATGCAAACCAATGCAAGCTGATTAAGCCATAGTCATTACACTTCAAACAAACAAACAACATAATTTGAGTTACCATTTGCTTCTCCCCATACCGACTATATAGAAGCATGATGGCATAACAACATACTTTGTAGATTCTATTGATACAAACGTGAGACACCACACGCCCCCCCCTTTTCTTTGAACAATGTCATTTTAACTCTGAAAACTGCCTCTTGTGTTGTAACATAGTAATGAACAGATATGTGTCAATTGCCGAAAAGCATGGGGTCAATAATTCTGCCCCATTGTATCGATTCATTTTGCAGCATCTCGAAAATGAAAACAGAAAGCACTGTAGAAACTCATATATGTCCTGTTTTTTCTGTTTTCTCTACTTTGTTTCCAAAAAACTATAGGTACTTTTTGACCTGAGACATTGAGTGATTAAAATATAATCGACTCCTGCGTGCCGCGCAATAGCAACAGCTCACTTTCACTGGTCCTGAAGAAAGCCCCCTAGACCAGGCTGGGCATAATGGGGCTGAAACATGTCAACCTCACATACGGACTTCACTATTGCATAAGATTAGTAGCATGATCTACACACGTACACCCTTTGTTTTAACTTCTTCTACATCCCCACATAATCAATAAATTTACCGAAATGAGGATGCAGAAAGAATTTTAACCTCACTTCACACTGAGCACTTTATTTTCCATTTTTTTTGGTCTCTGGGCACTACTGTAATACCAGTGGTTTTACCTCCAGGTGGAGGTCAGCATACCAAAAAAACAACCCTATGATGATGCTGTCATGTTACGATTAGGTGGAGGACCAAGATATACCGCCTTCCCACCCACATACATGTATGAGGGTTTTTTATGAAAGGTACCAATCTTTTTGACCCTGGTGACACAGGTACAAGTGGTCTATTCCCCCCCCTTTTTTTGATCTTTGCACGTTTCAAGTACACCATAGTCCCATTATACACAGCTTGGTTTTTTAAGATGCTCATGCCAGCCAGGGACATGTAGATATCACCGGCCCCTTCGCACAGGACTGTGAATGGAACAGACAGGGACATGATGACGTCATCAAAAGCTATGCCAAATGGTATGCAAAGGACGACTATGCTTGGAGTATAATTCATAGGCCCGCCAGAAACATTTGCCCTCATGTCTGACAGTGGCATGGGACTTCACTGGTAAGAATGGGTGGAAGATTTTGAAGAATACATGAAGGGGTCACAGGTTACTGACCCAGTTCAATAGTTCCTTGCACAGCACAACTTAATAGGCAAAGACGTTGGGCAAATAATCAAGGAGCTAACCGCAGATGCCATGGCATCCTATCAAGATGTCCATGAGGTACTTAACATGAAAGTCCTCCTCCACTAACAGAACATTGACTATGAACCATACACCTTCAATCTAACCTCCCAGGAAAAAGACAAGTCCATGGGGGAGTTTATCATGCAGCTCAAACGCCTAGCGTGCTACTGTGCTTTTGACACCTTCACAACTGAAGATGCCCTTCGTCTGTGGATCATAGAGGTATGTCAGTCAGAGTCACTGCGTCGCTGTCTCCTAAAGAAAAGTTACTCTCCGGATGAAATAGAATAAAGAGTCAAAGATCAGGCTGAGGAACATGCAAAGAAATGGAGACAGGGAAGTTGTAAAAGTGAGAACAAGCCTTCCGCCATCAAACTTGTCACAAATAATGCTGGCAGGCACCCAAATACACAGATCGTCCACAAAGCACACATCATTGTTGCACTCCCAAACAGGTCAACAATAGAAAAGAAAGAACCAGCTGGAATGCTATCATTGTGGACAATAATTCCCGTATCCATGTCATGACCTGCAATGGGTTAGAGATGTCGAGATTGTGGAAAAGATAATCACTTTGAGAAAGTGTGCCACGCAGCTCAAAAAGACATACAAAGAAAGTCAAGGGAAGCCAGATTTCATCACTATGCAAAGGCAGTATATGGCCAATGAGAACGCTCCATCAGCTCTTCACAATCAAGCCTACATGTCATATACAGATCTTGACGCTCAGTGTCCCGTGAGTCAAGATTTCTCATGCCAATTTTCCAAGATGGTGAGAAATATGTCTGCAGGGTTGCCAATCATGATAGACTAAAGAAATACCCAGGACTGCACATACAAATGGTGGAGCACCCAGGTAAATTTGTGCTGGACAGTGAGGCCTCACTCAATTGCATCTGTGTCACAGACTATAACAAAATTAACCCTAAACTATGCCTGGGTAGTAAACTCCTCTCCGTTGACAGAGTTTGCGGAATTTTTCCTCTCTTGTGGCTCACCAGCATTAAGTTGGCAAGTGCAAGCGAGGAAAATCCAATGCTAGGCCACCTCCCGGTGAGATTTCTCAATGCAAGCAGTCGCGGCAGGTCGCTACTGCTTGCGTTGAGAAACCTGCCGCTTACGTTGAGGAAGCTGCTGCTCGAGTAGAACATTTACCTGAGAGGCAGAAAGAAGCTGTGCCCTCTTGCGCTGCTCGTGGTGCCATTCCCACTGATTTTACCGTATGGGACAAACGCCCGGTGCTAAAAGTTTGAGCGAGCAGCTTGACTTACCTCACTCTGCCACTTGCTGAATTCTGCGGAGCGTGGCAGAGTTTTTTTTCTCTTTGCGGAGCTCCAGCTGCTTGAGGAACATGACTAGAGCCCACAACTGGGGCTTCTCCCTCTTAGTCACCAGGGCTTGAAGGAGCTAAATGTAGGCTGTGTTACAGTTGGTGTTTCCTCCCTGATTACTGCAGATGTTCCAGTTAAAACTCCATTGCAACCTGTCAGATTTGTTTTTGCATCTCGATACTGATGTCCAGGCTGGTTGATAATGCAGTTCCATGTTTGGCAGCTCTTCTCAGATGACAGCTCTGTCTCATGTTCAACCACCATGAGTTGTTGGACTATTCGCCGAGGGCACCAGAGGTGTTTAGGTTATGCTGAGCCATTAGAGTTGAGGATCATACCAGTCCAGGACGTCCAGCATGGGCCATGATAGACTGAACAATAGAATTGCAGAATGGTAGATGTCAGAGATAAGGGTCACATTTGCAATCAGGGTATGGTGGGAAATGACACAATATGAGTCTTGGATAGCTGGGATGAAGCCCTGTGGAGTGGCAATCCAATAAGTTCCAAATGAGGAAGTGTCAAGCTCATATCGTTTTTCATTTTGTGCCTTTTGTACCATTTTCGCCCCTTGTGCGCTCCCCTTGCCGGCTCTCCCTGAGCCGCTCTCAGCCTTCCTGCCGCTGCGTCCCTGTGGCCCTGCCCCCCTAGCGCCCCCATTCGTTTTCCCCTCCCGCCTCCCAGCTGCTCCTCCCTCCCTCCTCCCTTCTTAATGGCGGTCGCTGTGCGACTGCGCCGCTGGCGTGCCGGAGGCCTGCCAGAGGCAAGCCCGTCTGCGCCTGTCCGTGCCTGGACCGCACCCAGCTCCAATCCCCCTGGCCCGTGGCACCCCCACACCCCCAGACGCCATTACACCACCAGCAACCTCCACGCCCTCAACCCAGGATGCTCTTCCACCTGTTTCCAGGCCTCCCCCAGGACCACCAAAGGACCCTTCGCCTGCCACTTCACCTGCACCTTAAAGCACCATGACAGACCTGCCAACAACCACCTGAGCTGCATTCTACTCAACACCCGCTCCATCCACAAACACGCCATCGAACTTTGGGACCTGCTGACCTCCACGTCACTGGACATCGCCTTCTGCACCGAAACCTGGTCAAGCTCGGCCTCTGAACCCGACATTGCCATTGCCATTGCCATCCCTGAAGGCTACAAGATCACCAGGAGAGACTGCACCAATAAACCAGGAGGAGGAATCGCCATAGTCCACAAAAGCACCATCAAAATCTCGACCAGCACCCACGACACCCTCAACTCCGCCGAACACCTCCACTTTAACATCTACGTCAACGCCAACACCACCCTCAAAGGAACACTGATCTACAGACCCCCAGGCCCGCAAGCTCAATTCTGCGACACCATCGCCGACATCGTCAGCGCCCAGGCCCTTGCCTCAGCGGATTACATCCTCCTCGGCTATCTAAACTTCAACCTAGAAAACAACAACGACGTTAACACCAACCACCTGCTGGACAACCTCGCTAACCTCGGCTTCAAACAACTCGTCACTTCGCCCACTCACACCACAGGCCACACACTCGACCCCATCTTCGCTGCCAACAGCAACGTCTCATTCAGCCACAACAACGAACTCGACTGGACAGACCATCACTGCATCCAATTCTCCTACCAGAAACCACCTACTCACCACCACTGCACACAACCCCCGAACGCAACTGGAGTAAAGTCTCAACAGAACAACTGATCTCCACCCTCGCCCAGACCCCACTGCCAGGAACCTCGGACCTCGACACAGCCGCCACCCACCTGCATCGCTGGTTAGCAGACTGCGCCAACACCTTCGCGCCGCTCAAAAAGTCCTCAAACACCCTGCACAGCGCCAAGGCCAGCTGGTTCACCCCTGATCTACAGAACTCCAAACGAGAACACCGCAAAAGAGAGAAGGCCTGGCGCATGGATCCCAACGCACCCAACCAAATCGCACTCAAAGAGTCCATCCGCAAGCATCACCAACTGATCCGCACCGCCAAAAGAACCCACTTCAAAAAATCCCTAGACAACAACGCCCACAACAGTAAAGAACTCTTCGGCATCGTTAAAGAACTCTCAAACCCCAGGACCTGCTCCAACAAACCCCCTCCGTCACAAGAGCTCTGCAACTCCCTCGCCACCCACTTCCGCCGCAAGATAGAAGAAATTCACAACAGCTTCAGCCCCAAACAGACCGCAGACACCCACGAACCCGACGCCCGAGCAACACCAACCTCCTCCACACCTGGACCCTCATCAACGAAGAAGACGTCACTCACATCATGGCCTCCATCCACTCCGGATCCCCATCGGACCCCTGCCCTCACCACATTTTCAATAAAGTTAGCAACATCATCACTCCCCACCTCTGCAACACCATCAACAGCTCCTTCGAGTCAGCCACCTTCCCAGAAATCGGGAAACACGCAGAAGTCAACGCACTACTGAAGAAGCCCAAGGTGGACCCAGATGACCCGAAGAACTACCGGCCGATCTCCCTCCTCCCCTTCCCAGCAAAGGTCATCGAAAAAGTCGTCAACACCCAGCACTCCCACTTCCTAGAAGACAGCAAGGCGCTCGACACCTCCCAATCTGTATTCTGAAAAAATCACAGCACCGAGACCGCAATCATCGCTGCCACAGACGACATAAGGATCATGCTCGACAAAGGAGAAACGGCAGCACTCATCCTGCTGGACCTCTTTGCTGCATTCGACACGGTAAGCCATCACACCCTCCGCACACGACTCCACAACACCGGAATCCGCGACAAGGCTCTCAAATGGATCTCATCATATCTCACCGGCAGAACCCAGAGAGTCCGCCTTCCGCCATTCCTGTCTGAGGCCTCCAAGATCATCTGTGGCGTCCCTCAAGGACCCTCCCTCAGCCCAACGCTCTTCAATGTCTACATGGCTCCTCTCGCCAACATCGCTCGGACACACCACGTCAAATTAGTATCATACGCAGACGACACCCAGCTGATCCTCTCCCTCACGAACGACCCCACTACTGCCAAAAACAACCTACACAACGGACTACACGCCATCTCTAACTGGATGGAATCAAGCCGCTTCAAGCTAAAAACCGATAAAACAGAGATCGTCATCTTCGGCTCCAACCCCTCAGCATGGAACGACTCCTGGTGGCCCAACTCCCTAGGCACCACACCCGCACCCACCACCCACGCTCACAACCTGGGCTTCATCTTGGACTCCACTCTCAGCATGACTCAGCAGGTCAACGCAATCTCCTCCTCCTGCTACAACATTCTCCGCATGCTCCGCAAGATCTTCAAGTGGATCCCCGTCGAGACCAGGAAAACCGTCACCCACACCCTGGTCAGCAGCAGATTGGATTACGGCAACTCCCTATATGCAGGAACAACGGCCAAGCTACAAACCAAGCTACAACGTATCCAGAACGCATCCGCCCGCCTCATCCTTGATGTCCCACGCTGCAACCACATCTCCCCACCTCAGAGACCTACACTGGCTACCCTTACCGAAAAGGATCACCTTCAAGCTCCTGACCCACGCACACAGGGCTCTCTACAACACCGGTCCAGCCTACCTCAACAACAGACTTTCCTTCCACGCTCCCACACGCCATCTCCGCTCCGTCAACCATGCTCTTTGGCTCCATCCCAAGCATCCGCCGCACCACCACCGGAGGAAGATCTTTCTCACACCTCACCGCTAAAACCTGGAACTCTCTACCACTCCAGCTACGCCAGACCCAGGACCTCCTAACTTTCAGGAAACGCCTCAAAACATGGCTTTTCGACCAGTAGCATCCCCTCTCCCCAGCGCCTTGAGACCCTAACGGGTGAGTAGTGCGCTTTATAAGTATATTGATTGATTGATTGATTCTTGTCACTCAACATTTCCTCCTGATCAAGTTGAACAAACTGAAATGCTAGCCATTATCCCTTCATATGACCAGTCCTTATCTCTGCCCCCAGTTTAACTAAAGTCCAGTACCAGACCCACAAGTCATATCACACAAAGGACCAATACAGGGCAGCATTCAGGACAGGCTTTTTGGTGCTGTAAAGCGCCAGTGTTACAATTAGGGGTGGGTGGCTGGTGCAAACTCCGCCATGCTGCAGAATCAGAGTTTTCTTGCTGAACTCTGCTTTACCAGCAGAGCACAGAGTTGGCAAAACTCTGCACACTCTGCTGGCAGAGCGGAGTTCACACCCACCCTTGGTCCTAAACAGGTGAAATGAGGAGAAATTATGTATTTTTCCTTGTTTTTGCTGTTTCCATGTGTGCTGCATTGTGCAGCACTCATAGAAACAGCAAATTGCCAGTGATTGTTTTTGTGCAGGAAGGTCTCCCTTTTGTTGTAAATATGGTGCAGCCCTGAGTTTCTGAAGGGGCGGAGCACGCCGTTAAGCAAAGGAGGCTAACGCCTCACTCCACCACTTCGTTGTAAATATGCCCTTTAGAATTAGTCATTAAATGAAATCTCTACATCTTGCTGAGAACAATGCCTTGTGAATAGAGCAGAGGGCATGGGGTTTGAACTTTGATTTATGAACATTATGATGACTCTGAGAGTAACATCTGGAACATTTATTTTGACATTGAAGGCTTTGAATATTGCATGCTTGACTCAAACTGAAGCCAGACATGTTGTCAGATTGAAAATTCAAGAGAAGTAATAACATAAAAACAAGTGTGTTAAAAGGTAGCATGTGGCTTAAATACAGAGCTACCAACCTATCAGCACCTCTTTTTGTTTTTGTCTCCGAGTATCTAGATTTGTGAAGTTAGTGATGCACACATCATAGAGTATCTAACCTAAACCAAGAGCGAGATCACTCATATTTTAGAGGACCAGACATAATCATTAGGATCCTGGGAGTAGATTTCCAAAATATTGTGATAACCTTTAGGTGTCTGTGACCTTTTGTCCTAAGTGTTCATATCTGCTTAACAACATGTCACATCAATCACACAAAGAACATATTCCCTTATCAAAGGAGGTACCTGAGATGGCGTCTTCAGTTGACAATGATGGGCTTTTTTCTCTCTCTCTCTCTCTCTTGTCCCATTCCCATTTCCCACTTCTGCATGCCTGACTCTTTTATTTCTAAATACATTGGTCCAGTCATGTGAGGGAGAGTTTTGGGAACCAGAATCACTCACATTGAAATTCACTTGGAAGTCAAGGTCAGTGGCTCAGTCTTCAGAGGGAGAACAGGCACTGGCAATATATACCAGAGGTCTTGACTTGTTGATTAAGGAATTCGGGGTCAGGGGACTTCATTCATCTGAAACAGGGGCATTGTCCCTGCTTGGTATTGCTTGAAGAGATAGTAGCCTGCAGGATAAGTGGAGTTTATATCAAGATTACATAGCAATCAAAATTGTTTGCAAGTGTGAGGGGTCAGGCACATGTTTGTTGTAAAGAACAGGTGAATACTGCTGAACATGGTGGAGAGATCAGTGACATTCACAGTTATATGTACATTTTTACATGTGTTCTGATTAAACATTTATAAAAGACCTATGGCGCACAGAAAGTTTTGATTAACTTTGAACTCCAGCTATGAGAACTCCCAGACTGACTTTGAATCTAAAGTTAGTAATTACAGCTGACACCCTTAAACAAATGAAATTACATGGTCTGTCAGGGGCCATATCTATCATTTTTTCACGCAATGGGATGCAGTAATATACCTTGCTGCACTGTGTAAACGGGAGAGGGCAGGAATGCACCGTATCTATCAAGATATGGCACATTCCTTATCTCTCATTGCGCTGCTGCACTTTGGCTGCCTAGCGCCAATGCAGGCAGGATTGTTTTTGTGCAGAAGGGAAACCTTCCTGCACTAAAACAATTCTTTGAGGCTTTTTCCACTTTCTGGGTTTGCTGCACAATGCAACACATGTAGAAAGAGGAAACAAATGATGAGAAATAAAGATATTTCTTCTTGCTACACCTCCCCTGGGAAGGCGTAGAATTTTGACACATTTCCAGAGATACCACTCATGATAAACCTGGGAATGTGCCAGAATCCTTGGGTGAATGCATGGGAACACCCACACTCCACCCATGGAATGTCTCCCTAGGGCAGAGCAACGCAAGGTGCTACCTTGCTTTACTACAGATTTACCAAGTCATGCAGGGCATGCACGGTGGCCTTGCATTGGTTGGTAAATCTCATTCCAGTTTTTGCATTGCCCTGCATCCCTTTCATGCCGCAAGGGCAATGCAAAACCTTTGATAAATCTGGCCCCTGGTCTTTAGGTGTGGCACTCACTTTGTGAAAGAGAAATAATTGTGAGACATTTAGTGGATACAACTGAAGCAAAAGTGTTAGGGTTTAGGCATGTTCGAAGCAACATGGGATGATATTACCCTGATGAACGTCATCCAATGCAGAGCAAGTAATATTAAAATACTCAAATTGATGTTAGTCTGAGGAACAATAATGGTGACATGGGCTTAGTATGAGTGAAGAAGCTTGATAATAGGGATTTTAGATCTGGGAAGATAGGGTATGTGTTAGTATATGAAAGTTCACACCTCTCTGCTTTCAGAAACACACTAGACTGTTGTGCCTGCTACAGTTTCACCCCTGCAATGCCAATGTTGCTGATTCTGCTGGGTACAGGAAAGGACTTTTGCAGGACTGGAGCTGAAGAACGCTATTATTTGGGTGTTAATAAATGTCACATTTATGCAGGACATCATTTCAAAGAGAGTGCAAACAAAACATTCTACAGCAGGATTGCATTAAAATAATTGCATATATGAGATGTAAGTCCATACAATCTACTTTAAGTGGTCTGAGTTGCAAGGTTGAAGGAATGCTTTCATTTTAGACAGTGTGTCAGTGGTTGTTTTTTAGCATACCATAAACAAAATGCTTCTGTGGCCAAGGCTGAACCTCGAACACAAGGGATGTAGGCAGACTGCAATATTTTATGTTGTAGGCCTCAGAGGTGGACATATCTGTCAATTGACAGTTACTGCATGCATTGTAGCAAGCTATTTGTGGTGCATGATCATGGCTGAATTAGTGCTCAGACAGGGCAGTATGGCAGAGGCTATGTCACTCACGAGTGTTCCAGAGATGTATTCCACAGCAAGGAAACATCTCTTTAATATATATGACTATATTCCCATACCTAGGGTGTGTAAGACATCCACCTTTTCAGAGTTGTTCCCCCAGATTTATTGTCTTTTGCTGAACCCTATATTTTACTGGCTTTAGAACTCTTTACACTTTACTACAGCTAGCTAGTAGTAACGTGACTGTGTTTCCCCCTCTAACACGTTCAAATTGGCATACTCCTAATTTATATATTTAACTTATTTATAGGTCCCCAGTGTATGGTATACACTTTACTCAGGGCCTAGAAGTTGAATGTCTGTAGGACACTGCAGCATGGAGTGTGCTATCCACTACAATGTTTGTGCAAACATGACTTTAGGGCTACTATTGAAGCCTGACTTTAGCAGTGTAAAAATGCAATTCAACCTGTCAAGATAAATCCTTCTGGCAGGTCAAACCCCACCTTTTAATATTAATAAGCCGTTCCTATGCAGGCTTTGTAGCATACAAGGCAGGGTGCATGGTATATAAGAGTAGGACATGCTGAAATCTAAAATTAGTAGAAATTTCTTCTCTGAACCCATCAGAATATTTGTTTGTGGGCATTCTTTTTAATACTTCAGCATCAAATCTTGCTTGAGTGGACAATACTGCTTGGAAGGTCTGCTTTATTTATATACAACCCTTAGGGAACATTTGAAAGGGAAGAGAACAGGATGTCAAGATAATTCTTGTGAATCCATTGTCTGATTGTTGTTTCTGTACTACTAACTAGACTGTCTCTGGGTTTATGAAGGGTACTGTGGCTGCCTCAAATTGTATTTTATTGATAGATGTGAGAGGACACCAGGATTATCAAAGTACACCCCACTTACCCTTTAGATTGCAAGTTCAAAGTAGATGAAGACTTTCACCATCTTGAAAATGCTCAAAGTAGGTAGGATTGACTCTAGGAACTTTTACTCCATTGGTTAGGGAATGCCCAGGAGTCATTCCTAACCACTGGCTAGCACAAGCGTATGTGCAACACCTATAGACACCCATTTCAGAGCATCTTAATGGACCTCCAGAAGCTCAAAAGAGGACTGGACATACTGTCTGTGACACACTATGAATTTCCAAGTTCCTCCTGTGAGGTCCTGAAGACTTACATTTGAAGTGTACTCCTGTGGAGGATTGCAATTTAAATGACTAAGGGGCTTATTTACAAGCCCCTATCGCCACGGGAACATCACTTTTTACTACTTTCCTGTCGCGATAGGGACTTCGCCTAAATTTACAAGGCACCATTAAGCCACTTAACGTGGCTGAACGCTGCCTTGTGAATAGGGCCCCCTTTCACGCTATGCTTAGCGTGAAAGGAGAAGGCAATGGGTGTTGCAGTGGGTGTTCCACCGCAACACCCATTGATTCTGACACTACTCCCTATTTACAAAGGAGGTGTAAATAGGAGGCAGAGCCGGAATTAAGACCAGGGAAAACCTGGCGCAACGAGGAGAAATGTTTTATTTCTCCTAATTTTTACTTTTTTCATGTGTGCTGTGTTGTGCAGCACATATGAAAACAGCAAAAGGCAAATGATCGTTTATTTACAGGAAAGTCCTCCTTCCTGCCCACATAAATAATCGTTTTTTTTTAAATGCCGTTTTACAACTTTTATGTGTGCTGCATTAAGCAGCACACATAGTGAGACGTTATGCCAGGAAGACTAAGGCCTCACTCCACCACTTCACTTGTGGATATGCCCCCCAATTTCGAGCATATCCTAACAGAACCTTAAGTACAGAGTCTTGGCCAGTTGGTGTTGGGGAACATGTAGCTCTGGGCTTGTAGTCCAAAGATTGAGCCAACAGTCTCCCCAGATTGGAGCTTCAATGGAAGCTAGCAATGAGAAAATCCCAAAAGATGGATTTCAATTGTGTTTTAGAAGTCGGAGTTAAAGAGCAAGGATTAGGCTAAAAGCTCCTAAGGTCTAATCTGGAGAACAATAATTCAACATGCCTAAACCATGGAAAGGTGATTTTCTTATCTAGTTCCAACGTTTGATCACATCCCTCCTGTTTCACATAAGGTCCTCTACAGTCCAAATCCTCACCCAGTAAAGGAGGGTCCTTAACACTGCTATATTCTCCACTCTCTTCAGTGCTACATCAAAGAACATGGAAATAAGAGGGGCACTTTTTGGAAGGTGGCAGATTGTGTTTCAAACTATTACCAGCAAGAACCTCTGATCTCACTTCTATCATTTGTTCCCTCTTGAGCTAGCCCTGCTGAGCTGCCCCAAGCGTACCGCTTTATGGGACTTGAGGAACTTTGAAAACTTGAGATACATTCAATGCCTGGGGCTGCTGCTGCTGAGAAGTGTCAATGAGGTCTCTCTAGCTTGAGAGATATGATCTACAGATTTGGAAGAGAGTGCGCTTGGTAAAGCCGCAATTTGGATCTCAATGGAGTTGAGGTAAGAAAGCAGAGCAGAAAGTTCAGTGTTTAACAAATAACAAATCCTTGTACCTCTTGAGACCACCTTCCATAAAATGATCCAGACATTGCGTGTTAGGGGATAAAGTCCCAACAAACCTAGCAGAGGATGCTGACGAGATGGAAGAAGCTTTGACCTCTGGCTATGGCAGTAGCAGAGAATTGTTCTATGAACCTTTGGATACTTTCGGTATTTTACCAGTGTGCTTGGTGTGTGTGGCTCTCTTTGCTTTCTTAGTGGGCATAAGACTGGAACTGGGATAAGAACTGTCAGCGTCACCTGCTGCTGGAAAAGCTCTATTTAAAGCCTCTTAGTGAGCAATAGGAGTAGAGGTTGGATGGAAACAGGAATGGAAGAAATGTTGGAAATAATCTCTGCAGTCCCCGGATCAATCAGTGTTAGACGCATACCCAGCGAGGTATAGCCCAAGTTTAGTGGCAGCCTTCTCTTGTGAGTGCGATTTCCATACTGATGACCCCCTTGGTATACAGTCAGTGGAGGTGCACTTTGCAGGAGGAGTTGAAATGGGGTTGCACCAGCTAATTTCTTTTTACCGATCATGAGGCAGGGATGGAAATTGCCCCGCGAAATACTCAAAAGCACCCACAAACAGTTTTTGAAAAAAAATCTCCAACAGTATCTTTGTTCCAGAGGAGCCAAGATGGGAGGCCCAGCTCAGCGTTTTCCTAGCTATACTGGGCTAAGATGGGCCTGGCTTGACCCGGTCTTCACAGGAAGAATTGCCGTAGATTATGTTGTTCTATGTTATCATTTGAGGTTTGTGAGTTACACTTGACTCGGCAAGGGCAATTGGTTTGGAATATCTCTGAAGAAATATTGAGTGGTCAGAATATCTTCCCAGAATCTCAAGTACCAAAATATCAGCAGGTAAGTATGTATAAATATCCTCTACCTGACTCCACATCTACGCACCTTATCATATTTATTTCTTGTTAATATATATAGATGTGGAGTTAAGAATAGTAAATATATACCTCCTTGTTTGCACTCACCTTCTCTTTATTTTGGTTTTCGATATTTTTGCTCGATTGGAATAAACAACAATAGCATAAAACAACGCAATCTACAGTGGTTATTCCTGCCCACATGCATGCATGGATCCAGAGGCCCTGGCTGGAGGGGCACTTTGTCTCTCAGCCTGACTAGAAACAAGGAGAGGGCCAAATTTGTTGATAAGCACTTGAAAAACGCCGGACACTTTCCGCTGTATGGGACACAATCTACAGCGGTCTTTCCTGGCCGCATTGACCCAGAGGTCCTGGCTGGGGTGGGACTTTATCCCCCAGCTTCCCTAGAGACAAGGAGGAGCCACATTTGCTGACACATGCTTGAAAAATGCCGGAAAGTTCCTGCAGCGCTGGTGTGCATGGGGGACCAAGTCAAGAAGAGCCCATTTTGGTCAGGTTCCTCATGCCAGCTCCCCCTGCAATAGTTCTCCTGTCCAGCTTGCCCGCAGTCCGGTACCCTCTGCTGCCTGTCTACCTACTGCCCTCTATTTGTGCCTCCTTTGCTCGTTTCTTGCTTTGTTTGCCTTTTCTGCTCATTTTTCTGCCCCCTGTTTTACCTTTTTCTGTTTGTTTTTCGGCCTTCTGTTTTGCCTTTTTCTGCCCTCTGTTTAGCCTTTTCTGCTAGTTTTCCTGCCCTCTTCTGCACTGTTTTGACTTTTTTGCTTGTATTTCTGCTCTCTGTTTTTCCCTCTTCTGCTCTGTTTTGCCTTTTCTGCTTGTTATTCTGGCCTCTGTTTTGCCTGTTCTTCTAGCACGTTTTCTGCCCTCTGTGTTGCATTTTTCTGCTCGTTTCTTTCCTCTTCCCACCATTTTCCTCAAAACCTGGCTTTTTGGCAGATAACTCACAGCCCAGCGGCCAGAAACTCCCAGGGGTGACCGTGCTGTGCTCTACAAATGCTATTGACTGACTGACAATATTGTGGCCATTCGTTATTCCTTGCATGATATGCTACACCACAAGTCATGTAAAACTAACTAGAGAGCAAGATTTCATAATGCTGAGACACAGTTGCACGATCATTAGTGTGTGAATGTTGACATTACGGCATGGTCCTTACTTAGTCACACCTTGAGCAGCAAAACTTTAGTCCATACTGAATATGGGGAGGAATGATGTTGATTATCTGCAGTTCAAAATTGTGACCCATATCTGCCACTAGTGAAAGTACTTGCCACATGTATCTTGGTGTACTTTTTCATTTCATGACTCTTTTCATCCGACCATCTCTTGTTGATGCCCCAAAGGCATGCCTCATTACTCCCTTGAAATTGACCAGCTTATTGAGCTCCTTGCAGATAGCCCTTTTGTCTGCTGCAGTAAAGATACGTTGAGGCAAATTAAAGAGCTTCCCATAGTGTTCTGCAACACATGTGACCAAATTGTTTAAATATGACTGGTGACCATGTTTGAGGGCATAATTCACTCACTGTAACAGGTTGCAATATTGCAAGTCTCAATAGTCATAATATTCCACACCTAGGATTAACACATTTGAGAGTCATAAATTTAAGAATATTTAATAGTTGTAACTCTACCATTGTGTATTATAGTGCTCATAATTTTGTCATATTTTCTAATAAAGTGGATTTAGCAGTAGTGTGGGGTGGCTGCAATTCAAAATGTATATTGGTCCCAAATCATAGGTTTGCGGATACTGACACATGTTTTTATGGGAACTTTGACTTTGTAAACATTTATAAAGTTACTCCCAAAAATGACTGGAGTAACTCTTGTTCAGGGAAAGAGTGTGACAGGAACTGATCTACATGTCATAGGAGCTTTTTCACAGGAAAACTATCTTCCCACTGGAGAAAGTATAGGAGAAAACTTTCAGGGGTACTTTTCTGTCCAGGTTTTCCATAAAACCTTTTACGAATTCACTGACCACTTCAATATGAACAAGAGCAAAATGACACACCCTTACAGTATGCAATTCAGTACTGAATAGTACCTCACAACAAATTAACATTAGCCAGGAAGTTTAGAAATGTTGTATTTTATCTAAGACTTGAAGGTGGTGATAGTGATTACACTTTAGGCAATAAGGCAGTCTTCTAGGTCGATTTTAAATAATTGCTCTGAAAGTGGTAGTTGCTGCTGAGAATGCCATGCTGACATCCAAAATCAGCCAGAAATTATATGTGACTCTTGGTTGCAGGCGCTAGAGATTATATGGCCATTTGCTGTGAGACACCTATGAATTATTTATTGAATTTTAAACAATTGAAACATAAAGCTAATCCAAAATCTGGAGATGATATGCGTCCCAAACCCACAGAGCAATCATATTTTGGTATTTTAAGCTTTCAAAGCCAGGATTTGCTAGAACATCCAGATATAATGTGATACTAAAGTTCAGTTTGAAAGTATACAATTTCAGTTAACATTTTTTCTGCAGTTGTGTTGAATTAAATTAAATATTTTTTATCTACAAATTTGAAAAAAAATCTTTTGACTATTGCTTTTGACTTGCATGATTCACGTCCTAATACCATCCATGGTCAACCCTTAGTTCATGATGGAACCACTAGGTTTCATTTGGTTATCAAAGAATTGAGGAAGTACAAAAATATGGTCAAATATTGATATTGATGCTAATTCTAAAAAGAATAGTGGTCCATGTTGTTTTGCATTTATTTGATAAAGCTCTCCTTTCATGACTGGAGGTGTGCTGTGTCAGGTTACCTGGATGTTGTTCAAAAGTAATTTTAAAGTATTTTGCTTCACAGATGGTGCATGTCCCTTGTGAGATCACTTTAGAAAGGGAACATGTGGTCAGCGTTGCACATTATGCATTAATGGACCTCTAGTGTTATCTACAATTAAGAAAATATGTGTGGGTTAGTAAAAGGAACATCTCTGACCTGTTGCAGTGGCAGTGAGAGAGGAATGCTGGCAATATGCTAGTTCACTGTCAGTAGTGGGGTATGCATACTGCAAAGGCAGACACATTAGCATTAGATTCAGCCTATCTCCATGCTCCTGATCCCATTGAGTTGCAGTAAAGGATTTGGGCCCCCAGAGGATGCTGATGCGGCACATGGTGGCGATTCATTTGATAGTGTAGGACGGCCACAAGACTGTTGTCACTCCCAGATGATTCGGTAAGAGACACTTTTAGCAGTTGCTGTAATCATAGGGCTAGTGCACCAAAATATTGTGCAACAAATAATGTGGGTCACAAATATCATGTCAAAAATAGCACATTATCAAAAATATTGTGGGACATGATATAGAAGGTAAGGATGTCATTTTTTAGCTATTTAGTATTTTTTTTATACAGTTGTATATAATATTGTTTTATTTATTATAGATGTATAAAATATAATTTGTTTGATTAATTTGTTTTTGTATAACATGTCAGTTTGTACATGATTGCATTTATTTAATTAGAAAAAGTTAATTTAGTAGGGGTTGTTAGGTTTGTAAGAGATTAGGGTTGGCAGTATTTTTTATGTAAATTATTGTTTTTAATTTATAATTACATTTTATGTAAATAATTTTGCAATTGATATTTAATTATGTGTTGATTTTGAATTAATTGTGAATTGGATGACAAATGTATTTAATTATTACATTGTAATATTTCATTGTATATGCATTTACTGTTTTAATTTTACTTGTGTTATTTAATAATTGATTTAATATTATTATTTCCATTTTTATTTTTAAAATCTTTCTTCTTTAATAGTTTGTTGTTTGTTGCTATTTGTCGGTGTTTAGGATGTATTTGTATTTTTAAACTTAAGTTTCTTAGTTTTTCATTTCCTGAAAAGCATACATTTATTCATAATTTTCTTTTAGTTATTTCGTAACAATTTAGTTGCAGACATTATGAATTGGACCCCTTGAAAGTCAAACACGTATTCTTTTACCTGTGTTTCAATCATTGTTTAAATATGTCTTGTATGTTTTTTATGGTCTATATTAAAATGTTTTATTCAAAACAAAATATAGGAGCAGGAATAGTAAATCTGACACCTCGAAAGTCCAACACTTTCTGTACTTTTGTTTACATTGTAGTGGAAAGAGTAAATCTGCCCACTCTAAATTCCAACACTTTCCCTACTTTACTTAAATTTGAGTAGAAACAGTAAATATAACCCCTCAAATATCCACCACTTTCCCTGCTGTTGCTCTTATTGGAGGACAAATAGTAAATCTGACCCCTAGAATGTCCGAAGGTGTTGCTACTGTTGTTTAGATTGGAGTGGGAATAGTAAATCTAACCGCCCGCCCCAAGATCTGACATTTTTCCTTCCTTTGCTTACATCAGATATGGACTGGTAAATCTGACGCCTGCAAAGTATATCACTTTCCCAACTTTGCTTACGTTGGAGTGGAAATAGTAAATTCCTTCAAACTCAAACCCTTTACCTAGTTTTGCTTCTGTTGAGTGAGAATAGTAAATGTGATCCCTCCAAAGTCCAAATCTTTCCCTCCTGTTTGTCAGGCTGGAGAGGAAATAGTGGATTTTATATTTTTATTATTATTTCCCAGTTGTTATGTTACAATAATAATTCAGTTATTTATATATTATGTTTAGAATTATTTAATGATTATTTTAAAGCATACATTTTTATTTTATGTTTGTAAGTTATATTTTATATTGTATATGTTACAGTCAAAGTGTGAAATCCCGCATTCTATAGAATGCCTAGGTAATGTATAGAATGCCTGAAAATGCCTGAAAATCGAACGTCAAGGTATGAAATTATTAATATTTTATACATTGCCTCCTAGGCATTGTATACTTTGCCAGATTGACTGCCGGCAAAGTATACAATAGGCCTAATCCCGCCATTTTATTCCCGCCCGGCAATGTGTGAAATCCGGCATTCTATAGAATGGCTAGGTAATGTATAGAATGCCTGAAAATCGAACGTCAAAGTATGAAATGATTGATATTTTATACATTGCCTAGGAATTGTATACTTTGCCCGATTGTCTGCTGGCAAAGTATATAATAGACCTATTCCTAGAGACAGCACAAGTTATCAGCAAGAGAGGGGGAGAGACAGCATAAGTTGTCAGCAAGCGAGGGGAAGAGACAGCACAAGTTGCCAGCAAGCGAGGGGCAGAGACAGCACAAGTTGCCAGCAAGCGAGGGGCAGAGGCAGCACAAGTAACCAGGCAAAGAGCAGGTGGCAGCCGTGCGGTGGTGTGGGGAGCGACCTGCCTGCAAGCAGGGTCAGAGGTCATGTATAGCATCCAGCTGAGGTTCCACAGACGCTCTGCCATCATCCTTTCCCGTGGTTCTTGTATCACCATGTCGGAAGGGAGTGTAGTGCCAAGACAGGAATCACGCCATGCTGACATGCAACGACGGTTCTGCGATGAATTATCTCAAGTAAGAGCCAATGCTGCTAAAAACTGTGTTTTCCTAACCGAAACCAGTTACCAAAAGTTAGTGGACGATGTGAAAAAGGCTAAGACGACCATTAAGAAGGAACCACGGGACTATTGGCTGGTGAAACACTATGACGTAATGATGGTCGAGAATACGACTAAGTTGATCTATCCTGTTAAAGAAGGTACGAGGGCTATTCAGTTTTACGTAGTGGACTCCAAGTTATTTGACGTACTCCATAAGGCCCATTTGGCTATTGGTCATGGAGGACGGGACAGGATGTTGAAAGAACTTTCACCCAAGTATAAGAAAATTACCCGTCATGATATTGAGCTGTACATTCACCTTTGTGAGCCTTGCCAGAAGAAGCAAAAAGGTGTTAAAAAAGGTGTTGTGGTCAAGCCAATGTTTTTTTCTGAATTCAACTCCCGTTGTCAGGTCGATCTCATCGATTTTCAGTCCCATCCTGACAGAGAGTACAAGTTTATAATGGTGTTCCAAGATCATCTCACTAAGTTTGTAGTTCTCAGGGCTCTGAAATCAAAGAGAGCGGAAGAAGTAGCCTACAAGCTCGTCAACATATTTACGTTGCTTGGTGCTCCAACGATTCTACAGTCCGATAACGGCAGGGAATTTGCAAACGATGTGGTAAGCAGCCTAAAGGAGTATTGGCCCACCTTGAAGATCTTCCATGGTAAGCCGCGCCACTCACAAAGTCAGGGGAGCGTCGAAAGAGCTAATCAGGACATTGGAAATATGCTGTGTGCTTGGATGCAAGATGAAAAAACTAGCTGCTGGAGTGAGGGATTGCGGTTCATCCAACTTATGAAGAACAGAGCTTTTCATTCTGGGATTAAGAGGTCACCATACAAAGCTCTGTTCAGCTGCAAAGCTAGAGTAGGTCTCTCGATGTCGTCCCTGCCTGACGATGTTTTACAAGACGTAGAGACTGGCGAAGAGCTCGAAAAAATAATAGAGAGTGTACAAACAACACAACAGCAGGAAGAAAAACGAGATGAATCAATGCAAGAGGCACAGCTCCCTGCAGAAGACATAGCTGAGAATGCAATCCATGATGGAGGAAACCAAAACAGTGATGAAGCCATGGTTATCGAAGAGCCTTCCATTTCCGTGGTTAGCGAAAATCCTTCTTCTTCCGCTATCTGTAACGTCTGCTTAAAAGAAACCAGCGGTGCTCATACATGCCGAAAGTGTGGCCGAAACGTTCATGCCATCTGTGGACATTCTCCTAAAGACGATGACGGCGACGAAGTAGAAGGTTATGGGGTTAGCATTTTGTGCAATGTTTGCTTCAATATTGAGAAAGCTATCCAAAGTAAAATGGAATCGAAATCGAACCTTGAGATTCAGGCTAAAAAAATGAAAAGGGATTTTGACAAAAAAATTCCTCCTGTGCCTTTGGGTGCCACTGTGCGAGTTCCGAATCCCGACGTCGACAAAGGGCGGGGTGACTCACGCAATCTCTTGGCAGTTGTTATGAACGTGACGGAAGATGGCTTTTACCGACTTGGAACTGCAGAAGGAATCTTGAAGCAACTCTACGCCAGATCACAATTCACCGTATGTCCAAAGAACTTAATGAGAATTGAAGACGTTCCTGACCACGAAATACCTCTCCGATCTGCAGCTACTTCTCAGTCCACAGGAAGCAGACAAGGATTTGTCAGGTGTATGTGCAAGACGAAATGCCAAAATATAAGGTGCCTTTGTGTGAAAAAGAAAATTAAGTGCAATTCAAAATGTCACTCTAGCCTTCCCTGCTGCAACAAGTAGGTCATGCCAGTTAGGCTTTGTGTTTTACCGGTAACAATATTCTGTTGTCATTCTTCTTTAAGACTTGAAATGTATGTACAAGATCAAAGTGCCAAAACATAAGGTGTTTTTGTGTGAGGAAATAAAAGTGAGTACAATTCCACGTGTTACTCCGGCCCTTCTTAGTGTAACAAGTACTTCAATCTCAGTTCTGCTTTCATTGTTTTCCGGTATGAATATCCTGTGCTTTATTTCGTAGTTTTGATCTTTCTGCTTCAAATGCGTATTAATTAATAAAGGCTTCTCATCTTGTGCCCTTTTAACACTTTGCATAAATGGTACTGGTCATTCTGTATAATGCCTAGGAATCTCATCTTGTGCCCTTTTAACACTTTGCGTAAATGGTACTGGTCATTCTGTATAATGCCTAGGAATTGTATAGAATGTCTAGGAAAAGTATGTAACATTTTCACAAAAAACGTATATTTCATAGTTTGCTGAAAACCATCAGGCATTCTATACATTACCTAGGCATTCTATACAATACCAGGATTTCACACTTTGACTATAACATATACAATATATTTGTTTTAAAGGTTATATTATTTTTAATGTTAAAAGTGGAAATTGTGGTCTTAAATTTTTTGTTATCAATATTTTTGAATTTAAAAAGTACATAAAGTTGTTTATTATATTTATTTATTTATTTGGAAAGTTTTGTATAGCGCTGGCTAGACCCGGAGGCATCAGAGCGCTCTACATGAGGAACAATAAAATATAGTTACAAGTTTACACCAATAAAATAAAGTAACACAGTTACATCAATAAAATAGGACATTGCAAATGTACATAGAAAAAGTCCATGGGGATATAAGGAGGAGGGGGAGAATAAGGGGGTGGAAACACAATCCGGTCAGAGTGGACCAGCAACAAAAGATAGAGATTCAGGGGGAAAAAGGTACGAAAAAAAGAACAGAGATGAAGAGTCATCGAACCAGATAGGGGTCAAGAAAAAAAACATGAACGTCCAGAGCCAGGCCCCCTCAAAATGTTGGATCGCATAGGCAAAGGAGCGAGTCCGAGGGTGAGTGTAGAGGAGAGTCTCGAGGGTGGGAAACACAATGAGAGGGGTGTAGGCGAGTCATGGAGGGGTCGACATGAAGGCAGAGGGCAGTCAGGGCAAGTACGGAGAAAACCAACGGCCTGCTCTGGAACCAAAGAACAGTTGATGGCACCAAGATGGAGGACCCTGGATATGGACACCAGTCAGATTAATCACAAGATGGCAGGCTTGAGGAAAAAAGAAAATAAAGAAATTCAGTCCAAAAAATCCATGAAGGCGTTGACTCCACAACATTAATTCTGGTTATGCCTTCTATGTTTATGTCTGCAAAGTATTTGGCCTCATGTTGACTAGGTGAGGGTATTTCATGATCCTCATATGATGTACCAAAAGCAATTGTTTGGACTCCATGCATGCTGTATTTCTGATGCACCAGAAAATCAGTGGATTTGGTAGGTTTAGTGAATTCCTGGGCCTTTGCAGCTTGGCCGTGATAGGGTATCGCAGTTACGAATGATGTGACAGAGTCTGTATAGCTTCCCTGGAGAAGGGGACTATCAGTAATATGATTGCAAACTTTTCAAATTTAGAACCCCACCAATACATTTGATCGCTGTTTTCTTGAGGGTATTGTTTTGAGCAAAGAATAGAATTCCAGACTTATTTTACAGCAGAGCCTGTGGGAAAGAGAACTTGTAAGAGGGCAATCATCCTAGTTCAAAGGTTCCTATGCAGATTAATCACAAATCACAAATCTTAGAGAGGAGTTATATAAGACTGAATTACATGGTTCATAGCATGGATATGTTCACCTGGCTTTGAAGTTGGCATGGAAGACTCGTCTTGTAGACCACAGCAAAGAGCAGTGAAGAAACATGCTGCCCAGACTCTGAAAACATAGGGTAGATTTATCCATGTTTTGTGCCGCCCTTGTGCCATGCAAGATGGCACCAAGGCGAACGCAATACTAAGGTAAGATTTATCAAGCCGCGCAAGGACACTTTGCATGGCCCTCATGGATTGATAAATCGGGAGTAATGCAACGCAGTGCGAATCACTGCATTGCTTTACTCTGCCTCAGGTGAGCATTCCATTGGTGGAGCATGGGTGTTCCCAAGCATTCACCCATGGATTTTGGCGCATTCCCAAATTTACCAACACTGGTAAACCTGGGAATGTGTCAAAATTATATCCCTCCCCAGGGGGGACGTAGCGAGGAGAAATATCTTTATTTTTCCCTGTTGTTTCCTCTTTCCAAGTGTGTTGCATTCTGCAGCACACATAGGAAGAGGAAAATCCCTCTGAGGATTGTTTTTGTTCATGAAAGTGCCGCTTCCAGTGCAAAAACTATCCTGCCTACAATGCTTACACCCTTGCCTCACAGCGCAAGGGTCCCTGCATCAGCACTAGTAAGTCCAAAGGGCGACAGCACAAGGAAAGGACAGGAATGAGCCGTATAATGTTAAACACGGTGCATTCCTGCCTTTTCCCTTTCATGCAGTGCAGCAAGGGGGCTTGCTATGCTACAATGCATGAAAGTTTGATAAATCTGTCTCATTGTGAGTTTTAAAATAATAATTGGATGCCATTGATGTTAAGAAGTCTTGAGACATCTTTAATCACCAATAGAGCATAGTGAGCTAACATGTTCCTAAAGTGGTAAGTGTCAAAACTTGAGAGTGCCTCTGTAACAAAACTATATACTGACTCGGCAACAAGGTTGGGCCATATACAGAACACAACAATGTGTGGAGTATTCTGTAAAGAATGCACCGTAATGGTTGACCACTTTATTATAGGTCATGGTAAAGAAGCACTTACCTGGGCACGGGCGGCGGCCGCCTCTCCTCCAACTTCTTCATCTTCTTCCTGTCACGAGTCCCGGCATCAGAAAGCACCGGGGCTTCCAGGCTTCCCTAAGCCAATCACAACACTGCTGTTACTATGACAGCAGCGTCGTGTTTGGTCTGAGCACCGTCATTTGGTCCTCAGACGGGGACTGGGAGCCTATGCATGTTCCCCACCAGGCTGTGCATAACAGCCTGTGGGGAACATGTAAAGTGCTCTTGACTGTTTGGCTGGCCCAAGACGTCCGGCCAAACTGCCATACCACTTAGAGAGTGTGTATGACACTCTTCTCCCCTGCTCTGGCCAGACTCCCCTGCATGAAACTGAGAAACTGCAGTAGGAAAAATAAAATGATAATAACGCTGCATTATCTTCATTTTATTTTTCTGCAGCACTCCATCCCTGCACCTTCCTCAACTGCATATGTCTTATTATGCAATTGTCAGTTTTGAATTTGTTCCACTTTGGCTTGGCCTTATGCTCTTATTTGCTCAAATGTTCATATTCTTGTGATCCTTTTATATTCTTTAGCTGTATTATTTCGTTCAAGTAGCCAATGTTTTCTGCTTTCTTCCCTTCCTCTCATTACTTATTTCTGATAGGCAGGTCCAGTGTTTTAAATGATAACATACACTGCTGGTTTCTCATTAAACTGTTGAAGTTGAATGACATGTTTTATTTCTAAATTTTGTAGGTTTGTTTTCTTTGAGGTGAATGGCCAAGTGTTAAAAAGTGTTTAATTAAAATTTCTGAATATTTCTGAATAATTGATGGTTTTCTGAGACAGGTCTATGAGTGATTGAGTGGGGTATGATTATGTTTGGCAATCATCTGATGCTTTTTCTTATAGCAGATCTTTTCTTGGTGAAGTATTCTACAGGGCTACTATTTTTTCATCAACAGTTAAAAGGGGCATGTTAGAGAGTCCAATGTTTCTATCAGTGTTCCAACAGGAAAACCTTACTGTGTACGTGTGTGTGTATACAGATGTATGTGCATAGTGCCTGTGTGAGCATACAGTGAGCATCTGCGTGCATTTAATTGTCGGCTCTTTTTAAAACCAAATAACATTTCTGCTTGTATGCTTAGTTAATTGACAAATATAAATAAAATTTGCTTCGTAAGCCAATTTTATTTTTTTAAACTTCAGTGGTTGCTGGTGACCTTTGTAACAGGTGGGGTGTAAATACTGGTGTTATGTTGCATTGAGTCATGGACATAAAATAAAACCATTCATTGTCAGTGTGAGAGCAGGGGTGAGCACAAATGTCCTAAGAGTAGTTCGGTGGGATAAAGGGATATGTTTTCTGTTGGAAGGTGGATTATTGGTAGGGGTGGGTATGCACCTACTGCTAGCAAAAAGGCCATCAATGCAATATAAGGTCCAGGCTAGGTCTCAATGCATTAGCCCCTGGCTCAACCCTTGCAGCTGGCTGGGAGCAGGTAGGCTTAACTTAGGAGCTAGGTGAGTGAAGCATTTAAAAAGACCAATACATTAAATAAGTAAGACACAACAAGCAATACAAATCCACAACCAATTAATAAAAAATAGGAAATATTTATGTGATTAACATGACAATGTAAGGAACTGGGGATATGATTTTTTGAAGAATTAACACTTTCTAGTGCTTAAAAACATATTGTGCCAACTTGGGACACCTGGTCATGCTTGACTGGGACAAAGTCAAAGTTTGATGCCAATTCAATGGAGCACTAGCCGGATACACTAAGCAGGAGGCCCCGGTCAAAATTTTGCCTTTGCACTTAGAACCTTTCCTGGAGGATTTACTCTCATATTCGAACAAGGCTCCTCTTCAGTCCAGCATTCAAATCGATGACAGCGGCTTGGCTCAACACGAGGCCGTGGCGAAATCCTGGATGTCTTGAGCTCCGGAGCTTTCAGCGGGATAAACTTGAAATCCAGTCTGGGTCGTGGTTCGCAGTCTCTCGTTGACGGGTCAGTCATCTTATGGAGCTTTTTCCAGAAGTTGCTCCAAACTTCTCCAAACTTCTGGAACGTATTCCTGAAGTGCCTCTTGAGGGTTCAAAGTGTCCACAACACAAATATAAGGGTCTATAAGCTCTGAGATGGTCCTTGGAAGTTTGGGACTACAATTCCCACAATGCACCTGGCCAAATCCATAAAAATCCACTGGACGCACTCCAGGCTGGTGACTTCTTGAGGCAAATGGTGTAGGTGAAGTCTGATAATCTGTTGCTTTCAGCGAGTTCACTCCTTAATCCTTTCTGAAGCAAGGCAAAGTCATTAGGGCTGCAGTTCAAAGTGTGCAGCAGTAGCAGTCCTTCAGAGTGCAATACTTTGTGGTGCAGACCAGGGTTCCAGCATGGCAGTCCTTCTACTCCTTGTAGTTTCAGGCAGCAGAGCTGAGTGGCTATACAGCTCTCACATATTTATCCAATGTTCTGGGGCAACAAGTAGGGGGGTACCCCTGGCCAGTGAGGTACAGGGTGCCACCCAAAAGCATGACAGCTTCCTCCAAAGTGTTGCTTATTCTTGTTCCACAAAGCACTGCACTTTAAAATTTATGATGGAGAATTTCTCTGCATGGGAATAAGATCTGGCTAAGACAGCCTACTGGTGTGGCTCATTTCCCTTAACACTGCCCTTCCAGAACTCCTGCAAATTCCATTCCTGGGGCTCCCATCAGGTTGGTCGGGTACAGGAAAAAGGGGTAGGCCTGGCTGGCATTCCTTATCCTCCTGTTCTCTTTGAAGCCCAGTTTGTTTGTCAAGCTCCCACATCAGATAACCTCTGCCTCTATGCAGGCTATGTATCATCTCATCAAAACAGTTTGGCTAAGCCTGTTACGGGCTGGCCAAACTGCATAGGCTGCTATAAGGCTGGATTTTGGCTCAAAGAAAAGAGAGTTCTATAACTTCTTTTCTGCATTAATTGTAATAATTTCAACAGTGGCAAGTTGTTAGATTTGTCATCACCAATCTTTTAAGTTTTCAAGTTGTTAGATTTATCATGACCAATCTTCTAAGTCCTTGAAATAGTATTTTAGTTCCCTCATGTCAATAGTCACACCATATTACGGTATTCCCATGTTAGCTTATGGAACAAAAATGGTACAACAGGAAAACACAAAGGTGCCGATTCCGATCTGGTAAAAATATTCCCTGTGCGACTCGTATCTGGATTTTTTACCGTCCGAATTGTACAAGTCCCGTACAAACTGGCAAGTACGATTCGTATGTTAAAAAGTCCATACGAATCGCATTGGGTAAATTCTCCAACACGTCCCCGGGTTCGGAAAAGGTGTCTGACACGTCCCCGGACATTTTTACGTACGAATCTGAAAACTGAGTACGATCCTTCCCGTCCGTCCGAATGCACAACCGTATGGAAAAAACACCGTACGGAGTGAACTCCTATAGCAACCATGGAGACATGTGCCCGCATACGCGCCGAACACCCCACCCCAGACCCCGTATGTACGCGCCGAACACCCCCCCAGCCCTCGTATGTACGCGCCGAACACCCCCCCAGCCCCCGTATGTACGCGCCAAACGACCCCCCCGTCCGCGGTTGTACGCGCCGAACCCCCACCAGTGTATGTTCGGAGCGTACCCCCACCCGTGCATGTATGGAGCGTACCCACACCCATGTATGTACGCGCCGAACCCCCACCAGTGTATGTATGGAGCGTACCAACACCCGTGTATGTTCGGAGCGTACCCCAACCCGTGTATGTTCGGACCGTACCCACACCCGTGTATGTTCAGAGCGTACCCCCACCCATATATGTATGGAGCATACCCCCACCCGTGTATGTTCGGAGCGTACCCACACCCGTGTATGTTCGGAGCGTACCCCCACCCGTGTATGTACGGAGCGTACCCCCACCCGTGTATGTTCGGACCGAACCCCCACCAGTGTATGTATGGAGCGTACCCCCACCCCACCAGTGTATGTTCGGAGCGTACCCCCACCCGTGTATGTTCGGAACGTACCCCCACCCGTGTATGTTCGGAGCGTACCCCCACACGTGCATGTATGGAGCATACCCACAACCGTGTATGTACGCGCCGAATCCCCACCAGTGTATGTATGGAGCGTACCAACACCCCAGCAGTGTATGTTCGGAGCGTACCCCCACCCGTGTATGTACGGAGCGTACACCCAGCCTCCCCTGTATGTACGGTGTGAAACACCACCATCAATGGACAGTGCGGACCAACACCCTGCCCGTGTCTGAACACACCCTACCCCAGGCCCCTACACCGGCACCCTCACCCAACCTCGCGCATGTATGAGTCGTACTAAGCCATAGCAAAGGTCAGCACTGTACAACAACATGGCCCATGTACGCTCCGTACAGACGCCAAAAACATTAGTTCTGAACCAGGACACAGCAAAACAACACAAGGAGAGTCAATTCGATTCGCACAACACCACAAAACATGTCCAACAAGCCCAAATACATCCTATACACTGACCTGCAACTGCCAAACAGCCAAAAAGAGGCCCAAAACACAACCACTCCTTATAACACACCCACCCAAAGTTCAAACACAGCCACACCCACAAATGGACCAATAAAAAGGCCCAACACACACAAACCATGATCCTTTGCAACAGATCCACTACTGCCAGACCACAGAGACAACGCACTGCACCATACTACATACATCAATACACCTTACACTTGCACTCCTTCACACAACCACCATCACAAACACCCCCTCATCACATTCACACACACACACCTTCACAACCACACTCACACACCCACAACCATACACACCCCCACAACCATCCACACCCACACCCCACACCATGCCCACTAACAGGAATCCAAAGTTCACAAAGGAGGAGCTGGAGATCCT
Organism: Triturus cristatus; assembly: GCF_964204655.1. Lineage (NCBI taxonomy): Eukaryota > Metazoa > Chordata > Amphibia > Caudata > Salamandridae > Triturus > Triturus cristatus. The sequence goes on from NC_140589.1 coordinate 747,724,188, forward strand.
TGTCGACGAAATCATCAGAGTCGAGCCACAGCTCTTTGGAACATTGGTCAGACAGACCAGCATAGCCGAAAAATCAGCCTTGTGGCAGAGGATTGTCAATTCTGTGAATGCTGTTGGGCCCACCAGAAGGACCATGCATGAGTGCCAAGCTAGGTGGTACGATCTGCGGTGGACGGTCCGCCGCAAAATGACGGACGATCACAACCAGGGGAACATCACTGGAGGAGGGCCGCCCCGCAGACGGGTACAATACCATCCCTGGGAGGAGAAGGTGATGGCCACGCTGCCGCCGGTGGGAGTACACGGACTAGAAGGAGTCCGAGACCCTGGTGAGTACACAAACAACTCACCTCACATGGGGGGAACGCCATACACAACCAAAATCCCAAGCATGCACGCAACCCCCCCAAAGCCAGCACCGGACACAACCACACTCCAAAAACACACACATGCCACTAGCGCCTCCATGCCCCATGAACCAAGCAAGGCCATGCCAAGTCACAGGCCACACAAAACACCAACACAAGACAGGATGTCCCTGATGCCGGGAGGGTGGGCCTCAAAACTAACATTGAGCGACACAGAAGCACACAACAATGTCCTCAGCCCATATGGCCCAGGGCACAGCCATACAAACAGTGTGTCCCCACACAGTACTGTGTTGCCTGCAAATGGTGGCCGCGTTGCAGGATGACATGGGTATGAAGGCAGAATTTGCACATAACAGCAGCTAATGAAGATGCAACACTCTGAAAGAGTGTCAGCACACACCGCCACAGCAGCAGCGCAGACTCAGACACTCCGCCCAATGGGTGCCCGGTGATTAGAAACAAACCCACATGAACCAGCCAATGGCCTTTGAAAGACCTGCAAACTGTGTGTGCCCAGGAAGCTGGGCTGAGGTGACAGAGGGTGACACACAGAGGGAGGGAGAGGAGGAGAGAGAGGGAGGGAGACAGAGGGGGACACAGGGAGACAGACAGAGGGAGGGAGGAGGGTGACAGAGGGAGGGAGAAAGGAAGACAGAGGGAGACGGACAGAGGGAGGAGGGTGACAGAGGGAGGGAGAAAGGGAGACAGAGGGAGACGGACAGAGGGAGGAGGCTGACAGAGGGAGGGAGAAAGGGAGACAGAGGGAGACGGACAGAGGGAGGAGGCTGACAGAGGGAGGGAGAAAGGGAGACAGAAGGAGACGGACAGAGGGAGGAGGGTGACAGAGGGAGGGAGAAAGGGAGACAGAGGGAGACGGACAGAGGGAGGAGGGTGACAGAGGGAGGGAGAGAGGGAGACAGAGGGAGACCAAATCACCCTTGGGTGGTGCGGCCATATCCGCTCGTCAGCAGGTGGACTGTGTGCATGAAGACAAGGTTTGGCAGTGCCTTAACCCCCCTTTTTCCTTTGAGAAACACTGGGCCATGTGTCAATCCGTGCACGAGTACATCCGTGCTGCAGGCACAAACCTAACCTTACACCCAGTATACCCACCCACTGTGTTTGTCAGAACCCTGCATCCTCAAATAGCATGGAAAAAACACCACTTGGCCACGTACAGTGCAACACGTAAGGCGGCTCTGCATGGCTCGCTACGCCCGCTCACTACACTGCTGCCTGCGTTCCAAAAAGATACATCAACTAATTTCGTGTCACACATAGGTAAAGTGTAGCAAGCTGTGGCCAAGGGACATACCCATGCACAAGTGCACTGTGAGAGGAATGCAAGACATATCCAACTATCCAGAGGAACTGTGCCAACTCACAAAATGAATGAAATATGGATGTCGCATGTAACATAATTAAAATTGTCTCTCTCACACACAGGTCAACGTCGTCGATCTACCCCCAACACAGGGGGTGAAGACTCACAGGACCAGGCTCTGCGTGAAGAGGACCCCACCGGCAGCGACGACTCTCACCACTCCGTGGATGACCCAGACCAACCTGGCCCCTCTGGTGTCCAAACACCTGCAGCACCTGCGTCAGGTACAACTGTGCCAACCACCACCCCCATTCCTGCCACATCCCAGGAGACACCCAGGAGCCCTGCCCGCACACGACAACACAGCCAGGCTGCCCAGGAGGGACAAGGTGCTCCGGGCACCCAGGAGGAGGCAGGCGACAACGCAAATGCCATCCCTCAGGGGTCCCGGAGACCCGATGTGCCCACAACGGCAGGCCATGCGCAAGTGGGCAGGGGTGGTGGTAGTGGAGGATGGCGGAGGCGCGAACCTGACCAGTTGGCTCAGGAACCGGTAATGTCACACGTCCGCAACATCCTGGACACATACCGGCGTGACACCAGGGGCATCAGCCAGGCCGTGGAGGCCCTCAAGCAGATAAAGAACGTGCAGGCCGAGCAATATGCCAGTCAACAGCAACACCAAGGACGGATGGAGGCAAGACTGGCTGAGCTCGTGGCGGTGCAAACGGACATGACCCGTGTACTCTGTCGGATTGCCAAAAACATGGGCAACCCTCCCTGTGCCACCAGGCGAAGAACATCACCAGCCACAGGGAGGGATCAGGAGGAGGAGGATTCATCCGACGGAGCATCACAAGCATCGTCACGGCCTGCTTCTGAGGGTCCCCGCAGGAAGGTGGGTCGTCCACGCAAAAGACAGTGAGAGTCAGCGGAACATCACCATCTCCCATGTCACCTGGCCTGGCACCTGGCCCTCTGGCCCAACAGCAGCACGTCAGCAAATGACATTCTCTGCCACATGGACTTGCTGGTCACTGTCTGACCAATGTTGACAAAGACTGTGGCATGGACTCTGATGACTTCCAATGGCAAGGATATCAACTCCCCCAGTGAACTTTGGATTCTACACACCCGGCAAGCACCTCTTGTCATCCCCCCCAAACACGTACCCCACCACAAATAAAATTCACCACTATCAAGAGATGATGCCGTCATTTTGCATTATTCCATTACATGTGTGTGTTGTAAAGTCAAACGATGCAAGAGTATTTTAAATAACTACAACCATCCTATGGATACCCTGGGGTCTGAGTCTGGCACAGGACACACATGGGTCACAATGTATCATCCAATACAGACATGGAGCACCATACTCACCCGTGATGGGCCCAACCAGCTGAGGGGGTGCCCGCACAACTGTGCCTACAGACCTATTTAGAAGAACAACAGTCATGCGCAGAGGTCAGGGATCATGTGGAGTGTCCTGGGGTGCTACTCCCAGGTATGTGTAGACAGGTCGCAGAACCATGTCCTGCATGCTTGAGTCAGGTGGATGTGGAGAATGGTGGCCCGGCCAAGGTTGGATGCATGGAGATGGCACAATGGGGTCTTGGATCACAGTGCCACAAGGTTGTGTTGGGGTTGTGGGCTGCATCCTGAGTGTGGGCGTGGATTGAGAAGGTCATCCTGCAGCTGGCAGTGATCCATTCCCCCATCTCTTTTGGACGTTGATGTGGCTTGGTCGCCGGATGTAGAAGCAGAGCTGTGCAGATGCACCCTGGATGTGGACAAGTATCATGGGAGTTGTAACGCACATGTCCGTAGAGTGCATGGTAGGATCAGACACGGATGTTGTAGTTGACCTGGGGGATGGTCTCTCTTGCCTTGAGGTGGTTGGAACTGGGGATCTTGTGCATAATGCAGAGTGTGCTGCAGCATGAGGCACAGATGCTGCTGATCAGCATAGCACATGTCAGCAAGCAATCCATGATGAACACCAGCTCATTTGCGTGGACACTGAGTGCCCTTGCTGCAGGGCCTGCAGCAGCATGCGCCATGTCAAGAAAACAATGCCACAAGTTGCACACAAAGACAAGGATCTCAGGAAGGAACTATGCAAAAGGTGTATGTCAAGGAAGGAATGTCTGGTTCAACATGGCACACACACACACAATGGATGCACATGCAGCACAGTGGCCGTCGTGGAGACTGACATGCCACAATACCTACACAGCCATGGACATCATGCACAATACAGATTCTAATCCCTGACAAACAGCTTGCATCTTGCTACTCTACACATAGACTCATATGCACTATCTCTGATAACTATGCCAGACATGCCGCATGCACAGTGGCAACAGACCACCATTGACAGAGATGAGGCACCTTGGAGGCATAGGTACACCTTTATTAGTCATGTGTGTCGGAATGCTAATGCAACTCTGTCAACACATACACAGGTCATGTGGATGAACATGTGGGACCGACACTGGCACCCCCCTTTGAACCACAGATGCTGGAAATCCATAGAACTGGCACACAAGTGACGGGTTACAGCTAAACACCCCCTGCTGCTCACGGAGAGGCTGCTATACACCATTTAGCCTCTAATGGGGAATTCACACACCATGTCAAGCTGGTGCAACCCGTATGTTTCCGAGGGCAGTGTTACACACATTGATGGCTTCATCACAATTCACAATCCCATTACAGATGACTGTCACCAAGTCTGAACATCAATTCAGGTGAATTCAGCTCCATGTCATGTGCCCCATGGTGATTCTACATGTATGCAAAGTAACCAAACATGAACAGGAGCAGTGCACACACATTCCAAACAAATACCACACCCAAAAAGCCGTGCTGCATCTCTTACCCTAAGGAGATTTTCAAACTTGTCCGTGCATGTAACGCTGATTCAGCACATGTTGCTGTGTTCATGAGGAATAGCAGGAGCACAACAATGCCACCAGCAGACAGCATGCACAAGTACCTGTGGATGAGAGACACACAAGGAGTCAGCCAAAAGAAGCACATCCGCATGCATGTGCATGTACTCGACACGTATAAGGTTGTCAACATGCTAGGTGACAATGATGACTCTGGAAAAATATTCTTCTATTGCACCATCACTCGAGTGACACATCCAAACACACCTCTGACTAACTTGGCAGACATGCAGATGGACACACACATTGCAACACATGCCACACACAGCCCAATGCGTGCACACTCAGACACTGGAACTCACCACTAAGCAAAGAAGTCTCGTATGAGCCGACTACGGATGTCCTCCACCGCCTCCTCCTCCTCCACATCACTTGCTTCGTCACCAAGACCTTCATCCTCCACGGGTGGATGGTCCTGCTCATCCGGATCCAGGATGAGTGGCACACCTTTCTCCACTGCCATGTTGTGCAGCATGCAGCACACGAGGAAGATCTTGCAGACCTTCACCGGTGCATATGGGAGTGCGCCGCTGGTTTTGTGGAGGCAACGGAATCGGCTCTTCAGGAGGCCAAACGTCCTCTCTATCACTCTCCTGGTCCGCCCATGGGCGTTGTTGTAGTGGTGCTCGGCAGACGTGCTGGGGTTGCGGAGAGGCGTGATCAGCCATGGCATGTTGGGATAGCCAGCGTCCCCTACATGGAAACATCATGGACAAAAGTGGGTCAGGAGAAGCAGTAAGACAGGAAGATGACGCTAAATACAGGACTGCCAGAGTATACCCACCAACAATACATGCTCGTTCGTTGCTCAGCTGCAGCATCATTTCAGGCACCCTGCTACGCCTCATGATGTAGGCATCGTGTGCTGATCCTGGAAAATGAGCACAGACATGTGATATCACCATTTTGGCAAGACACACCACAAGGGCATTAATGGAGTGGTAATGCTTGCGGTTCCTATACGCTACCTCCTGTGTCTGTGGTGGTACCAAAGCCACATGTGTTCCATCTATGGACCCAATGACATGGGGCATCCCTCCCAGGGCATAGAATTCACGCTTGACACCTGTCAACTGCTTGGGAATTTGATGAACTCATCCAGGTGATCCAACATGGCCTCTAAAAAATCATGCAGAACACGGCTGAACATGGTTTGGGACATGCCACCGACATGAGCAATGGTATATTGAAAGGTACCCGTGGCAAAGAAATGTAGGGCTGCCATCACCTTCATCTTGGGTGTCAGTGCAGTAGGATACCTGTGTAGCGGTTGGAGGTGTGCTTCCAGCCGGGCGGTCAAGTCCTCAATCAACGGTTGGCTGAAGCGGTAGCGGCGTATACAGTCACGTTCCCTCAGGGCAGCCAAGTCTGGCCTTGGTCGGGAGAGAGGCGGAGCTCTGCAGTAAATTTTAAGGGACAACGAAGAGTGAGTACAGTACACCACCAATGTCAATGTACTGAGCACATGTTCAACAGGCAATACACATATCCTACATACAGAGTCAGGTCTGTGCAACATATCCTGGACACGTATGCCAGGCAGGTGACACTCCTACCAAGCGCCAGCCACAAACGTGGATTCTCAAGCTCAACATGACATGGCATGAAACTAGAGGTGGGCCAGTGTGAGTGAACAGGCAGACGCATCACAGGAGTGCCAGACATCCGCATCTGTGCAGAATAAGTATGTTAATCATACAGACAGGTTGCGGAACACTAGAGGCACAGGTCACATGTCATATAAAAAGGACAGACCACACACCTTGTCATGAAGGAGTACATGACAAGACTGATCACACATACATTGAGAGTATGCAGATATGTCCTTGTTTTGAAAATCCGTGTCGATGCATACATACACACCTTATGTCGGATTACACATGTGGGCTGGTGTGCGTAACAGTGTGCCATGCCCATCTACACACAGACACATGTTGGTTGCAGCAACTGCCGATGCATTTGACCAAACACCTACAGCAAACCTATGGGAACACATGACACACACATGACATAGTTACAGCGTGCAACGCGGGCATTCACATCTCAGGTGTAACATTCCGTGTACCTGGCATCAGGGGACAGTTGCGGGTGTCGGTGACTGTGCCATGCCAGTGACGCATGGCTCAACAAGTCTGTACTACATGCACACATGTCAAAGGAGTGAAGGGGATGTGTGGCACATAGTGCACCATCACACATGACATGTGTACACAGCTCATCATACATTTATTTGCTTCACACCTCAGGAGTAATGTGCCACATCACAGCCTGACACACCTGTGCCCGACACATGTAGTACTGCACAGACAATGCCTTGATGTCCAGCCTTGGCCAAGTATGACAGCTCTATTCCTGTCTGTGTGCCGCCTGTCACCACTGTCAGGTGTGAAACGCACCGTACATATGCACTGAGGGCGTGTGTACGGTCCCTATCACTATGGGAGTGCTGGCGTATGCGTACGCCATAGTAATACGGACCGTAAATGCGTGTGTATGGTCCCTATCACTATGGGAGTGCTGGCGTATGCGTACGCCATAGTAATACGGACTGTACAGGCGTGTGTAGGGTCCCTATCACTATGGGAGTGCTGGCATATGCGTACGCCATAGTAATACGGACCGTACAGGCGTGTGTAGGGTCCCTATCACTATGGGAGTGCTGGCGTATGTGTACGCCATAGTAATACGGACCGTACACGCGTGTCTAAAGGAGGTATGAACTGTGCAGGCAAGCTAGGGGACACGCGTCCCTATGTGTCCCCCACCAGGAATTGGACTATGGACTGCCCTATGGGCCTTGTACATATTGAACTTTTATGAACAATTTTTTCTTTTCATGCTGAATAAAGCAATGTTTTATTTTTCCTTTGTACACTACTGCTTTTCTGGTATTGCTGTTGGTGGTGCTGCCCCATGATTTGGGGTGGTGATAATGTGTTAGGTGTCTGGGAAATGTTGTGGTGTGCTGCTCATGGGGTGGACCCTGGTATCTGTGTGCCATCACAAGGGCTCTGCAAATGATCTTTGGTCATGTGTGTTCTTACTGTATGGTGAAATTGTCCCAAGGTGTGTTCCTTCCTCTGTGGACCCTGACATCTTCCCTGCAGGGTGTTTCCAATATGTTTTGCTGAGCTGTGTCTACATTTCCTTGGTGTGTGATGGATCCGTTCAACTTTGGCCATGCATGCTGGGCAATGTCTCCACCTGCATCATTAGTGGCATCCTTGGTGGTCACTGTACTTGTGTATGGAGTATATTGACATTACTTCATGTGGACATGTTCCCTTTTACACACTATGCATGTGTGTACTCCCAGCCTTGCACACATGTGTTACATGTTCTGCAGGGTCTTTGGGCACCTGACTAACATTTGTGGCCATTGTATCTGTGGGTACTCCACCCTTTTCTTTCCATGGGCACTGCTGGGAGGACTCTGCACCCACCCCTCCTGTGTCTGGGCACTGCTGGGAGGACTCTGCACCCACCCCTCCTGTGTCTGGGCACTGCTGGGAGGACTCTGCACCCACCCCTCCTGTGTCTGGGCACTGCTGGGAGGACTCTGCACCCACCCCTCCTATGTCTGGGCACTGCTGGGAGTGATAGGCACCCACCCCTCCTATGTCTGGGCACTGCTGGGAGGACTCTGCACCCACCCCTCCTGTGTCTGGGCACTGCTGGGAGGACTCTGCACCCACCCCTCCTATCTCTGGGCACTGCTGGGAGTGATAGGCACCCACCCCTCCTATGTCTGGGCACTGCTGGGAGGACTCTGCACCCACCCCTCCTGTGTCTGGGCACTGCTGGGAGGACTCTGCACCCACCCCTCCTGTGTCTGGGCACTGCTGGGAGTGAAAGGCACCCACCCCTCCTATGTCTGGCCACTGCTGAGAGTGATAGGCACCCACCCCTCCTATGTCTGGGCACTGCTGGGAGGACTCTGCACCCACCCCTCCTGTGTCTGGGCACTGCTGGGAGGACTCTGCACCCACCCCTCCTGTGTCTTGGCACTGCCGGGAGGACTCTGCACCCACCCCTCCTGCGTCTGGGCACTGCTGGGAGGACTCTGCACCCACCCCTCCTATGTCTGGGCACTGCTGGGAGTGATAGGCACCCACCCCTCCTATGTCTGGGCACTGCTGGAAGGACTCTGCACCCACCCATCTTGTGTCTGGGCACTGCTGGGAGGACTCTGCACCCACCCCTCCTGTGTCTGGGCACTGCTGGGAGTGATAGGCGCCCACCCCTCCTATGTCTGGGCACCCCATTGGGGGTCCGCACCGTACCCAGGCCTGAAGAGTGTGGGTACGGGCCATACCGCCATTGTTGGAGTGACGTAGGGGTGCAAGTGGTACGACCCGTACCCACGCTCTTAAGGCCTGGGTACGGTGCGGACCCCCAATGGGGTGCCATAGGGGTACGCACCGTACCCAGGCCTGAAGAGCGTGGGTACGGGTCATACCACGCGTACCCCTACATCACCCCAACAATGCTGGTACGGCCCATACCCAGGCCTTTAGAACGTGGGTACGGGCCGTACCGCCATTGTTGGGGTGACGTAGGGGTGGGCGTGGTACGACCCGTACCCACGCTCTTAAAGCGTGGGTACGGTACATACCGGAATTGTTGTGTTGCCGGTTCGCGTCAACATCCCCTTCCGTTGTGGCGGACGCTTGCGTTGCTGGACACGCCCCCACCCCCACGAGGTGACCAGGTCCTGCAGGTCAGGTATGTCCCAGGGCATGTCTGATTTGGGACTTGGGTGGGGGTTATGTGTCCTGCCCCTGCCCCCCCCTTTGCCCCTGGGTGTTGTTCTGACCTTCTGCGGCGTCTGCGTTGGTTCCTGTAGAGCAGGTGGACTGCTATGAGGGCTGGGATGACACGTAGGTTCAGGTCCATGGCTGTCCGTCACGTACAGGTGCTCCTTGTGCGCGTCGTCCTGATTTCCCGGCAGTTTTTGGGAGCCGGAGAATATAATTTGTGCGGGGTGACGTCGGTGCGGATCGTACTTCCTGGTTCGTGAAACGAAGCCTGAATGCGTCCCGACGTCACGTTGGCGCTTTCCCGGATCACATTTGTATGTATATTTTCATCGGTCGGTGTTTTGTACGATTCGTACGGAAATAGTGTTTCCATGCGAATCGTACTTGCATTTTTGTAATGTTTTTTGACCGGGTACGAGTCGGGCGGATAAAATGCTCCATTCGACGGTTCGTACCTGGTTTCTCCAGGATCAGAATCGACGCCAAAATTGGTAGTTTTTCCCTCACCAGGGCATATAAAACATATTTGTAAATGTCCCTCCTACCCTGGGTGCACCTAGGGTAGACTTAAGGGGTGACTCATATTTAAACATAATGTAGTTTAATATTTTGGAAGCACAATTATTTGCATGTAATTTCAATTTAAAAGCAGCTGGCAAACCAGCTGGCAAAGCAGCCACCAAAGCAGCTGGCAAAGCAGGGCTTGCTTTTAAAATGACAACTGACAACACAGCAGTGCACACAAGTGCCACAAAGCTGCTGGGACTCTAAACCTACATGCCCTACCATATACTAGGGAATTAGAGGTAGGTTATAAGTGTCAATTGTAATTACACCTAATTACCATATACCTTTTTAATAGGAGCACTGGCCCGGGGCCTGTTTAGTAGGCGCCAGGGTGAAGTAAGTCAGTTACCACTAGTATCAGCCCCAAAAAAACAGGGGTGATCAGGGGAAAAACAATGAGTTTCTCACATTCCCCCTCCTTAGAATTAAAAATAAAATTGAATAAAATGGGAGCGGACATTGACCGCCAACCAAGGTGGCTGCCTGAGCTGGGAGCTCTGCAAGTCATCAAGTGGAATGTCTAAGAACAGAACCCTTTCTCGCAATTTGAGTTGCTAATTCTACTGCACTTCTGCTGGGTTAGTGTGGCCATACTTTTGGCTACTGTTTTTTCACCTGCATTCACACCGGTTAATATGCCAGCTCATTTTTGCCTCACAGTGGCGGTCATTTTATTCTAAACGCACACTTCATCTGGAGTGTTTCTCTGTCACCCTAAAAAGTGAATATTTTCAACAGGTTCATTTTCCTTTACTACCTTTTAAAACAAACTCCTGAAGTATTTTGCAATCCACTTGCCCCATTCTCTTGGACATTAACTTCGCTGCATTGTTTTTGCACTGCTTGTGCATTCTTCAGGGTATGCGGTATTTAATTTTCTGTGCATTCATGCAGGAAACATGTCGTTAATTCTCTCAATATAAAGTGCAGAAAATGCTGATTATCGTGACTCCTTCAGAGTTTCAACGCTTTCATTATTTTCAACTTTCCTATTTATGTGGATTATTATTTTGTGCAAATCCATGATTATACTGGAGCACATTTCATATCTTTGCTCTCTACAGTGAATGTATGTTATCAATACCTTACGGTGGTGCACATCTCTATTTTTCAAACTATTTGGTCTTTGAGCGTCTGAAAAAGTATTGAGCACTGTATGGGCTGATTAAAGAAATATAAAGTGCTTTTTCAAACGGTGTCATCTAATAAGAAGATATCAATCTTTTTAAAGCCAGACAAGTGCTCTATTGTAAGTGCACTGCTACACCAAATATGTCTTCCTCACCATCGCCTTCTTCAAAACCTGTGCATGCTGCACCCTCGTCTACACATAAATGGGTCAAACAGGACCCTCTATTTCCTGTTTAACCTTCCTCACCTACATCTCTTGACTTTGAGCTGCACGAAATACATGTGTTGCATCCATTTGTTGAAGAAACCAACATATGTATGCAAAGTCTTGGCGACAAATAGTCTCATATGGAAAAAAGAGGTTCAGCATTTCAATAATATGTTAGTGATATACAGGATGAGGTGAGTAGAATCCCACCTTTTAGAAAAGGAAGTGGCAAGGTTGAAAGCACAGTTGGAAGACTTGGAAAACAGAAATAGGTGGAATAACATTCACCTTTATAGTCTTCTGGAAGGACTCGAAGGCAATGACTCCGTCTCAGTTTTTGCTCACTTCTTCCCCATAGTGGGATTACCATCCTCCACAGTATTGAATATTCAGAGAGCCCACTAATTATGGTCGATGTTCTCAACTTTCCTCTTCCTCACCTAAACCCAAAGGTGTTTATCTTTACTTGCTCGAATTTACTGATTTACTGAAAGTTCTCAATGCAGCAAAGTCTAATAAGCAAATACTCTTGGAGGGAAGTACCATTGTGATTTTGCTGGATGTCTCAAAAGCTATGGCAGCCAAACAGTAAGAATTTCTGGATCTTCGACCACAACTTTGCTCTTTAGGTGCTCGCTGTGGATTATTCCACCCGTGTCTTTTCAATGTAACTTTTCAGAACAAAACATCTTCTTACACATCTCCTGCAGATCTTCGAGATTTTCTTCAACATCAAACTTCCAGTTCCATGGATGTCTCTGGTTCTTCTGCAAGATGAATGCAACTAATGTTTTATCTTAAAAAGTTTTTCTCACGGACTCTTATTTTTGCACATGTTCTCTTATGATGTACTTTGATGTGATTGTTTTATTTCTTCAATTTTTACTGATTAAACTTTCCTCTCTTTTTAGCGGTTCCTTGTCGTTTATTGTTTTATTGTCTTTCCATTTGTCTGTCAAGGCTTTTTGGCCCCATGCTGTGCCTTCTTCACCCTGTGCTGTCATCCACCCCACCCTACTGTTTATCCTTTTCAAGAATGTTTCTACAGTCATCATCGTTTGACATTTACTGTCTCCTTCTTCCTGATTTCCTTTTTTAACCTTTTGACCTGTTCTCCCTCTTTTCCTAAATACCCTAATTGATCTTCCCATTTTTTTGTCCAGCTTGTTATCTTAGAAGACCTTTCTTTTTTTTTCTCCTGCTTCTACAAAAAAGAATGGTGCCATACTCCTTTATCATAAGAAATGACAATTAGACTAATTGTCATTGATGATCATTCAGTATGATAATAGCATGCCAGTTAAAGCACACATACAAGAAGCGCCAACATTTTGGAACTCAATTTATTACATGTTGCAAAGTCTGTTTGAGCAGTACAGACCAATCAATTATTATGTCATCCAGTAAGCCTGGGCGAAGCACTACGCTACGCTCGCGTAGTTTGCGAAGTTCGCGCTACTTCGCACTACGCGAACTGCACGTAGCACAGTGCGAACACGCGTAGCGTAGTGTTGCGTAGTGCTGCGGTCATTTTTTGCTTACTCGCGGTCCTCAACGTCAAGTTGGCGACCGCGAGCAAGCAAAATGACATCCCGGCGAGACTTTTTCCTTGTTCGCGATCAGCAACTTCAAGTTGGCGATCGCGAGCATGGAAAATAAACCTCCCGGCGAGATTCCCAACGCGAGGAGGTCAGGTTTCTCATTGCGAGTGGTCGCGTATGCTCGCGACCGCTCGCGATGAGAGACTACCAGTTCGAGTTGAGAAAGCTGAAGCTCGAGTAAAAATCTACTCGAGCAGCAGAAAACTACAGCTCGCACTGTGCAAGATGCCATTTTCAATGATTGCACAGTGCCGGTTGCTTGTCCGCACTGTGCAATCATTGAAAACGACATCTGGCACAGTGCGAACAAGGTACTACGCAGTTCGCGAAGTGCTACGCGTAGCTCGCGTAGTGCGAACTTCACTTTGCGTAGCTTCGCGAAGTGCTACTTCGCGAACTACGCCCAGGCCTACAATTAGTTACTATTTTACAAGAGTCTGAAACCGAAGGGAGATGGTTAATTGTTAAACTCTTTGTCAATGGCATCTCCTTAACGATTTGTAAAATTTATAGTCATACTCAAATTGATTATACTTTCTGTCCTACTATTACTAAAACGTTTTTACAATATGATGATGACATTTTTATTTTTGGAGATGACTGCAATCAAATAATGGATCCCTCTATTGATCTAACAACTAACCAGAGATATTCAGTCTAAAGGAACGGAGCAGGTACCTACTGCGACTAGTGAGAGAAAAAAACCTCAAATTAGAGATCAGGAGGATCAGATAGTTTGTTCATACATTGGTAAGGTTATAGAGTCCATCAGCCCACCCTGAGTGGCGGAGCCTCTTCATCTAGACCTATGGGAGAACAGGATACCGGCCATAGTATTTTGGCCAACAGGCCCTACTGAAAACCTGGCCCTGATACTCCAGTTGGAACTCTTCACCAGATGTATATCCGAACTATGTGGACTCCAAGTATTCAGTTTAAGTGAAGATGTGTGCAGTGCTCTAGTGTATGTGCTAGTTAAAAATGACTACTGGGGCAAAAAACTAGGTTTATTGTGAGTATGTCCAAGTGTCATGTTTAAAATCACCTAATAGTCTTAAAATATATAGACTAATTCCTGACTAGATGCTAATATGGTCGACATGTTTCAGCCGGAAGGGTCACTCGACCCGGCTTTCTTCAGGACCTAGACAAATGTAAGGAATAAACAAAAAATAGCTACTGCAAAATAAGCACAGAAGGTGCAAGTGCATACAAAAATCAACTCTTTAGACAAAGGTTTAATGCATATACTGGTCCAACAAGACTTGTGGCAATTGCCACCCTACCGGATGGCTGGACCCAGTAGAAGGAAGGTGAATGTCACCTCTTCTTTCCTAAAAGAAAAAATCAAACTATCACAAAACTCTCACTTAACACAAAGTACCTGTTCATTAATGCCTGTTTATGCACTAATATATTGCAAGAAGAACCCTCAAAGTGATCACATTTATCCAAAAATTCATTTACAAAATTTGGGACTTACCCAGCTTTATGTGGGAGAACCGCCTCGCCTCACCCGGCTGACTGCTCGGAGGAGGAGGCACCGCTCTGTTAGTAGGTAGAGTAAAAACAAAAAGTTGCCAACAGCTACTGTTTTGACTGCAAACACTACCTAAGAATCAAACACTATAAAAACCCAATAGGGTCTAACACCTACAAACTACAGTCCCCAAAATAGCATGGCTACGCAGGGCAAAGACTTCAAAAGGACCCAGAGGACGAGGGGATTCTTCATAACAGATCTGACATTGAGAATACTGAAACCTCAAGGACCCAACGCCCTTGGACAACCTAAGGTTTGTCACCCTCATGCTTTGGATGTAGAAACCGGTGAATGAAAGCAAGGCATGGTGACTATACCCGCTTAAACCTGCCCAAGACCCGCCATCCCGTTAAGAATAGGCATGGAGGCAGGAGAGGGAATAAAGAAAGGACACAGCAAACACGGCTAATAGCTACACAGTGGAAGTGCTGGGCTTACTCACCTATCCGTCGGTACCTCAGACCAGGCTGCGAACAGTCTGGGAGGTAACGGTAGGCGAAGAGGAAGCTCTATTTAAACCCGCCGTGATTGGTGCCGGGAAGCTCGATTGACTACAGCTGACGGTGTAAAGGACATTACTGGGCATGCGCCAGGGTGTTGGTAGTGCGCACCCTAGAACACTAATGCAGACGCATGCGCACTGAACGCATGGGTCTGTCAGCCGGTAATGTTGATTCAACCGGCGCTTAGAAGGAACACTAGTCATGACGCGTGCGCACCAAGACGGACTTACTAATTTCAACCTTACAGTTGTATTGTGCATAAACCACAAAGGGTATGCCGATCGTAACAAGCCTGGAGATATTGATGTTAAAAAAGACTAAACAAGTTTATCAACCGGGCGTCGGTGTGGACAAAACATGTGGAAATCATGTGAGAAAAGCACTCATCAGCGCAAAAGCAGCCGCAAATGTGGCGTGAGTGTTCACATAACAGTATACTTAATAATACTCACATCATATTAAAGCCTTGGGAATTACTAAAACATGGAGGGTTGACTGTCTCAAGGTTGTATGGAGGGTAAAGAGACCAAAGCACATTGTGCATTGTGCTTATCCCAAAATGACACAATTGCAAAAAGCTAAAACAGTAGAACAGTGAATGTACAGATGACACCAATGCCATATTTAGCCCCTTTTCAGAATACGCTAAAAAAGTAAAGCATACAAGGTAGTATGAGTATATCAAAACATGTGACTCATGGGCTCTGTCATAAGGTGCAGGTCGAAAGAAATCTACAATCCTGGTTTACTACCACTGAGTAGGCAGTAGACTAGTCTCTGCCTGGAAAAGACCCTTGACTGACAAAGAATAAGTATAACTGATGAGCCAAGTATTTATTATGTCAGTTCAGAAAATCTTCTAATTAAGTTGGAAAAAGGCAAAGGGATCTAAACCTCAGATCAGAGACCAAGGAATACAGTCATTTAAACCCTGTGTGTCCGTTTTCATTTTGAAAATCCATTTCTGTTCTTTCAGGAACAAAAATCTGGAAACATCTGGTACATGTTGCGGGATCACCGGACGTTCAAGTACCACCCAACGCAAGTCGTCCGCTTTGTGATTTTGTGCAAGAAAATGATCAGTAAGACAGGTAGACTGCTTCTTGCACCGGATGGTACTCTTGTGCTCGCTAATCCGTAGCTTGATTTTACGTGTAGTGTAACCAATGTATTTGAGAGCACACGGACAAGTGATCATGTAGATCACACCGTCGGAGTTGCAGTTGGTGTGACGCTGCAAAATCCACGGGCGACTGGTACCTACATCTACTGATGTAGTTTTAGTTGTTTGGGGGCAGACACTACAAGTGCCACAGGGAAAATGGCCTCGTACTGGGCTCAAAGCCCACAATGTATTGACTTCACTAGTGGGTTTTGATAGGGGTCGTGTATGGACCAAACTGTTCCGTAGGCTGGGACCTCTTTTGAACGCAAACAGAGGGGGCGGGATGTTATCAGATGTGACATTAAGAATCCGCCAGTGTCTCCTTACTGTTTTCTGCAGTTGGTTAGATAAAGTTCAGAAAGTGGTGACGAAAGTAAGTCTTTCATTCGCATTCTTGCCAGGATTGTGATCCAATAAGGCATCACGGTCATTATTGGATGCTCTCTTAAGGGCTTGGCGTACCAGACGCTTCGGATAATCTCGCGCCCGTAATTGCAGAGCAAGTTCGCTGGCATGTTTATCAAAAAGGGCTCGGGTGGAGCAGTTCCTTCGCACCCGGAGGAACTGCCCCACCGGGAGGTTCTCTCTGAGAGCCCTGGGGTGATGGCTGTCGAAGGATAGCAGAGAGTTCCTGGCCATAGGTTTTTTAAAAAGTTCACAATGTAAAGTACCTTCCTGTGGAAAGATGGAAATGTCTAGGAAGGAGAGGCGTTGATGACTATACTCAATCGTAAACTTCAAAAAAGTATTTTGAAGATTGAGCCAGGAGTGAAAAGCCAAAAGGTCAGGAGTGGTGCCTCGCCACACCACTAAGATATCGTCTATGTACCTCTTCCACAGCACCAGATGTTGTCGATAGGGGTTGCTGTGGTTCAGTACATAGTTCTGCTCAAAAAGATGAACATAGAGGTTGGCGAGGCTGGGTGCAAAAATGCTACCCATAGAGGTCCCGGAGACCTGGAGAAAAATTCGGTCCTCAAATCCAAAGAAGTTCTCCATCATGGCGATTCTAGCACACTCCATGATGAAGTTAACGGGAGTTATGCTATCAAGATCGCGGGCCTCTAGTAGTCCTTTAATACACTCCAGAGTCTCTAGTTGGGGTATACAAGTGTACAGAGACTCTACATCAAAGCTAGCCAGAATGTCGGTTTCGATGTTGAACTCTATCTCAGGTAGAAGCCGTAACACATCCGAAGTATCCTTGAGATAGGTGGGCATTTCAGTAACAATAGGTCTTAAGAAGAAGTCAACGAACTTGGACAAAGGCTCAAGTAATGAGCCTATCCCCGAAATAATGGGTCGTCCTGGTGGAGGTCGTTGACTTTTGTGGATTTTCGGTATGCAATAAAAATAGAGGTACATAGACGATATCTTAGTGGTGTGGCGAGGCACCACTCCTGACCTTTTGGCTTTTCACTCCTGGCTCAATCTTCAAAATACTTTTTTGAAGTTTACGATTGAGTATAGTCATCAACGCCTCTCCTTCCTAGACATTTCCATCTTTCCACAGGAAGGTACTTTACATTGTGAACTTTTTAAAAAACCTATGGCCAGGAACTCTCTGCTATCCTTCAACAGCCATCACCCCAGGGCTCTCAGAGAGAACCTCCCGGTGGGGCAGTTCCTCCGGGTGCGAAGGAACTGCTCCACCCGAGCCCTTTTTGATAAACATGCCAGCGAACTTGCTCTGCAATTACGGGCGCGAGATTATCCGAAGCGTCTGGTATGCCAAGCCCTTAAGAGAACATCCAATAATGACCGTGATGCCTTATTGGATCACAATCCTGGCAAGAATGCGAATGAAAGACTTACTTTCGTCACCACTTTCTGCACTTTATCTAACCAACTGCAGAAAACAGTAAGGAGACACTGGCGGATTCTTAATGTCACATCTGATAACATCCCGCCCCCTCTGTTTGCGTTCAAAAGAGGTCCCAGCCTACGGAACAGTTTGGTCCATACACGACCCCTATCAAAACCCACTAGTGAAGTCAATACATTGTGGGCTTTGAGCCCAGTACGAGGCCATTTTCCCTGTGGCACTTGTAGTGTCTGCCCCCAAACAACTAAAACTACATCAGTAGATGTAGGTACCAGTCGCCCGTGGATTTTGCAGCGTCACACCAACTGCAACTCCGACGGTGTGATCTACATGATCACTTGTCCGTGTGCTCTCAAATACATTGGTTACACTACACGTAAAATCAAGCTACAGATTAGCGAGCACAAGAGTACCATCCGGTGCAAGAAGCAGTCTACCTGTCTTACTGATCATTTTCTTGCACAAAATCACAAAGCGGACGACTTGCGTTGGGTGGTACTTGAACGTCCGGTGATCCCGCAACATGTACCAGATGTTTCCAGATTTTTGTTCCTGAAAGAACAGAAATGGATTTTCAAAATGAAAACGGACACACAGGGTTTAAATGACTTTATTCCTTGGTCTCTGATCTGAGGTTTAGATCCCTTTGCCTTTTTCCAACTTAATTAGAAGATTTTCTGAACTGACATAATAAATACTTGGCTCATCAGTTATACTTATTCTTTGTCAGTCAAGGGTCTTTTCCAGGCGGAGACTAGTCTACTGCCTACTCAGTGGTAGTAAACCAGGATTGTAGATTTCTTTCGACCTGCACCTTATGACAGAGCCCATGAGTCACATGTTTTGATATACTCATACTACCTTGTATGCTTTACTTTTTTAGCGTATTCTGAAAAGGGGCTAAATATGGCATTGGTGTCATCTGTACTTTCACTGTTCTACTGTTTTAGCTTTTTGCAATTGTGTCATTTTGGGATAAGCACAATGCACAATGTGCTTTGGTCTCTTTACCCTCCATACAACCTTGAGACAGTCAACCCTCCATGTTTTAGTAATTCCCAAGGCTTTAATATGATGTGAGTATTATTAAGTATACTGTTATGTGAACACTCACGCCACATTTGCGGCTGCTTTTGCGCTGATGAGTGCTTTTCTCACATGATTTCCACATGTTTTGTCCACACCGACGCCCGGTTGATAAACTTGTTTAGTCTTTTTTAACATCAATATCTCCAGGCTTGTTACGATCGGCATACCCTTTGTGGTTTATGCACAATACAACTGTAAGGTTGAAATTAGAAAGTCCGTCTTGGTGCGCACGCGTCATGACTAGTGTTCCTTCTAAGCGCCGGTTGAATCAACATTACCGGCTGACAGACCCATGCGTTCAGTGCGCATGCGTCTGCATTAGTGTTCTAGGGTGCGCACTACCAACACCCTGGCGCATGCCCAGTAATGTCCTTTACACCGTCAGCTGTAGTCAATCGAGCTTCCCGGCACCAATCACGGCGGGTTTAAATAGAGCTTCCTCTTCGCCTACCGTTACCTCCCAGACTGTTCGCAGCCTGGTCTGAGGTACCGACGGATAGGTGAGTAAGCCCAGCACTTCCACTGTGTAGCTATTAGCCGTGTTTGCTGTGTCCTTTCTTTATTCCCTCTCCTGCCTCCATGCCTATTCTTAACGGGATGGCGGGTCTTGGGCAGGTTTAAGCGGGTATAGTCACCATGCCTTGCTTTCATTCACCGGTTTCTACATCCAAAGCATGAGGGTGACAAACCTTAGGTTGTCCAAGGGCGTTGGGTCCTTGAGGTTTCAGTATTCTCAATGTCAGATCTGTTATGAAGAATCCCCTCGTCCTCTGGGTCCTTTTGAAGTCTTTGCCCTGCGTAGCCATGCTATTTTGGGGACTGTAGTTTGTAGGTGTTAGACCCTATTGGGTTTTTATAGTGTTTGATTCTTAGGTAGTGTTTGCAGTCAAAACAGTAGCTGTTGGCAACTTTTTGTTTTTACTCTACCTACTAACAGAGCGGTGCCTCCTCCTCCGAGCAGTCAGCCGGGTGAGGCGAGGCGGTTCTCCCACATAAAGCTGGGTAAGTCCCACATTTTGTAAATGATTTTTTGGATAAATGTGATCACTTTGAGGGTTCTTCTTGCAATATATTAGTGCATAAACAGGCATTAATGAACAGGTACTTTGTGTTAAGTGAGAGTTTTGTGATAGTTTGATTTTTTCTTTTAGGAAAGAAGAGGTGACATTCACCTTCCTTCTACTGGGTCCAGCCATCCGGTAGGGTGGCAATTGCCACAAGTCTTGTTGGACCAGTATATGCATTAAACCTTTGTCTAAAGAGTTGATTTTTGTATGCACTTGCACCTTCTGCGCTTATTTTGCAGTAGCTATTTTTTGTTTATTCCTTACATTTGTCTAGGTCCTGAAGAAAGCCGGGTCGAGTGACCCTTCCGGCTGAAACATGTCGACCATATTAGCATCTAGTCAGGAATTAGTCTATATATTTTAAGACTATTAGGTGATTTTAAACATGACACTTGGACATACTCACAATAAACCTAGTTTTTTGCCCCAGTAGTCATTTTTAACTAGCACATACACTAGAGCACTGCACACATCTTCACTTAAACTGAATACTTGGAGTCCACATAGTTCGGATATACATCTGGTGAAGAGTTCCAACTGGAGTATCAGGGCCAGGTTTTCAGTAGGGCCTGTTGGCCAAAATACTATGGCCGGTATCCTGTTCTTCCATAGGTCCAGATGAAGAGGCTCCGCCACTCAGGGTGGGCTGATGGACTCTATAACCTTACCAATGTATGAACAAACTATCTGATCCTCCTGATCTCTAATTTGAGTTTTTTTTCTCCCACTAGTCGCAGTAGGTACCTGCTGCGTTCCTTTAGACTGAATATCTCTGGTTAGTTGTTAGGTTCTTGAGTGGGGATTTGAGATCTTTCAGTCTTTAATTATTTTCCCTATGACCCTTCTGTATATTTTGTTGTTAGTCCCTCTATTGATCAACAAACTCCACATAAATGTAATAAGGTGCATGAAAAATGTGATTCTCTACTTACTCAATGCCTCCTTGTAGACTCGTGGAGGTTAATCAATCCATCTAATAGAGAATTTTCTTTTTTCTCTCCACCTCATGGTTCCCTTTCTAGACTTGATCATATCTTTAGTTCTGTAGTGCTTTCTCAAAACCTCATCAGCTCCACTATTGAACCCATAGTGATCTCTGATCATGCACCAATTATTGCAGATTTCGATTTATTCCCGGTACATTCCAAATCTAATAGATGGAGGTTTAATACCTCACTTTTTCTTGACCTCGCTTTCTCTACCTCTTTCATAAATTTTACTGAAGAATTTTTCAACATTAATATGACTTCTGAAATCTCCCCTCAGCTACTTTTGGAAACCATAAAAGATGTGGCCCGTGGACACATTATAGATTTTGTCTCCAAAAAGAAAAAAACGTTTATTAAACAGCACCAATCCCTATTGGCAAACATTAAACGCCTAGAGCATCGATGTTACTCTTTCTCTTCTGTGCCTCATTTTACAAGAACTTATTCGTGCAAAATTGCAGTTTAATAAAATATCTAAGGACAAGGCCTCTTCTATTTTACTTCGCAGTAGTGCCTGCTACTATAGCGATAGCTATAAAATGGGAAAGCTTCTAGACAATTATTTAAAGATCTGGAAACAAATCCACTAACTAGATTCCAAATCTACCGATGCATGAACTACTGTTTTTAATGATAATGAGATTTTAGCTAAATTTGTCAAGTACTATAAATCTTTGAATTCCCCTGATTCTCAATCACATCCATCACAGTAGATGTCTATTTCCCAGAAATTAAAACCCCTAATAGTAAACATGTTGATTTTTCTCACCTAGAAACTAATTTATCTTTGTCAGAAATTGTTTGTGCTCTCCAATCTGTTAAAAAAGGTAAAACTCCAGGACTGGATGGATTCACGGTCAAAATATTTCTATATTTTTCTAACATTCTGCTCCCCAGATTAATACATCTTTTTCCATTTTTCTCCCATTCTGTTTCTACTGGTGGTACCTTTCAGGAGGCTATTATATGTTTAATTCATAAAGATGGCAAGGACCCAGCTTTCTGTAAAAACTACAGATACATTTTCCTAGATAATGTGGATTATACATTTTTCACTAAATATTAGCGTTATGCCTTGACCTCTTTCTGCCTTTGATAATTGGTAAGGAGCAGGCTGGATTTGTTAAAGGCAGACTTGCATCTGATAACTCTAGATTGTTCTTTAATGTATTGAATGAAGCCTCCTCTCCATTGTATTCCCATGTGGCCATTTCCATAAATGCAGAGAAAGCGTTTGATCGTATAGATTGGTCTTTTTTACTTACATTTTTGTCTTGACATGGATTAGGTTCCCACTTCATCCTGCTTATTTCTTTACTTTATGAATTTTCCATGGCATCTGTTCTTGTTAATGGAAGGATTTCCAACTACTTTCCCTTGAAACGTAGCTAAACTTGGATAAAACTGAAATCCTTCCACTTCCTAAATTCTGTTTTAAACAGCCATTTTTAGCCACAGTTTTTTGTTGGAATATGACCAAAATTAAATATTGGACTATCTGGTTTACTTCTTCCATCAAGGAGAGAGGATGTAGCCTTACGGCTATAGCGGTCGACCTTGAAGATGGGCAACCGAGTTAGAGTCTCATCAACAACACTCAACATCCTGTGATTCTGGGTGTCACTTAATCTCCCCATGCCTAATAAAAATGAATGTGTCCATCTGTAACGAATCTGGTGCTCATGTAAAGCGCTCTCATACGTGATATCTTCGGATCTAATTCGCGCTATACAAAACTCTTTAAAAAAAAAGGACTCTATCACTGTGCATACAAAGGAGTGTTTTGATAGGGTTGATGAACTCCTTTCCTCATGGAATCCTCTCTTTCATTCCTGGTGGGGTTGTTTAGACTCCATTAAAAGGATGATTCCACCCATTACTTTATATAATTTATCCATGACTCCTGTGTGTATCCCTGTTTCATTTTTTCAACAAGTGGACTCAAAATTATCCAAATTTCTTTGGAGTAATAGGAAGTCTAAAAATTATTTTACTTAACTTCGGAAATCTTAACAAGAAGGTGGGGTTATTTTCCAGATTTAGGATTATACCATACAGCTTTTTGCTTAAAACAAGCATCTAATGGATTTCTTTGTTACGTTTCCCCTTTTCTCCCTTATGGCTAGACATTGAATGCTATTTTCTTACTCTTTTTTCTCCTTGAGAAGTCTTGTCCTTCTCTTTTAACACTTTTATCACAGCTTCCCCTCTATTTAAACATACTATACCCTATTAAAACCTCATGATCAATCTCCAATTGTAACTTGTAACTTCTTCTTAGACTCTTCCGTTTGGCATAATAATCTTATTACTATTAATAATCAATCATTATTTTGGAAATCCTGGTGACAAAAGGGTATGGCATGGGACAAAGATTTTTTTCCTAATGATCCTCCTCTTTCTTTTTCACTATTCCAATAAATGTTTAACTGCCCTCGCTCTTTGTTTCCTAAATAGCTTCTCCTTGTAAATATTCTTCTGGATGTACTTTATTCATTGTCAACTTCTCTGTTATTGTCACCATGGAAATCCTTCCTTTGCTCTAGTCTTTCGCCTTTCCTATGGCATCTTTATTTATAAATATCTGCATTCATTTATGACTTCTAGACCTAAAACTAAATTAGAAATTTTGGTCATGCGACCATCCGAATGGGGATCTCACACACCTTTTATTCCACTGTCCTCCTACTGCTTCTTTCTGGGAAAAGGTTTGATTTCAACTCTCTTCAATTTTTCATTTCAAGGTCCCTTTATCCCCTTTGACACCTTTTCTTGGTAGTTTATCTGAGGAGATCTCCTCGGATTTTGATAATTTGAATCTATTAGATCTCAAGTAGGCTCTAGCATTTTTAACAAATTACACTCTATTGGAAATGTTCATCAAATATTTCTTTTAAAGCTTGGTGGTAAAATGTTTGTCGTTATCATAGATTAGATACTTTTTTTGCTTCGTTGTATTGCCCTTTTGTTAATAGATACTTGTATTGGTTACCTTTATCTTTTTAGATGCTGTTGCTCATAAGTAGACTAATTATATTTCATCTGAAAACTTTAAGCCGCAATGAGCTGTTAATTTCTCTGCAATAGTTTCCCAATATTGTTTTTCGTTGTTTATGATAATTGTAACTTTTAATCTATCGTTTTATACTACATGATGTTATTACAAATTGGTTTTATCTTTGAAACCCCTCCCTCTTTCTTTCCCTTTCTTCTCCCTTCCCTCACTATACTCAAAATGTTAAACAGCTTCTCTTCTTATGCAGGATTTTATATTCCTAAACGTATTTCCGAATTATTTCTTCATTGGTTATTATTTTTTGTTACACTATTGTTATGTCTCAATAAAACTGCTTTACCTTAAAACAATGGAATAAAATGATGTACTTTCCTACACAGTATCTTTAATAAAATGACCAAGAACCTGTGTCTCTGGTCTATGACTGATGTAGAAGGCCTTCAACAGATATTGCCCTTGGTAGTGGGCTATAAAACTATGGTTACTTAAGGGAATTAATTTTGATATGATGCTAATTGTTAGCATTCATTTTGTCAGACTGAATGTAGTGAGTGAGAAATGTATTTTTAATTGATACTGAAATATGTATGCTTGCATTAGTTTAAAGTAATGTCTGTGTTGTTTTAGGCAGTACGTAGTTAGTTCTTTTTAGTTTGAAGTATGCTATCAGACCACATAGCTATATATAGGCTCTTGTTTGTGTTTTATAATGGGTGCCTAACCTGAAATTGGTCATCCAGCTCTCAGCTGAGAAACATGATGACCACATTTAACAGAAGAAATGAGCACTCGGATATTACACCTTAGAAAAAGCTGAATACATTGCAGTGGACAAGAAAAAAAAGCCTTCCCTCAAAGAACAATCTTGAGTATGAGCGAATAACTCAGACGTATGCACTTTTTTGTGTGGATTGGTTCTTGTACAGATGAAAATATAAGACAAGTTTCTCTTACTATTAAAGAGTCATCTCCCGCTGAAGAAGGCCCATTGCAGTCAAGATTGACAACATAGATATTTATAGCTCAACTAACACGCTTTCCAGGCATTACCTACAGACAACATGCACTTTTGGAACAGCAATACTTTCTGTTCCCACTACACATTAATGAAGGCATATTACTTGTTTACTTTCCATGGGTATTTAAACATTGTCTAGCAAACCTGTCCAGCTTCTGTATGTGCATATAGAAACAAAATTAAGTTTCAAGACACTAGAACATCTTGTGATGCATTCTTTTGTCAAATACAGAGAAAGTGGTCACCCTAAATAGATCTAGACTAACACCAGTGGGCAGTTAATCTTCAGAGCACAAGCGAGTATCATTTCTGACAGTCAGCTACCAAAGAAAAGAGTCTAGGACAATGGAGCATTTTATTTACATTACTCAGCAGCAAAAACAGTTGCACAATATCATAGAACGCTATGGAAAGAATATTCACTCTTCCTTAAAATATATTGGTACTTTGTGTACTGTATTAATCATTCAGGGAACACTGAAAGTGATCCTAAGCTTACAGTGCTACTGGCCTTATTGCACCTACATGTATATCTCTGAACATCATTAAGACAATGGTTATAGGTTACCAGAAAAAAAAAAGCTTTCAATAAAAGCACAGTGACCAGTCATGCAAGCAGTGCGATCACAATTAGTAGTAATAAGTAGCACATATGAAATGCATAGTAGAAAATAAACAAAGATCTAGAATAAATGTTGCCTTTTTCTGCTTGGTACTGAGTGCATGCGCACACTGTTTAATTTGATGACGTGTGCACAGAGTGGCAGATCAATGATTGAGTTATGCAGTGAGTGGGCCCTCAGATTTGGGATGAGCACTGCTGCTTTATGGCACCCAAAACGGGTCTTTATATTTTGGCTTCTCAAATTTTTCACTCCTGAAAAAACAGAACTGACTTGAAATGAAAATATGCAAAACAGCACACCCATAGTTTGTGCAAAGTAGCTCTGTGCTATTATGCTCAACTTCCTTCTTCCAAAATTAATTGTAGGTTTGTGGCAGGAAAAAAATCAACATGCCTAAAATCTTCCATCTTTTTCTACCCACTACTCTGAGACCGTTAACATTCCATATTAAAATTCTAATTGGAATCAAATCAGGCATTTGGGTCTATCAAATCCAGCGTCTTTGTCCACCAAAAGAATAACTTGGTCATGGCCTAACCTCCTCTTGTTTACGACTTCCTTTGAAATGACAAAAATGTGAGGACTTTTTTTTGTTTTTTCCCTAATATGCTCCCTGCCCAGTGAAATACAGACATAATTTGCTTCTCATTTGACCAGCCTACCCCCAAGGGAACCCTCCCTAATGATATTTTGGGTATGGTGGAAAATGTTACCCTTAGGAGCTCACTTCACCCTCCGGTATTTACCGATAGATAAAAAAAAACAACAATAAACAAAAAGTTTTCCCTGAGCTTTAATTTGATCAATAAAAATCCCTACCTCTTTAGGATCTCTGAAGTTAGACATTTTATTTTTCCACATAACCTTAAGTGAGGCTGGGAAACTCAGTTGCACTGTTGCACCCAAAGATCTTAGAATTGGCATACATTTTCCCAATTCCCACTGCCTATCCTGTGTGATTCTCAAAAGGTCTGACCTGTTCCAAATGGCCACTCCTCTTTCGTGAAACTACCAGCTTTTAAAGTCTCGGATAACACACATTCTTTTAGTGTATACATTTTGAAGTTAACCAAGATTCTCTGGGGAGTTTTCCAATTCAAATTTTTTGCAAAGGGATCTCTATGGATTCTCTGAATGTCAGCTTCTAACTCCTGGGGATCAACAGAAGGGATAGACTCCTTTAGAAATTTTATAAAGAAGCTTTTGATGTTATCGCCCTCTAGGCCTTCTAGGATGTTGCGAACTTTAATGTTGTTTCGTCTGGCATTATTATTTTCTATGGACTCAATTTTATCTAGTGTGGCTTTCTCCCAATTTTTTAATGACTGTATCTCAATGCAATTAGTCTAAACTTCTTTATTCAGGGCTTCAACTGAGGCTTCCATCACACAAATTATTTCAGTAATTGCCGACATTTTAGCCTCTAAAGTTTCACAAGAGTCTTGTATTTTGGCCTGATTCTTTTCCGAAATAGCAAACTTTGTCCTGATCTCCAAAGACAATGCTTCAAACATCTTGGCCAGGTCCAATTGCTTGGGACTATTTAAAGCTCGTTAAGGTAGAAGTTTGGCTCATCTCAGCAGCGAGCTGGCAGAGTCAGGGTCAAGGACACCACCACCATCTTCTAAGCCCTGAAATCTATTAGAAGTAGGGATATTTGATTGTATTGTCCCTTCAATTGAGGAATTATCATTTTTAGGATCCATTTCAACCTCTGGAGTCTCAATCGAGACCCCCTTGTCCTTGTCACTAGTGGGTTCTGCTATCTCAGGAATCGATAAACCAGCTTGTTGTATTTTTGCATGTACTTTAAAGTAGGATCTGAGAGACGGAGTTATCCTAACTTGCGGAGCTTCCTTCAACTGTCATATCGAGGTAACTGGAAGATATTGAGAGATCAAAGACTGGCTCCCCCCTGATTTCTTACCGGGGTTTCTTAATGACTGTTTTCCCAGAGTATATCTACTAGGGGCTTCTAATCCCTTCTCTCCAACTGAAGCCTCGGGTTGTGGGTGTAAAATAGTGGTGGTCTCAGAAGAAGTGGAAGGGTCAAATAATCCCCCCAACCTACTTGTTCCTGTACGACAGCTGATGTAGTAGATTTTGCCTTCCCTCTTCCCCCAGGAGGCTGCTTTGGGGGGAAGGTAGTGTTTGGATCCCCTCTGTCTAGGCACTTAACCCGTCTAGGGCTCATGGGCAGAGCAGAAACAGAGAAAAAAGCCAAGGAAACAAAAGATGGTTGGGGGTGACTGAGATGAAAGTGCTCTTACAACAGCAAAGGATCACCCAACCACTCAGCCCTCCAAACTCTGCTAACTGAATAATGAACCAAACAGGGCACCCGGCAGGGGTTAATCCTACCTGGAGTCCCTCGGTAAGAAATTCTTGATGAGGCATGCCTATCGAGGCAAACGCCGTCAGCGGCTCGAAGCAGCTGTCCTCCGACATGCGGAGCCAATGTATGTCTATCAGCCAGCTCAGGCAGCTCCAAGTCCGAGCACGATCCACAAGCGGGAAGAATGGAGCAGAGTCACCGGCCCCCTCTGCCGGCTGCCGAAAGACACCACGGGAAACAGGCAGCAGCACGGAGGCAGACAGCACAACGCCCACCAGTAAGCCGCTAAGCCGATATGACCACGGGAAAAGCAGGGACTAGACACAAACTAGTGGGTAACGGAAGGCTGAAAGTTTTGAGGCAGGGAATGCAGGTTAGATTGCAGCCAAGAGCAAGCTCGGGAGGTTGATTTGGCATCCGTGGGGAGAGGAGCTCGCGGCGAGACTAACCCGCCGCCATGTTCCCTCACCTCAGTACCTTCATTTTAATTACTCACTCCGTATTACGCTACTCCAGTGTATAAGAGTTTCCTTTATGACATTGCACTCCACGGTATTTATAGTATGCCTCTCCACTTTACTACACTCCAGTATACGCCAATAAATTCCATGCAAATCCTCTGTACGTTACTCCACTCTACTCCACCCAACTCCAATGTACGCGACTCCTGTCTACACCACCATACTATGTGCTATTATACTGTTTACCGGTATATTCTATTCAACTTTCATGCATGCAGTTTACTGATGAACCCTGCACTGTACTGCTTGCAACTGTACGATATTCCACGGTATGCAACTCCACTTTACGCTATTCCACTATATGCTATTTCTCTAGGGCCCATTTTATGGTACACTATTGGAACGTACACTATTCCAGTCTACACTCCTCCAATCTATGGTACTCAATTCTACTAATATGCAATATACGTCACTGCAGTGTACAATAATGTACTGTATGCTATTTCACTTTGCAAAACTGCATTCTGCACCACTGCACTAAACAACACTTCAGTCTACATCACTTGATGCTACCCTTCTATAATTAACCCCATTAAATTGAACAACACTCTACGGTACTCTACTCCTCTATATGCCACTCCAATGTACATCTCAGGATTTAATATGAGTAAACTATCTTTTATTACAGTAAACTCTACTTAATTGTATGGTACTCCATCGTATGGCAGTAGACTTTAGGCTATTCCAGTATAGGCAGTTGCACTGTACCATATTGCACTGCACATCACCCTAGTGTACACTATTCCGCCACTCCACTTTATAACACTCCACTATATGCCACCACAGTCTAGATGAATACACTGTTTACATGTGCTCCAACCCGCTTTTTGTTTGAAAATGCTCCCTTGATTTAATGAGCTCTGGCTGATGAACATGCACACAGTGAGTGATATGGAGACCTGAGAAGATTTTGGGCAGCATTTCCAGCACCCCTAAAAGAATGTGTTGCTCTCTCCTGAAGAAGGACAACTATCCTGAAACATTTGTCCAGAGATACCCAAAACTGGCGGAATCAACAAGGGTGAAAAAGTAATGACTGTCACTGAAGCGACTGCATTTACAACAAAGAATTGGGGCAAACTGAGTGCTGGGATGTGAGGCAGGGTGCTCCCACCCTCTTTTTATCTTACGAGTTCACATTCCAATTTTGAGGTCATTACTTTAAAACCGTGAATGGTTTGCAAAGGGGGCATGTCCTGGAGCCGATGTAAGAAGAAGCAGGCTGTGGAGCTCCGGCTGGCATACCCCCCAATAAACAACTATCCTGAGCCCCGGGCACATTTATTTCGAGCCCAGCAGCCAGCGAATTGACTCAGGAGCACGCCTCTCTCACCAAAACTATTCGGCGGTACTACTCCAGAAGCTTTTAAAACGACCGATTATTTGTGTGGTGTGGTGTCACGTACTGTGTTTTTAAACACGGCTGGCATCCTACCAGTCACCTGACCTTGAGCGCACAGCTGGCGATATAGCTGTAGTCGCGCTGTTACTTCCACGCAACTCTACAAACAAAGCGGCCGCCATCTGGGCAGGCGTGCACGCTGACCACGCCCCCGGTGAGGCCACGCCCACTTCCTGACGACATAAAACACCGACCTTACGGTGTCAACACAATTCCTTCCCAGTCCTGAGGCGGAAGCCGGGGCTGGCGGTACTACTCCAGAAGCTTTTAAAACGACCGATTATTTGTGTGGTGTGGTGTCACGTACTGTGTTTTTAAACACGGCTGGCATCCTACCAGTCACCTGACCTTGAGCGCACAGCTGGCGATATAGCTGTAGTCGCGCTGTTACTTCCACGCAACTCTACAAACAAAGCGGCCGCCATCTGGGCAGGCGTGCGCGCTGACCACGCCCCCGGTGAGGCCACACCCACTCTTTTCAGGGATAAATGTGCACGTACAGGAAGCGCAGCGGACGAGCGCAGCGGGAGCGCCGTTTGCGCGCCGAAGGCGCGCCTAAGGCAAGCCCGTCTGCGCCCGTCATCGCCAAGACATCGCCTCTCGCCAGTCCCCCTGCACAAAATCCCCCACTTCGTTTCAGCTATGACAGAGACCATCTCCTTTCATTAAAGGACAAAACTAGATGCAACAAGCTCGAAGGTCGCCTCGGACAAACTGCACTTCATTGTGAGTCCTGCAATTTTGCTACGCCCCTGCCCAGCCTGGTAAGT
Source organism: Triturus cristatus (assembly GCF_964204655.1). Classification (NCBI taxonomy): domain Eukaryota; kingdom Metazoa; phylum Chordata; class Amphibia; order Caudata; family Salamandridae; genus Triturus; species Triturus cristatus. The sequence goes on from NC_140589.1 coordinate 747,754,973, forward strand.
GGTACAGCAGCAATACCTAAGCTGCCTTCCCTCCGGGTTCTGCAATTGAATGTCAGATCTCTCGTAAAGCACCATGCAGAAGTCAACACTCTCATTACGGACGAAAACCCAGATATTCTGTTCATATGTGAAACCTGGCTCCATAACGACCAAACCAGCATTTTAAATCTCACGCTGCCTAACGGTTTCTCCATGAAACTGGTTAACAGAGACTCTAGGGGCGGTGGAATAGCCGTTGTATACCGAACCACATACAACTGCTCCTTCATCAAAGAAGAAATCTGGGGCTGCGAATGCGCACGCTTCAAGATTGCCACTTGCCCGCAATTCACTCTCTCTGGCCTTTACATCTATCGGCCTCCTGGCCCCTCCGCCAGATTCATTGAGGAACTCTTGGAACTTGCTCACACCTTGGCAGTCTCTTCCCCCAACTTCACCATCTTGGGTGATCTCAATCTCCACTTCGACTCCACCACTGACCCCATTATCAAAAACCTGCTAGCCGACATCACGGCCTTGCAGTTAAACTCCTTGGTTCATTCCCCCACCCACATTGCTGGGCACATACTGGATCCCGTTTTCTCTAATTTATCGGAAGTCACGGCTGATCCCCCTGAACCCATGGGCTGGACTGATCACTTTCTTGTTAAATTAACCATTATGGCAAAAAAAACGCCCCCCAAAGTTGCGGCCAACTCCAGCCACAAACGACCAAGGCACAAACTCGTCTCCGGAGACCTCATCAACCACCTAGGAGAATTTCACCTCCCCGATAAGAATAGGGATATTAATACAGTATACGCCGCCTTCCACGAATGGATAGTCACAGGGCTTGACGCCTTAATTCCGCCCAAATGGACTAAAACCCGCAGTTCCCCCTCTAACCCATGGTACAATGACTCACTCAAAACATTACGGAAAGAGTGCAAAAAAACCGAACGCGAGTGGAGGAAAGACTACTTAGACTCTAGCAAAACCCTTTACCTATCTAAACTTCGCACCTACCACAAGGCGATTCGCACTACTCGAGCCTCCTTCTACGCAAAGGAAATCGAACGCAGCTCCAATCCCACCAAATCCATTTTCAACTTAGTCCAAAATCTCCAGAAAATCCCCAATCCAGGCTCTTGCATCACCTCCCTGAAACAATGCGAGGACCTTGCCACCTTTTTTACTGAAAAGGTGAGGAAGATCTACGCGTCCTTTCCACAAGACGATGCTACGCCCACTAACACCCCCCATCCGACGGCAGAGACATCAAAACTGCTAAGAATACCCGACATATCCCTCGACGACCTTTCTAAACTATGTAGACAGGTCAAGTCTGGTTCCCCAGCAGACCCCATGCGACCGTCCAAATTCTTGGAATCACTTGACTTCTTCCTCCCCCCGCTTGCCAAACTACTCAATCTCTCCTTTTCCTCAGCGGTGGTCCCCACTTGTTGGAAATCTGCTTGGGTTTCACCCATCATCAAAAAACCCACATTGGACCCCAATAAACCAGAAAATTTCCGGCCTATTTCACTGCTCCCCTGGACGTCAAAACTGGCTGAAGCTCATGTCAACAAAATACTATCCCATCACATGCAGCAAAACCATGTCCTGGACCCTTCCCAAAACGGCTTCAGGCCAGGTCACAGCACTGAGTCGGCTCTGCTGACCACTACGGAGCACCTTCGAGGTATCCTAGACGCCGGTCAAAGTGCCGCGCTGATCCTGTTGGATCTCAGCGCGGCCTTTGACACGGTCTCACACAACATCTTGCTGAAACGACTTGAGGCCATTGGGATTGACGAATTAGCCCTTGAATGGTTCCAGTCCTTCTTAAAAGACAGGTCCTTTCAAGTTTCAGCTCCACCCTACATCTCTCAACCCCACTCCATCGGGCAAGGGGTCCCCCAGGGGTCGGCGCTTAGCCCATCCCTATTTAACCTATACGTTCAGCCTCTCGCAGTGGTGGCAAAAGAGTGGGACCTTACGCTGGTGTCGTACGCTGACGACACACAGCTGGTCATCACACTCTCAGAAGGTCCATCACCTACGGCAACCAAATTCAGAGATGGCCTCGCAGCAGTTGCTAGGTGGATGACACTCAACTGCTTGCAGCTAAATGCCGGGAAAACGGAGGTCCTCCTCCTGGGAAAAAACCCCACCCTTTGGAACCATCATTGGTGGCCCTCTGTGCTTGGCCCCACCCCCGTGCCAAAAGATGTCGTCAAAAACCTAGGTGTCTGGCTCGACCCCTCACTTAGCTTTCAGTCCCACACGAAGAAAGTGGCAGCTACGTGTGTGGGTCTCATGAGGAGCCTCAACCCCATACTTGGATTCTTTGACTCCAAAACCCGCCAACTCATTATACAATCTATGATTCTTGCCCGGCTGGATTATGCCAATGTCTTACTCTTGGGGGCAAACAAAGCTGAACTAGCAAGACTGCAACGTATCCAGAACTCGGCCGCCAGAGCAGTAGTTGGTCTCCCACGTAGGTGCTCTGCCAGAGCCACCATCCGTAATTTGCACTGGCTGCCAATTGAATCTCGGATCCACTTTAAAACCCTGACCATGGCATTTAAAATTCTCAACTCTGATTGTCCTGAACTCCTGCGCCCGCTTCTGGTACCATACACGCCCCAGCGCAACTTGCGCTCACTGGGACAACACCTCGTGATGGTCCCCCGAACTAAGCTCTGCAGACAGGGTGGACGTTCCTTCAAAGTCTTAGGGGCTAAGCTATGGAACTCCCTACCTCTGCACAACCGTACCCAAACCAATCTGATCGCTTTCCGAAAGGAACTCAAAACCCATCTCTTCTCTGTCATCTAATTCCTCTGTTGGTCCCCCCTCCCCTCAGGTACTGGTTAGGTCAGCGCCGGGACGCTCCGTTGCTGGGGCAGCTGTTTGCGCTTTAACAAATAAATAACATAACATATTGCAGTGAAATACTGACGGCATTGGACTGGAAGTACCCGGCCCGAGAGACTCAAGATGGCGGTTGGAAGGGGAAAAGGTAACTAATCCCCGGCAGTGCGACTGCGGCCCAAGACGATGGAGACTGACAAGTATCATCGTGAACAGTAGGGGTAAGAGCCAGGAGTGCAGGCTTCGAGCTTTGAGAACCGGCTGCTGCAGACTTAGCAGTGGCCATTGGGTGCATCGCGGCAAGATGGAAGCAGAAGCTGTGGTCGTGACCTAGGTATGAAGTGACAGGCTTCGGCCACAAGACTCAGGTGGGGGGTTGCGATCTCTGAGAGAGTGCCGTGAAGCTTCTGTTTCCCCCCCTCCCCTGGGCCGCCTTATAAGTAGCACCCTGTGCTGGGGGAGCGGGCCCCCCTCCCTCCTCTATCACCCCCCTGGAGAAGTGTGGATGCATCGAAAGCGTGCAACGACTGGGAGGAGGCCTGAAAGATGGAACAGGAAAGCACCCCCTGAGTTGCTGTAACAAAGGGAGCGAATGAAGGCGTGCAGCTGGCTGTAGTGTGAAGAATTCACCGGGAAGGAGGATGTAACTGTGCGGCGCTGGGGAGTAACAGTGAGACGACAGCGGATAGGACCTGGGTGAGCCTTCAGGTGATGCATTGATGGCCGAGTGCCATAAAAGAGTGGTGTAATTTGTTATAAGGAGGCGCAAGTACTGAGAGAGGGTCACCCCTGCCCTACTAGAGCTCCCCAGTAATTATATGAGCCCTGTACCCAGGAGGGATCAGAAGAGGCACGTAGAGTAAAGAATTACTACAGGACTAAACTTACTCCTCGAAGAGCATCGGCTTTGACCACCTGGGGGGAGACCAGGACTTTAAGTTCAATACATGCAGAGAGGCCCTGTGTGGCCTGGGGATAACTGGAGTGAGCGGAAAAAGAGGGGAGAAAACAGGCAGGAGACTGAACAGTTTGTACAATCTCATGCTTTGAGCCCTGTAGGAGAGTGAGACATATTAGTTTGCCATAATAGATGACGCAACCCAGGAGCCTAGAGTGCACAAAGCTCGGGCTATCCGGTGGCAGTAGACTGTGATATTACCGAGAGGGGGGAAAAATAGCTAGAATTTGGCCTGGTAAATAATCTCTAGCCCACGGAACGACTGCAGCAACTAAATTAAAATTGGATCGCACTAATAGACTTCCTCTACAAGCTACAAGTAAAGACACACTGTGAGAGATGGGAAAACCGTGAAGGTGAAGTATTCGGGGGAATAACTTGGCAAAGCTCTGCATTCTGCAGGGTAAGGTATACAATCCCACAACCATTAGATCACACTGTTTTTTTGGTTTACTCCAAGTTTGGATGGGAACTAGTTTGCATGGACCTGTCCTGGGGAGGGGGGGTGTTTTTTTTTTTATTGTTTTTTCTTGGGAATTGTTTTGGGGGGCCAGGCGTGTCCCATGTACGAAAATTGCAGGCGTGTTGTTGCAACCAGTACAATGGTAGATCTTAAATGCATCTCTTGGAATGTACGGGGGATGCATACATTATCAAGGCGGCATAGGATACATGCTTATTTAGTCAGGAAACGCACGTTATAGCAAAAGAGGGGGCAGCACTCCAGTGTAGATGTCGAGGCCAGGTGTTCTATACCAACTACTTGGCTTTCGCACGGGGAGTCCTGTTTTGGGTGAGGGCTGGGGTACCCTTACAATGTACGAATGAAATGATTGACTCAGGGGGAAGGTATATCATACTTTTAGGTAGACAAGATGGGAGGTGTATAACTTTGGGTAGCAGGCCGCGTTCCTGACCCAGCTTTCCAGAACGTTGGCCCCAGTGTTGATGGGATTAATAATATTAGGAGGGGATTTTAACTGTGTCACTGATGTAGGATTGTATCGATCGCACCCACCACTCCCTGATGCTTCTACACATAAACTAGCAGAAGTGCGCAGTAACTATGTCAGGGTTCACGGGAGGTTTCCTCCTCGTGACCCTTCTGTAGCCGTTGTCTCTGCCCCTCTCACCCATCGGCCAAGTTTAGACCTCTCTGTGTCCCAGTTGGCAGGCATACTGGCGGCGTTGGATTTCCAACATGGCTGCCAGCATACCTACTGTTGAGCAGTCTAGTCTTCCTTGGAATCACGGGTTTGGTGAAGCGAGCATCAACGTTCCATGGCTCACTTCACCGAGGATACCAACCTATTCAGCAGCTTTCCTGACCTCAGTCACGCAAGTTTAGTCAGGGTAGTTTTGTGGGTTCCTCATGCTTAGCTCCGGCGGTTCCAGTGAGTCTTCCAAGTCCCAGGTTAGTGTATTTTCAGGCGCATGCTCAATAAGAGCTGGTTCTGCACATGACTACAATTCTTTTGTTTGTTCTCTGAGGAGCAAGAAGTGTGGGCGTGATCTATACTTCACCTCACATTGCAGAGTAGTGAGTTTAAAGGCTGCACTAATGAGAAGATTCGGGTGCAGCGTTCGACACACTACTTCCTAGAAAGGTTCCTAGAATTAAAGGGTCAAGTAAATGCAGGCACGTATTCATCCTCACGCTGCGTTTGGCCTTTAGACTCCCAATTGTAGAATGGCAATAGAAAAGAAACCTAGCGATAGTTCGATATGTAAATAGTTATCCAACCTAGTACATATTAATACCTGTCAAAACTCCAGTTCTCATAAGAAAATAAAACAAGGTATTACCTCAGATAAGGAAGTTCTAAATAGATGCAGAAACAAGAAGACTCTAGTATACAGTGAGTTGGCCAGACATAATATGAGTATCAACCCACAGTTTTTTCCCATAATTGTTCAAGTTAAGCAAATACTTACCTTGTGTTTCTTGTATTAAGCGCTGCATTAAGAAGGCACATGTACATCTCCTACATCTCCTACAAGAGAGAGCGAGAAAGAAAGTCGAGTCAAAACCTTCTCCAGGTATCAAATCAAGCACCACTAGAGAAGTCAATAGAAGAGAGGCTTAGCTCTACGGTTGTGCTGGTAAGATAAGATACCTTATAATACATACATGTAAGTAGAAATAAGAAGTGATATTAAGAAATGTAATTAATTACAGTTTGGTGAGACGAAAGAAGAAGACGAAGTTGAAGAGGCAGAGCAACCACCGAGCTGTCTCTTCTCTTCTCTGTCCCAATCCCTTTCCCTCCTTGGTACTTACCTGTGAATGATTGTAAAGAACCAAGCAGGAACGTTCTAAGAGGGGTATTGGGAACTAGGCCTTGTTCTGCTCCTGTGTTGTTAAGGTTACTGAGACTAGTCCTGACAGAGTGAAGTGCCCAAGTTGGTACTAACACCCGAGCAGAATGGCAGAAGGTTTAGATTTAAAGTAATTAGGAGACATCCTGGGAAATATTCAAAGAGATTTAGAAGCAGTCAGAGAGGAAAATAAAATCCTGAAGCAGGAAATACTCAGTTGTAAAATGAGAGAATCAGGCCCTGAAGCAGGTCAGAAAACCACAACATTCGAAACCCAAAAAACAAACACGGGCCCAATGTCCTTTGCTTCTACCCAAGATATTAATTTGCTGTCACCTGTAATACCCCTCGCCCCCCCAGAGCGTTCAACGGGGACCCACAAAAGTCGCAAATCTGTTTGACCCAGTGTTCCCTTCACTTTATGTGCCGCCCTACGATTTTCCCTGATGCTCAATCTCGTGTGGCATTCATCCTGTCATACTTAAGCAGGGACGCTGCCTCCTGGTCAATGCTTTTAGTGACTAAAGATGATCCAATCTTGGATAACTTCAAAAACTTTAAGAAGGAGTTTTTCCGAATTTTTGATAGGAGAAAAGCATCACAGGCTACGGACAAGGAGTTACTAGAGCTAAGACAAGGTAGCCGAGAGTTGGCGAATTACCTGGCCCAGTTCAACAAACTTGTAGTGGAGACAGATCGTCCAGAAAATAAGAGGGAAGCAGTGTTCTATCGAGGGCTAAAAGAAGAACTAAATAATGCACTATCTCAGATTCTGAACCGTCCTACAGAAATCTCGGCCTTGATAGACTTGGTCTTAGAGATAGATTTTCAGCAGAACAAACGAAAGGGAGAAAGGAAACGAGACTTTCGATCGAGTGTTCCTCGTTTCGACTAAATCAAACCAGAGGCCCTGCGGTTTACAGAAAATTCAGCTGAGGTTGAACCAATGCAGATCGGCACTATCCGAGGTCCCTTGTCCAAGGAGGAAAGGAAAAAAAGCTGTGTATGTACTGTGGAGGTAGCGGACATTTTGTGAAGGCTTGCCAGAAGAGACCCAAAACTCCCATGAAGGAGAAGGAAAACTTGCCGCACCACCAGTAAATGGAGTTGGACTGGTGGATGCGAGCAAGGAAACAACTCCAATAAACCATCAATTAGCAAATACGTTGCAAGTTTCTTCACCCCATTTGATTTTGGCCCTAACATTAAAATTTCAAAATGTGGTCTTGAAAGAAATTACAGTCATGATTGATTAGGGAGCTACCGTAAACTTTTGCGACCAGAAATTTGCTGTCCACATAGGACTTCAGGCCATCAAGAAGGAAAGAAGTGAGCTGGTCAGAGCCGTAGACGGTACAGACTTAACGTCCGGCCCCATAACCAGTCATACGGAACCAGTGCAAATGATCACTAGGGAAGGTCATCAAGAAATTCTCCTGTTCAACCTTATCGATGCTCCACAGTTCCAACTGATCTTAGGGCTCCCTTGGCTAAGGGAGCACAACCTCTCCATCGATTGGGGAGCTCGAACTTTAAAGCTGGATTCTGAATGCTGCAAAAAACATTGTTTTGAGGAAAAAGAAATCCAGTGAGAACCTAGTATGGCCGCTCAGTTATGTGAGAACGGAGTATCAGTATGTGTGATACAAACAACTGAAATGCCAGAAGAACTTCAAGATTTAGCAGATGCATTCGATGAGGTCAAGGCTGAAAAGCTGCCAGTGCACCGGTCATATGATTGCAAGATCGACTTAGAACCAGAAGCAAACCTACCATGTAGCCGCATCTACGCCTTGACAGAAAAGGAAAACTTGCATTTAAAAGAATATTTGAAAAGAAATCTTGAGAATGAATTCATCAGACCATCTCAAACTCCAGTCTCTTCCCCCCTTTTCTTTGTGCCAAAGAAGGGGGGAATCTCAGGACTTGTATAGACTATGGAGCAATCAACAGGATAACAATTAAAAACTGTTACCCACTGCCACTCATCTCCGTACTTATTGACCTAGTGAAGGAGGCAAAAATCTTCACTAAATTAGACTTACGCGGAGCCTGCCACTTAATCAGACTTCGGGAAGGTGATGAGTGGAAAACAGCCTTCAGGACCAAATACGGCCTCTATGAATACCTGGTGATGCCGTATGGACTGTGTTACGCACCACCAAAGTTCTAATAATTCATCAATGACGTCTTAAGCGATTTTATCGATCAATGTGCGATAGTGTACATAGACAAACTTTTGATCTATTCAAACAGATAGGAAGGACATCGATCGCAAGTATGAGCTGTGTTACAACGTCTAAGAGAAGAACCTCTATATGTAAAGTTAGAAAAGTGTTTATTCAACACAAATACAGTAGAGTTCCTAGGATTTGTATTATCGCCAACTGGAATAACGATGGATGAACAGAAGGAGAAGTCAGTGACGGAGTGGAAATTCCCCTCAACAATCAAGGAGGCTCAGAGCTTCATCGGGTTTGCGAACTTTTAGAGGAGATTTATTCAGGAATTCTCCCCAAACATTCCACCCTTAACACGAATTTTGAAGGAAGGCGTACCCTTCAAATGGTCTGAGGAAGCCGAGAAGGCCTTCAATCTGCTGAAAGAGATTTTCACCACTGCTCCCGTCCTACTGCATGCAGACCCCTCCGAACCATTTTACCTAGAAACTGACGCTTCAGAATTAGCCATCGGGGGCATACTTTCACAGAGACATAAAGACACCGAACAGCTGCATCCTGTAGCTTGCAGTTCCCGTAAGCTAAATCCAGCCGAATGTAACTATACCATCACAGAGAAGGAACTACTGGTGATTAAAGACACCTTTAAGGACTGGAGACATTATTTGATGGGTGCTAAGCACACAGTGACGGTATTTACTGACCACCGAAACCTAAAGTTTCTATGATCTGCCTGAACTCTTACACCTCGTCAACTCCGATGGTCACTCTACTTTGCACATTTTGATTTTGTCATCACTTTCAGGCCTGGTTCTAAGAATGGAAAAGCAGACGCATTATCCAGGTTGGATACTGAACACCAGAAGACAGTGGTTGAAAACCAACAGATCATTCCTGCAGATAAAATCTTTGGAACCATTTCCCTAGTACCGTTCGAAGAACAAATTTGAGACCTTAAAACAGAATCCAACATGGATGATTGGATTGCAGAAGATCCCCAGAGAGTCCTCTTAGATGGCTTGCCTTATCACGGAAACGCATTATTTTTGCCCACAAGAGATCTCCAATTTAAGGCCTTACATGAATGTCACGACAATCCATTGGCTGCTCATAAAGGAGTGCAGAAAATAGCAGACCTGGTCAAACAAAGATTCTGGTGGCCACACATGAGCAAAGACATATGCCAGTATGTTCTGGGATGTGAGCATTGTGCACGGGGAAAGTCGGACAGGCAAGCTCCTAAGGGGCTGTTGCAACCACTGCCCACCCCCCACACCCTTAGCACACAGTTTCTCTAGACCTCATTGTAGACTTACCCTCTTCCCAAGGTTTTGACACTATCCTTGTTTGTGTAGACACCTTCAGCAAAATGACTCATTTCATACCATTCAAGGGAACACCCTCAGCCAAACAACTGTCCCAGCTTTTCAATCAAAACATAATCCATCTTCATGGCATCCCCAAGGTGTTAATAACTGATAGGGGTTCTCAGTTTTTGTCCCAATTTTGTAAGGCGTACACCAAAGGGTTATGCATAGACCATCGATATTCCACTAGTTTCCACCCAGAGACTGACGGACAAACTGAGCGCACCAATCAGGAGTTAGAACAATATCTTAGGTTCTATTTATTGGATGAGGAAGGCGACTGGCCTGATTATTTATGGACGGATGAGTATGCCCATAACAACGCCTAAAACGTGTCCACTGGTTACTCACCTTTTTACATGAATTTAGACAGACACCCTAATTAACAGGTACAACTTGATAGTATAGAAGTACCGGCAGTGCAGGAAATTGCCCAACACGTAGCTAGAATTCATCAGTCAGCAACACAAAATTTGATACTCGCAAAAAGCCGTTACAAACTCTTTGCTGGTCAAAAAAGAAAGAAAGAACCCAACCTCCAAGTAAGGGATCAAGTTTGGATCGGCACAAAAAATCTTAAGCTGAAAGGTACCCGTAAGTTTCAGCCATGCTTTATAGGTCCATATCCTATTGAAAAAATGATCACCCCAGTAACATACCGGTTAACACTGCCAGGCACTACCAAAATTCACCCAGACTTTCAGATTTCCCTACTTAAATAGGTTCAACCAGGCTTACAAAGAACAATTCCTTCTCTCCCTCTAGTTATTGATGGTGAGGTTAAATATGAAGTGAAAAGAATCTTGGATTCCAAAAAAGTTCACAATGACCTTTTCTACCTTATTGACTGGAAGGGTTATGGACCAGATGAACGATCCTGGGAAAAAAGTTTGAATGTCCATGCTCCCCGATTGATCAGGGCCTTCCATGCCAAGTTCCCTACTAAACCACGACTGGAGGAAACCCGATGAGAGGGGGTACTGTCAGGCTTCACGTGAGGTTTCCTCCTCGAGACCCTATTGTGGCTGTTGTCTCTGCCCCTCTCACCCATCGGCCAAGCTTTAGACCTCTCTGTGCCCCCGGTTGGCAAGCATGCTGGCTGTGTTGGATTTAGAACATGGCCACCAGCATACCTACAGTTTAGCAGTCTAGTCTTCCTTGGAATCCCGGGTTTGGTGAAGCACGCATCAACGGTCCATGGCATCTTCACCGAGGATACCAACCAATTCAGCAGCTTTCCTGACCTCCGTCGTGCAAGTTTGGTCAAGGTAGTTTCGTTGGTTCCTCGCGCTTAGCTCCGGTGGTTCCAGTGAGTCTTCCAAGACCCAGGTTAGTGTATTTTCAGGCGCATGCTCAATAACTAGTCAGAGCTGGTTCTGCGCATGACTACAATGAGTAGAGTTCTTTTGTTTGTTCTCTGAGGAGCAAAAAGTGTGGGCGTGATCTATACATCGTCTCACATTGCAGAGTAGTGAGTTTAAAGGCTGCACTAATGAGAATATTCAGGTGCAGAGTTCGGCGCACTACTTCCTAGAAAGGTTCCTAGAATTGAAGAGTCAGGTAAAGCAGGCACGTATTTATCCTTACGCTGCGTTTGGCCATTAGACTCCCAATTGTTGAATGGCAAAAGAAAATAAGTAGCAATAGTTCAATATGTAAATAGTTATCCAACCTAGCACATATTAATACCTGTCAAAACTCCAGTTCTCATTAGAAAATAAATCAAGGTATTACCTCAGATAAGGAAGTTCTAAATAGATGCAGAAACAAAAAGACTCAAGTATACAGTGAGTTGGCCAGATATAATATTAGTATCAACCCACAGTTTTCCCCATAATTGTTCTAGTTAAGTAAATATTTACCTTGTGTTTCTTGTATTAAGCGCTGCATTAAGAAGGCACACGTACATCTCATACATCTCCTACACGAGAGAGAGAGCGAAAGTTGAGTCAAAACCATCTCCAGGTATCAAATCAAACACTACTAGAGAAGTCAATAGAAGAGAGGCTTAGCTCCACGGTTTTGCTGGTAAGATAAGATACCTTATAATACATAAATGTAAGTAGAAATAAGAAGTGATATTTAGAAATTTACTTAAATTACAGTTTTGTGAGCAGAAAGAAGACGAAGTTGAAGAGGCAGAGCAACCACGAGCTGTCTCTTCTCTGTCCCAATCCCTTTCCCCCTTGGTACTTACCTGTGAAGGATTATAAAGAACCAAGCAGGAACGTTCTAAGAGGGGTATTGGGAACTAGACGTCGTTCTGCTCCTGTGTTGTCTAGTCCTGACAAACTAGCAAAAACATGGGGATTAGTGGCAACACTCTGAAGACGGGAGCTGTTCCCTTTTTTCTGTATTGCATGAACTCCATATAAGACTGGATTCTATATTATTCTCTCTGGATATTCATGAGAGAGTGCAAACTAGCGAATACCTCGCTAGAACATTCTCGGACCATAACCCAGTATTACTGAGCCCAATCTGGTCCTGCTAGCGGCCTAAAATCCCGACTTTGTGACTGAAACCAGAGACATTTGAAGATCAGGTCTTCTGAATGACAGTGGGCACTGCGATTGGACAATATTTCTTAGAAAATTCCAACACTAACGACTTCCAAATTAATTGAGTTGGATTTTTAAGTCAGTTATTCGAGGCGTTGTATCTCAGAGTCCGTAGGGGTGCAAAAGGCATTACTGCAGGATACTATGGCGGCAGAGCAGAGACTATGGGACCTGGAGATGGACAGACCAGAAAGGAGAGATATACAGGAAGAGCTCCTAACAGCTAAAGAAGCAGTGGCTGAGCAAGTTGAGAGGCTCCACTGTTTCGATTACCAAAACTATATAGTTAGAGCCCACTCGGAAAGGGACAAATCTGGAGCCTTGCTGGCCTGGTTGCCCAGCCCAGCTAGGAGAGGGTCGGTAATATTAGAAATAAAAGGACAGGGAGGTGAGACCTTATACCGCCAGCAGGACATTAATAATAATTTCCTCGAATACTACACAAATTTATATAAAAGTAAACACCCGACGCCTCAAGACATAGCTCCCTTTATAGGAAACATGGAGCTCACCTGCAGTGTCGGAAGAAATACAACCACCCTGGGGATATTGAGATGACTGAGGTGAGGGGGGCAAAAAAGAATATGGCCAGAAATAAGACGCCAGGCACAGATGGACTCCTGGTGGAGTTCTACTCGACATATGCTGATTTACTGGCTCCTACATTGGTAGAGCCCTACAATCAGGCGATGCAGGAGTGACATATTCCCATTATAACGAGAGAGGCAGTAATTATATCACTACTAAAACGAGAGAAACCGGCATGTGACAAAGCGGCCTACCGGCTGTTGTCCATGCTTAATCTAGACTGTAAAATTCTGAGTTAAATACCGGCGACTCGTCTTCTCCCCATATGGTAACATTAATACAACATGATCAGGCGGGCTTCAATCCCACAAGAAATACGGCATTAAATGTTAGACGGCTGTTTCGAATCTTGAAGGCTAGATAAAACTGCGAGAACGATGAGACCATCTTTGCAGCAGATATTGAAAAGGCCTTTGATAGCCTTGAATGGCATTACATCTGCTGGTGATGAAGACGTTTGGATTGGGACCTGAATTCATTAAATGGATGGCTCTGCTGTACGCAGACTCTACCGCCTGGGTCAAGACGGGCAGACAGATCTCTGGAAGCTGTAGAATAGAGCGGGGTACGCGACAGGTATGCCCATTGTCGCCACTGTTGTTTGCTTTGGCCATGGAACCGATGGCGGCCAGGGCTCGTACGGGTCAAAATTTCCAGGGACTAGAAGAGGCTGGCCAAATGCACTATATTGATGATTTGCTATTATTTTTGGCAGACACGGGAGAGGGGCTAAAGAACTTCTGCATAGATTGGGGCATGTGGCGGGCCTAAACGTAAACTGGGCAAAATCATATCTCTTTCCTGTCAGAGCGAATGAAGTAAACCCACAGTCAGAAGGGGTACGGTGGGAGTCTCGTTGCTTGCAATATTTAGGTACTCAGATCTATCACACTCAGGTAGACTTACTGGAAGGGAACATAGGAATAGCTCTGAGAGAAGTAAAGAGCAGTTTTGACTTCTGGGGGACCTTGCCTCTATCTGTGGTGGGTAGAGTTGCCCTCCTGAAGATGGTGACACTCCCAAGGCTTCTATACTACTACGGAGTGCTGCTGGTTTGGATACCGGTGTGGATGTTTAGCCAACTTAAATCAGTAGTGACAACATTTATTTGGGAAGTCGATAGATGCAGAGTTGCACTCAACACCCTCATGAGGCCGAGAGCAGAGGGGGGTTGGCAGCCCCTGACTTTGAACACTACTGTATAGCAGCACAATTACAGTGGCTCACAAAGTGGATGGCAGACAAACTTAGGGGAGCGTGATAACAAGGAGCTGGGGCCCCAAGCTTGCGGCTCTTATCGAGAATAGGTCTGAGACTTCCTTGCCGGGACCGAGATATCCCCACGGAATTGAGGACAATACACAAATGCTGGAACAGGAGCCTGTCTCGATCCAAGACTAAGCACCCCTATGCCCCAGAGATCCCATTTGGAATGTGTGAAGAGCTCCCTCATGGAGGCATAGATTAGAAGCGTGCGCAGAACTAGAAATATCTACAATAGGTGACCTCTATGAAGAGTGCAACCTGATCCCATTTAAGGATCTCAGAGAGCACTATGATATCCGGGGGGGGCTTTCTATTACACACACCACTTACAGCAGCTATACAAAAACATTGGAGGGAGGGTCTTACAGAGCCAGGGACCTCGACAGAATGTATATTCACCGCAGCTGCCACCTTTAAGGCGGTCACATGCCTTTAAAGACGACTCACACATGCAACGCTACCTCCTTTGACTAAGATAATACACAGGGAATGGGAAACAGACTTGGACAAACCCTTAGCAGACAAGGAATGGGGGGAACTGGTGGAAAGAGCATGGAAAAGCACCAGAAATGCAAGGTTCCAATTGGTAAATGTTTATGTGCTACACAGGGCCTACCTTACCCTGGGCAAGATTAATAAATATCCTAATACACAAACAGCAGCATGCCCACGTTGTCATAGAATCGGAGCAGAATTCTCACACATGGTCTGGAGCGGCCACAGTCTAGGGGCCTTTTTGGAGGAGGTAACCACAATTTTGGCAGATGTGACTGATAAAGAGACAGCAAATACACCTGATTACTGCCTTTTGCACTGGTTCCCCCACACCGCTGAGAACAAAGTAACAAGTAGGTTCCACAACTTGGGCCTGGTCTTAGCTAAAAGAGATATTACCAGCCACTGGAAATCGAAAGACGGACCTAGTGCGATTAGGTGGAAAAAGGAATTTATAAAATGGATTTGATATTGCATGTATGGATGTTAGATTTGTGTTCATTGAATCTTGTTTTGATTTTTCGTTTGGCAGCACAGTCGTTAATGAATGTGTCCCCCTAGGACCATCCATCACACACCCACGGAAAGGATACAAAATCAAACTACAAGTTACAGCTACCTGCGACACAGCTAACGTGATATATCTATTAAAATGTCCGTGTGGTCAAGTTTACATTGGAAAAAACGAACAAAAAATCAAAACAAGAATCAATGACATCAATCAACATTGCCACTCATTTCCTTGAAAACCATCACAATATCAGTCAATTGAAATTTTTAATTTTGGAAACCGCGACAAGAAAAGAAGGCAGAGACATCAATAAACATTTACTACAACGTGAAAACTTCTGGATCAAAAAAAGGGACTCTTTGAAACCACACGGTCTCAATGACCGTATGGAATATCAATGTTACCTATAAACACAGCCAAAACATTTGGACTTTGAATCAATAGTGATTTGCAATTTTTTAGCTTGCATTGTCCATGGACTCATTTATCTTCATTAATTTTCATTCTTTTTATACTTATCTTCAATTTTAACTTCAACTTCATTTTAGTTTTATTTTTACTTTTATTGTCATTTTTATTCATTTTTATTTATTTTCATTTTCATTTTCATTTTCTATTAACATTCATACCTACATTCTAACATCATGCTGATAACCTATATAGATGTATGCCTCATCTTGTTTAACTCCTGTTTTCTGCTGTACCGTTGTAATTTGTTGTGTTCACATGATCATCACATAACTGCAAAAAATGCTCTTGAACCCGCCCTTATTTCATAGTTTATTGTAAATTGTCCTATTCAAACATCACTCGCGTTGAAACCCAATACGGCCACCAAAAAAACTAGCTACCATACCAGGATAGCGTTTCATCTTATCACGAGCCTCACCAACGCTGTGTTACTGTGGTTCTGATACACCCCCTGCCCTATTAACAACAGCCATACAAACTAACAACACTCGCGTTGAAATCAAACATGGCCACCAAAAAAACCCGCTACCACACCACAGCAGCGCTTCACTCATTTTTTACGCAAGCGTACTAACACATTAGTCCGTCATTTATTATCAGCGCAAACAAACGCCGTTAACCACATCGATACACGGAGAAGTAGACACCCGCCAACATGAATCTTAAAGTAAGTGATTTGTGAGTGATTTGTTTGTTCGCAGCTTTCACCTAATCACTAATATAGCAGCTCAAGACTTGAAAGCATTTTTTAAGACTTCATAACATATATACAATTCCTTACAGATCATGAACAACGTGTTCCCTACTCAATAAAAACGACGTATGTAAGCTGGCGCTTTTACAATCTTATCGACCGTAACAATTACTAACACCACCTCAAGGACATATATACGGGTATCCATGTTCACTTCACCACACGGAAATCTATGCTCACTCTACCACCCGCACTGAGCAAAAACTAATGACACCGTTTTATTCACTTTAAAGATCGGATTTATAACACCATAACGTCGAGAATCCCCACCCCTTCCCCCAAATACAAACCATTAACAACCTGATCCTCACTCTGATCATGTTGCCATAATGACGAGATCACCATTGTCACTCTGATAACGTAACTATTTTGTTTCTGAAAATTAGATATTTACTTGCCTCCTCATTATAATTGCATTCTAGATTTGTCCCTGACGAAGGGTTCACGTAACCCGAAATGCATTGGACAAGGACATAAATGTCTGAAATCTAAAAGATTTATAGAAAACTTTGAATGAATAAATGAATAAATGAATAAACGAACACTTTGAAGTGCAACAAATAAAACTTCATAAGCAACATACAAACGCTTGATAGAACTTGTTTTTCAAATTTGTACCTCCAAACGGAGACCATTTGAGTGCCTAGGGGGACACATTCATCAACGACTGTGCTGCCACTGTTTTCATTTATATACGACGTTCCTTGACCGATACGTCGCCCCAGGAGCACCTATAAAACTTTATTTAAATCTTCAAAAAAACACTTGAACCTCGATCTTAAACTAACTGTTGTAGCGCGCACCATACAACTTATCTTTAATATTGTATGACATTCACCTGTAAGTCATAATTGTGTATAGGAAAAAGTAGGTAAGCTTTTGTTATGAATGTATTATCTCATGTACCAGAAAACCTAATAAAATTTGTTTACAAAAATTGAATGGTTTGCAAACATTCAGTGCAGAAAATAATGATCGGGTGCAGTTTTAATAGGTTCCATTCTGAGTCACCATGTGTAGATATAGGAATCTTCATGTGCCACAACGCACAGACAAATCACAGGTCGGCGGATACCCCAATCCATAAGCCATTCCGCAATCCTAATAAAGGAAATGGAGAATCAGCAATTTACCAAATTCGTACCCCACTTTACTTTTATAAAGTTTGGCAAGAAGGTGCTCCCTTTGTTAGGCACACTCCCCTCATGAGTCCATGAAACTTAAGGCCATTAGTACACCTGCAGTGTCTACATAACACAGCCTCTGACACCTTATTGCTTGTCACAACAATATGCTGAACGAGTTTCAGGAAGTTTCTTGTGTTCCTAGATTCCTACAATACTCATTCCCACTCTCTCTCTGTGTTGTAGACCCTGCACAATTCTTCACGACAATTAAAAGTGACTTGGTGCCTTTTCTTCTGTCTTTGCTACACCCTGGTTACTAGTCAACACAATCGGCCATTACTGTTGGTGGCAGAAATCGCTGCAAAACTAATTTTTGTGTATCCCCGCGATTGTGGAGGTTTCTACGAGATTATTATTCCAACTCACTTTGGGAAAATAATGAACCTCATTGTTCCGCTGTGATTATGCCTTTCTTCCCAGTCTATCAAGCACGGGGCTCTTCCCTCTTGTACTGCAGATGTAGTGCTACACAGAACATTCTGCTAACTGCAATTCATCCAGGTAAAAAAAACACCAATACAGAATCCAGGACATTTCCTTACAACACAAACACCTCGTAAACTAGAGCATGTGCCGCTGAGTCGCCAGCCTTGGTTATTTTACCTGAATCCTTCACCCTCCTGCTTCTTAGCCTTTATTTCCCTTTTGGGATCCTGACCCCATGTCCTTGGGCCTATCTTGTAAGAACCAGCTTTGGCAGCGATCTGGATACTAGCTAATCAGCTAATTAAGTTTATTTCAGACGATAAGCATAATCTAGGAACAGCACAAAATATAAATGCATTCTAAGCAAATGCAATATCCTTTCTTTTAGGTTTACACAGACAAAATTATTTTTAAAGGATGTAGTTACAATGTGTACTGAAACTGTGAGGCGAGGCATCTGGTACAACAGTTAAAAATAACAATACTTCATCATTACAAATGAACAAAATCATGCACCGTCCTCAGAGGCCCTTGACCTAAACATATAAATTGCATAGATTTCAAGCTAAAGCTCAGAAGTGAGTGGGCGAGGTATATTGTCCAATCAACAATGGATATGCATGTATGATAAAGTATTACTTCAAATACAATTCTGTTTGAAACTTATTTTTATTCACATCGCTGTCTTCTTTCCCTCAAGAGGTGACACGTTTTTATGCTTTTATCATGGGTTATGCCTATAACATCTCTTGACAGTACTGTGCAATTATTGATGTTTATTATTACGTAGCTCAATGGTATTCATTTCGTCGACCTTCCATTCGAATATGTCATAGACATCACATCTGAAAAAATACAAGACCAAAGTGTTCGTATGTATCGAGTGCTATATTGTATTGTCCATCCCCAGTGTAACCTGCAGAAAATGTGCCGAACATTTTTATTTTTATTTTTAATACACCAAAATCAACATATTCCGGTACTCACCCAATAAATTCTGGTAATTCCCCTATAATAGTGTAATAGAGGTGTTTACTGTAGCGGTCTAGTTTATTCCAGTGCACCCCCTTCCCAGAAACACCACCACACTTTGTATCACTCTCTGGCTAGGCGTGGCCAGAGAGCTTAAATAAAGGGGCTGGGGATCGCACGGGACCTTCCGGCTGATAGCACGAGTAATGTGTGTGTCTCCGTCTGTCAGCGAAGCTGCAGCGCGTGCCAACATAGCCCAATATCATCTGGGGCCTACCTGCGCCCCATGACACTGGCGACGAGGATGGGATAGCAACGTCCCCACGAAACCAGGAACTGCCCATGAACAAAGCCGGTCTGCCGGAAGGAAGGAAGTCCCAGCACTGTACAGCGCGGCCGGTGTGTCTGTACACGACGGAGAACTCCTGCCGAGTGTGAAGATCGGAAGCGCCCTGTGATCATCTGCATCATGTGCTCTGCCGGTGAGTCGTCGCAAGTGGAAATCCCAGCGCCTGCTTGTGCGTTCAGCCTTAGATGCATTGAATACTCCCGTATCAAAGCCCTGTCGAGCCCGCAGCAGTGAAAACGGTGCGCGCATGCGCATTAGCACACTGTCGCCTCCCGGCTCCTCCCGGCTCCACAAACATAATAGAACGAGCGCGACGTCAGCGCCCTGCTGGTTTTAACAAAGCTACCACCGCTCGGCACAAACTTCAATTGGGGCAGAATAGACAAACAACCACTAGCAAAGGCAAGTCCCAGACCACCAAAAGGGAAAATGAACATTATATATAAAAATTGGGCAGAGTAAACCATCAAGCACTGGCAACTGCAAGTCCCAGAACAATAGAAGGGACAATGAACATTGGCAGAGACACATAGTAACGCTGGAAAGTGGCACAAAACACTGGCAGCAGCGTCCAACACCACAAAGAGACTACACCAGATTAAAGCCACACCTGGAGAAGACCGCAAGATAGCCATTGACCATGGTTGACCAGGCAGCAGCGGCAGCACAACAGCCAGTAGCCCCTGCAGCAACACCTTCTCACCTGTATTCCCAAGTCAGCACACTTCCCCCGTTTAGCGAATTGATTGACCCTGCAACGTTGTCACCCAGGTGGAAAGTGTGGATCGGCCGTCTCGACAACTATTTTATAGCAACCAGAGAAACAGATGGAGCTGTAAAAAGGTCACTTCTGTTGCACTTCGCAGGTGACGAAATATACAAGTTGTTTGCACATCTCCCAAACACAGGACCACAGACGGACTACGATGCAGCGGTCAGAGCTTTAAATGCCCATTTTGATCCTCAACTTAACCCATATTATGAATGCTTCAAACTCCGACAAGCTCGTCAGACGGAGGGGGAGACCATGGACACAATTCACGCATGTCTCCGTGAATTAGCAAGCACATGTACTGAGGATGACCAGGTGAAGGTAGTACAGGTGCAAGTCATCCAAGGATGCCGCAACAAGACCCTGCGGACACTCATTTTTCGACAGCCTTGCATCTCTCTTGAAGACATACTGATCCTAGCACGATTGCATGAGCTATCAGACGTCCGGGTGTCCGCCATGGAAGCTGCACTCAACCCAACAACCGAACAGGCGGTGACCATCAAAACAGAACGAGTGGACGCCATTCGCGCGACTACTCGCAGTGGGCAAGGAAGATGACCTAATAGAAATTCACGACAGCCACAGTGCGGATACTGTGGGAAAGAGGAGCACCCCCAAGACAACTTCCCAGCAAGAGGCAAGACCTGTACAAAATGTGGCATTCCAAACCATTTTGCAAGTGTATGCCAAGGAGGAACGCGGAACAGAGGAATGCCAGGGCGGAAGCCGCCATCCAGAACAGTGAGGCACCTCACACTGGAAGAACCTGCCACCTTGAAGACACCAATGACGGCAGCACACCGTCGGCAATATCTGGAAGACTCATCCTCAGATGACGAAGAGGAATGCCACCTCATCTCCTTCGTAAACGACCTCAAGCGAAGACGATGTCCACAACTGACGTGTACCATCGAGATCGCTGGGTCACCTGTAACGGCCCTCATTGATACTGGGGCATCGGTGAATGTCATGGGGTGTCAACACTACAAGAAACTAAATCCAAAGCCGACGCTCATGCCATCCAAAGTCAAAATCCTCACATACAGAAGCCAGACACCGCTTCCCTTGAAAGGAAAAATGGCCGTACAAGTCAAGTCAGAAGACCATGAAGTTACTACGACATTCCACGTAGTCGACAGGGAGGCAGACATATTAGTCGGGAGTCACACAGCTGAAGACCTGAGTCTGGTCACATTTGCGAATGCAGTGAAGTCACTTCAAACAGAGGACATCCTAGAGCTGTTCCCACAGCTATTTGAGGGCCTAGGGAGTATGAAGAGGCCACCAATAAAACTACACATCGACACAGCTGTGAAGTCCGTCGCCTTACGGCATCGAAGAATACCGTTTCATCCAAGGCCACCAACGGAACAAGAACTTTTGAAGCTTGAGCAGCAGGGAGTAATAGAAAAAGTGACAGTCCAACCCCATGGGTATCTCCCATGGTCATCTCTAAAAAGCCAAGGCAACCAGGGAAGATCAGGATCTGCATTGATATGAGAATGCCTAATCAAGCGATCACGAGAGAGAGGCACCTGACGCCAACAGTTGACGACATTCTGGCTGCCCTCAATGGGTCTCAGTGGTTTTTAAAACTGGACTTAAACGCTGGCTACAACCAGCTGAAACTAGCTAAAGAAAGCAGGTATATTACCACGTTTTCAACACATCTAGGGCTTCAACACTATGAAAGATTCAACTTCGGGATATCTTCAGCAGCAGAAATATTCTTGAATGCTGTAAAAGAAATTCTGTCAGGGCTTCAAGGGGTCATTAACGTCAGTGATGACATCTTAATACATTCAGCAACAATTGAGGACCATCACCGTCGACTCAGAGCCACCCTAAAGCGTCTGGCAGAGCATGGAGTGACTCTCCATAAAGAGAAATGCCAGTTCTTCAAGAAAATCATCAAATTTTTCGGACATGTGTTCAGTCAGGGCGGGGTGAAGATGGACCCCAGAAAATCGCAGGCGATTCAACTCGCCGCTGCACCCACTACTGCATCAGAAGTCAGGAGCTTTTTGGGCATGGCAACATACTGTGGGAGATTCATTCCGAACCTTGCCACTATTGCAGAGCCGTTGCGAAATCTGACTAAAAATGAGTCTGTCTGGCGATGGACTCAGGTGGAAGAGGAAGCATTCTGCAAGGTGAAATCGGCATTGCTGGAGAGTACACCTATGGCATATTTCAACACGACTCGGCCAATGGAACTAATAGTGGACGCTAGTCCGGTGGGGCTGGGAGCCCTGCTAACTCAAGAGACTGAGCCAGGCATCTGGGTTCCACTTCCATTTGCTAGTAAAGCACTGACTGCGACCGAAACTCGCTATTCTCAAATCGAACGAGAAGCACTTGCCATTAAGTGGGCCTGTTATCACTTTCACTTGTATGTCAGTGGTCATCCGTTCAGGGTAGTAACAGACCATCAACCACTACTCCTGCTCTTCAAAGGGACTGCACCTCATCCCCCACCCAGAATCGAGCGGTGGGTGATACAACTTCAGCATTATCAACTTTAACTTGTGTACAGACCAGGTGCGAAGAACCCGGCTGACTTCCTGTCGCGTCATCCGGCACATCGCGCAGAAGTGAACTTTGATCAAGAGCTGAGGATGGAAGAATTCGTCAACATGATTTCCAATGGTCTTGCCCACAAGCACTCTCAATTGATGAGATCAAGACCCACATGGACATTGACATGGTACTCAAAAGAGTGACAGACGCCATACAGAAAGGCTCCTGGGAAGGTTTTCTCCTGGACATCCATGGATGGAACGATCTTGAAAGGACCCGGCTGAGAAAAGTATGGAGAATCTGAGATGAATTCAGCATCGCTGAGTGTGGCGTACTACTGAGGGGATCACGTATCGTCATTCCTCAAAGTCTCCAAGAGCGTGCGACTGTATTAGCACATGAAGGTCATCAAGGCACAGGAAGGATGAAGTCCCAGATGAGAGAAAAAATGTGGTTCCCTGGATTAGAGGAAGCAGTAGACACTGTTGTGCGAAATTGCAGGGCCTGCCAACTCATCGGGAACCCTAAGCGCCTGCTCCAGTAATAACTGAAGACCCCACTCCGTCACCCTGGTCATGGGTGATCCTTGATTTCGGGAGCTTCCCGGATGGGAGTGTCACAGCTGTCTTAGTCAACAGCTACACAAAGTATCCTTTCATTGAAGTCCGGCCATCCACCGCGTTTAACCACCTACAGCCAGTGTTGGAGAAAATATTCGCATTATTTGGACTACCACATGTGATCAAGACAGATAACGGTCCCCCGTTCCAAGGCAACAAATTCAAAGACTTCCTCACCCGGTTAGGAATAAAACACCCCCGTATCACACCGCAGTGGCCACAAGCCAATGGAGAAGTGGAATGCTTCATGCAGACAGTGAACAAAATTCTACGAATAGCAATCGCTGAACAAACAGATCCAGAGGTCGAGTTGGAGAAATTCTTATGAGAATACCGCAGCACACCTCACTGCACAACTCAGAGATCCCCGTGGTCCCTGATGCTGGCAGGACCTCGACGGGACAACCTTTCCATGGCCGACAACTGGGAGCCAGAGCCATATGACCCCGCAAGCACCCATGCCAGAAGATTAGTGAACAACGAAAAAGGGAGTCACCAAAGAAGAGCACGAACTCGAACACTGATCCCAGGATGTGCTGTCCTAATAAGAAATCGCAGGAGCGGAGGAAAGTTCTGCACTCCATACGAGACAGGGCTGTGGACCGTGAGGGCAGTCCGAGGGACAGCCATTACTGCCGAGAGAAATGGAGAGGTAGTAACCAGAAATATTTCATGGTTTAGGAGAGTACCAGTGGCAAACATCGTGGGACAAAACCCCGAACAGACATCGAGTGAAGACACCATATATAGTGAGGTAGAACCCAATTTCATTGACAATGTATCTCGGAGTCAAATACCATCGATGTCAGTTGCTGAACACAGCCCTCAAGCCGCAGCCGGCGGAGGAGAAATGGCCAGCCCCACAAGGAGCCCGAGTGGTCGCCAACATCGATATAACCTCAGGCCTAACCCACGACCGAGCCAAAGACTGGCTGATTTTGCATGGTGAACTGTTCAATTATTGCTGACAAAAAGAACTAATTTGGGATGGGATGTAGCGGTCTAGTTTATTCCAGTGCAGCCCCTTGCCGGAAACACCACAACACTTTGTATCACTCTCTGGCCAGGCATGGCCAGAGAGCATAAATAAAGGGGCCGGGTTTGCTCGTGACCTTCCGGCTGATACCACGAGTAATGTGTGTGTCTCCCTCTGTCAGCGAAGCTGCGGCGTGCGCCAATATAGTGCAATATCATCTGGGGCCTACCTGCGCCCCATGACACTTACCTTAGTGCGCCAGATAATTGCCGAACGCGAAAACAATATCACCACTTGTAATTGAAGACCCTGTGCAAAACATTGTTTGAACAGGGATTCAAATTTAACAGGGCACTTGTAATAAGAACTTACAGCTACTGAAGGCTGAGTGCATACACCAGGATTTGACCTGTACCCGGATCCCTGCAGTGAATGAATATGTCCACTGTGCCACTACAGCAATCTTGCCTTCTACCTCCCTTTATACCATTTTTAACAATTATCAATGCCCTTACCACTGTGCACTATGTAGTATTATACAGTTTATGCTCAACCTGTCTTCTATCAGGATTTGCGCCCTCATAATTTTCTTTTTCTATCAGGTTTTGCTCCTTGTGATGTTGGTTTGTTATTCATTTTTTCTCTTCTGCTAGAATCTTCCTCTGGCCTATATCCAGCAGCCCCTATTTGCCACCATGTAAGGGTGTATATTGTCTTTGGAAGAGTTTGCTGTGCTTCCTTTGCCTAACTTTCAGCAATTCTTCCCGTTGGCTATGCTTTTCCAACAGAAGACTTTCTCATACTCTAGGACATGCTAGAGACCCCAAAGACAGGTGTGACCACTGCTTTTTGAATCCGAGGTTTTGGAAATGGACAAATGAGGCGCTGAAAGATGATGTTCATTCACTGCATTTCCAGAGGAGTAGAGTCTTGTCTTGTACAACTTGCAGCAGAATCCCTAAGAAGAGGTATACCTCATGAGATGCTGCTGTGCCATTTGTTCCCGGCCCAACCGCATCATTAGAATCCAGTGTGACTGGTTTTGGAGAGCCCGGAAGGTCTTGATATTTTGAGGCAGAGTTTTGGTTTTGTAATCTAACATGCAGCTTACTGGGGAGCTTAGTGGAGTTTTAATCACTTGAGGCACTGGTGGGCAATACACAGAAATTAGACAAGGTATTGAAGTTAAATTAGTGACTTTAAGAAATTCTGTATTGTGCTGCATTTCCTAACTAAAGCAGCACTTGACTTATGGCTGAGCAGGCGTTAGCTAAAAACAAAAATGTGCTGGACGGATGTAAAGCCTCAGATACCACCTGCACATCATCCAGACCTGGGTGTTCAAAGCCCACCTGAAGCTCAACTCAAACAAGACAGATTCCCTGTTATTTACCAAGAATAGCAAACAGAAAATAGTACAAACTTGACTCAATGACATGAACCATGAACCCCAACTTTTATTAAATGGCAATTCATTGGATACACCCTGGAAGCCATCCTCAACATTAAGGGACAAATTGGTGAAAAACAAAGCTGACCTTGTACCAGCTCTCTCTCCTAAAGGAGCGAAACCATTTGTTTCTAGAGAACTTGTTCAGGACTGCTGTTCAAGGCCCTGTACTCTAACATTTATATGGTGGTAATGTCCTATTGTGTGGTCCTCCAGGCTGCACACTGGCATGGAAGTCATTTAGGGATTGCCAGGGGTCACAGCCGCAACCCCCAGCTTGCCTCCTGCGACCCCAGGCACTACTTTTGTGACCTCAGACAGGGCAAATCAAGAAAGGAGCGCAGGAGCAGTTCGTCATCATAGATGTCATTTGGTGCTCTGCTTGCTTTGCTATTCATCAATTTCATACTAATAGTGAAACATTATTCACTATTAGTGTAATAAAAAAGGGAGTACAATTAGCTGAAGTATGATATTCCCTGGCAGTTGAGGTAAGTTAAAAGAAGTGCTTTGAAATGTATGTTGTGTGTGAGCTTGCAAGTGAGTGTGAGTTTACATAAGAGAGTGTATGTACGTGTGAATATGTGTCTATGTGTAAGCATGTGTGTGTGTGTGAATGAAATTGAAGGTAAAAGGGCGTGTGATGTCACTTCCGCTACCCCTTGGCATTTTTGTGAATTGACATTCATGCACATTGATTCCCTTTCTGCAATGTAGCACATCTCGTCTAGAGCATGAAGGAATATTATCTCATCACCCATATCCTGATGGAGCGCCCTTGGCTCCCCTTACCAGTCGCACCATCTTCAAAACCAGTTGCATCATGAACAAAGCCATCACAACCAGCATCCCTGCTTATCTTGCAGACACGTGAAGAACCAGAACCTTTTGGTCCTGGCGGTGCAGGGTACGCCCTCCGTCTTCTGGGTTCACCTGCTTCGTTACACAGAGACACGGGACACTCTGTCGGCATTAGAAGATTGGATTTATTTAACTGCAGCTAGTACAGTTATCCTAGAAGTACACAAAGTAGGTTCTCAGGAGACTGCCACTTCACTCTGTGGCGCATCAGATTAAATACTATACAATACAGAATTATTAACAAAACACACGCCCCAAGCAAAGAAGAAAAGAGCCAATAGGGTAAGTGGAAAACAAAGCGGAACCAGTAAGAAAGGTTCGAAAACAGAAAGTTCAGATGACTCGAAGAGACTTCTCCTCTAGCTGTGTTTGTCATCCCACCCCCGAACTAATTCATTAACAGATTACAACTAACTTACAGGTGGCGAGATACGTTTGTGTGTATTGGAGGACAGGCATAACACAAGAGAATGCTAGCAGGAGACAGTGAAGGCCAGTCGATAAGATATGATCAGGAAAGAATGGTGTGAGCCTACAGATAGTTGGAACAGGGATTAGGAAAAGCCAGACACAGATTAGTGTACTCGGCTAGTCCAAACATCAGCTTCACAAACAAGGCCGAGGATGGATTTCGACACCAAGCTACGGAAAGAGCAGAATAGACTTCGTTCGCCGTGCTGCCTGAGTGATGGCAACACAAAATTGTGGCGGGTTACAAAATGGCGGGTCGATTCGATCGTGATCGAAAATCGAAGTTCCTCAGACCCTCCTTTTGCCAGAACTCAGGCAAGATAGACTCACGTTAATCTGAGTCCACATCAATAGCCATGAGATCATCAAGCTGTTGTTGTAGCATCATCCTTATGTTTTCTGTTACTTGAGGTTTGGGTCTGGAAATGCACATAGTAGCACAAAGATCACAGATAGCGGGACCACAGTGCATACAAAGGCAACAGGAAAATATGATTGTCAAAATGACTCCAAGGAATGTCAATGCTTTCCAACCCCATTTGGACAGTAGTCCCCCAAACCATTCCGTTAAGGACCAATCTCCTTCGTCCTGATGAATAGACTCGGAGATTATATGTAACTTGGAAATAGCTTGGTATACTGTCGGAGCGTCATTAGGAATGAAAATACAACAGCTTGACCCGATCAATTTACATACTCCACCACGATCGGCAAGAATAAAGTATAAGGCAACTCGATTTTGCAAGGTCATAAGACGATCCGCCTGTAGTTCCGCCGTGATATTACTCAAGGCTCCTACAGTGATGTCTATTGTAGTCTCTACAACACGGACCAGTTGCCTTATATTTCTGCTGTTGGCCATTGGACCCCAGAAGGGAAGAAAACCTTTAAGGAAATCTCCTCCTTCTTGTCCCGCGGTGTCTTTGGAGTCAATAATCCCTCGGCTGAGACGGGTTCAGTGATAATTGGCAGAAGCAGTGTAAGTAGGAGGAAGAAGGAAAGCTATGTAGCAGGTACCAGAGAAACGCGTTGGCAACCAGGTATAAGCTCTATCATAACAAATGAAATAGGTGCCTTGAGACGGTACTAGAGGAGGTGAGTTCAGAGAGGAATAAATGTACGTGTAGGAACAGTTACTCTTTGGTGCAGTGTCAGAAGAGCGATCGTTTATTTTTAAACAGAAGTTACCTTGATGCGGTATAGTCCAGATTGGTGAGGATTTCTCCTTTCCCATTTTATTATTAAGACTCGACATGTATTGGGTGACGTTCCAATTGGTGTATGCTTTTCTTTCATCGATAGAAATCTTGCTATTCTCCATGATTTTAGCCATAACTACCATACCCTTAATCAAAGAACTATGACTAAAATCCGGATAATTAATTTGTGAAGCAACAGACCGTCTGAATTTACTTTGATATGCATTTGAGAAAATAACAAAGAATGCCCAAGCAGAACCCTCATAAGAGAAAGGGAGAACGAAATATGGTATTCCTTTCTCAGTAGTATGCGGCATAAGACCACATACCCAACAATCAGTTGCGTTAACCACTAATTGATGCTGGTGTAATAGCTGGACAAAGGAATTATTGTAATACTCGGTTCTTCTGACAAGTTCATGTGAAGGGAAAGTATGAAAGAGATGTGGAGAGATAGTAGAAGAAGGTAAAGAGGAGGAAGGGGAGGTGTTTCTTGGCTGCAAAACATAAACTATCCAACCAATAATCGCCAAAGCAATACATAATGATATCAAAACACATAGAGTTATACTGTAACGACTGTACATTATTTTACAAGATGCTTTCTTCATTTCATTTCTTCTCTCTTTATTACTTGGTGTAGTTTCCATTTTCACTAGTGGATGCTCACGGCAATCTTCCTCAATCACTGAAGTTACGATGCTCAACCGTCCTATGACATTGAAAATCCTGCAGACCTATTGTCACTACTCAGGTCGTGACCTAGACTCCTACCGTGACCCTGCAACCTAAACAGAACACTACACAAGGGAGAAGAAGAAAGTTTAATTGTTCTTTGGTCTGGGCCTGAGATTGTAGTGCTCCTTTCCTAGAACACTCTGATCTTGAAACAATGTTCTTGGTTCAGTCGTATTCAAGCGACGATGCGATGGAATTGCTTTTTGTAAAATGTCGTCGTCCTCTTTTTCAGACAATGTCCCATTCAGGTGTGCATCGCTAAAGGGTATAAATCGTGGAACTGTTTCGCCTTCACAGTCACATATCCCTCTACGAACCCACTGATCAAAAGGCAAGGGCAAAGGTACTTTCTTGCAATGCACACCGTGAATCCAATTCTTCTTTCCTTCAACTTTAACTGCTGTCCTTGTCGTTAGCAGGACCATTCGGGGCACCCGCCATCTGGGCTCCAAATTATTTTTCTTCTGAAAATTTCGGGTGCAGACCCAGTCACCTGGCCGGATGGAGTGACCTGGATCTGTGGAAGCCTCCGACAAAGCACTCTGAACCTGTCGATGAAGGACATGCAATTGAGTTGTAAGGTCATGCAAATAGTCAATCAACATTGGGTAGGGCAAATCTGAGAACTTTTTAGGACGAGGTATTCCCCATACATTGGCCAGACGGCCAAACACCACTTCGTAAGGGCTAAGTCCCAGACGAGAGTGTACTGCAGTTCTGGTGGATAGCAGAGCTAACGGCAAAGCATCAGGCCAATTAAGTCCCATACTTGCTTGAATCTTCGCTAACTTTAACTTCAAGGTCCCATTCTAACATTATACTAAACCCGCTGACTGTGGATGATTTGCCACATGGAACTTTTGCTTGATTCCAAGACCTGCACAAACTTTCTGCATGACTTGGCCAACAAATTCGCTCCCATTGTCACTCCAGACAATGCGCGGCAATCCAAACCTGGGAAAGAACTCTTTTAGAAGGATTTTGGCTGTGGATAAAGCTGTGTTGTCTTTCAAAGGGTATGCTTCTATCCATCTCGAAAAGGCACATACTACCACCAGAACATATTTGAGGTTGTTGCATCGATCCATGTGAATGTAATCGATTTGCAACACTTCAAATGGGTATGTCGGAGGAGCAAAGTGACCTGATGGAGTGGGGGGTTCCCTTTCCTGGATCATACATCAGACAAACAATACAATGCTTTACTACGTTGTCTGCACATGTAGGGATATTTTCATTCTGCCAAACTGGAGCTAGAAGTTTACAAATGTCTTTGGCACTAAGGTGAGCTGGACCATGAGCCATAGTAACCACTGGGAGTACATAAGCATCTGGTAACAACCAACGTTGATGCTCGGATAATTCTACCCAACAACCCATCTCATCTAACATTCCTGTACTTTCTCTCCACATGCTCAACTCTCTTTCTGTAGCCTCTTTCTGAATCGTTTTCACGCTTTCCACTGTATTCTCACACATTCCTCTCTCTCTGACCCAATTCGCAGGACCTGCCATATACATTCGACTCATTGAATCTTTCGCTGTTTTCTTTGCTGTTTCATCAGCAAATGCATTTCCTCGTCCAACATCATCCGTAATCTTCTTGTGAGCACTACACTTCACTATCGCTATTTGGACAGGTAAAGCAAGTGACTCAAGGAGATGAGTCACTAACTGGCCATGCTGTATCTTAGTGCCATGTTAAGAAACCCCTCTCTCTCCAGAGACGCCCAAAATTAAACGCGACACCAAAGGCATATTGACTGTCAGTGTACACGTTCACTCTCTTCCCTTTTGATAATACACAAGCTCTCGTCAGTGCTATCAACTCTGCTGCTTGTGCTGAATTGTGTCTAACACGTGCAGTTTCCACAATCGTATGTAAGGTAGTTACAGCATAGGCTGAAACCGTATCTCCATTAGGCATCTTAAAACAAGAACTATCTACCCATAGAGTCCCATCTGGATTCTCTAACAGTGTGTCTCTCAAATCAATTCTTCCTTTGGTCTCTTCTTCAGTACGAAAGAAACAATCATGCTGATCCTCAACACTCTCCTCATCTGGAAGGGGCAATAAAGTAGCTGGATTCAGAGTATTGCATCGTTTGAGGTGTACGTGACTAGCCAATAACGTCAGCTCGTAACCAGTTAAACGTGCACTCGTGAGATGCTGTGTCTTCGCTCTGTTTAGTAAGGTATCCACTGCATGTGGCACCATGACAATGAGAGTGTTATCTAACACTATCCCAGTGGACTGTCAGATAGAAATCTCTGCTGCTGCTGTGGCTTTGAGACAACTAGGCAATGCTTTAGCTATGGGATCTAACGTAGCCGAAAAATAAGCACATGGCCGCTGTCTATCTCCAAATTTCTGTGTAAAGACTCATAATGCACAACCTTCTTTCTCGTGAACATACAGCGTAAAAGGCTTAGTGTAATCTGGGGTACCCAGTACAGGAGCAGAACACAGAGCAGTGCGTAAATCAGTGAAACTCTTTTGGCACTCTTCAGTCCAAGGAAGGGGCTGAGGCGTATCTTTTAAAGTGAGTGCCAACAAAGGTTTGGCGATCAAAGAGAAGTTAGGGATCCACTGTCTACAATAAGAAGTGATTCCCAGAAAAGCACGTACTTCCCTTTGTGTGGATGGTACAGACATTCGAGCAACCGCCTGAATTCGTTCTGGTGTCAACCGTCGTCCCTCCTTTGATAGGAGATGACCCAAGTAGGTAACCTCTCGACAAACATACTGTAGTTTGGAAGGTGAGACCTTGTGATTCAGCTTAAACAAGTGACGCAACAGTGCAACAGTGACATCCTTGCAGATATCTTCTGAATCGGCTGCGACTAACAAGTCGTCCATATATTGAATAAGGGCGGCACCAGACGGCAAATGAAAAGTATCAAGATGACATTTCAAAGCTTGGCTGTAAATGGAGGGACTTTCACAGTACCCTTGGGGTGCGCGCTTAAATCGGAAGCTTCGGCCTCCAAGAGAAAAACCAAAAATGTCCCTACTCTCTTCTGCAATTGGAATACTAAAGAAGGCATTCTTTAGATCGAGAGAAAACTAGGCCTGGGCAAAATTTCCGTTCCGTTCGCGGAATTTGCGATAATTTGGCATTTCCGCGTTCCACGGAGAGCGCGGAAATGTCAAAATTTCCGCATTCCGCAGCTTTGCGATAATTTGGTTCTTGCTCGCGCTGTAAAATAATACATTCTCGCGCGCGCGCGATCACCTTACCTGAATCCCCGCGTTCGCCGACAAGTTTTCCCGATCCGGTCGCGTTCTCCATGAGATGTTGTATTGTTTTAGCCATTTGCGCTGTCTCGCGACAGTTCGCGTCCGCAGTGACGTCATGCGTCGCGCGATCACGTCTTTTTTCTCGCGATCATGCACCGCGAGACAACTGAAAACAAGATGGCCGCGCCCGCAAGCAACCACATGGGTAAGTTGGCGACCCGCAACCATGCAGAAAATCTCGCGAACATGCCGGAAAAAAACTTCCGCATCTTCGCGATATTTCCGCTTGTTTGCGGAGATTTTGAACATTTTCGCGATAATTTGCGAAAGTCACTTTCACAAATTCCGCCCACCCCTAGAGAAAACCAAGTCGCTGTGGAAGGTATCATAGTCAACAAAGCAGTAATATCTGGGACAACAAGAAATTGTGGAATCACAATTTTGTTTACTTCTCGCAGATCAATCACAAACCGGTACACAGGAGGCTGAGAAGGATCAGTACATTTAAGAACAGGAAGAATAGGACTATTGCATGTGTTGCCTCTCGTTTCTTCGACCACACCTTTCCGAATTAGATCGTGAACGATTTCTAAAAGCGCTTTTTCACCTTCAGCAGAAATTCGATATTGTGGGATACGTGGTAATTCAACATTGGGCTTGAGAGTAACAACATAAGGTGGTATCTCAAGACAACCCACATCATTCGGACCTGTGGCCCAAAGTGCTGTCGGAAGAGAAAGCAACTCAGGAGGAAACTGATCTTTAGACAGATACATTGGGGAGATTAACTTCTGACCTAGAGTGAGATGTACGCCTGAAGGAGAACAATATATTGTAGCATGCATTCTTTTCAATTGGTCTAGACCCAACAAATTCTCACCACAACCATTTGTTAACAGAAGTGAAGCTTCCAAGTCATAAGGACCAACGGAAATAGGCAAAGGACAAGAAACCGGATTGCGAACAGGGGCGCCAGAGAATCCTACAGAAACATTTGTTAAGCCAGACAAAGATGCCCCAGGGAGTTTAGAATGAATAATAGAACTTCTCATTGCTCCAGTATCTAGAAGAAATGGCTCTGATACACCCATTGTAGTGACGTTAACATAAGGGCCATTTTGATCTACTGGGATTGGCACAACTCCTCTACTTTGTCCATGGCTGTCCTAATTGGCATGAAGACTCTCATTTTCGCCTTCAACATAATGGTCTTTATTATAATATTGAGCGGATCTCACATTCTGCTGATCAAAGTAGTTCATGGAATTAGGAGAAGGAAGGGCACGCTGTTCTTGAGTCAACATACCTCGACCTCTACCTCTGTTTGCTGACTGGAGGCCAGCACGACCTCGTTGAGCAGATGACGCTCCATTGCGCTGCAATAAAATCGAACAACTGCTTTTAAAATGACCTTCCGCTCTGCAATAGGCACATTGATTAGGACCTAACAAAGGTCGCGGAACGTATGGCTCAGGTTTCTGATACAATCTCTGGAACTGCGGTGGCTGTTGAGTCTGAGGCTGAACATAACGTGGCGGATAAGCTTGCTGCAAGAGGACCTTAGTTTTTAAATCTTTCGTCTTCTTCTCTTGCTTTTCTTTTTCTTCTTTGTCCCTATTCTCGTAATATTGTGCAGTAGCCAATATTTGGGCAGAAGAAGAAACAACCCAAGAACTTTCTGAATCCTTTAATTTGTGTGACAGCTCGGGAAGCAAATTGAATACAAATTTGTCCACGAATAGTCGCTGTCCACCCTCGGTAGCCATGTCCTGACCACTATGATCAATAAATGTCTCCTCGAAACGAGTAAAGAAATCAGAGACACTTTCATCTTTCTTTTGTTTACATGCTGCTGGTTTATCCCATTTCACTCTCAATGCAGGCATCATAGTTTTCATTAACGTAATGATTCTACCAGGAAGCTCCGAGATCAAACGTCAGGTTTTGCACCACCCACTTGGTCTCTAGCTGCATCAGCTATAACATTCCAAGTAGCACCCAGTTCCTGTGTGTGATCCTCTCTATGAATCTAAGCCTATATTGTCTGTGGGACTACATTACCCATTAGCATATCAATATCTGCCAGATTCATAATACAAGCATCAATTGTCTGCGATAATTCTTTGTAATAACCTGCAGGGTTCTTACGAGGATCTGGTAGAGTCTGCTTAAGGGCCAAAACTTCAGATCTCTTCCATGGTACATGTACCCATATACGCTGAAAGTGAGCTGGAATAGCTGGATTAGCACCTGCTGCCGCAAATTCTTCCTTCCATACTGGAGGAACCTCTCTCATAGGGTAATTTTTCGAAGTCAGTTTAACCGGCGGATCAGAATCAAGAAAAATCTGAGAGAACAATAAGGTTCTATAAGAGATGAGTGTCCTTACAGCTTCCTCAACTTTGGAACCTACAATAAGTCCTTTTTCAAAATCGGCTTGGACATCTAACAAATCTTGTGAGATCGGACTCGAACTCACATCTTCCCAATCTTTAATGAGAATATCGCACATTACATTAAAAACATACCTTTGTGTAGGTGCATTCCATTGCAAAAAGGTAGGCATAATATCAGACACACTATATTGTGGACTCTTCTTGATCCATCTTCGTGCAAGAGAATCTAGCTTCTCTCGTTCCTCAAAATCTGGGAACTGACTACGAGATTGTCTTCGAGCAAAAGCCGGAGACGCATTAAGAGCTCCAAAGAAAGGAGATAAAATACTAGTGACGGAATCTGTGAGACGCTTACGCATAGACGGTGAATTAGACATTAGAACTGGGGACAGAATATTAGGAGAATTATCAAGAGGAGAACTAGAAATTACGGGAGGAGCAGAAGGCAAAGGAGAGCTAAGAATAGGAGATGAAGGCTGAGAAGTTGAAACTAATGGTAAAACCGGCAAGGGCGGTAGTACTGGAGGAGGCATATGCTGAAGAGCCGGAACTGGCGGAGGTACTACTAGCAGCTGAGCAGGCTGTAATGGCTGAGGCACATTGGCATTTTGTGCATAGGGCGGAGGCAACCTTAATAAATGAGACATTCGGGGATCTTCTTCTATATCTTTCTTGTTATCAGAAGAAGAAACAGGCAACACCGGATAGCATTTAACTATCGCCATGCGATGTTGTCTTTCTGAAATTTCAGTCGCATTGTCAATTTCATCATTTTTGAACTGTTGGGCAGCCTGTATAATTGTCATACCCTGTGCTTTCCTATCTCGTTTTGCTTGTTTAATTTCTTTCTGTTTGGCTTCCTTACGCCAAAGGCGGAGAGAGTCAAACATTGCCGGCCAGGCTTTTCTTTTGAACAAAACTGTTTCTAAATTATCTAGCACATCAGGATCAAAACTACCGTTTTCTGGCCATTTAAGAACACCATCTTTCTTCGTGTATCGAGTCCATGTCTCGTTAAAGGCAATGGGGCCGATACCATGTTTCGAGTAGAGCTCATATGTGGGAGTTCCAACCGAAGGAATCGGACAAGAGTCCTCAAGTCGGGAGTCCCTATTACAACCAAGACAACAAATTCTTCCAAACTTAGTCAGACCAGGCATTTCACAATGTCTCCGGACTGTTCACAAACTTCAAGGTAGTAAAACTCAGTTTACGCAGCACAAATGCACTTACCCTCGGCTTTAGTCTTTGCAAAAACTAAATCTAAGTAACCTAAGGACATCAAACAAAGAACCAAAATTTGTGGGCGCGACCCACGAAAATACTTAACTTAACTAAGGACGTCTTCTTCCACCAACAGAGGCCCGTCTATCGTCTCGCTTTACCATACATCACCAAAGGAATGGGCCAAAGCAGGGCAGCAGTTAGGGCAGCGGTCGCCAGTACCCGTAAGGAAGGAGTAACCGCGCTGAAAAAGACCTTCGGACTACTTTCGACATACAGGGGTCGCTTAGTGTGGCTCGCGAACCCTCCGGAATTTTCTTGCGAGGTTTCTCACGACCTTCGAGCAGAACTGGTACCACTGAAGCCGCCCCACATTGGGCGCCAATTGAAGAACCAGAACCTTTTGGTCCTGGCGGCACAGGGTACGCCCTCCGTCTTCTGGGTTCACCTGCTTCGTTACTCAGAGACACAGGACACTCTGTCGGCGTTAGAAGATTGGATTTATTTAGCTGCAGCTAGTACAGTTATCCTAGAAGTACACAAAGTAGGTTCTCAGGAGACTGCCACTTCACTCTGTGGCGCATCAGATTAAATACTATACAATACAGAATTATTAACAAAACACACGCCCCAAGCAAAGAAGAAAAGAGCCAATAGGGTAAGTGGAAAACAAAGCGGAACCAGTAAGAAAGGTTCGAAAACAGAAAGATCAGATGACTTGAAGAGACCTCTCCTCCAGCTGTGTTTGTCATCCCACCCCCAAACTAATTCATTAACAGATTACAACTAACTTGCAGGTGGCGAGATACGTTTGTGTGTATTGGAGGACAGGCATAACACAAGAGAATGCTAGCAGGAGACAGTGAAGGCCAGTCGATAAGATATGATCAGGAAAGAATGGTGTGAGCCTACAGATAGTTGGAACAGGGATTAGGAAAAACCAGACACGGATTAGTGTACTCGGCTAGTCCAAACATCAGCTTCACAAACAAGGCCGAGGACGGATTTCGACACCAGGCTATGGAAAGAGCTGAATAGACTTCGTTCGCCGTGCTGCCTGAGTGATGGCAACACAAAATGGCGGCGGGTTACAAAATGGCGGGTCGATTCGATCGTGATCGAAAATCGAAGTTCCTCACACGCTCTACATCCTTGGGGGGGGTCTCAGCACACCTGCAGCTAGGACACCATCAGGCTGCAGACTAAGAAGAGTACAAAATAAAAAGAACAAAGCAGCAGGCCATTTCCATTTAAGCAACCAGGATTGGGAACAACATCTCCCTATCAATTAGGATCACCCCAATGTTGCTCCAATTCAGGAAACAGTTGAAGGTGCGTCTCTTTAAAGAATGCTACATCATAATACACTAACGGCCCACATATCAACTACCT
Source organism: Triturus cristatus (assembly GCF_964204655.1). Taxonomy (NCBI): domain Eukaryota; kingdom Metazoa; phylum Chordata; class Amphibia; order Caudata; family Salamandridae; genus Triturus; species Triturus cristatus. Next base: position 747,792,099 of record NC_140589.1, read on the forward strand.
CTCCAATCAATCTTTGACTTGATGCTGGACTTTCACCATCTAACACGTCTTTGCTTTTTGGCTAGGTTTGAGCCATAGAAGTACCACAGGCTTGCATATATATGTCGATACTCTAATGAACTAATTAAGAGGGTTGATGCACAATATATGACTGTGTGTGTTTTCAAGAGACCTTCTGAGTCTTCGTAAGACTTAATCCAAGGCTCATAAACATAAACCTGCGTGAGACAGGATTCCAGGTTAAAACTTCATTAGTGTTGTTAAAAATATAATCAGTACAGAAAGCATAATATAATTAGCAACTTAATCAGCAATCAGCTCAGTCATAACAGTCAAAGAATAATTCTGCAAGAGACTAATATAAGGTCTGCCTCTGAAGATAACCCAAAGAAGGAACTCATTATAAAGCAAATAAACAGACTGGCATAGGGTCTCCTTCTGAATTAGCCAAAAGACTGGCTCATCTCTAACATAAAGTAGTTTTTATAGGGTTTCAGGGTGCAGAAGCCACACACATTTCATTGTATGATATGACATGACAGGTTTGGATAAGCAATGTTGCAAAGACATAAACCAATCAATACTCCCACAAACAAGATACGTCTAGAGACACCTACTTCTTGGTACATTTGTTAGATAGGCTATGCATAACTCATTAAGGAAACAAACCCATTGAAATGCAATGTAAAAAAGAAATTCAATGGTATGTTCAGCTAATCAATGACATACACAGAACATCAGAAATAAACCTTTAAAAGTTGCAGCATAAAGAAGAATCCTGAGCATTGCTTCCTCGAGTGAGCACAAATAATACATTACAGACACCACAGTTGAACCTTCTTTTTCAGTTATTTACCTGAAATGGAAATACTCACAAGAATATTTTCCAGGCTCAGACTAAGGGTCTCTCCCACATTGCCAAATCTCCCCACCGGCCGACCACCAGATTATGAGTTATCCTGTTGTTGGCGGGAGGTCCTTTGGTGTTGCCACAGAACTGCCTATATAAAAGGCACTTCAATGGTAGTGCTAAAGCCCATTCCTGCTCAGCATAAACTCTAAAGTCAATGCCTTGCCGGAAGAGGGGTGCATGCAGACAGGAGGGCACACATTTGCCCCCTTCATGTATCCCATAGCCCAGAGGGAACAGGGGGGCCATGAAAAGGGTGGATGTGAGGAAACTTGTAATATGATTAGCGGTGCTGCAGTGGCACCGCCAGCATATTACAGCCCTCAGACTGCCGCATCACTAGCGGGGAGAGGTGTTGGTCTAATGGCTGGGGCGGTTGAACTGGAATCTGGGGAACTGGGTGCGAGTCTCGGCAATGAAGCTGAAAATCCTGTGATTCTAGGCAAATCACTTCATCTCCCCATGCCTAACAAAAAATGAATGTCCTCATGTAATGTCACTGGTGCTTGTAAAGTGCTCTGATACCCGATTCGGGTCAAGTTAGTGCTATATAAAACTCTGTAAGACAAAAAAATAAAAATACCAGGGATCATGGATTGCCACGACCAGCGATCGCCATGACTGCCACAGTACCTCCACCATGAGTTTGGTGGAGGTCACATGTACAAACTAACCCTGGGCAAGCACTATGCTACGCTCGCATAGTTTGCGAAGTTTGCGCTACTTCGCATTACGCGAATTGCACGTAGCACAGTGCAAACACACGTAGTGTAGCGTAGCATAGTGCAGCGGTAATTTTTTGCTTGCTCGCGGTCCTCATCGTCAAGTTGGTGACCGCGAGCAAGCAAAATGACATCCCGGCGAGACTTGTTCCTCGTTCGCGATCAGCAACATCAAGTTGCCGACCGCGAGCGTGGAATATAAACCTCCCGGGGAGATTCTCAACGCGGGGAGGTCAGGTTTCTCATTGCGAGTGGTCGCGTATGCTCGCGACCGCTCACGATGAGAAACTACCAGTCTGTGTTGAAAAAGCTGCCGCTCAAGTAAAAATCTACTCGAGCGGTAGAAAACTACAGCTCGCACTGTGCAAGATACCGTTTTCAATAATTGCACAGTGCCGGATGCTTGTCCGCACTGTGCAATCATTGAAAACGGCATCTTGCACAGTGCGAACAGGTTAGTACGCAGAAGTGCTATGCGTAGCTCGAGTAGTGCGAAGTGCACTTTGCGTAGCTACGCGTAGCGCTACTTCGCGAACTACGCCCAGGGTTAGTACAAACCCTTTTGCCGGTCGCAAATTCTGCAAATCGGCCCATTTATGAGTGTAAAAAGGCTTTTTGGCATGTACAAATCCCAAATAGCGATTCAGTAATTTGTTACCGAATCGCTATTTGGGTTTTGCGATTTGGTATTAGGGAGGGGCATGTTAAGGGTATCTCTTCCTAATAGTGACTCACTGTGCCATGTTCAAATGCTTTGCAACTGAAATGCAGTCGCAAAACATTCACTTTTCACCACCAAATTCAATTCGGTGGTAACCCATTCTCAAACAGGAAGGGGTAGGGGTCCCCAGGGGACCCCTTCCCCTTTCTAAAAGCACGCAAATACGTTTTTAAGTGCAGGCAGTGTTCCTGTGGGCCAGTGCCTACTCTTAAAAAATGAAAATGAAACGTTTCATTTTTCTTTTTGAAATTCATCCGGTTTTCCTTTGAGGAAAACAGTCTGCATTTAACAAAAAAATGTTGCTTTATTTAAAAGTAAACACAGACATGGTGATCTGCTGTACCCAGCAGGCCACCATCCCTGTGTTTTTAGCCATTCCAAATGGATTGCAAATTACGACCTACCTCTGATTACCACTTTGAATCGCAAATGAAACTCAATAGAGTTTCGTACATTTGAAACTGTGATTTCCTAAATGCGATTCATATGGAATCACAATTAGGAACTCACAATTTGTAATGTACGTACATGTGGCCCTTAATATGTTATTTGCAGTATATTTACTTTTTCTGGAATTCACACAGTTCAAGAACACACTCACACATCTACAGCATTTGCAGACTTCTAGGCATATGCCCTATCCCTCCTAACTTCACTAACTCTTTTTGCAGATTCCCATAAAACATGAGTGTTTTCAGCAGCAGCTGCTGCCAAGCCAACTTGGGGGTGGGGAGCAGCAGGGGCATTGTGGGGAAAAAAATAACAGATTTTTTTTTAAACATTCCCACACTACCGGCCTGCGTTCTTCTGCTCCCTGGCAGGCCCGGGGTATTCTGTTCGCTTGTCGTGCCGCACGTCGCTGCTCCTGGCACTACAATCCCCAGGAGCACAGGCTCCCTGACCTCACCCAATCCCATGACTCCTCCCAGCATGAGAGAAACGCTGGGATTGGGAGGAGCAGGCCACTTTAACGCTCCGTGGGGACTGAGAGCCTGAGCACTGATGATATCTCTCAGGAACAGCCTGGAGATATCAAAGTGCGCATGTAGGTTTGGCCGGCCAAACCTACATGTGCACTTTCAGTGCCTGCTAATACCACTCCCCCCCTGCTGACGCAGAAACATGGCCTCGCCCTGCCCCAGACTCGCGGACAAAAAGTGAAAAATAAAATGACAATAAAATAGTTTTATTGTCATTTTATTTTTCTTCTGTGTGCTGGCTGGCATATTTGCCAGTGGGGTGACGCTCCTCTGTCATAGCGGAGGAGCCGCCCCTGATTGTGAGCTAAAACACCTTCTATTATGTGAGATACCGTGAAGATGGTCTGCATAATAAGTAGATCATATGGCCTTCAAGGTCTGAAACACCTGACTAGACTACAAGCCACGTGCAACTTGGCATCAGCAATATAATCAACCAAGCTCCTTTCAACACAAAGGTTTTTGGCAGTAGCACCCTGTGCAGCCAATGCCCTGAAGTATGGAAATGACTAAAATAAGTCCTCAGACATTACAGAATATTACAAGTTTAGGGAAGAGGTTAAATCTATCTGCTCAATCAAGCTTTTCTGATCTAATATCTTCTCAGCACTTGCCTTTAAGATAAGACTGTGAATTTAGGCTATACTTCTGCTCATGTTCCAGACAAACTGACAAGCATCCATTGTCACTTCTCTTTCTCCATAGGAAGAATTGTAGCTCTACCCCATAACCTAGTATTACTCAGAAGATTAACTGTAGAAGAATGTTGGACTACAGGAACTGACCGGAATGTCGCTACCTCAAAGCTGTGAAATGTCCTATTTATCTGCCATAACCAGTTTCACTTCACCTCTTCTCCTTTCACTCTGTTCTCTAGTCTTTAATTCTCGAGACGCTCAAGTTACCTGCAAGTGGCCTGGATGCCTACAATTCATCAAATAATAAATGAATAGATAAATGACAATTTCACTTTTTAAGTTTCCACCAATCCTGATTCGATGAACCAGAAGATGGGATTTACAAATACATAAAGACAATATTTGCACACTAGTATGACAATTAGATGCACACACAATTTTTTTAAAGCGTTCCTTAGTCCTGAACCCTTCTCTTTTTATCTTTATTACATTTGTTCAACTCGTTGTGCCTGTACTTTCCATCTTTTTTGGAATTGCAAACGTGACAAATCCCCAATCGAATTAAATAAATATGAATATCAAGTACTAGGGCCTGATTTAAGAATTTGCCAGATGTGGGCAATCCAACAAAATAGAGTTGGATATATTTTAGGCAGAATGAAAAGCTGCAGTTTTTTTGGGCAAATGGCCAGCACCCGCCAAATTTTAAATCAGTCTCTAACCTGAGATTTCCATAACAAAAGGGGCTCAAGAAACCAATTAAAGAAATGGTGTTGAAACTGAAATTGCCATAAATATTTAATATAGTGCCCTGTACTAATTCGTAAACCAATTTGGAAAAACTCATTAGCTTGTCCTCTTCGGAATTATACTTGCAATCACCCAAGTTCAAATCAATAATAATTCACAAACAATCATGCAAACCTGAACTTTTCGATTTGATCAAGGTTATCAAGAAACGATGACTCTGCAATGTGTTAAATATGTTGCACATTGAGTAAGTGGTGTTTCATGAGAGGAGGCTGCATGCATTAGTGCTGTTGCACTGTTACTGGATCAAGACACCCATTATTATGGTAACCACAACGCAGCCAGTGATATAGTATATGTTGTCTTTAAACATAAGTCATCTAGTAATATTGCATATCACAACTTTAAACACAACTCACCCATTGACATAGATTAAGCTGCTTTTCAACCCAAGTCCTCTAATACTAATATGTATGTTGTCTTTAAACACAACTCATCCTGTGTCACAGTTTATCTTGTCAAGCATGTTGTGTTTAGGCTTGGCTGAGTGTTATACTCTTTTGCAGCTCTCTGCCTTCTGCAGAGCCAGCCTCTCTGATAATGCCATGCTCTCCACAGAGCTTGTTGGTCCTCCCACCCTCTCTCCTTGCCTTTAAAGAGAGAGAGAGAGAGAGAGAGGAGAGGGAGGTACAAAGTGACACAAAGATCATACATTCCCAGAAGTACCACATGCTAGGCCCATTATTTACTTAAGATCTTTCACAACACATATTTTCTCCCCGTGACAGCACACAGCGTGATAATCCCAAACTTGTACATCATTAGAGGATAACATGAAAGCTCCTATAGTGAAAAGGGCTAATGAGATACAAGCGTGACATTTTGTAGAAGATTAGTTCACTGACTCCTTAGCAGAGAATGTCATGTTCTTCATGGAAGGCTAGAAAAAGACTAAGTACTTTACGCATATTTACCGCTCCATTTATGAATGTTATTAAAGGCTTGGATAACCTCATTTCTGAAGAAGATTGTGCTCCTGAAGGGCAGCTGAGAGCCAAAGATCAATGTCTGCAGTGATTGCTGTATCTCGTTGTATTGAATAAATACAGCTCTCATTACACCAAGGAAACAGAATAATAGTAGGTTTTCTTTTGTTAATGTGACACTGCTTAATATAGATTTATAGGGCATGTGCTAATGTGATGGAGAATAAAGTCAGTCTACCAAGTGGAAGTCAGGCCTGAATCCGGTGGAGACAGACAGTGGAGGACAGGGAGACGCAAGCATCTATCCCCAGTGCTGTTAGTTGACAGCAAGTCTAGGTCACATTTATGGAGCAGGCACCAGGGGCAGCTCCTCCCCTAAGACGGAGGAACATTGCCTCTCTGCTGTCAGAGCAGGAAAACATAAAAATAAAATGATAATAACATTATTAATATCATTTTATTTTTCGTAGCTACAGGGCGGGGCGTGTCACAGTCTGGGAAGAGGAGTGGTTTGTGCACAATAAGCGTGCATGACGGTTTGACCGGCTGTCTTGGGCTGGACAAACGGTCATGCTCACTTAGCATGTTCTCAACCAGGCTGTAATACACAGCAAGGGTGGACAACATGCCCAGGTCCCAATCCCAATCTGAACCACAGCACCCAGACAAATCATAGCACTGTAGTGCAGTGTTGTGATTGGCTTAGAGGAGACTGTGTGCTTCCAGGACTCGTCAGGAAGTGAACCAACGATGGAGAAATGATGGCAGCCTTGGGAAAGTAAGTGTTTTTAAAAAAAAAATGTTGTTACTCACCACCCCTGTTCCCTGCCAGCTGCCACTTGCAGGGAAACTGGTCATGACTGAAAACCAAAGTCAGTCCTGGCAAAAATGATCAAACCAGCCCCACACTGTAGAAGGCCTCAAATAGCATGGAGCCGTTTGGCTATGGTTGGGTCATGGTTGTATTTGCTCTAAAAGCAGCCCCCCAACCTAAAGCCCACTAAGCAGTGGTTAATTTGAGTCTGTGGTTGCACGTGGGGCCAACTCTCACTAATTTTTGGGAACCAGCACTTCTTTTTCCTCAACAGGATTTGATTCAGAGCAACGCAGAGAAATACACAAACTGGGGAAAGAAGGAGGAAGAAAAAGATAGAAAAACTGTGACAAAGGAGAGAAAGTAGGAATGAAAAAGAACCTGGAAGAGTGAGATGAAGAAGCAGGGAGTCTGGTTGGGGATTAAAGTGGTATGGGATGGAATAAAGACTGCACAGCACTGAGCATTCAGAACAGCACATTAGGCACTGTCACTAAGACTATGTGAGAGCAGCAGAATGGCCAGTTTAGCCTTGTGATCATGATCAAATCTGGATAAGATATTCGAGGGCCAAGATGGCCGCATAGCTGCGCAGCTCCGCCGAAACCCCCCCGAACAACATCGGCCACCTGGCGGCGGCAGCACCCATTGGGAGACGTTGACCACACCGGGGCATTTCAGGGAGCTGGGTGCCACGATGAGCCTGCGTTGACCGGGATCTGAAGAACTGTGCCGGAGCTACGAGCATCTGGGAATGCGGGCCTTGGGGAGGTGTGGTCAAGGCGAAGCCGGGGACTCGAGTTGCCTGGGGTTTGCATTGCGAGCAGTGACGAGGGCCTGTGCTGGTTTGGAGGCTGTGGCTCATGGAGTGCTAAAATGAATATGGCCCGCACTGAAGTTGTACTGCGTACTTGGAGCAGCGATCGAAGACTGAACTGCGGTGACTATGGCGCCCCCTCCTGGGACCAAGTAAGCAAGTGGGGTTAATATATCTCCCCCCGGAGGCCTCAAGAGAACTGCGGCTGCGCACTGTAAGCACTCTGGAGAGGCGATTAGAGACCATTTGCGGTGGCTGTGGTGGCCCCCCTGGGACCAAGTAAGTGGGTGGGGTTAGCTTCATCTTCCCTGGAGACCTTGGAAGAATTGCGGGCACCGTGGAGAAGTGACGGGAGACTGGCTTGCTGCTGGGCAGTTGCCGGCCTGCTGCTTAATTATTGCTGCCCGGTTGCAGTATGAGGAGTGTCTGCGATCCAGCGGGGTCCCCCTCAGCACGGAGCATGACCTGTATGGTGGGGAAGCTACATGTAAGGCAGGTGGGGGTCAGGCGATTGGCCATAGAGCATTTCCCTGGGTGAGGGGCAAGGCAGGAGAGGATCTGGCCTCGAGGTGGGCAGTGATGCTTGACATAGTTGCCCTGCCGAAAGGTGGGAAAAGAAAGAGGTTTGACCACCTTGTGAGCCCATATTGAATAAATTGGTGATACATGCAACTGGTGTCCTGTGCCACGTAGGGAAGAGATGCGAGTGGGAAAAGTGGAAGGAAGCAAAAGGCTCCTCTCTATCCTTTCCCGGTAGTCAGTACCCTCTTTGAACAGGTGGGCATTGACATTGTGGGGCCACTGGACCCCAAGGCAGCCATGGGCAACAGGTTTATCCTGGTCTTGGTGGACCATGCTACCCAGTACCCGGCACCCATCCCGCTCAGGACAGTGATGGCCCCCTTGGTGGGACATGCGCTGATGGGGATTTTCTCCCTTGTGGGGTTCCCCGGAGAGGTGGTGTCAGACCGTGATACCAACTTCATATCCAGTTATATGAAGTCCCTGTGGAAGGAGTGTGGTGTTACCTACAACTTTACCACTCCTTACCACCCCCAAGGTAATGGGCTGGTTGAAAGATTCAACGGGACCCTTAAAGGCATGAACATGGGTCTTGAGGAACCAATGAGGCGTAAGTGGGACGTCCTCTTGCCATGCCTTCTTTTTGCTTACTGTGAGGTGCCACAAAAGTCCCTAGGGTTCAGTTCCTTTGAACTGTTGTATGGCCACCCGGTAAGTGGACCTTTGAGTCTGGTCAAGGAAGGCTGGGAGCAATCTCCCAGGAAACCTCCACAGGATGTATACAGTTACATGCTGGCCTTCAGGAACCAGACTTGGAGATTCAGAGAGCTCGCTCAGGTGAATCATGAAGCCAGCCAGGAAGAGTTGAAGCAGTGGTATGATCAGAATGCCACTCTGATTGAGCTTCAACCTGGGCAGAAAGTTTGGGTCATGGCCCCTGTAGAGCCTTGTACGCTCCAGGACAGGTGGACCGGTCCATTTGAGGTGGTGGAGCGCAAAAGTGATGTCACCTACTTGGTGAATTTGGAGTCTCCAAGGAACCCTTTGCGGGTCCTACATGTTAATCGCTTGAAGCCCCACTTAGAAAGGTCCGAAGTAGGCATGCTCCTAGCGACGGATGATGGACTGGAGGAGGAGACAGAGCGTCTTCCTGACCTCCTGTCTGCAACAGAGCAAGATGGGTCAGTGGATGGTGTCAGCCTCTCTGCCACACTGACCCCTGATCAGCAGCAAGATTATCGCCAACTGTTGGGACAATTCTCTGATTTGTTTTCCTTGGTTCCTGGTGTCACTGAGTGGTGCGTCCATGATGTGGACACTGGGGACAGTCCTCCTGTGAAGCACAAGGCATACAGAGTGACTGACAAGGTCAGGACTTGCATCAAGGAGGAAGTCTCCAAGATGTTTGCCTTAGGGGTGATTGAGTCCTCCAACAGTCCTTGGACCAGCCTAGTGGTCCTGGTCCCAAAGGCTGCCTCGCCTGGTGCCACACCTGAACTCAGGTTCTGTGTGGACTACCGCGGACTCAATACAGTCACCAGGACTGAAGCGCACCCCAACCCCAGAGCTGATGAGCTCATTGATCGGTTAGGGGATGCACGGTACCTCACCTCGTTTGATTTGATGTCTGGGTACTGGCAGGTCACCTTAACTGATGGGGCCAAAGAGAGGTCAGCATTCTCCACACCAGATGGGCACTACCAATTCCGGGTTATGCCCTTTGGGATGAAGAATGCTCTCGTCACCTTTCAGAGATCGGTCAACCAGGTGTTGGCTGGACTGGAAGATTTCAGTACCGCCTACCTGGATGACATTGCAGTGTTCAGCGCCAGTTGGGAGGAACATCTGCGCCACCTCTGGGAAGTGTTGATGGCACTGCGCAAGAAAGGCCTCACGATCAAGGCAAGTAAGTGCCAGATCGGGCAGGGTTCCGTGGTGTACTTGGGGCACCAGGTAGGGAGCGGCGAGGTGGCGCCCCTGCAACCCAAGATTGATACCATCCTGGCTTGGGAAACCCCAAAGACTCAGACAGAGGTGAGAGCTTTTTTAGGACTCACGGGGTACTATTGGAGGTGTGTCAAGGGGTATGGCAACATTGTTGCACCCTTGACTTAGCAAGAAGCCCAAGAAAGTGAACTGGACTGACATCTGTCAGAAGGCTTTTGACGCCTTGAAGACTGCCATGTGCACAGCACCCGTGCCTCAGGCGCCCAACTTCTCAAAAGAATTCATTGTTCAAACAGACACTTCAGAGCATGGTGTGGAGGCTGTTCTATCACAGATTAAGGGCCTAGACCAACCTGTGGCCTTCATCAGTAGAATGTTACTTTCACGAGAACAGAGGTGGAGTGCAATTGAGCATGAGGCATTTGCTGTGGTCTGGGCGCTGAAGAAGTTGAGACCATACCTGTTTGGGACTCACTCCGGGGTTCAGACAGACCACAGGCCCCTCAGATGGTTGATGCGGATGAGTGGTGTGAACCCAAAGTTGTTGAAGTGGTCCATTTCCCTACAGGGGATGGACTTTACGGTGGAACACCGCCCTGGTACAGAACACGCCAATGCTGATGGTCTGCCGAGATTTTTCTGCCTTAGTGAAGAGAACTCCCAAGGGGAAGGGTAGTTCTCCCCACATTTCAGCTGGAGGGGACACGCGTTAGACTTGGTACAATTGACGTGAGTCTCCCTTCCATTTTTTCAGATTGTTTCCTCTGTTTTTGATATGTTTTGCTGGTTTAGATGCTTTCGACACTGTGCCACTGCCATTCAGTGCCACAGTGCATGTGCTCCCTATGTTAAATTGATGTATTGATTAGAGACTCCATGATTGGGTTATTTGATTTACTTGTCAGACCCTAGTACAGTGCACCATGTGTGCCCAGGGCATGTAAATCAAATGCTGCTGGTGGGCTTGCAGCACTGGTTGTGCCACCCACAGAAGCAGCTTGTAAAGTGTGTCTCAGGTCTGCCATTGCAGAGCCTATGTGCAGTCTGGTACTGCCATGCTGACTGACCAAGTGTACCCACTTACCAGTCCCTAAACCTTCCCTTATCTTCATATCAGACACCCTATGGTAGGCCGAAGGGCAGGGTGCATTGTAAGTATAAGGCAGGACATGCCCTGGTGTGGGTGGCATGTCCTAATAGTGAATTACAGCCATTTTCGTTTTTCACTATTGCAAGGCTACCTGTTCCCCATAGGCCAGAAAGGGCAGTTTGATTATTACATCTTATAATCCTAACTGACTCAGGGAGCATGGTGGAAATTCGAGTTTAGTATGCCTGAACTCAGAATGATAAAATACATCTTTTAGTGAAGTTGGTATTAACATTCTGTGTTTGAAAATACCACTTTTAGAAAGTAGGTATTTTCATGCTTAACTGTCCAAGCCTGCCTCTGCTAGGTTGTGTATTGTGTGTCTGGTTCTGTGAGTGACAGGGGCTGGGGGATTCCAGGAGAGAGGTTGAGTCAGCACAGAGCTGAATAGGAAGATCTGCATGTAGATGGGTGGGAGGAGTTGCACCTGGGACTTGAATAGGTCTGTGCCTTCCCTCCACAATGCTGGCTCCACCTCCCGTGGTGCGTCAGATGTCTCTGCCCTGCACTCTGAAAGGAAAGAAGGAGTCTTGTTAACAAAGTGCTTCCGGACTGAGCAGAACTGGTTTGGACTAGGCAAAGGCCTCTCTGCCTTCAGAGAACAAAGATAAAAGTAGTATAAATATGGGGACCCAGACCCCAAGACTTTAGATCACTTCTGGAACAAGAAGAAACCTCTGCCAAGGAGAAGAACCAAAGGAAGCTGTAGGAGTGGACTGCCCCTCTGCCTGTGTGCTGTGTTGCTGGGTTGGCCTACAGTGGTGTTTTCAGTGCCAAGGAGAGGAGAATTAACTTTTGTGAGTACTTCATCATCTTGCAGAATATTTCTCCAAGGGCTTGAACTTGTGCATGCCTCCTGCTGAAGTCTCAGGTACAACAGACTTCACCACCAGCTCCACTCTGAATTTCCTTGCTGGGAATTCTATCTGCAGAAGCCTGCGTGTTGCTGGGAGCTGCCGCAGCTGTAGCCGTCACATCGCCGGAGAAGCGTGCCGCCGCCGCATCTCCCAGAAGCGTGTCTTCGTCGGAGCTGTCTGCTGTCGCATCAGCGGAGAAGCGCGTCGCTACCGCGAGGGTCGCCGTCGCATCATCGGAGAAGCGTGTCGCAGGGCCTGTCGTGGCTCCAAAGTACAGAGTTGCCGCAAGGCTCCCAGGGCATGCCCGCATCGTCTCAACATCGTCGCATCAAGGGCGCCATCTTATCACATCGAACCGGATTGTCGCATCGCTTCGAGGCGCCATCTTGCCGCATCGCAGCCAGGCTGCAGCACGAGAATCTACGCATCACCTCCTCTCTGGTAAGGATCAAGACGCATCCCCTACTCTGCACAAGCATTGAGGCGCGACGCATCGTCTCCCCCGAAGCAAGGAACCGATGCATCTCCAACGCTGCGAGCCTTTTGTTTATTTTGCGTTACGCATCCAGGTACTTTTGTGAGAACTGTGTCGCATCTTTAAGTCAATTTTGAGTTCAGTATTGTGGATTTTTGCCGTTTGTTTTCTTGTGTTAAGTCTAAATAAAGAATATTTAGAATACTTATTTTTATAAAACCTGTGTGGTATCCATCTGTAGTGTTTTCACTGTATTACTGTATGTGTTTACAAATGTTTAACACACTGCCTCTGAGATAAGCCTGTCTGCTCGTGCCAAGCTACCAAGGGAGTCAGCAGGGGTTATACAGTAGTGTAATCCCCTTTCCTTGACTTAGAAGCAAGGGTCCCTATTTGGTCAAAGGTACCTACATCTGCCAACTAGAGACCCCCAGTTCTAACATTGGTGGTCAGCGGTGAGGATTTGAACCTGCATATGTGACTCATATACAATGATTTGTGTACACTACTAGTGAGTGATGACCAAACGGGACACATACTTTTTTTGTAGAATTGTTTTTTCCTTGGACTGTTATTTTTTCCTGAGAACTGCCAATTCTTACTGCCATGAGTAGACCAACATCTGTTGTATCTATGGATATAGATTTTGAGGAAGAGAGGTTGGAAACCTACACTTTGAAACAGCTCAAGCATCTCTTCAAGAAATTGAAAGTTGCTACACCCAGGCATTTCTAAAAAGGATGACTACCAAAAGGCGCTGTGGGCCTGGGTAGAAGCAAGAAATGCCCATGAGTCAGTGGTGGAGCCAGCTGGGGATGCAGATGGGCAACTGGATAGGCCAGTGTTTCCAGCCAGGGGAGGGGTGGCGTCCCCACCTGGCAGTAGTATCTCTTCCAAAGACCTGTCCCCCAGAGAGTTGGAAGACAGAGAGAGAAATAGGGCACACAAGCTGGAGATGGCTAAGCTTAAGATGGAGGGTCAGAGGGAAATGGAGAATAACAAGTTGTCTTTGGAGAGAGAGAGAATGAGAATGGAGAATGAGAGGGTGTTGAGTGAGTTAGAGATCAAGGCCATGGGGTTAGAGATCAATCCCTCTGGTGGCAGCGCACCATCTGTGCCTTCAGAAAGCAGAGTGTACATTCCCAAGGATGTCATCAAAGATTTCCACAAGCATGAGGATATTGGGCAGTGGATTGCAGCTCATGAGATAAGCTCCTGGCCTGGATGGCTTTTCTGGCAGTTTCTACAAAGCCTTCAAACGGACATTGCCCCCCCCCCGCACCTGACAGATGCATATCAGGAAGCAATAGAAAAGGGTGTGCTCCCCCTGACCCTCTGCGAGGCAGCTATCACACTAATACCAAAGGCAGGTAAAGACCCAAAGAGCTGTGGTTCATATAGGCTAGAATTTTGAATATAAGATTCTGGCAAAATTGCTGGCTACCAGGCTGGCCCTGACAGTGGATCAGCTGATCTCGCCCGCCCAGGCAGGGTTCATCCACACAGGTGCACTTCTCTGAATCTTCGCACCCTGTTTGCCACGCTTCACAGGGTATCACCTACGCTACCAGCAGCTGCAGTGCTGTTGGATGCTGAAAAGGCCTTTGATTCTTTGGAGTGGCCCTTTCTCTGGGCGACATTGATCAGGCTGGGGATGCTGCCCAGGTTTGTTGTGGTGGTCTCATTAATATATACGCTCCCTTCGGCTTGTATTCAGGTGAATGGCATGTTGATGGTATCTTTCACGCTGTCCAGGGGGACGCCCAAGGGGTGTCCTCTCTCCCGCTTGTTATTTGTAATTGCAATGGACCCCCTGGTGCGTCACCTTCAGGATAATCATTTTCATAGGGGCATTCAATTCAAAATGGGCCCATTGTCGATCACATTATATGCTGATGATATCATTTTGTACGTGCTCTATCGGGATTGCATATTATTTGAGGTAGGCCTGACATCTTTCCATTGGCGGAGGCACCCTGTATCCAGGACACTGAACTGGCTTTGAAATAGTGCGATGACTCGGTTAGATATCTTGGGATAATTATACATAGGGATCGGCCCAAATACTCCAACTTAACTATGGTCCAGCCATGGAGAAATTAGATGATAAAATAGAGAGGTGGCTTAAACTCCCACTGGCCATGGCTGGTAGGATAGCGCTGGTCAAAAGGGTGGTTTTGCCACAATTTTTCTATTTATTCCAGAACATCCCAATACCACTATATAAGACTTTCTTTGCCACACTGCACACTAAACTAATCCGGTTGGTGTGGGGTGGCAAACAGCCGAGGGTCAGCTGGAACACGCTGATGCGCCCGTGTGAACGGGGGGGTTGGAATTCCTAATTTTTACATATACTATCTAGTAGTGCAGTGTAGCTTTTCCAAACACTGGTTTCATTTTGATTTACGAGTTCCATATTTATGCCCCGAGGCGGACTTAGCACACCCTACCCCCTTGTCTGCATTGCTTCCGATTGGTTTAAAAAGAGACCCGGTGGACATACAGACACTGTCGATGACCAGTTGGGCATGGAAGCAACTGGCCCGAGCCACGGGAACACAGCTGCTGTATTCCCCGGCCCTCCCGATTGCTGGAAACATCTGGGTGCCCATTACTAAGGAGGTCACAATGCAACAAAATTTAACTAAATTTAACCGGAGCACAATTGGGGACATATTCTCTGACGGACACATATTCTTCAGGGAAGAAGATGGAAGATTTCAGGGAGATACATTCCTTGACCAGTTCAAATTGTGTAGATTGCAGAGAGCGTTCAGGTCCCTGGTTCCGAGTTACCCTCTGGAACCAGAGGACTTTCCCTCGCTGACACTGCACATTAAAGACATAATCGGTGAGCATCTTATTGCCAATATGTATCGAGCCTCTGTGGCTTTGCTCCCAGTTAGAGATGAGGGGGTACGTGCAGCCTGGGAACGGGACTTAGGTTTCCCCCTTACTGATGCACAGCTGCAGGCATTCTGCTAACAAACACGTAAAGTTTCCTTCAACCATAAACATAAGATATTACAGTTTAAATTTGTATGGCGAGCATACCTTTCTCCTGTTAAAATTCAACGTATGGATCCACTTCACCCACACACCTACCCCAGATGCAGCGGTCCGATGGCTGATTTTGCACACATGGCTTGGACCTGTGTCAAAGTAGCACGATTTTGGACACAAGTATTTAGCTAACTATCAATCATGACCCGTTTGGGCCTCCCCCCTTCACCTACGCAGGCACTGCTGGGGTAGGTGCAGGAGATCGCTAAGCCATATAAGCGTTTTAGTGCAATTGCGTTACTGTTAGCGAAAAGAGAAGTGGCTATTCACTGGGGAAGTAAGCACCCGCCAACACTGAAGGGCTACATGTTCAGCATGTCATATTGTAACACCACCAGCGAAATATATGCACAGCTACAACACCCAGTGTCTAGGCCATTGGATATATGGCAGCCCTACAGGTCCTATTTGTTGGAACAGACCTCTGTTAGCTCACAGACAGAACAGGATATCCACCCGCAGAGTGCCACAAACAATTGAGACATTTAACTGGTGTGGAAGCAAGGGGCGAATGGGAAATATCACTGTACTATCAGGCGGTTAAAATATACTTGTGCTGTGCAGGATCACTGTGTATTAGAGAATTCATTGTAGATCACGAGCATGTGTCTTGAAGTGCAAGTTTTGTAATTTATGAAACTTATAAATAAAAGTTAAAAAGTAAAAGTAGTCAAAGCTTCCTCGTTGCACCATTTATCCTAGTCATCTCACATAGCTGTGTTTTTAGTTTCTTTTCAACACTTTTTTTTTTAATCTTTGGGAGTTGCATCAGTCACTGTCTGCATCCCCCGAGAACACCCGAAATGTATTTTATGATCTTAATTTGACCTTGGACAAAAAGGAATGTTTTGATTAAATGACTTTAACAATATTAAATGACACACATATGCTACAGAGAAAGAGTTATCATCAATCAGACTGCCTCACCACAGTTATTTTCTATTTTAATATCAATGTTTATCACTTTGAGCGACAGAAGTATTTAAGTACCAGAGGCTTTCGGGTATATGACATGCAAAACCTGCTGCAACAGCCTAGAAATATGAAATATGTTTTGCAAACTTCGAATAGATTCTTACAGCCTCTCCCAGTCTGATCTTTGGGTCTCTGCTAAGTCAATCTGTCTTTACATAAGGCAATCGGGTCTTTCCTCTGTGGCTAGCACTCTCCTCCATATTTGTGCATCAAGAGGCATATTTATAGGGATTTGGCGCAGGGCAGTGCTGCAAGTCACCTTGCTGTGCTGTCCTACTCAAAGTGAAAGGGCAGGAATTCACAGTATTTATGTAATACACTGCTTTCCGGTCCTTTCCTCCTGTGCTGGTGCCATTTCAGCAGAATAGTGCCAATGCAGTCACCCTCGCACCATGGTGCAAGGGTACCTGTGTTGTCGGAAGGATTGTTTTTGTGCAGGAAGGGGCACCTTCCTGCACAAAAACAATGCTGGGGGGCTTTATCCTCTTTCCATGTGTGCTGAAGAATGGAGCACACATGGAAAGAGGAAAAAACGAGGAGAAATAAAATTATCTGGGGAGGGTAAGGTTTTGATGCTTTCCCAGGTTTACATGGTCTTACAAATCTGGCAAGTGTCAATATCCATGAGTGTTGCATGGTAACGCCCACCACGATGCCCATGGAATGCCACCCTAACGCAGAGTAAGTCAATGCTCTGCCTTGCTGCACTCCATATCTATGAGACTAATCAAAGCCATGCATGGCCTCATAAATATGATTTTGTGGTCCCTCCGTCCCCCCCGGAGCATCACAAAAGTGACGCTGCGATGGAGCAAGGGGCTCATAAATATGTCCTCAAGATTGTAGCTCGTATGCACAATTGAGGAGAATGTGACTGATTTCTGGACAGTAATATAGCATAGGACCAAGACGTGTATAGGTTCAGTACCCTCAGCAGGACAATATCGAATGAACTCCAGCAAGTGCTGTCACTATAGTTTTTTTAACATAAGTGGTCCCTGGACACAGATCACATTGGTATCAATTTCTAATGTGTATTCTTTATCATGATATCTGCTAAAGGAAACAATAACGAAAAAATATGGTAAGGGCACCCTTTTCACCATGTCACTGTGGGAAGTTGTAGAAAGGATGAATTGGTAAAATCCATATAGATTATGCTTCATTCAAGTTACTTCACACACATTTATAGTATAAAGTTCTCAGTCCTCCTCTTCCTGGAAACAGAATTTCACTGAAATGAGGATAAATCCCAAGAGCTGATATTTAGAAGAAAGTTGTTCTAAATTTATGGATGAAAGGAGCGTTCTTTATCTGTAACAATCAAGGCCCAGATTTACAAAGGGTTTGCAGCAAATTTTTGTTACTTTTTAACTCAAACCTAATGCAAAGTGTTGTGGTGGGGATTAAGATCCAACGAAAATTGCAATTTGTGTTGGATTGTACCCAAATAATGCAAAACTAGGCAACGTATCCTTATGTTGCTATGTGTCGAGGGGACATTCCAATGATGGTGAATGGATGCTCCCATGCAACCATCGCTGGGTTTTGACTCAGATCCCTATCTACATAGAATTGTAGACAAGGATTTGCACCAGAATCCTGCACCTCCTGAGGCAGGCGTAACAAGAAGAAATGTTTTAATTTCTCCTCATTATTCCCACTTTGTATATTTTCTGCCTTGAACAGCACACAAACAAAGTTGGAAAAGCATTAAAGCATCGTTTTTGTATGGTAGGGGATAGCTTCAAGTTCAAAACCTACGATTAACACACCACAGGCACCCTTACCCTATGGTACAGGGGTTCTTGCATTGGCACTTGGCAGCCAAAAGTGCATCAGTACGGAAGAGAGTATAACAGTGCAGGATCTTGGTAGATATGGTGCTGTTCTGCCCTCTCTCTTTAACACAACTCAGCACAGAAACTTTACTTGCTGTGCTGTGCTTCGTCAGTTCTCTGTATATCTGCACCTCAGCTTTTAGCCAGCACCAGCTCTCGATTTGATCATCACACTTACAATTTATTATAGAAGCATATGGATTGAATTAATACACAGCAACTGGTGCCTAACTGTCCCCTCCCAGTCTTTGAGAGTTCAAATGTTCTTCATTGTTAGACATGTTCATTTCACGACCCTTATTTAGGACCCATGGAATTTACCCATGGGCTTATTCAATTGATATTTCCTTATTCACTGAAGAATAATGTCATTTACAAATTACCATAGCTAACAAGTTGTAATAACATTACATACACCGACTATCAAACAATTTGTGTTCCTGCACTAACGTCTATTGATTTCTTTCGTGCATTCATTATAATGGCATATGACCATTACAAATCACCGTATGTCAGTGTGATGAATCAAAATCAAATAGACTATATCCTTGACCCGGATCAGTTTCTCGAGGCAGAATTCTTGGGAATATATTTATTACTTACCACACCCATGAGACATGCCAGAGCTCCTGAGTCAGTTGGACATGTTTTGTAAAACCCAATTGCTGTCTGAACACAGAACATGCACTTCACAAGCTACACAGCAAGTAGAAGATCTCTCATAAGTACAGCCCTGCATGTAATTGGTGGATAAGGGATTCTCCACTGTAGGACATACATTTGTAATGACATGTCCTCATATATTCAACAGATGTCTACATCAACGGTGAGACACATGGATATAAAGGGGAGGCATCAAAGACAGAAAGACCCTGAGGAAAAATGTTCACCTCCCATATCTCATCTATTGCCATATGGCATCAGCAAACAGGGTTGTTAGTCTCGGCCGATCACCGCCCCCAATGCAAGACTTCCATTGAAATTATGTCCCTGTGGACAAACAGCATCTCCAAACTGATGTCGCTGTGGACATGCTTGAACACCTCCAATCTGGAAAAATCTTACAGGTTATGACCAGGTTATGACCAAGAAATGTACTAGTGATATGGGGAAGGGTAAGGAAATACCACAGTACACCATGTTTGTTACTGGTTAAGATAGCATCACAGAGGATGATACATTGTCTGTGGCTCCTTTACGCCTCTGCACGCCTGCACATTAAAGACCCTCCTCATCCCAGCAAGGGGCTCCCTCTTCCCACTACTTGGTGCACCGACATGCTTACTGATGTTACTTGCAAAGGCAAAGCAATACT
This sequence comes from Triturus cristatus, assembly GCF_964204655.1. Classification (NCBI taxonomy): domain Eukaryota; kingdom Metazoa; phylum Chordata; class Amphibia; order Caudata; family Salamandridae; genus Triturus; species Triturus cristatus. The sequence continues at coordinate 747,811,585 of NC_140589.1, forward strand.
GCTCCTCAAGATAAAGTCAAGCAGCAATGTTTTTGATATATAGGTCCAGTACTAGGTGGTGCATTCCGTAGGTTCAGCAAATAGAAAAAATATGTTAACATACTTCTATGCGATAGTACCTGTTCTAACTATGTAATGAAAACATTGTTTTTCTTGTGGTTTGCCACAGCTATCTTTTAAACATAAAACTACATTGCTGGCATGTGAGGAAAACTCTATTGGGGTCAACTCACTTTTTGGTGGACGTTCAAGGAGACTGGCAGGACAGAGTCTGGCACTTTTATTGACACCGCATATTGAAACTATCTAGATCATGATTTAAAGTTGAGTACTGGTGAAAAGTTTTCTTGAGAAACTGCTAAATCTATTGGACAGTACAGTAGCAAACATTCTCCACTGTGGAATACAAGTATAGAATAAATTCTGCCAGTAGATCCTTGTCCAGATTTAGCACTTCACTTGGAAGCCATTACCTCTGTTAGGAATTGGGTTTCTTGTTTGGCAGAGGTATGCACAAAGAATCCTAGTCAGGGTAAGTCAGTAACACACTTTAAATTAACTTGTGCTCACCCTATGGTAGCTTAGCACAGAGCAGTCAGGCTTAACTTCAGAGTCAATGTGTAAAGTATCTGTGCACACAACACTCGGTAACACAGTGAAAACACCACAAAAGGACTCCACACCAGTTTACAATAGCTAATATTTTTATGAGTAAAACAAGACCAAAACAACAAAAATGCAAAAAGCAGAAGTCAAGATTCAATTGTTTAGAGAATAAACAGTTTTGTAGTGCTTAGAAACAAATAACTCCAACCAAGGTTATCTGGTCACACTTTAACGAGGCAAATACAAAGGTTCAGGCTGACCGAGATGGAGCTTGGGTCGGACACACGGGCCTGCCTTGGCCAGCTGAACACTACCTTGGATGCATAAACACCGAGGATGATGTGTGGAGCAAGGGAGGTGATGCGTCGCTGTCGATCTCGCAGATGAGGCGATGTGTTCGTTCCGAGCTGCTCAAAGTTTAGGATGCACCATGAGTCAAGATGCGATGAGCATCGGGTGATGGATCGTAGTTGAACTGCTGGGCTCTAGGAGATGTGTGCAGCATAAAGCGATGCATCACGCAATCAGCAATGCAGTGTCCGTGGATTATGCAGCAGCAGGGATGCCTAATTACAGGTACCTACAGGTACCCATGCAATATACTTGTGCTCATAAAATAGAAGAATAGATTTTCTGGGTTGCAGTACTGCGACCTGACTTCCAAGGGCCCAACCCAGGCACAACTTGGCAGAGCAGGACTCAAAGCAAACAGAGTCCTGGTGCTGGTTGCAGGTTGCAGGGTGAAGTCTTTGATATCCCTGAGACTTCAGAAACAAGAGGCAAGCCAACAAGCACTTGAAGATACTTTGTCTCTGGGATTTGAGATGCAGGTCCAGTCCCTCTTACTCCCAGGCAAGAAGCAACAGGCGGCAGGTCAACACAGCAAAGCAGTTCAGCAAAGTGACAGTCCCTCCTGGCAGAACAGCAGTCCTTCTTCCTGGTAGAATGTCCTCAGTTACAGAAGTGTTCTGATTTGGTGTTGTCAGGGGTCCAGTACAAATACCCAGTTGGGCCTTTGAAGTAGGGGGACTTTAAAGAGATGCCAATGAAGTGCACAAGATCCTGCCTTTCCTGCCCTGGCCCCAGACTCACTACAGTGGGGTAGGCAACCTTTTCTGTGGGGACAGGACACAGCCCTTTCAGTTGTGTCAGCTCCTCCCTCCATTCCAGCTAAGGATGAACGATCAGCATGCAGATGGCCACTCAGTCACACATACCCTTCCTTTGTGTGTGGCTGTCTAGAGGGAATGCTGGAAGCCAAGTGACATCCACCCCAGTTGTGTATTCCAGAGACAGCCAGGAGGCATCAAATGGTAACAGTAAGAAAATACCAATTTTCTAAAAGTGGCACTTTCAGAATTGCAATTTAAAAACCAACTTCACCATAAGTTGTGCTTTTAAATTGTGATTACAGAGACGCCAAATGTGGTGGATGTCCTAGCTTTTCCCAGTCGAAAATTACACTTATAAACTATAATAGGGCAATCACAATATTGTCCTATGGAAGAGATAGGCATTGCAGTAGTGAAAAACGAATTAAAGAGCATTTAACTACCATGACATGTTAAACTTAAAAGTACATTATACATTTTAAATACACTGCACCCTACCCATTGACTGTCCAGGGCCTACCTTAGGGGTGACCTATATGTAATAAAAAGGAAGGTTTAAACCTGCACACACAGGCTCGGCAAAGACAGGCCTGAGACATGTTTAAAGGGTACTCGACTTGACAACATGAATAAAATTCCATGGCTGTCAAATATCGAGAGGTTATCTGCCTACATTGGGAGACCGGAAATTTTTTCTAGTCCTGAAACTCTCTGTAAGGCAGATCTTGACTGGGTAAAATCCAATTTCACGAAGTTAAGGGAGGCCGAGCGGGAAGAAGTTGAACTACGTAAACCTTCCGTCAGGGGACACGTCCTGGTATCTCAATCCTCAGGGTTGTCTTTATATCTTACAGTGGTAACCCATCCCTTTCACAAATGGTTGTTGACCAAATTCCGGTTCAACCAATTACACCTTGTACTTTGGGATGTGGCTGGCTGGCATAAGCCTGAAGATGCTGCACCTTGCAAGTGCGATGATATTTCTCCACAAGACACTACGCACTTTATGTTATTCTGCCCCTTTTTCAAACATGCCAGGAAGAGGTTTATTATTCCCTTGCTAAAGAGTAGGAATTTTACTCAGTACAAACCAGCTTTATTGTTCCTAAGCATGCTTGATTGTCCATTAATTATGTTCTGTGTCGCTAGTTTTCTGGTGGCAGCTGTTAGAGAAAGGAGGGTCAGACTAAAATCTATACAGGATGTGGAGCCTATCTGATATATGGAATTTGATTCTGTATTATTGATTGCACGTTGTTTATGGTCTTTTATGAATTTTTATTAGGACCTACTTTTAACTGTAGATTTGTGAATCGCATGATTTTATGTATTTATTTGTGTAGTATACTTTTATGATTTTAAGTAATCGAATAAAGTGGTTTTGACTTGACTTGACTTGACTTCAGTAGGTGGCAAAATAAGTGCGCAGGCCCACTAGTAGCATTTGATTTACAGGACCTGGGAACATGTATTGTACTTTACTAGTGACTCATATGTAAAACAAATATGGCAATTGTGAATAAAGCAAGGTTACCATTTGTCAAGTAAAGAGCACATGACTTTAGCACTGGCTAGCAGTGGTAAAGTGCTCGGATTCCTAAGGCCAGCAAAAACGAAGTCAGCAAAACAGGGGGTTGAGGACAAAAAGTCAGGGGAACAAAGTACACCAGGTCTAACAATCTCCCACACCTAAATTAGACCCTCAGGGAGCTTCTCGAGTGAAGTAAGTGGATTAAGGGCCTCGTTAACTCAACTATACCACACATTTCTCAGAAGCACCGATCATCTTTAATGTCTTCTTAACCATGTATTCATAATTTGTTCAGGAGATTTTAATCCACATAGATTTCATTTATACTTCAGGAAGAACATCTTCTGTGACTTAGTATTTACAAAATGAATAGTGCTCCCTTGTCCTGTACGTGCATATTTCAAAAGTTTGCTAAAATGTCAGTGACTTTGGAAAAACAACAAAGAGCACCCCGGAGATGTTCATCTCTTCTCCTACATGACATTGCACTGGCTACATTTATTTCAAAAAGTCAAGCAGTTCATGAATCACTGACATTTCTCTTAATGAAAAGTGTGCAATAAAAATATGGCAGACTTTTTTTTTTTTTTTTTTAAATCATCCCAGGAGTTCTCTCTTCAACATTTATTTGGACGGTAAAAATGAGACAGATAGAAACGAGGACAAATGAGTCCAGCCCAGCAAAATGACACAGTAATGTCATCCGTATTGCCGGTTCCTATTGCTCACTTTTCACTTCCCGTAACTGACTTTTATAAGTGTGGATTATTAATGATCATTTACTTTAGGCATGTTTCATTTTTCTGCTACAGTCATTTAGTTTCGAAGGAGTATTACTCTCGGGGGACAGATTGAGTCCAACTAACAACCACACGTGGCCCTTCTGCAACTGTAAAATAATCAATTGTCAGCGTGCATCAAGGTTTGATGAACTATATCACCTACGTGTCTGCATTTTGTAACACGACCTAGTTATAGGTCATCGGAGTATAGGGCAGTTTGTTGGGTAGACTCACCACACAAGCGATCTAACTCAGTCATGGTTAATAGATCTTTTAGAAAATGTATAGCAGGAACCTAGTTATAGAGAGCACAGCAGGGAATTTCTGGAAAAGATTATTATTTATTTTTAACAAAATGTTATTTAAAATGTAATGAAACGCTGGAAAAAGCCGAAAGCCCACAGTCCAGCAGCAGCATGTTCCCACCCCCCCCAAAAAAAAGACATGACAAAAGGGAAATAACACAACCGGGCAGTGGTGTGATAGGCAGATTTCTGTTGTGCAAATGAAGACATATTTCCCACCACAGCTGCTTCACAGTGGTCGACAGGTATTTCTTCATAAGGAGAGGTTTACAAAGTCAAGTTAAGACGTAGGAGAGTTAAGCACCTAGGATTCCAAGACCTAAATAATTAATTAAACCTGTAAGTAGAGGGAGGAAATAAGGAGATAGCAATAAATAGCACGTGTTTCAGATGGAGAAACCTCAGTGCCTCCTATTTCGGGCATATGTACAAGGAGTTAATGCCGCTGTAGCGTACATTTTTTGACGTTACGGTGGCTTTTTTTTATCGCCGTATTACAAAGTTGCCGCTAACTGCAGTTAATGGCAGTTTTCCGGCATAAACGTGAACTTTTAGGATTGCCACTTCTGTTAGCGGCACTTTACAAAGATGAGATGCAAGGAAGGCGTACCCGTGCAAAAACTGCCGCTAACCCCACTTTGCGATATTTGCAAGAAATTCCATGTACGGTGCAAAACCCCAAAAGTGCCTCTAACTCCAGTATTTTAAGACCAGAAAATGCGCTGTATTCACTGTACTGTGTTCGATGTTGCAATTAATGACAGATAAGTCCGGAAACATGACGTATCTGTCAGTGCTAAAGTCATGCAGTGCTGCAGTTGTGTCACAAGCATGACCCAACTCCAGCAATGCATGGGGCCAGCCTATCCCTGTGGCACAGCGTCACTCTTACGCCTGTCATGAGGCAGGCGTAAGGTACTGACGCAGGAGCGTCCTAAAATGGTTGCAGTGAAATCTAATGGATTTCACTGCAGCACTCCTATGAGGCTTTTTTGTGTGGGAATGCCCACCCTGCATACATCATACCTGATGCAGGTATAATGTGGCACAGCGCTTTTGCAAATATGGTACAACGTGGTGCATGAATCACACTGCAAGTATGTCAAGAAAATGAAGCACCGGCGGGGTGAAACTGTCAGAAGGAGCTCAAGAGTATGCCCCTGTCTTTTTTCCCTATGTTGGCGCACAATGGCTGCAATGCGCCAATGCAGGCACCCTTGCGCCATTGTACAAGGGTGACTGTGCTGCGGAGTTGATTGATGTTATGGCTCCATCTCTTCTCGGCATGTCTGCAGTAGGGCTGGACTAGTGGAGGGTGGGAGTGAGCCAGTTGGCCTTCTTGGAGTGTTGCTTGCCTGGTCTTTTCTTGGGGTGCCAGGGTGTCGGTGCAGTTGGAGATCCATCGGTGGAGGATGCACGCTGCGGTGTTGGCATCTATAAGCGTTGGCGGAGTGGTGGTGCTGAGGGAGTTGACGGGAAGTTTTTCAGTGGCCTTGATCCAGCTGGGACGCGGAGGGGCAATGATGGCAATGGTGTACAGTGGGCGTGGTGAAGGCGTGATGTAAACAATGATGGTCGTTACAGGAGAGTCCTGTGGTGTGACTGTAGTTGAAGTTCCCGCTGGTGGAGAAGACAGGCTCAAGCGTGTGTCAGGCTATGTGGGTTGGTGCAGTGATTAGCTGCTTGAGTCCGATGTTGGCGAGGTTCCCCAGGAGGGGAGTGGTGTTCTGGTCACTGGGGTTGTCCAGGTGGAACTTGAGGTCTCCGAGTAGGATGTAGTCGGTGGATGGGGGAGCCTGGGGTGCGATGATGTCTACAATGGCATTGGTGAATGAGGGTTTATGGCCTGGGGGGCCTGTAGATGAGGGTGTCGCAGAGGGTGGTGTTGGGGTTGGTCCAGATCTGGAAGTGGAGGTGTTCCATGGTCACTGTCGGGTCATTAGAGTGCTTGGTCAGTCAGAGTGTGCTTTTTTAGAGAATGGCAATGTCTCCTCCTGGCCGCCTGGGGTGGTTCATATGGGTGAATTTGGAGCCGGTGTGGATGGTGATGGTGATGTCGGTCCGGAGCAGCGGCTGGTCCAGGTTTCAGTGAAGAAGGCGATGTCTGAAGAGGTGGCGTCGAGGAGGTCCCAGATTTCTGCTGCGTGTTTGTGGAGGGAACGCACATTGAGGAGGATGCAGTTGAGCCGGTTGGCTGTGCAGTTGGTCGGCTGGGCAGCAGGAGGCGCTGGTGTGCTGGTGTGGCAGAAGGTGCGTTCACAGTTTTGACAGGCACAGGGTGCAAGAGAATTCTACAGTATTGCTAGATGACAGGCGATGTGGTGTTCAGGGTTGATGGTGAGGAGCATGCTGGCGTAATCAGTGAAGTGTCCAAGAGGAAGGGTCCTTGGTGCTGGGGGCGGTCCAGGGACGACGGACACAGACAGGCTTGCCTTTGGCGTACCAGTAGTATGCCCGCTGTACATGGCTGCACAGCGGCCGCCATTATGCAGTGCTGCAGGGGGGACTGGACAGCTGGTATGCAGGAAATGCAGGAAAGGACACTGGAAGAGGCGGGGACACGAGGCATGTAAATATATATATTTTTAATTCTTACCTCGAGGCCGGGTCCTGAGCCATCTGTGCTCCTGCTCTCCTGAGTCTGCTTCCAGGAACAGGAAGCAGGCAGCCAGGCTCCCTCCCTTAAGCCAATCACAATGCTGCAATGCGGCATTGTGATTGTTCTTGAGCACCGTGACAAGGCGTTCAGCCAGGGGCTCGAGAGGTGAGCATGTTCTCCATGCAGGCTGTAATGCAGCCTGCATTGCGAACAGGGATTTGCGCATGACTGCTTTGGGCGGCCTGAGAGGGCCGACCAAACAGTCATTGTGCACTTGAGTGGGCATACCACTCCGCCCCTGCCCTGCTCCGTGAGTAGAGCAGCCACACCCACCTTCCCGCCAGCAAAGGAAATATAGCAAAAGTACATCAAACAGTTATCATCATGTTATATTTCCTCTTTTTGCGCTGCTTGAAATGAGTAGGGCGATGCTCTTCTGCAATAGCGGATGAGCCACCACTGGGGGTGCATCACGACCCCCGGGGCATCCTCCGCTACGCATACCACCTTCTCCCTACCTGGACATTGACACCGTGGCGCAAACCACTGCACTCTCTCCAAATCTGGGACTCAGCCACCAGGAGCCTCAGCTGTTATATTCCATATAGGTATCATAACATAAGCCCTGGTACTCAGATAAACAGGTAAGTAATTAGTGAAAGGAAGTATCTGTCCATAGTTCAAAACAACAAAGATGAAAGTATATCTTCCTAAATGAAGAGCGTTAGTCAATGTTTTTTGCTTGTAGCAATTGATTCCTTTATACTTTTTATCCTTAGAAAATCTTTTAAAATCACAGCACGCAATTCACAAGACAGCCGACGCATTTCGTCCCTCTTGGGACTTCCTCAGGGCTTGATAATTAAAGCACAAGTGCCATATGTTCTTAGTAATTAATCCTTGTATAAGCAAGTAAGACAGTGCATGGGATATGTATCTCCCGGTGGCTAGTAGTGGCGTCCGGTTCAAAGAGTGAGACAAGAACAAAAACATTTCACTTTTACACAGAAGGTGATGCACCAGCGGAATATTGTTCATATGAGGACATTGAGGTTCCGTTCAGGTACATGGAAAGTTTATACTCGACCCGCTGGGAAGAGAAGGGGCAACATGGCCATTACTAACAGCCTACATACCACATCCTGACATCGAAACAATGACAGGACCAGACTTACTCATACTTCACAAAGAATTAATAAAACTTTACAGAAACATGACGCAAAACGTCTTGAGGACTCTTATGGTCCAGCCAGCGATGGTAACAACAAATACAGCTCAAGTTCAGAATACAGCAACTAAAATTACAGCACAAACATTACATGCAGTAATGGGTAAAATGCCCGCAAAAACGTGAACAAATGCCCTCTGGATAGCTCAGAAAATAACACACCTAGAAGCAGTATTCCCACATACTAGGCCTTATGAAAAACACAGAATGCTGACAATCTGCTTACCCATGGGGATAACACCACAGATAGAGGATTGTACCTCTTGGGGTACAGTTTTCGCTGCCATATGTACCAGAACTCATGGTATACCGTCCTTAGCTGTAATACCAGATGTACTAAGACAAATACAAAATGAGTATGAAGCAGAGCCTGCTCTGAACTTAGAGATGAAGTTACCAGGTAACTATGCCCAAGGTATCAGCCAAAATATTAGCAAATATTAAAGGGGAGGCAGCATCAGTGGCCATCTGCCAATGCCTAAGGGAGTTCAGTCCTTTACAACAGGAACACGACCTACCAAAAAAATAGAAACTGCATATACAGAGTTAGGCAGGGACAGTTTGGGTGGAAAAGCATTAAAACCACAATTGATGGGTAGTCCCGAGAAGGAGACTTTGAAGCAGACACCTACTTCTTCTAAAAAGAAGTGAGACAATAACAAAAAACAAAAAGTTAACGAAAACAGATCTCAATCCAGAGATAGATCTCCACCACAGGAGCCCTCCAAAAGGAGGTATAACCTTAGGAATAGAGATAATATTAGGAAACCTGATAGGTATAAGGATACTGATACACGTTCCTCTAGTTCCTTTCAGGGTTTATCGGAAAACTCCGAGGGGAAAGGACGGTCAGACAGACAAGAAGACTGTACAAAGTCCAGAGACAAGCAGACTGCTCAAGACCATACTTCCAAAAAAGAAGATAAAGCCAAACCAAAACCACAGTTCAAAAAGAAGAAGGTTACAGGTCTAAAGATCAGACATGCCCAGAATTCTGAGGACTCGACTACTGAACGGGAAATGGGTGGCAGAAGTAACCCGAACCTGATGGAATTTCTGGTGACAGCGGACTTGAATGATTATATCACGGTGGAAACACCTGATACTAGGGTAAGTGTCCCACATAAATTGTTTGAAACAACACTCCAAATGGAGGGGGACAAATGTAGGACATTTAGAGGTCTCTTTTGGGAGAACATAACGTTTGGCTTTGAAATTTTGTTAGCTGAACAGGATTGGCCGCCAGCATTCATCATGGATTGCCCTAGAGGAGAAACAATAATTTTACCAGCATTCTCCGACCATGTTCCCAAATGTTTAATATATACATATGTGCGGGAGTGGGCAGTTGCCCAGGCCCCAGCATTATACAAAAATCATGTTGGATGTGATGAGGATTCAACCCACCACAAAATTCTATTAAAAAATACTCCAAATGCACAAAGGCAGTATCCAACATAGCAGATCAGGGAGATCTTAGATCAACTTGAATACCAAAAAGTTATTCAAACATGCATCTCTCAAATGAATAACCCTTTGTTTCCCGTATTGAAACCAGACAACACATATCATCTAATTTTAGATCACAGACATTTAAACACTTGCACTAAGACATTTGCAGTTCAAAATGCACACAGTGCCGCATTAATGAATAACGTTGTGCAGAAAAAATACAAAACAACACTAGATATCTCAAATGGATTTTGTTGCCAAAATATTGCGTCTTAGAGCAGATATTTGACAGCATTCTCAGTGCTAGGGTCCCAGCGGCAATTTTGCCTACTCCCCCAGGGGTAGAAGAACAGCCCGGGGTTGTTTTCAGCCAGAGTAACTCAGTTACTTCAATGGATTAGGAGGCATTGTCCTATGTGGATGATGACCTGGAGGAACACTTAAACAGAGTGAATACCATAATTTTGGCATTTGCCTCTGAGGGTTACAAATTCAACTTTAAGAAATCGAAGAAAGCCCATCTTAACATCCTAGGATATTAGCTTTCAAGTGAAGGGAAAAGACTGGCAGCTAACATTTTAGAAACGTGTGCGCTGCTCCAACCTCCAAAATCATTAAAAAAAACTTACACTCAATCTTGGGATTCTTGAATTTTGGCAGAACATACATTTTAGATTACGCATAAAGAGTAAAACCTTTCTACGATTTAATAAAACCTCACTTTTCAGTTAGACAGTGGACACAGGACCAAACATATATCCTTTGTTCCCTACAAGCTGACATGATGGCTTCAAAACACTTACAGATATGCGCAAATGTATACAACCTGGTGACCCGTATAGTTGCGGTTCAACTATCTAATATATAATGAAGGTGAGACAGTACCAACAGCCTATAAATCTCATTTGTACACAAATGCTGAGATGCACTTTGCATCTACAAAAAAGAATTTGGGCCATCATACAGGAAGCCTGTACCTGTCCTGGCAGTTGAAGGAATAAGAAAAGTACTTCTGCCACCTCTTGCCGGTAAAAAGGAGAAAAGATTTGTCTCAATTGACCTAATCAAACCACACTATGTGGCTGATACTGACTAGTAGGCCGCGTGGACTGCAAAGTAACAGACACCCTCCTCTCACAACTAAACAAAAAGTTCAAACAAAAAGACTCATCACATTTGAAGGGTCCCCTGCACTGAATGAAGGACTAAGCAACAATGCAATGGAACTCGTTCCTCTTGAAACTGAAGTTCTAAATGAGAACTCCACTGAAAGACAAATTTCAATTTGACCAAACACAGATATCCACTTCAAAATGCCCCAAAAGAGCAAGCTACAGTTTCCACAAAACCTATGAAACTACCAAAAATTGATTGAACTGCATCTGGCTATTTCATTGACTTTGACACCTTTTAGTTAGATCCAAGCGAACCTGAAACAACACCAGCCCAAAGAACTCGTCTACAGTGATTTAAAGATTTTCTGAACTTTCTTAAAAAAACTTAACTGGCATCACCTTGGGTGGAACTCTGGGTATCTACAGGAATACTTTTCTTTCTTTTCTAGATAGGCCATGTAATAGTTTTTAGCATGCTTATTAATTCAACTCCGCAGCACAAAAAGTGAATGTGATTCTGAAACCACATCCATCATCACATTGTGAAAAAAGAGACCTATCATCAGTGAACATTAGAGTATTTCCTGTACCTGACGGTATAGTGTGGGATAAGGTTGATTTCGATATATTTGACCCGACTGAACTTTTAAACATACCACATTTATTTAAAATAACATTGAGTGATATCATTACCTCCAGTACATTTTCCGACGATTGGGATTATAAAACCGTAAATAATATGTTGTCTGATTTAGAAAAATCTGCTGCTTTTTCTAATAATGAAATGTTAGAGGACACATCAGACTTTGAGAAAATGTGTTGCTATCAACATTATGGTAATCACTTTCTGCACAAATCTGCTAACCCTAGAAATATATTCACATATCACCAATGGGAACATTGCCCAAAACCACCGAAAAGCAGTTCAAAAACATTTGCACAAAAATGTCCATATTTTTAAGGGTTTAACACCAGCCTCATATTATATAAGGTTGTACCTACACCAGCACAGAAAAATATGTTGACAAACACCAAACAGATTTATTCTGGGGTACTAGAGACTGGCAGGTCCAAGGAACAGAGGCACTGTTTAGAGCATGTCTTATTCCTTGACAAATAATGATTTTGAATGAAACAGTGCAACAAACAAGTTGTCTTGGGTTAGCAAGGAATACAGAATTGAATTCACCTCGGATGCCAGCACCATAACACCCCGAGGATAACATAACATCACAAAAACAGGTTACAATAGATGACATTTTGCAAAGCAATAGAACAGACCCTGATTGGAAGGAGTGGTTTGTTTGGCCAGTAGACACCAATACCTGTCAAGAAAGATTCTTGGGTAAAACAAAAGTGACATCATACAGTATTGGGAAGCTATGCCTCGATTGGCTAAAAACCTCAACACTCACACAGGTGAAACAACACTTATCCTTACTTTCACAGGATGTAGACCTACGTTTTTTTTATTAGGTCCTAGAAAGCCACATCACAAACAATTCTATTATGCTGTCTACAATGAGATTGGGAAATATGACAACAAGAGGCCGCGGAAAGATCACGAGAAATAGATCGTATAAACCCAGAGAAAGCACTAGCAGTGGTCGACAATGGGATAACGACACTAACATCCAGAATATACGACACTAACATCCAAAATATATTCACTGGGCAACATTGTATCATCTGCTATCCATGTACTAGAACAAGATTTGTCCATATTACAACAAGGGCAATCACAATTGCGTTCTATTTTGTTACTAAGCTGGACAATGCAATCCTTGCACGCAGGCTATGTGCCTTGGCGTTTCATAAACCGGACGTCTCTGTTTTCCACGAACAATCTGACGGAAAAACAGATAGAAATGGCACATAGGGGAGCAAAGTATACAATGTTGCACATTGAAAAATTGGACAAATTAGCTTTTAACAGTCGCGGAAGCACCGTCCACAGAATGGTTAATCCATTGCCACATAACTCTTCCGGTCACTACTTTTCGATTTCAATATTGCCTTGAACAAATGCAAGCAGGCAGATATGAAGAAATGGGTAAGGAATTCATCAAGGAATCTTGGGAATTACCATACAGATTTCGATTCCGGAGGGGGGAAAAAGAAGTGTTTTTTGAGCGGTACAAACTGCAAGAATACTTTAAGTGGATCACTTATATGCCAAGATATAATGCTTCATGGGACATATAAGGGTTCAGTGGCAAACTTATCCTGTCACTTAAAGGGTGCCCCTGCTGCTGTGATCACTCCAGTGTTCGGGCTACTTTCTAATGGGAGTTACTTGATGCTGAACGATCAAGGTTGCTGTGGGATGCTTCCGAGCACCGCATATCTGGTAACTGTGAGTTCTAGTATGCAAGTATTGTTTCCACCAACACATACCGTCAGGGAGGTGCCGTTATGGCCTTCACTAAATGTTTCATTAATACAGTTTGATACTTTGAGCAGAATGAAAGCCATGCTTATACAGAAACCAGTGCCCTTAACCTCCGCTCGAAATACTTTTGCTCTTCAAGTAGCAAGGTCTTCGACAGAGATACAGGCACCTATACATGAAAATTGCCCTTTTCATTTCGCAGAAATGGTAAATCGTATCTTTAACATGTCAGGGATTGTCCACCTATTTAAGACCATAGATTCGGTTCTAGTAAGCACCTTTCAGACGGCCCTCTGAGTTATACCAAACTTTATACACTCCGTATTTGGAAGCACCTTTGGAGGGCTGCCGATGATCCTGTTTCTAATAGCAGGTATCCTGATTGTTATCTTTCTGCTACGCAATGGATGTCCCAGTCACTAAGGAGATGGAAACAGGACTCCTGGAGAGAAAATACCATGGTCGCATGGTACAACTTCTAGGCACACCTCGCCTAAGGGAACTAAGTGCTTCTTGGTTCTTGTCATTTAGAGCAGTCTAGATGGAATGCATCTTACCTGCCTTCTGATGCCTGTTTTGCAGAGAAAAATGCATATTGGATCTCTGTATGACACTTCCATCATGTGCGCATACTAGCGTTGATGCTTTACTGGACCCGATAACGGCCCATGTTCTGCAGTGTCCCCAGCTTATTCCCATGTTGATGGCGGCATTCCTAGAGCCACCACGGGTAGTATCTACTCCTGTTGGTATGGACATTGACTCCTCCTCTGACACCCAGGCCTTGGATAGTGCACAGGCTGTGGACAGTATAGAAGATCATCTGTGCTCAATTGACATAATATGCGAGGTGCTACAGGGACCGCCAGCTGCGGAAGCTAGCAACGAGAATGTTGTGTCTACCAGCCAGGACACATAAACATACATTTACTCATTTTTGCCCGTCGTGTGCTGGGAAACAATTCGACCTTTTGATAAGCAAACAGAAAAATTGGAACTCCATATCAAAATTGACATTCTTTTTGAGCATGCATGGCTTTCAAATGCTTGTAGTAGTTCGAACTATACCTACGGACATATTAGAGCTATAGCTTGAGTGTCAGTTTCCACTCTTTACCTCTTTTTAGAATTTTTGTTTTTTTAGAACCTTTTTTCTTGTTAACGTTTTAAACATTGTTTTAAGCATAAAAAAAAGCTAATGTTTTTACTGTTTGTGTACCAGTATCTCTAAACTTAGTAGTACGTTTAGAATTCAACTATATCGTCCATTCGGAGGAGAAGTGGATGTTATATTCCATATAGGTGTCATAACATAGGCCCCAGTAATCTCATTACCTGTCACCTATATTCTCTCCCTACATTACTCTTGTCAGGGTTTACATGGACTGACTTTTTACCTAGATATCACACTGCAGTCAGAATGCGTGTTTTCCCTAGTTTGAAATCTCATACATTATGCATGAGGATTCTTGGAAGCACAGCAGGACTACCATCTTAGACTGACACAGTAATACAGCAAGGTACGACCCCTGGGGAGACCAATGAGTATATATACATCATATCTTGCAAAGATAATACAGAGGAGACCGAGACTTCCCAGCTGACACACTGACCAAAGACGCTGAGGTTCCTGCATGCAGACACTCCAGCTCACAGTGGTCTAGACATCCCTCGTGGGGTGTCCAACTCGAGACTAGGACGGGGTCCCATAGTCTCTCACTTTAGGTAATGGGGTTGACTATATCCTAGAGCAGATGTCTACAAACTGTGGGGTGTGTCCCCCAGGGGGGGCGTGGAAACACCTCAGGGGGGGCGCAAGCGTCACAGAAAGAATTCCCCTTTACCTCATTCATTCCGACGTGTGAAGCACGTTTACTGACGTTTATTTTTGAGAATCATGGCCATCGCAAACAAGACTCTCTGATTGGAGGCAGCAGTCAGAGCAAATAATAACTATGTGGAGGCATCAACTTTGACATTTCTTTAATCCAAGACATAGCAGCATCAAGGCAGGAAATATCAGCGAATTTCACTTTCAAACAAAATGAAACATAAAAACATATGCTGCTTTGCAGGGAGAGCGGTGCTTGTTCCCCGGCCTTAGCTTTTCTTGCTGGTGCCTTTTGGCATCCTAGCTGCTGCCTTTTACATCGGTTCATTGCACGGCTGTCTAGACATTTGAATCTACTGGTAGGTTAAGCATCAACATTTTCCTGCCGTATCATTTCCTTATTCCCCCATATTCGCTCTACTTCTGTTTTTTTACCACTGCCAAACATAAATTGAGTTTTGCCTCACAGCACAGCACTTGTACAAACATTATCACTCAACAGGTGTTCACACTATCAGACAAGCTGATATTCTTTCACACATTAATACACACAAACGCAGAGAATGCAGCAGTTCAATTAACTGTACACATACTTGAAATAGGGAAAGATTCACAAAACTTGAGTGGGTTTAAACACCACTAACAGGGAAAGGAATATTAGTGACTTGGAATGTAATATCCAGAAACTTTACCACGCGCTGGATTTCAGATTGCAGCCACCGAGTCACTCCAATTCTACTAATTCTGGGTCTGTCGACCCTCTCAAGATCCGGGTGATGCTTTCTTTGCTGAGAATCTTTCTTAAAGGCAGAGGAACACCCTGATAGACAGACAAAAAGGAACCAATAAATACAAACAAACTGGAGAAAAAAAATAGAGTGTTTTGAGGTTTTACACAGAGCATTACTGTGCCGTGCAAATGCCGATGACCTAGCAACCTTGCACTTTGTTGTCCAGTGATCTCAGTTGAGAGTATTATCCCTGTGAGTCCTGGAATTTTAGCTAACAGCAGTTTAGCGTCTGCAAATCTGCTGTGATGCAGGAATTTTCAGAGCTTGAGGCACAATTACATTTTACCATTTGCCATAGTATTTTCCATAATGCGGCATTTTCAGGCCATTTGTTGCAGTTTTGCACCCATTCCTTTTCATTTGTGAAAGTGCTGTCAAGAAGCCTCCTGCAAAGCCTTAATGTAGTTTCAACCCATTAAACCCTAATACTTGCAGTGTATTCCTCTACCCAGCTCTAGTCAAGGAGGCCATTTTCGTTGCCTGCACCAGGGCCCATGATATCAATTTTGCTTTCACATGATAATGAAAAATAAACATATATGGCAGTGAGAATTTCAATTGATTGAGATGTATTTTCAGAGCAAAAACCTTGCCCCGAGAATGATGTGATTGCCAGGTCTGCCATCAATCGGCTTGTTTGCTAGATCAGGCTGCATGATATTAAATGTGGTCCTGAAAGGTGGGGGTGCATGCACTGACCTTGTGGTGGTTTTCCCCAAAAGAAAGTTTCCCATCAAAGGGTGTTGAATGAGTTCAGTGGTTGTGGGCCAGATTTACAACTCACAAATCTTAACTTTACAAAACCCTGCAAATGTTGTTTTGCTGTTGTGAAAATTAGTTGTCAGCTGACACCTCGGGGATTAACAGGTTGTGAAAGATGCTAAATCCCAACTTCCGGAAATTTTAATGATGGGTGGCCTGGCTCCTAAAAATATTGCCAGGGGGGCTGGCCCTAAAAAAGTTTGAAGACCTCTGTCCTAGAGGGATTCTTGGCTTAACACCTACATACATGCTAGGTACATTTAAGTACATCTACTTAGGGAGGCATTGTGGGAGTACGCATCTTTCATCATGTGTTTTATATATTCATGTGTATTCATGACTGTAGTAAGATGGTAGAGCCATACCATCAATTTACCTTTATCATTCTGCTAATCATTTATATCTTATACTGTCTAACAGTTGTTTCAGCTCATCTATTCTATACCAGAATAACAACTGTTCAATAAATTCTCATTGAAAACGCCCAGCGTATTGTAGTCTTCAAATAAAGGATAAGCCAGAACTTAGTCCCTCATCCTACCAATCTATTTCTTTAATATGTGCTGACATCAAGATCTATTCCAAAATTATTGCGTTAAGGCTCGGAAAGGTTATCGCTCCCCTGGTGTCCATCCGCCAACATGGCTTCATCCCAGGTCGTGATACATCAGACCGCGTTAGGCGGGCAATAGCTTTGTTTGATTGGGCCCAGGCCTCAAAGTCACCCTTGAGGATGATCCTGTTGGACTCCGAGAAGGCGTTCGACAGAGTCTCCTGGGGGTTTCTCTGGTTGATGCTGAAGACCAAAGGGCTCCTGCAGGAATTTATCACAGCTTTGTATGTTTCTACTGGAGCCCGCGTTCGGATCTCTGGACAAGAATCCAATTTATTCCCTATTAGCAGAGAAACCCGCCAAGGGTGTCCCTGCTCTCCGCTATTATTTTCAATATATATTGACCCTTTTCTTAGCAAACTAGACGCCAATTCACAGATCAAAGCGGCTATGGTCACCGGCGTCGTTTATAAAACACTAGCCTATGCTGAGGACGTCTCAATTTTTACGACCAATATAAGATCTGCTCTTCCTGCAGTGTATGATCTTGTGAATTAGTTTGGTTCTGTCTCCAGTTATAGGTTAAACGCCGACAAAACCCAGGTCATACATTCGGACATCTCAATAGCGGAAGATATCCCAACTGTATCAGCAGCAACGTATTTGGGTGTGAAGATCACAGCCGCGGTCGAGCAGATACCGGAGATGAATTTACTGCCGATTATAAAAAATACTGATCAGACACTTGCAAGATTAGATCACTTGCATCTTTCATTTCACGGACGGTGAATTGTTATTGAAATGCTGATTTTCCCCAAATTTTTATATTTGTTTAGGACAATCCCCCTAGAATTCCTGGCTTCGTGTATTTCTAGAGCAGAAAGAGTATGTACTAGATTTTTATGAGGATATCATAAAGCTAGAAGGGCAGCTAAATGGCTAATTCTTCCAAGACTCAGGGGGTCTGGGGACTACCTTCTCTAATGCTATATCACTGGGCAGCACTACTACAACAAATAGGGATACTGTTGGTCAGGGCTAAGGCATTAGTCCCTGAACCAGTCAGACCTACTATTTATGAAGTCTTACTTGGGGAGAATGCTCGATATTGCTTAACCAAAGTTTTTGAACCAAGCTGTTACAAGAAAACAAAATTTAAAATCACTCAATCTGCTTATGCTATCTGGAAAAAAATACGGCATCGGCTTGGTATTTCAAATATAAATGCTCATACCCCTCTGCTCTCATATGGGGTTTTACCGCCAATCTTTCAGGACCAGATAACTATTAGCTGGGGGGCTCTTGGAATTAATGTCTTGGGGGATTTCTTTTGTGACAGTCAAATCACCTTGTTCTCTAAACCACAAGAAAAATGTGGGCTCCCCATGAGACACTTCTTTAGGTTTTTACAGATTAGAAGTTTTTTGGTTAAAACTTTGACACAGAGGAGGGTCAAGTTTGGGAAAATACCCTTGGTGGGTACTATAGCGACTAGGTCCTGGATTGGGAAAATTTATCAAATGCTGCTATCTGCTCTTCCTGATGATTTGGCTATCCAGAACGATAGATGGGACAGGAAATTTGGACAGGAGGGCAGTGATCTGGAAGCATCTCTGGAATTGGCAAATCAGATTTTAATTACCGGCAGATTGAGGGCTCAACATTATATGTCTGCCTTTGATTTATATTACACCCCAGGAAAAATCTTTAAGTTGTCTGGGTCACATGGGAATTCATGTAGCAGGTGTGGGGCACTGGCTGCTGACACGATCCATATGTTCTTCGCTTGTCCTAAACTTGTTAAATATCTACAAGATATTGAATTATTCTTGGGCCAGACCCTTGGCAAGGTGATCTCAATAACATCTGGTCTAGTGATCCTGGGGATAGATCGGACTCAGAACATGGCGGGGTGGACCAGATCGGAAATAGGCCTAGTTTTTATTGCAATGACCATTTTGAGAGCAGGTATTACATCTCAATGGATTAGCCCCGATCCCCCCACGTTTATAAACTGGAGGGCTAGGTTACTTGCTATATATAGTATGGAATCAGCGGTACACAGGTTAAAAGGTCGTAGGAGACACGAAATGGGCAAGAAATTATGTGCGCAAGTAACCAGCTGGATAGGGTGAATAATGTTTTCTTTCGTCATATCTGCCATTATGTATTTTGATCCTGTTTAATTAATAGGAAAGGCCTGTCAGCTTTTATAGTTTCTGTTTTTCTTCTAGCATTTATTTGCCAATTAATGACTCTGATGTGTATTGTACCATAACTATCGTCATTCATAATGCATAAATAAAAATGTTATTAAATTATTATTTTTTTAAACGCCCAGCCTGTTTATTCTGTGTATTTCTCTGAGACAGGCTAAGTAAGCACGAGTGACTGAGCGAAAGGTAGTATATTGTTTCCATGATCCTGAGGGATCAGGGTTGTCATGTTCGAAGGTTGCCAAGAACTAGTCTCTCCTTGGTGAGAGGAGATTCTAGTGGCACTGCGAGCTAGTTGGTACAAGAAGGCCAACATACCCGGTGGGGGTGATCAGAGTCGTCTGACACGAATCCTACAGTGTATGTCGTCTAAATGCGCAGATCCTGTATATTTTTTTATATGAACTACACGACACAGCCAGGCGGGATTTCACAAGCCTGGGTATAGCAGTCGTTGCCAAGTCTGCTGGGGAACCTTCCGATACAGGTGATGCAACAGGGCCCTCTTAGGGTGAAGTCGCAGCACAAGTTTGGTGCAGTTCAGGGTCCACACCCTCCACAGCGTCCGGCCAGTGCAACATCCTCTGGCCTGTGATGCAGAGAGGAGCGGCCCACCATTGGTAATCTCCTCCACACACCCTGGTGTAGTGGTGGTGCATGGTATGCGATGCAGACCTCCCTACGTTGGTGTGCAGGTGCACCTCTACCGTTCACAGCTCCAAGGTGCACCAGGCGGTCTTCTCACACAGGTCAGTAACGTGTCTCCATGCGGCAGACTTAACCACCAGGTAAGGGCGATCGCTGACACCTCAACGTCTACCGCCATGGCCCAGCAACTCCACAGCATCTCTACAGCATCTACGTATCCCACTCGGGTCACAGACGCAGGCCCTGTGAGGCCTCCAAACCCTGGGGACTGTCTGCGCTTTCAAGGTTTTGGACGCCATGGTGTTGCAAAGAGTGCGCAATGATAAGTTATGCATCACTGGTTTTGCACAGCGATGCTCCTCTTTCCATGATTGTAGCCCTGAACTTCCTCTTCCCCTGGGACTCTGGCTGGTCAACCTGGCCGTTAAGGAGCTTGGGGGGTTGTTGATCTGTGCTGCACTTGGCCCTGGCTGCTCCGTTCTGCAATCTATTGATTTTGTTTCCTATTTTTCTTTGGAGGTGGACTTATAGGCTATTTCTGACTCTAGAGGCAAAAAAAAATAATGTTGGGCTGACTAACGTGAGTTTTTTTACGCTAATGGGCCTTTCGTCAGTTTTCACTCGCTGTCATAATTTGTATCGCCTTCTCGCTAGTGTTAGCAGCAGTTTTCACCGAGGCTACCTGAAACTATCGCCATGTAACGACGTATTGTAAATACATCGCTAACGGGGCGATAGTTTTTGGTGATAGCCCGCGTTAAGAAAACTGCCACTAACTAGCTTTAGCATTAGTTAGCGGCTTTTCTTGTACATATACCCCTCAATCTCTATCGTAATACAGGTCCAAATTCATAAAACGGATTGGAAAATGAGAAATGTATTCCTATTTGTCTCCTACATTTGGAGTAGATAACTGACATCTATGAGATTCACAAAGTGTACTCTTGCAGAATTTCAGAAGTTCAGCTAGAAAATTCTGCGCAAATTTGTTTTTCTTTTTTTCTCCACAGGAAGTATATGTTTTCCCTATGAAGAAAGCCATTGACCTAAACTCCAACAAGAATGTTAACTTCCCTTTTCAACTCTCACAAGGCACAAACTCTTGCTTTCACAGAATTAAATATGGGAAGGTACCTGTAAAATGTTTGTGAATACCCCGAAACATACATTTCTTGATTGTGACTGCATTTTGCATCCCCCGTCCTCTTTGAAGGAGTCCTTACACACCTAAACCAAAAATCTTCTCCGTGGAAATTCTAAATTTGTGAAATAGCTTTTCTAGAGTTAATGTTTCATTTGTGATGAAAAAGCGCGCCATGGTTTGAACTTCGAGGAAACAATTTAAAAAGGTTATTCTACTTCAAGTTTATTTCAGATTAACAATACAAAAAATGTATATGCAATTCAAAATATTTTAAAAGTCCGAAAACAACGCTTACGATTGGAATGAATACATACATGTAAAGTACAACAAAATCACATTTAAATATAGACATTTTCTACTGCAGCTTGTGCTGCGGTCCAGGAAAAGGGCCACAGCACAAGCCGCAGTAGAAAAAGACACTTTGTGTACATCCATGCACCATGTGCCAGGCACCATGTGGTGCCTGGCACATCTTGCAAAGTTGTGTGAGGAGGCACTACATGTACCCTCCAGGCCACTTAGCAGTTGCCCACGTGGGACGGGGGCCCTGCTTAGTGCCCCCAAAGTCAGTTTCTGATTGCCTTTTCATGACATTGGGACCACAATGAAAAGGCAGTCAGAAAGGGACATCCTAATCCCTACGGCGGTGTCTCCACAGGCACCGCCTCCATTGTAGGGTTACGAATCCGACTGCCACTCCTATGTGATCTTGGATTCTTTTGGAGGCAACGATCCTACCCTCCAACCTCTGCGGTCCAACCGGCTGCATTGTAATGAGGCAGTTGGATCGATGCCCTGGATGGCAGGCGGTTCACCCGCCATCGTAATGAGGGCCATAAACTTTTAGCAAATGGAGGTGCAATACAGCCCAGAGAGCCTTACTCTTCCAGGATACTTTTAAACAACAAAATTGATTCAGTCAATCTACCAGCATGAATGTTATTATATAACTCTACTCATGACCATGCTTTGGGGACAGACTTCAGGAGCTTGATTGCACCAAGACTGATTAACTCGGGGTGAGACTATACATTGGCATGACCAATAAATCCAGGAAAATCCTAGGCATATAGAGCATCATAATTTTCTTGCACAAATCATGGCTAATACATCCTGAATTGCAGCTTTGTACTGGGGAAGTTTTTTAGAACATAAAATATGAATACAAAAAGAGGTTTCAGCCTTATTGCACTCTGGGAGCCAGATTCACAAAGGCAATTTTGTGTAAATTTACTATTTTTTTGTATTCACAAACTGCAAATGAATAGTAATTTACCACTACAGAGACTCTGCAGTTGGGACGGAGAACTCTGCACATAAAAAGCAAGGCCTTTGAAAAGCATCCCATGTCCTTTAAAGAAAAAACATTGAGTTCATATTGCACTATGAGTAGTTTGCGATCTGTATCTCATTTTTTATGTGACTGGATTACAAAATTAGGATTTGCCGAAGGTTACAAAATCTCAGTGTTAATGGAGATTAATTAAGGTAGAGCATTTTGCACTCTCTGCGAATACTTACGAGCACTTGGATGGAGGCCTCAGAGGGACAGCAGACCTTCATCGCTGCGTTTACTTTCGTTCCAAGTGAACAATTTTTGAAAAGCATCCCATGTCTCTTCAAGAAGCACAGGCTGCGTTTTTCACAGAAGTCACTAAAAGAGAACAACTTCAAAAAAGGCAAGCAGAGGTCCTCCTGACGGCTGCTTGCCCCAATCCCCAAGGGTGTTCAATCCAAATCTCAAAGGGGAACCAGTCCCATTGAGACAGCCACTCATTTGTGAATCAGTTATCACATCAACTCAGGAATTGGAAACTGATCATTGGAATGTGACTGCAATTGCGGACACAAATCAGTGACACATAGCATTCTGATACGTTTGCTAAATCTACTTCGCAAGTCGGAAAGATGTTACAAAAAACACTCCAGTGGACTGAAAGCATGTGATTTTGTGACTTACAGGCTTTCCTACTTCAATTGAGTTTTGTATATTGGGCCGTTTGTTTTAAGTGGGTTCAGTTAGAGATTATATTTGGTCATCTAAAATTGTTTTCAATGTTTTGGAATCATCATAAAATGTTTAGGTATTTTTGAGTGTTTGAGAGGAATATGTGATGTTACAACGCATGCCATTACATCGCATGCCGTTGCAACGCCAACCTTTACCCCGACTTTCTGTCGGGGAAGCGCTGGAAGTTGAAATAGATAAATGTTCTATTCCAGCTCCAGTGTGTGCAACAGAAGGGAAGGTGTTAGAGTTAAATCAAACACCTTCTACCCACTGCTGCACCCCTTTTTCGTTGCAACCACATGCAATGTAATGGCATGCGTTGTAACGGGTGCGTAGTAAAGGCTGTTTCCCGTTTAAGTAGGTGGTTGCAACTGAAGGTTAAACAGGGTATGGGAGAGGATGGGGGGATTGCCAGTGCGATAAGCATTTGAAAGATAGTTGGAAATTGTTAGAAATGGGGGTTTCTAGTTGGCAGAGGTAGGTACCTTTGTCCAAATAGGGACCCTTGATTCTAGTCAGGGTAAGGGGGTACATGGCGTCCGGCTGACGGGTTTGGTCGGGAGCACCCACCCGCTCTGAGCGAAATCATGCAAAGCTGATAAGTGAGTATAACTTTTCCCCAACTCGGCTCTATATACAAGTTATTTAACTTCACAGACCTGTAGAGGAATCCAAAAAGGAACCACTAATGCAGGGAGACTCCGCTCGCCCTGTCTGCAGGGATTTCCCACGGAGAACGCCGTCTACTCATAGTTCGGCAGGAAACTAGTCTCTGGCGCCGGGAGCAGACCAGGGAGACCACAGAGGTCCGCACGCATGGACACAACGTGTGGGCAGAGGCAGCTGAGGTGCTGCTCTCGTCTTGGAAGGTGGTGGCCAGAATCAAGTTTAGGGGATTGGCAGGCTGCTCTGGAAGTGGGCTGAAGGACACAGAGGGCAGCACAAATGGAGACGAGAAGGAGAAGGAGAGCGGGAGACTGTGCATGACACCGTTAAGAGGCAGGGTGAGGGGTGAGAGAAGCAGAAAGGCGCCCAGAGATCCCACAGACAGCACAACACTGGCAAATACTGTGCAGAAAGGGAAGAAGGGACAAAAACTGTCTGTAGATTCAACCAAGGAAGAGCCCAGGGTTTACAGTGCCAGCTACTGCCTTAGAAGTAGGCATTTTGATATAGAAAGCCCCGGCCTTGGAAGTACTCAGAAAAATATGGTCATAACACCTACAATTCTCAAAAACAGTACAAAAAGAGCATCACGGAGGACAAGCATGGGGCAAGCCAAAATCGGGGAGGAGCACCACCTATTCACTCCCCAAATCGGGTCAAAGCATACAAGGATGGAAAATTAAAATTACTCTTTCTCTACGCTCCTATTTTAAGATTTAAAACAAACAGTTATCTCACAATATACCCATTGGAGAGTCAAAAATAGAGGAAAGAATTAAGACGAGCATCACCACAAAAATGCAAGGAGACGTTCAAACCCCCAAGAGTGGGGAGATTGTCATTAGTGATAGATTCCAAGCCTTAGCAATGGAAGAGACAGAGGCAGTATTGTCGACCTCAGGGAGGGGGTCAAGGGAAGGCCCAGAGACAGATGAGAGCATAGAGGTCGAGCCAAACCAATCGCTAGATCAAACTGCACAGTCAGAGGTGAGAAAACTTATGGGAACTCTGTCGAAATGAGAGCAAATTTTGCCAAATCAGAAAAGAAAACGGAAAAGATTAAAGCAACTTGTGAGGCTCTTAAATTAAAAGTGAACTCCCTAATGGATTGCGTGCAAGTGGTAGAAGCAACGGTAGAAAAACTCAGAAGAGACACCAGGGAAAATAAAGGGGAGATCCTCACCTTGAGAGCAAATGAGAGGGAGCTTAAAGATAAAATTGAGTCATTAGAGAAGAACGCACGACACAACAATCTCTGAATCCTAAATATACCAGAAGGGAAAGAAGGACAAAATATAAAGAACTTTGTGATTAACCTTTTCAAAAACTTCTTCCCTGGGATGGAGGTTAAGACACTAGAAGAGGACATTCAAAGAACTCGCAGAGATCCCTTCAAACTAGGGAAGCCAGGAAGAAATCCGCGGAGAAGCCTAGTCAATTTTAAAACCCACACAATTAAAGAGATGATTCTGAGTGAAGCTCTGAAAGCCGGTGCCTTCACTAAAGGAGAATAAAAGTTTAGAATTAATTTTGATTTATCAAGAGCTACACAGGATAGGTAATGGGAACTTGGGAACCACATGCAAGAACTCAGGTCTCTGGGTGCAACAGTCCAGATGAGATTCCCGGCCTCACTAAAAATCATGTGGAGGAATCAGATGTATAATATTCAGGAGCCTAAGTAAGTTGTAAAACTTATAGATCAGTTTAAATCAACACAGATATAAATAAGATTTCAGGGGAAATACGAAATAAAAAGATCTCGGCCCGGAGTGCCTGGCTCTCAACGAGGGCAAACCCGATCTGCCAACAGAAGCAGGGAGGGTTCTCCAGGGTGGGAAGGGAGGGGGGTGCACACAGCATAAGTACGAACAGTGTGGGTGCATATGGGAAAAAAACGAAAACATTATTTTGTCCGTCATGCAATATACACAGGTCCTAACTCTCAAACTAGGTAAGTAACCTGATCTTCATTGCAATGGTAAAGGAAAGAAATGGCAAATAATAAATTGAATATCATGTCTTGGAACATGAATGGCCTCAGAGTAAAGAAGAGCAGGGAAGATCTCTTGGAATATTGAAAAATTATGAATAGCAAAGTCATAATTTTACAAGAGGCACACCTTCTGAAAGAAGAATGGGATAGAATCATGAAGCTTCAAAAGAGGGTAGATTGCTATGTTTGTACAAACCAGTCTTGTTGCATCAAAATCGTGTCAATTATATTAAAAAAATCTGCGAAGGTGACAATTGTGGAAGAGTTAACTGACCTAGGGGGAAGGTGGGCAACACCCAAAATAAAAATAGAGAAGAATTTGTACACAATTGTGGGATACTGTGGCCCAAACTCAAATGATCCTCCTCCCCTCCAAGCACTTTATTCTCAACTAATAGAAGTGTCTATCCAATCATAGTAGGGGGGATTTTAACATACTAATAGATCCTAAACAAGATAGATCCCCTCCGGGTAAACGCTTGAACCTACCAAAAATGAGGGCATGGTTAAAAAGGTACACAGAAGACCTGGGAATTGTGGATGAGTGGAATGGTAAAGGTAAACCAAGTAATAGGTTTACCTATAAAAAAAAAATATGGCCACACGTCTAGAATCAATTTTTTTCTGATAGATAAGACCCTAAACAACAGCATAGTCAATATAGATCACATTCCAGCCCACCTGTCTGACCACTCCCTTGTCACCTTGAAAATAAAAACCGGGAGACACCATGCAACATCCAGATGGACTTTAGATCGTACCCTTCTTTTAGACCAGATGATTTTAGATAAGCTAAAAGTACAGAGGAATATTTTAAGTGTAATAGTAGTAAGGATACACCAATTCAGATAGTCAGGGGCGCTTTAATCAACCTAACCACATTTAGGAACAAAGTCACAAGAATTTAGAATTAGCCAATTGGAAACCGAAATCCTACAACAGAACAGGAAACTAAAGGTTGCTGAGTCTAATCAAGACCAAAAATGGGAAGCTAGCGAGTTATCAAACTACGAATACAGAGAAAGCAGTGGCAAATTGCTCGCTTGGAAGCTTATGACCAAACAGAAAAGAAATAGAATGTTAGCAATACAGACAGGAAATCAGGCTGAAAATGAAGTAGACGAGGAGGGGATTGAGAATGCTTTTACTGATTTCATCCAGTCTTTTTTATGCGGAAGACCTGAAGGCATCCGAGGATCAGGTAGATTTCTACCTGAGTAAACTAGCTGTCCCTAGCCTAGAAAAAGAATACAGGGAAATACTCAATGCAGAAATAACACTTGAAGAAGTAACCAGTGTTCTGTCGAAGCTAAGAAAAGGGAAGGCATCAGCCCAGATGCCCTACCAAATGAATTGTGCATATACCTGAAAGAGCCATTGGCCCCCATATTAGTGACTCTGCTAAACGAGATCTTCTTTAATGCGTTAAAATTACCTAATTCTTGGAATGACGCTACTGTAAGTATACTTTTGAAACCAGGGAAGGACCCTTTGAAATGTGAATCGTACAGACCCATTTTTGTTAATAATGATTTTAAAATTTACTCAGAGATTTTAGCAACAAGACTGGGGCAGGTGTCAAATCAGCTGGTACACTGTGACCAAAAAGGATTGATTAAGGGTAGACAACCACTTGAAAATATTCCCCTTACAATTCTCGCATTTGACACCGCTAAGGCCTTTGACCGAGTAAATTGGGTTTTTCGATGTAAAGTAATAAGCAAATATGAGTTAGGAGATACAATTCTGAAGGCAATTATGAATATCTATGATTCTCCAGTGGCAAAAATACTGGTAAACGGAAACCTGACCAAAGAAATTAGGATTGAAAGAGGTACTCGTGAAGAATGCCCACTCTCCCCATCTTTATTTAACTTGTAGATCGAGCCATTAGCCAATTTCATAACAACATTGCAGGGAGTTATCCTGTTTAGATTTCATGGGTGGGGGAAAAAAGTGGCACTATACGCAGACGACCTAATAGTTTTTCCAAGTAACCTTAGGGCATCTTTACCTAATATTACTAAACTGTTAGACCACTTTGGAGAAGTCTCGGGATACCAAGTTAATCACCACAAAACTGAAATCAAGGAATGAAACTCCCCACTCCCACACTCCTTAGCGAAAAGCAGAATTAGGTATCTAGGCATAAAGATACTACAGAGCATTGATGGAATCGCACAAATACATTTTGATATGAGAGTGAAAGAGACTAGGAAACTCTTGAATACTTGGAGTGGATTACCATTGTCTTTCTTGGGAAGATCCAACACAATAAAAATGATGATTTTACCAAAATGTACCTTTATTTTTAATACTATCCCACTTGAATTTAAGGTATAATGGTTCAAGAGAATACAAAGTGAATTGAATAGTTTTATCTGGGCCTCAAAAGACGTACAAATAGCATGGAAGAAACTGGGAGTATTGCCAGTACAGACCTTTTGTTTTATTTGAGAGCCTTCCAATTGAAAGATTTCAGAGTTTTACTTAAAGAATATTTCTCCTATCCCTCCTATTACAAATCAATTCTGGTAGATGACTTCTGCCTAAACAATTTCGGCCAATCCAAAATACTTTATTAAAAATAAGTTGAAGGTACTCTCTGGTATTAGATCTGAAGAGTACTACAAATACCATACTATAGTACCTTTGCATCAATCTGGGATTCCCCAGGCACACCAGAATGCTTGAAAGACACATTAGCAACCCCCATAAAACAAGCATAACAAAATGGGGTCAGCATGATACAAACAGGATCACTGGTTAGTTGGGACTCTCTGGAACAAAGCACAAATGGGAAACTGTCATGGTTTAAGTACATTTGGCCACAACAGTTCTACCCACCTGGCTTTGGTTTCCAACAAGGCCTGCAGTCTTTTTTATTCAGGGGCCAAGGAAGAGGAAGGGGCAGACAAAAAACAAGAAGAACTCCCAGAGTGCAATGGGAGAACGAACCGACTACCAGCGGAGGTGCGGTCACACGGAGCAAAAGCAGGGGCGACACATCAACAATGAACAAGGAATGACGAATGTCGTGAACCTGAGTGACTATACAATCAACAAAGACGAAGCAGCCGTGCTCGCCAAAGGTTTGGGTTTCGTCCCTACACCAAGAAACAACCCTTTTTCCCTCAACACCAAACTTGCACAATTCTTCCGGAAAATAAAGCTGAAAGATTTCTTTGGCGAGAGACGAGGAGCTGATGACGGAAAATTGAACACAGGCCTACTGAAGAAGTCTACGTTCACTCCACCAACTCAAAACATTTCATGTAATGCCCTTGTATTTGAACAAGCAGTACTTAAAGAAGTCGAAGCAATTGACTTTAACAACACTAAAGGATTCCAGAACCTGACAAAGGCAGAGAGAACAGCCCTCCAGCAACTAAAAAACAACCATGAGCTGGTAATTAAACCAGCCGATAAGGGTGGAGCTATAGTTCTCATGAATTACACCATGTACAGGGAGGAATGCCTACGCCTCATATCTGACACCACGAGTTACAAGATACACCAAAATGACCCAACGACATGGATCATGAATAAGATCAAGAGCCTGGTTAATGAGTCGCTGACATGCAATTGGATCACGAAAAATGAGTCTGAGTTCTTCATAAATACAGAACCAAGAATACACAGATATTACACGCTCCCCAAGATCCATAAAAATAGGACACCACCGCCAGGGAGACCTATTGTGTCGGGCATTGGCTGTGCATTGGAACCCTTATCACAATTTTGCGACTGGTTCCTAAGACCGATCATACAAAAATCTCCATCATACCTGAAGGATACGAAGGGCGTCTTATGCCACCTGAGGGACCTTGAGATAAACACCGAGGAAGACCTGTTCATAACTATGGACATTGAAGCACTCTATACGAGTATTCCCCAGAGACAGACTTTGGACTTTGGAGGTGGTGGAACAAATCCTCCTAAACCAAGATCGGCCTTTTATTACACCGACACACTTCATTATGCAGTGTGCAGAGTTGGCCCTCACTGAGAACTTTTTTGAGTTTGAGGACAAATTATACCACCACATCAAAGGCACGTCAATGGGCAGCACCATCGCGCCTAGTATGGCGTGCCTTTGCGTCCACCAGTTTGAGGAAGACCACATCTTCAGTGACAATAACCCATTCAACCACCAGATGAAAACATGAAAACGATATATAGACAAAATTTTTGTCGTGTGGCATGGTACACCAGAGGAAGCCACTACTTTCATGGAGTGGGTTAACAGCAACGATATTCACCTCAACTTCACGCACACCATTGAGAAAAACCATGCCATATTTCTCGACCTAGACATCACCTTGTCAACAGAAGGGATCTCACCAAAGTGCGCACAAAACCAACAGACAGGAATAGCCTCCTATTATATGAGAGCTACCATCCAAGGGCACTACGACAAAATTTACCAGTGGGCCAATTTCTAAGAGTGCGGAGGAATGCTCAGAACTATTCTTTCCAAGACCAGGCAGAAGAACTGCAAACTAAACTTCTGGCAAGACATTATCCAAAGCGTATGGTCAGGTGAGCTAAGGAAAGGGCATGAAACAATAACAGAAGCCCTGCTGGACACTACAATAAAGGAACAATGCGACCGTCTGGTGTGCGTGACCACATACACACCTGCGTCTAACAAAGTCCAGAATATCATAAAAAAGAAATTGGCAATTCTCAACAGTGGAACACAACAGTGGGAACCCTCCCTTTTCACCTTTAAAAGAGGCAGGAACCTGAGAGATGACCTGGTACACTCTAAAATCAAAACCACCCTATGGAGCCAACCTAAACCAGTTGGCCTTTATCTTTGTGGAAATTGTGTATGCTGCCATTCGACCATCATCACTAAAGAAGTGGATATTGGCACGAATAACCCCTGGAAACTCAAACATTTTAGTAACTGCAACACTGAAAACGTGATATATATGCTGACCTGCCCATGCAACCTGAAGTACATTGGTATGATGACGAGAAAAGTGAAAACACAAATTAATGAACACCGTAGCACAATTCGGTGCAAAAAATCTAATACCAGATTGACTAAACTTTTTCTGGAGTCAAATCATACTGAATCAGACCTCAAATGGGTGGTCATGGAGGTAATGAAGAAACAGAAAACAGACTTGACCCAACAACTACATGTCAGAGAACAACACTGGGTGTACCAGTTGCGCTCATGGGACACAGTGCTAAACGATCAAATTCCATGGCTACAACTAGCTTGTTGCGCCAAAAACACATATGGTCTATCAGTAGCTGACCAAATCAGAGGGTCATCTCATCCATGACAAGCACAACTGATAAAGCCATAGGAACATCTGACTTCAACTCTAACCCCTTGGCCAGATAGGGATATATGCCAACTTATCTGCCTCTATGTAAATAAATAAATATAAATATAAATCCAAATATAAATACAAACAATCACCACTCTAAAACTCTTTAGTTTATTGTATATTTTGGTAACAACTTACTTAATATGAGGCTACCAAGTTATAAATAGGACACCATGTGTCAAGATACAGCCAGAACACCTGGCGAACAACACCCTGTGTTGTCTGGGTATGAAACAATACAAGGGACCAAACGGTGCACCTTAACCACCTGCCCGTTGTTTCCTCAACCAACAGATATTTTTCATAGATTACGCTGTCTCCGTCAATAGCTAAAAGGAGGCAACTCAAGAGATCTGTTAAAAAATGTGCTGTCTAAATCTACACGCATGCGCACGCAGCACACAGACAGAGCCGCTATACACACGCTGTCTTGTGTCCCAGCACGCATATCCAAAACCACGCAGTCTCTCATTAACAGGGAGGAGAGCGGTGTAGCGTCGTTAACGCACGTGCAAGTCTGCACCAGAGGCACTTTCTCGTTGATAGAGATTGCATACTCTATTCACGCCCAAAATCAGGCAACCAGGCAGCTTGCCGGCCGTACACCGGATCTCACACAGAGCGCAGGAGCATAAAAACTCGCTCCTCTCAAACCATTATTCACCGGTGGGGAGGCGAAGCGGATGACTGTAGATGAGACTGCTGGAAGCGCTGAAGATGACAGTAAGAGTATGAATGTCACAGATGAATGAAGAAGTGTATATTCACACTACATGTGCATTTACTCAACACGAGGTATGCACCTTTATGAATGATTAAATGGATGTTTTTCTTTTTCTCCCCCACATGGGCCAGGATCAAAACAGCCCATGATTGCATGTATCGTTCTCATTTCAGAATTGTCACAGTAGGCCCTTCCACCCTCGTCCTCACATGGAGTAAGTAGGATAGTGTCTTTGGGTAAGCAGCTAGAAAACAGTGTTTTCCTTTTTCCAAAGTGTTGACACGTATGACTGACACGTGTTTCACTTAGATACCACCATGCGCGGCATAAAGTATGGTGATGTACGAATAGCATATTGTGCAATTATCAAACTCACATGTCTTGTATGTTTGTTTTTTGTTTTGTTTCCTTTTTCCTACACATACTCTCAAATTTTAGTACTGCACTACACGGGGAGTTTTTACCCTCATCCCCAGTCCTATAGTGGTCGTTCCTTCATACACATAGTGTAGAAAGACAGATCCCATTATACATTCTGGTCCTGACGAATGCTATGTACCCATCAGGGATGCAAAGCAGAAACAGGTTGACCATTTCTAATATGGTGAAGGGATAATGAGTTCCCATATCACCGCCCACTTCTTTTAATACCATACATTTGCTCTTTAATTAAATTGCCTGTGGACAAATGTAATGGGTTTTAGATCACTTCTCACCAAATCACAGGCCACCGCCTAGCTTTAGAAGTGCATCCCTGTCCCCAGGTGTATGCCCGCCCTCTATCAAACGGAGTTTTTAGAGGGCGAGGACGGCCTATGATGTAGCATGATACCAGCTGGTGTGTGAGGCCAGTCCTTCACTTTTTGTGAGATGCCCCCATTGGATTTGCATCTCTAGAGACCCTGTAGGAACCTGTAGGAATCCCAACTAGGGACAGCCCCATTTGTGTTTACATGGTTTAAGTACTACCAGCTGACAAGTTGGATAAAAAGCCTGGAGAAGGGACACATGGAAAAGATAGCCAATGAGGAAGGAAGTATCCAAGTGGTACTGGCTTCTCATCCAAGCAGGGGAAGAAGACTTCACACTACCAAAAGCGCTCTGGGAGAAGGACTTGCTAACGCAGGATCTCCAAAACTTATTGCAAGTATCTATTACTACATTATGGCATGTTACACAATCTCCACCTTCTTAGGAAAAAACACTTTTAACACTACACAGGGTATACTGGACCCTGGAAAAGCTAACAAAGCTAAATAAGCAAGTGGTGAAAAGATGTCCAAGGTGCGGAGAAATAAAAGCAAACGACAGCCATATGTTCCGGGAGTGCCATCAATGAAATCAATTCTGGTCCAGTGTGGGTAAGGTTATAAATGAAGTACTGGGACAAAACATAGGGGTAAGTGTATACTTAACTATTTTTGGAGTCATGAATGATAATGGGGTCCCATCCCTCTTAAATATTAAACAAAAGGACCTTCTGTTTGTGTTAATCTTACTTGCTAGACAGGAGCTATGCATAAAATGGATACTAGCAAGTCCCTCAACCGTAAATGAATGGTTGACATCGGTATTTAGGATCAAAAAGTTGGATTTGAGTAGAGAGGGAAGAAAGAGGATGAAATTCTGGGAGATATGGGTTAGGAATAATCCTTAAAGTAGGGAAAAAAGGCAAGGTAGGAAGGGATGTCCTATGATTACTCACTTTGCAATAACAAATTCCGGATCAGGCACAGTGGTGGCACCATGATTGATTTTCCCTACAAATTTGGAGATTAAAAGCAGCACTCTACCTCAGACCAAGAAGGTTTCCAAAGACCCAGTAGAGGTGAGAATGATCCTGGTTGGTAAAGTTCCTATATCTCATCTTTACATCATATGAGGACAAAAAATAATGTTTAGCTATGTTTGAGTGTTTGAGAGTGGAGTAAGGGGTTCCAATTGAAAGTTAAACAGGGTATGGTTGAGGATGGGGGCTTGCCAGTGCAATATGTATTTGAAAGATAGTTGGTTATTGTTAGAAATGGGGTTCTCTAGTTGTCAGAGGTAGGTACCTTTGTCCAAATAGGGACCCTTGATTCTAGTCAGGGTAAGGGGGTACACTTCTAAAATAACCCCTGCTCACCCCCTTGGTACCTTGGCATGAGCTTATCTCAGAGGCAGTGTGCAAAGCATTTGTGAACACATACAGTAATATTGTGAAAACACTACAAATGGGCACCACACCAGTTTAGAAAAATAAGTAATCTTTATCTAAACCAAACAATACCAAAATGACAAAAATCCACAATACAGTAATAAAATATGACTTTCAAATGGTAGAAATAGTTCAGTTCAAAGTAAATTACAGATGCAACACATTCCACACAAAGTACCTTGGATGCATCATGCACACAAACAAAACGGACCGCGGGGAAGGTGGTGGGTCGGTTCCTTACACTCAGAGAGGGGGATGCGTCGGTTCCTTGCTCCAGGAGAGGTGATGCACCGGTTCCTTACTGCTGTGCAGGGGAGGTGATGCATCGGTTCCTTACCAAACAGGAGGTATGGCGTCAGTTTCTTACTGCGTTCCCCAATGGTATGGTGATCTCGGACTTTGGAGACTGATGAACTTGATGCGGCGTGCAGCGATTTCTCAAGCCCCAGGCAGGTGCTGTATGGTTTCATTGGTGATGCGTCGGAAACAGATGTGGATGCACCACGCTTCTCGTAGTTGCATTGCTTTTCCAGATCCCAACAGCCAGAACAACCTCCAGATGCCCAGAACAACTACAGGCACCTCTTGGCAGGTCCAAATACCCAGCAAGGAAGTTCAGGGCAGGGGGTGAAGTCTTTTTATACCTGAGACTTCAGAACAGGAGGCAAGCTCTTCTTCAAACCCTTGGAGATCTTCCTCAAGTAGGGGACACAACAAAGAGCAAAGTCCTTTTCCCTTTCCTTGGCAGAAAGTAGCCACTGGAGGCCAACCCCAGACAGCAAACAGCACAGGGCCAGTATTCCTCCTCAGTTTCTTCAGCTCTTCTCCTTGGCAAAGGTTCCTCTTGATGTCCAAGAAGCGATCTAAAAGTCTGGGGCCTGGGCCCCTCTTTTTATACAGCATACTCCTTTGTTTTCTGGTGGCATTGAAGTCCTGTGCTCAGTCAAAATCAGTTTTGTCCTCTCTGGTGCAGCTTCCTAGCAGGAGGTGGAGACAGCATTGTGGAAGGCAGACCAGGCCCATTCAGGTGAAAAGAAATATCCTCCCCGACTCTAAATGCAGCCCAGGTCTATTCAGCCCAGCCTTGAGTCATCCAGCCTCTCTGGAGCCACTGCACCTCCCAAGCCCCTGTCACTCCAAAGCCAGACCATCAATAACATCCTAGCAGAGGCACACTGAATGGCTAAGCAAGAAAACACCTACTTTCTATAAGTGGGATTTTCAAAAACAGAATGTAAAAATCACCATCACTAAAAGATGCATTTTAACATTCTAAGTTCAGGCATACTAAACTTTACCTTCCTACCTTGTTCCCAGGGTTAGTTATGTTTATAAGATGTTATTAGCAGTATCCCCATCCATTCTATCCTATGGGAACAAATAGCCTTTCAATAGCGAAAAACTAAATTGGCAGTATTTCACTATCAGGACATGCCACACACACACGCACTGGCAGGCCTAAGACCTTGTTGCAAGGCTGCTTGTGTAGGTGGCACAATCAGTACTGCAAACCTACCAGCAGCATTTGATTTACAGGCCCTGGGCACACACAGTGCACAATACTAGGGACTGACTAGTAAATCAAATATGCCAATCATGGAATCACCAATCCATAACAACAATTTACAAAGGGAGAACTTGCACTTTGGCACTGAACAGCAGTGGCAAAGTGCCTTAAGCATCTAGACCAGCAAAACAAAGTCCAACACACAGCAAAAACACAGGAGGCAAAGGCAAAACTGCAGGGGAATCTCACGCCACTGATGCCAGGTCTAACAGTTATCTTTATATATTGGCACTGGTTCTCTAGACAAGATGATAACCACCTGAGAACTGCAATGCTAAGCCTCATTCTATTTTTAGAGTGGTTTACTGTATTTATCACTGCTGACGTGTAGAAGGACGAGTAAACAACAGTCAACTTCTCTGCAAGGCTTGAAGACAATCATCGTTTATTTTTAGACTTGCTACTTCTGTGCTCCATCTTGTTCTGTAACGAGACTGAATTTCACCAAGGAGGTTATTTTCAGCTGTGAACACCTTTAACTGGGCTTAGGCCCAACTTTCCAGGACTTGTCCTAGGATGGGTTTGCTAGCTAGCAACTGGACTTAAATTGTTTGGATCATTAGTTTAGCCTCAAGGCTTTTCCAATGGTGGTGAGACCTGGAATTTTTTTGGCAGCTTGAGGTGATATCTTGTGACAGGGAGGTGTCAAATGAGTTTTTCCTAAAGGGTGTCACTGAAGAACCTAACTCTTTGAGCAGTGTAGAGGGAATGGATTGAAATAGACAGTGGTTTTGTAAATAGTCTTGAGCATATGTGATAGGGCCACCATGGAAAAACATAACCAACTGTTCTAGAGTTTCTTTATAGTGACAGTGTTTGGACAAAATATTGAAGAAAAAATATCACAAGGACAAAATATCCTGTCAAGAATAGTGAGGACAAAAATAGCAAAAACGTATGTTTTTATGGGTAAGCAAAGTTTTACTATAATGATATATATACCTTCAAGGTACATAGATGTTGAGTTAAGAAAAGTAAATCTATACTTATCCATTTGCACTTAGTCCACATGATAAATTGCCACAGATATTATTATAAAAAACATCCACTGTGGTACATGACTTTTGGGCAATTGGCAGGGTTATTAAAGAGTTCTATCTTTTTCACTGTATTTTCAAAGTAGGGTAAGTACATCTTACCCTGCTCTATAAAACAGTCAGATATCCTCTCTAAACCTGGGTGTGTTAAATTATTCTGAATCTTGAAAAATATTTTTGGGAAATATTTTGCTAATTCAATTTTCCCACAAATAAAGAAGTGAAAAATGTGCTGTTTATATATTAGTCTCTCATTTCTCACTTTGGGTATATCTGAAGGTGTGGGATTTGTGTGTCATATTCTATAGTTCAAAGAGACTTCTTTCTTCTTTTATGTTTTTCATATTATTTGAATACCCTTGACCTGATTTTTTAGTCATTATTCATTTTATTTTTTTGGAACTGCTGTGCCCATGGTTCTAGACAGTGCCTCTCAATACCAGTTTGTGAGCTTACTAATGTCTTACTCTAGATAAATAATATTCAGAGAAATGCTATTTCATCATCTAGTGCGGGGTGGGATCAGTGTTACTTCTCTATTCTGTTTTTTTGGCCTATTTGGCCTGATGTCATCATTTCAGTGGCAAGGAAAGAAAAGGGGATAAGGATAATCAGAAGGGATCTGTTTCCCAGCTATACATTTCCCTTGTGTAGCAATCAGGTAGTCCAAGGTAGGAGTGGTGCAAACACTTGCAGAGATTATGTAATAGGGATAGTGTGAGCTGCAACATCATTGGCTTCCTTAGATCTCCCAAGGGGAGTGAAAATTACCAAGGAATATATTGTTAGCCAAGGAGACCAAGATGTCAGCTAAGAAATCAATGGGTTATACCACCATTTATGTTTTTACCTGGTGATTGAAAGAAACATGTAATATTGTGGGGGTTGGATTAATTGTTTTGATTTCTACTGACATTCATAAGATATGCATTAGTTGTTTTCTAACCTCTTACATTAAATAAGTATTTGCAAATCACTGCTACCTGCCCAGACTTCTCAATTTGAATAGGGTGGAAGATGGAGTGCTTACATGGAACAAGAGGATCTAGCTGGGGAAGGATGATTTATTTGGTAACGTTTATAAATAAGGAATGAAAGGATGAGGTTTCTTCAGATAATCTGACTTGCCATCATCATGCAATGCTTTACAGCTGACCAGCATCAGTGAAGGAGGCATTAACCTCTCAGAATGGGAAGGTCCCCTTCTTGATGTTGTGAGTGTTTACCCTGCCTTGATTTACCCAAACATGACTCTTTGGTGTGTTTTTGACTTTTGTTTGGCTTCAGAACACTCAAAACTATCATGTCTGTGCACAGTGGGCCATGTTTATCATGACATTGAAACCCAGAGCAAGAGAGCTGAGGTCTGAATGTTTGCATCATGCAAG
The DNA here is from genome assembly GCF_964204655.1 of Triturus cristatus. NCBI lineage: Eukaryota > Metazoa > Chordata > Amphibia > Caudata > Salamandridae > Triturus > Triturus cristatus. The sequence continues at coordinate 747,849,589 of NC_140589.1, forward strand.
ACCTCAATAGCAAATCTGGCTATTGACAGCTCATCAGATTACACAAGACTGGCTTTTATGGCAGAATGTTATTTGATGATGGCAGGACAGGTTTTTATGCGTGAGACGTGTGGAAGAGTGAGGAGGCAGTAATGACAAAGTCAGTGGAAAAATGTTGTCAAGTATAATGTAGCTGGGTGCTTCATTACACCCCATGTGCACCAATGGAAGGCATATATGTAGAACCTCTAGGATGAACCAGATGTGCATGGGTTAGATCTGCCTGTAAGCTCAGGGGAAGTCATCTTGGAATGCTGCTAAAAATATTATGTGCAAGATGAAGGTTGGTGGTAGCATGTCGGACTAGCATTGTTTATTGATCAGCATTTCAGAAGCCTTTATGAAGAACCAAATTCTTAGGTGCTGGAGAGATGGAGACAGTGGTGTTTTAAAATGTGCAGAGGCAAGCTTTTGCTATGTCTTGGTCCTTTGTCCTTTCAAATATTAATGCCACTAGATTGATGGACAGAGTGCAGAGTCTGGAGATAGCTGGCACTTTAGAAGTGTAGGAAAGCATTTTTGATGGGCCACATTTTTTTTCCCCCTGGATTTACTGCCCCCGGAAATGTGATAGTTGTGAACTGTGAGAGCTTCCTTCCTTATCATGCACGTATTTTCTGTTTTTCACTGTGGAGACTCCTAGACGTACTCACTTCTGACTAACTTCACAAGAAGCCAAATAGTATTGCTGTTCATTTTGAGAATGAATAGACAAAGTGCCTGAACTGCCTTGATCCAGTCTTAAGGCTGCACCCATGGAATACACAAACTCTGTCTGTAGGACTAGTAAGAGAGAAGAATTGAAACTCCAGATCGGTGTTTCAGGACATCTCATCGACCAGGTTAGATGACATTCCGCAGGACGTCAGAGAATCATCTGAGTTCCAGAGATAACATCTTTGATGACCAGCTACCCTGTCAGGTGACTGGACATTACTTGAAGAAGTCTGCATTGATCTGCTGAAAGGAATGGGGTTCAGCTTTGAAAGGAGACTGCCTTGCTTGCTGAGATAGGGATGCTGGGGATATCCTTGCAAAGGATTCTGCATGCATAGTTGCCCAGTGGAAAATTGCCCAGAGAAGTGGAATAACCCTAACCCCAGATGCATGAATTAAACCCTGCCTAGAAAAAGAGAGTAGCTGCAAGGAGACTTGGTGAGCTCCTTCGACTTGGTTCTTGTCTCCCGTCAACCCCAACTGGGCATTAAAGTTTTCTTGCTCCTCCTCCTCATTGTTCTAGAAGAATTCAGTGTGGTTGCCGGAGTGGATCACATGGACCAACGTGTGATGTACTTGGGTCCTGGTGTGCCATTCAAGGTGCCTTACACCGTAGACAGTTACATTGCCAATCAGTGGTTACTGATATATGCTGAACTGTGCCCTTGGCTTTGCAATGTGTGTCCTACGACCTTTTCACCCCATTGACATGGTCCTGGGCATCTGGGAACATCTGTGTCTACTGGTTAATTTCTGTCTCACCTTTCTTCAAGGATCTGTTGATGGACTCTGCTCCTTCTTTGGTCGGGGCTTTGTTTGGGTGGGAGATGTCCAACCCTAAATGAGGCCCTAACTCTCATATACAGAAAATGTGTGACATTGGGATGTACTAAAATGATTATTGAGGAGATTGGCTGCATTCTCTCAAGTGTCCACTGTTGGCAGTGTAGCTTAATGCTTACATGCACAAAGTGAAAGTTAACTCCCTTCAGCATTTGTTATTGTTTACCTATCATGATATGTTTTAACGGTTTTATTCAGCACTACCTTGTTGGAAGACAATCACATAGGTGCATGTGGAGAAATGTTTACCTATATATGGAATGTGATATATTACCTTTCCGGATATAATGTCTTTTTTTCCATTGTAGATGCCTGATGATTATATGTTTTCTGGGTCATGTACAGCTATTTATAGTGGCACTGGACACACAATATACATTACAAAAGAGGGATTATTGGATAAAGTATTGCAATAATTAGCATTGACTGTTACCTGTATATGGGGATGATGGCGATTTAATGGCTATTGTATCTACCTGGTACTGTTATTAAGTAGATATTGAAGGGAAATGGGCATAACTTTGTTCTGCAAGGAGGATTATGGGGGATCTATTGCCATTGAATCAATTTAGGAATATATTAGGATTGTTCCAGGTAGGAACTGGGGGTAGGGATTTTCTACACCGGTGATGATGGGCATTAAATGGTTATTGCATATACCTGGTACTGTTATTTAGTAAATGTTGAAGGAACATGGGTATAGCTTTGTTCTGCGTAGGAGATTATGTGGGGTTACATGCTCACTAAATATATTTGGGGCTGTATTAGGCTTGTTCCAGGTAGGAATTGGAAATAGGGGTTTTCCACATCAGGGATAATGGGTGTTAAATAGTTTTTGCATATACCTGCCACTGTATTTTCACGATTACTGTGCGAAAATGGTAATAGCTCCTTTACTCACAGATGATTATGGGCTTTAAATAGCTGTTCAACATACTTTCCCCTATATTATAAAGGTCCTCTTAGGAAATTGGGAATAAATAATGTTTATATTGGAGGTTATGGGGTAAAAGGCTGCAACACATCCTGAGCATAGTATTTTACGTAGCCTTCTTGGTATAATGGCAATAATGATTTGTACATGGGGATGATGGGTGTTAAATGGCTGTAACATACCTGCCACAGTAGTGCAGTCATGGTGTTGAGGTAATGGCATACATATTTATTACATGAGGATGATGGGGGTTAAACGACTGGTACATATACCAAAAAGGTCTGATTAGGACAGTTCGCAGGGAGGAAAAGAAAATGCTTCCATTTCTCATGCACCATATATTTAGGAAATGCTGTTCTCCATGCTTGAAATTACCACTAACAAGCAACTTGTCCCAAAAAGATACAATGCACCGTGTGTGTCCTATGAAGACAAGTGTATATTCACAGAGTAATGTTAAGAATGATAAGCCATCCAAAAGGTGCATTAACCCCTTCAGTGCCCATGACGAGCTGGACTCGTCATGGGCTGCGGTGGCGCTGTGCCCATGACGAGTCCAGCTCGTCATGAACTCCGCCCGCTAATGAAAGGGCCGGCACTGGGCGGGGAAAGGGGCGGGCATGCAAGGGGTTAAAACACCGTTGCCTAAAGAATGCCATTAATTTGCCCCAACTACCAAAACAACATGTCATCTTGGTGCACAAGTATGTGATTTGTGATGTGGATAATAAAGAGTGCAAGAAACTTGTAACTGGTGCTAAATTCATGGACACAATGAGATAGTATCCTGTTGTATCGTAAAACCATCAATGAATTACTAACTCAATATGATGTGCTCATGCAAAGCTGCGAGTGATTGTGTAATGTAAAGAAAGGAAGCAGTGTGACAAAATGCAAAATGTTACAAATATATAAAGGTGAACTTGCAGGTGCTCTAAAGTGTCAACAAACATCAAAAAAGCAGTGTTACCTTAGAGAATTCTGTGAGGTTTCAGCCAAGTCCAAGGTGATACTCAGATAGAATGGATCTGACGTTTATAAAGCTTGCATTCTAGAATTCTTCTAGTGGCTACACTAGCATGAATGCTGTTCATATCTACAACCGATGACAAGAAAGATATGTGCTGTAAGCAAAATGAGAACATGCTGCCCAATGTGTCAAAGGATGCCGAATTGAGATTAGCCGTGCTGAACACATGGATAATCCTTTCCAACCAATCCACCATAGACATGCTCCACCAAAAACCTGCTGGTGACGGGTAACCCTTAAATAAACTGCATTGACAAATGGTGTCATATGTAACCGGGTGATTTGCAATGTGCCCAATACACCAATTATTAGGCAAATGTTCAGCAAATTATATTGTGTGATAGAATTAGAAAATGTGCACTTGACCTTGTTGTCACTGGTATATGTAGATGTCCAGCATAATTCATGAATGAGTCACCACTGTCACAAAGTCAACTGTTGACAACAGGTATTTGTGAGGCAATATTGATGTAATTTACAACACGCAACGAGCAACACAACAGAGGGAATGGACCATAAACAGAATTTTGGATCATGTAGCCAAGTGTGAAAACTGAATATGCTAGCTGTATTACATCGTGTGGTATCAAGATGCTAATGTGACTAACAGTGTATGGTCGATAAAAGGTAGCAAAGGTAACAAGACATGGTCACCTGAGTCTGTCCGACCCTAATAAGCTAAACCCGTGAAGGGTCCATCACAGTGATTGCGGCAAAAGGTCTGGTGTGCAACAATAACCAATTAACATAAACAATGAATATGAACAATAAATATCAACAATGAAAAAAAAGGCCCGGCATTACTATGCAGAAGTTGTGACCATTATCTGTTTCTAAGAATGTATGAATGGTATCACCTGATGTGTGAGTACTCAAGAAGAGGTGTGATTAGATCAAATTTGAATATATAGTATGTATGCCATCTGTGTCATCTACACCAATTAAATGAAGCACAACATTTCCAGTTTGTGTTGGGCCTGCCTTACCTTGTATGTGGGGAATACTGGGTGGGTTGCCATGGAGTCTCTTGTGCTGGGTTCGAGGCCCATCGAAGTAAAAATGTATGCTACCGCGGACCTGCACAAGATCATTTGGGGGGATTCCCAAAAGGGTGGTCAGGGTTCCCACCAGAAGAAGGAGGGAGGAGATAAAAAGAAGATATTCTCTTCAGTCTCCCAACCAATTCACTGGGAAAAGTGTCTGGTTCTCATTCCTTATTTGGTCACCAGAAGAAAAACTACCCTGACAAAAGTCAGTGCCAGTTAAGTGCCATTGGTGCTACAAGTATGGAAACTATAAGGGGGGCCCTAAGTTTCCTAAAAGAGCACAACCTCCCACAAGAAGAATGTTTCCAGGGGTTGTGAGTGTACTGCTGGGGGAGGGGTTTGTCCCAGTTATTGAGGAGGAGCTTAGTAAGGTTACCCTAGTGTCCCTGGGTGACAGTGAGATGGTTGCTAAGATCCATGGGCCCTCTAATACTGCAAAGTATAAGCAATGGGTCACCATCAAAGGGCAGTGTGTGGAGGCTCTGAGGGATACAGGAGCCTGTATGACTATGGTAAGGAGTCTACTGGTTTACCCAGATGAGGTAATTCCAAATACATTCCAGGAGGTTGTGGTGGCTGACAAGAAAGAGGGTTCCTATCCTGTGGCCCTGGGTCCATTTGAAGGAGGGGGGTCATATCTTCTGAAAGAGTCTATGAGCCCCGCCATGCCTGTGGACTGTTTGTTTGGTAATGACATTGAGCACACTACCTGGAAGGAAGTGGAGCTCAAGGTTCATGTGGAGATATTAGGATTACCTGATTTTATCTGTGCTACGACAAGGTCCATGACTGCCCAGGGTGGGTGTCAAAAAGGGCTGGAGCCTGGAAAAATGGTGCAACCAGCTGCTAGAAAGGGGAAAGGCAAGGGGTGTGGGAAACCAGCCTGAGTGTAATCTCAGTGAGGTAGATGGGGTACCTGCTGTGGCCACCCCGGAGCCCAATGAGGAGGACACTGCTCCACTTGGTGAACTGCCTGCCATTGCTGGATGGCATGAAGAAGGAGGACCCAGCCAGGAAGAGTTCTGTAGGGTAAAGAAAGAGAATATTCAACCATTGAGGGACTGAGGCAACATGCTGAATCCCAAGAAAGTTGTGTCTGACAGGCACACAAATTTCATGTCAACATATATGTAATCAGGGTGGAAGGAGTGTGGAGTTACTTACAATTTCTCCACCTCAGACCATCCACAAACCAATGGGCTTGTTAAGAGGTTCAACAAGGCTGTTAAAGGCATGATTTGAGGTCTGCTTGAGACCTTAAGGAAAAAGTGGGATATCCTCTTGCCTTGCCTGTTTTTTGCCTACAGGGAGGTAACACAAAAGGGATTGGGCTTTAGCAAATTTCAACTTCTATTTGGGCACCCCGTTAGAAGACCCCTTAGTTTTGTCAAGGAAAGATGGGAGCAATCACCCAGGAAATCTCCCCAGGATGCAGTTAGCTATATGATGGTCTTCAGGAGCCAAATGGCCATGTTGTGGAAGTTAGCTTCCAACAACTTAGAAGTAAGCCAAGCTGTCATGAAGGAGTGGAATGACAAAACTTTCACCACTCTGGATTTGCAGCCTGGTCAGAACATGTGGGTAATGGAGCCAGTGGACGCTAGAACTCATTACCGCTGGACCGGCACATATGATGTGATTGAGAGAAAGGGGGAGCCCACCTACCTTGTGAATCTCAAGAGCACTAGGCAATCCCACAGTATGTTGTATGACAATCACCTCAAGCCCCACTTTGAAAGGCCTGAGGTCACCATGCTGCTGGTGACATATGGCAAGGAGGAAGAGGAGAGTGGATCTCTCTCTGACGTATTAGCCTGCAAAGAGAAAGATAGGTCTGTGGAGGGAGTAATTATGTCCGCCACCATATCTCTTGAACAACAGAGAGACTTGTGCCACGTGTTGGGGCAGTACTCCTCTCTGTTCTCCCTTATCCCTGGAACTTCAACCTGTGTACCCATGCTGTGGACACAGGGGATAACCTCACTGTTAAGAATAAGTCTTACAGGTTGTCAGATAAGGTAAGGTCCAGCATCAAGGCTGAAGTTTCTATGAGGCTGGAGTTGGTGGTGACAGAACTCACAAGTAGTCCGAGGTCCAGTCCTGTGGCTATGGTTACCAAAAGCTGCCCCAATGGCACCACACGTGCGGATTATCAAGGGCTAAATTCTGTGACTAAGACTGATGCTCACCCAATCCCCCGGGCTGATGAGCTGATTGATTGGTTAGGAGCTGCCCAGTATCTCAGTAACATTGATATTACATCAGGGTACTGGCAAATCACCCTAGCAGAGTGAGCAACGAAGAGATAAACCTTCTCCACACCAGAAGGCCTCTACCAGTTTAGAGTGATGCCCTTTTGATGAAAGAATGCCCCTGTCAATTTCCAGAGGCTGGTAAAGCAGCTCCTTGCTGGTATGGAGGCCTTCACTGCTGCTTATCTGGATGACATAGCTGTCTTCAATAGCAACTGGAAGGACCACCTTTTTATCCTCCAGGAAGTGCTTCAGTCTCTGCAACAGGCAAGTAAGTGTCAGATAAGGCAGGGGCTGAGTTGTACTTGGGACAACTAGTGGGCAGGGGGAAGGTGTAACCCTTTCAGGCCAAGATAAAAACCATCAAGGCTAGGCTACCCCATAAAACCCAGACTGAGGTCAGAGCATTTTTGGGGCTGACACGGTACTGTAGGAGATTTGTCGAGGAAAATAACACCATTGTAGCCCCCTTGACTGAGCTGACTTCCAAAAAGCAGTCCAGGAATGTAAACTGGACACAGGCATGCCAAGTTGCATTTGATTCCCCGAAGCAAGCCATGTGCACAGTTCCTGTGCTCAGGTCTCCTGACTTCATTAAGAAGTTTATCGTGCAGACAGATGCCTTGGAATATGGCATAGGGGCAGTACTAGCTCAACTTAACGAGGAGGGCCAAATGAACCTATAGTTTTCATCTCCAGTAGGTCACTCCCCAGGGAAAAAAGGTGGGGTGCTATAGAAAGAGAAGCTTTTGCTGTGGTTTGGGCACTGAAGAAGCTAAGGCCATTGTTGTTTGGTACTCAGTTCCTGATTCAGACTGACCATAGCCTGCTCGGATGCCCTAATCATTTTCCTTTTCACCTCCACTCTTTGCTGAATCTTTTTGTTGACCTCAAGACTCTGAGCACTTTACCCCAGCTAATCAGTGCTAAAGTGCATGTGCTTCTTTCCTAAACCTGGGTGTAATTAGTGTATACCGAATTGACATATTTAATTCAATTGTATGTCCCTTGTAAGGTTGTATACCATGTACCCAAGGCCTGTAATTTAAATGCTACTACTGGGCAGCAACACTGATGGTGCTACCCACAGAAGTAACTTTTCAAATCTGTCTCAGACCTGCCACTGCAATGCTTTATATGCAGTTTACTGCCACATCAACTTGGCATTTACAACTATTTGCCAAGCCTTAAACTCCCCCTTTACTACACATAAGTCCCTCCTAAAGTAGGCCCTATGTAGCCCTAAGGGAGGGTGCCATGTAAGTAAAGGGTAGGACATGTATTTTTATGTTTTGCATGTACTAGTAGTGACAAACACCCAAATTCGTTTTTCACTACTGTGAGGCCTACCTCTCTCATACGCTAACATTGGTAATTCAGTAATACACTTCTATACTGCATTTCCTGATCAGAAAGGCATTGCTTTTTCATGTTCCATGTCTTTGGAATGGCAATTAGAAATCCTCCTTACTAGTGAAGTTGGATTAACATTACTATTTGAGATCTGCCACTTCTATAAAGTGGGCATTTCTCTGCACTTACTGCTCTGTGTGCCTGACAGCTTGTCTCCAATAGACATCTGGGTTGGGTGCCAGCTACTCTTTGTGAATTCTCTCTAGAGAGCCACAACACAGGAAGGATAGCTGTGTCTGACTACACATTTACATACATCTGCATGTTGATGACCTTACTGGGGCAGGATTGAAGGGCGTGGCTAACACATCACTTCAATAGGTAGTGTCCTATACCCACACAACGGGCTGATTTACTCCCCATAGATAGCCTGGCAGGCAGGACTGGGCTGAAAAGGGAACCCGTGCACTTCAGAAAGCTGCTTAGAAGTCACCCTCAACATCAAAGGCACTTTTGGTGTAAGTACTGGGTCTGGAACCCCCTAAATTCAGACACTTTTGGATCTTGAACTGAACCTCTGTTAAAAGGACTGCTAAGGTGGTCCCTTAAAGGACTCATTTTTGGACTACAGACTTAGAAGGCCTGCTTCTCTTTTGTTTTGCCCTACTGCCCACTGCTCTCTGACTCTGTTGAAAGAGAGATCGACTCTGCCTTCACTCCAAGAGCTTGTTGGCTTGCCTCCTGTTGCTTGAGAATCAGGGAAATAAGTCTCGACCCCTGCTCCTGTGCCTGGCTCACTAGAAGTGGTCCAGATACTTGCAACTTTTATTGTGATGGATCTCTGGTCTGTGTAAGAGAATCAGAGCTTCGACCAGTTTGAGGGAGTAAAGTTAACGTATATATCGGAACCAGTGCTTTGCCTCCAGAGATCAACGCATCAGACAGCTTATCACCGATGCTTTAGCTTGGTGAGATCGAGACATCTTCTTGGCTGCGTGGCAGAAACCAGTGCATCGACTCCAGCAACCGTATTCGAAATTGACGCATCATATTAACTGCGTGGAGAAGATCAACGCATCTCGTTGCTTGCGACCAGGAAATGTACTTTGTTCACCAGGGCCAACATGGGTCCTGCGCTTCCACAAGGTCGGCCTGAACTTTGAATTTGCTCTGGTCCAGTGCAACCTAAAGTAGCCTTTTTAGTGCTCCTTGCTTCTAAGCGCTTTGTTGCGTTTTATTCTTTTAAAATTCAATATCTCAACTTCTATAAATTAGATTTTTGTCATTGTGGTCTTGTTTTGTTTATAATATAATAATCTATTTGTATAAACCTGTGTGGAGTCTTTTTGTGTTGTATTCGTTGTGTTACCGTGCGTGTGTATTGCACAAATACTTTATACATTGTTTCTTTAGATTAGCCTGACTGCTCTGTGCCAAGCTATTAGAGGGCAAGCACAGGTTGTCCTTTAGTATGCATCTAGCTTACCCTGATCAGGATTGGGACTTCTGTTTGGACATGGTGCATACCTTCGCCAACCAGAATAGAAGTGTCTAACAATTTGGAAATTTATTAGAATTTTTCAAGGTAGGAAATAGTCATAGGGATTTTCTACATTGGGGATGATGGGAGTTGAGTGGCTTTCACATATTCCTGCCACTTTATTTTCATGAATAAAGAATGTAAAGAATGGCAATAGCTACTTTACTCATGGGGGATTATGGGCTTTAAATATTTCATTATGTTCCTATAAGGGAAATGGAAATAGATAATGTTTACATGGGGGTTTCATATATTGACGTTATGTATACTCCATTGCAATGGAGTATATATACCGTCAATATTTTGGTCTGCTGGTCAATTTTGAAAGCAGCCAGAACTTAGGTTTAGTCACAGCAGAGACTACTCTGTCCCTGCGGTAATTAACCACCCCCAACACCCCAACAGCCCTGTGGCGTAAGGACCTGTTAGAGGCAGATGTGTAATTGAACATTTAGCAACTTCAGCTTGGTGTAGTCTCGTTTGTTATTGGAATCGACCATACATATCGCTCCACCAACTAAAAACGGCTGTGCACCACCACCCACATAATCGAGAAAGAGCAGTCAATCTGTCAATCCTTTCCGTGTCATGGCTGGGTGAGGTTTACAAGGTTGAGTCAAATTAAGCCTCAGGCTGCACTCCCAATGGTGCCCATCCATAAATTCATTTACGTTTCAGGTTTGCAATCATACTCTTGATGGAACCTAAAGACTTTGGCTTCCATGAAGCTGCTTGGCGGTTCATGGGAATAATGCTGCCAGATCCCTCCTCGACATCGGCTATGGTCAGAACTACGATGGCACCTGATCGTCTTTGAACCTCTGACTTTCATTCTTGAATAATGACAACATTCTTTGTCAATGCTTTGCTTGTTTCAACTCTAGTGTTACAATACGATTGTCCCAGGTCCAGTCCTCTTCATCATGGCCCCAGTTCAGAAAACCAACCAAATAGACCCTGAGTCATATTCTATTATTACTAGCTGAAGTACTCAGGTGACCGAGCTGCTTTGAACACTCAAACTTTTTCCAAGTAAGTGCTTCACACCCCCAGGACACTCAGTAAAGAGCATTAAGGTGGTGCAGAGAGACAGGGGTTGGCACCGGCGGTAGGTCACCTTGCAGTGGACTGCCAACTTTTTAACTGCGGCAACTTTAATATACACTATTGGAACTGGAATTAAGGCTGCTGGTGGCACCAGACTTGCCCTCCAATGGATCAACATAAAAGGATTTAAAGTGTATTCATTCTAATTACAGGGCCTCGAAAGAGTCTTGTATTGTTTTTTTTGTCACTACCTCCCCGAGTCGGGAGTGGGCAATTTGCATGCCTGCTGCCTTCCTTGAATGTGGTAGCCATTTCTTATTCCACTCTAAGGAATCGAGCCCTTATTCCCTGTGGTCACAATGGTAGGCACAGAAAGTTTCCTCGAAGGTTATTAGGACAGACATTCAAATGTTTTGTCGATATTCAGAGGGGCGTGCGATCAGCCCAAGGTTCTGTTGCGTCACCAAAGTGACTGGCACCTCAGATTGGTCTTGGTCTGCTAAATGCACACATCCTGGGAGGCATATATTAGCTCTAGATTACCACAGCTGTCCAAGTAACAGATGGAGTGATCAAAGCAACCATAACTGATGTAATGTGCCATTTGCAGTTTCACTGTACCAGCCATGTGTACTTACATGTGTGTAGCCTAATCTTTGAGACACGCATATGCTACTGGCAGGATCAACTAGGTAGCTGCACCTGCTTGATGGGGTTGGGGGGGAACCGCATGCCTGTCCTCAAGACCTGGCTGTTCGAGCAGTAGCAGCACCTTCCCCCCAGCGCCTTGAGACCCTCACGGGTAAGTAGTGCGCTCTACAAATGGATTGATTGATTGATTGTCCTGGACTGACCTTCATACACCTTGGTATCTTGCTGCAAGTGGTAAGCCCCTGTCTGGGGGGGCTTGCAGGGGTACAGGCCAGTCGCAGGGGCACCAGATGGCCTGGCTGTGTCTGCGACAATGGTAGGGAGAAGCGGGCCAAGGTTCAGCCTGAGCAAGATGCAGGGGTGCTGGCCTGGGTAGCTGAGACACCACTTGATTCGTTCTGAGCTGCTGTAGAAATGTGCTGGGTGAAGGAGGACAACAGTGTTGTACATGGGGCCCAGACTGCCAGGTCCTGGCATAACCCGACCCCTTCCATTTTGGTTCGGCAACTGGGGGGAGCAAGCTGCCAGGCTGCTTGGCCTTCACTCTGCTGGGTTGGGTCTCTGTGAAAGGCAGGCACTCAAGGCGGATGGTCCACAGCGGGGTGAAAGCTCTTTGCTTGAAACAACAGCTGTACTGGCCAAGCATACCATCTCTAAATGGACCAAGCGTGCCCAATCGATCGGAGTTTTGTGCTGACCAAACTCTTCCCTTGAAGGCTGCTCTGCCCGGGGATGTTGGCTTCACATCCATGTCTGCTCTTCAGGGGACAAGCTATGAGGAAAAGTCAGTCGAACAGGGCAGGCAGGTAGCAAAGACCCAGGTCCCTGGGGGCCCGGACAGGCCATGCTTGGCCGGGCAGCAACCGGCTGGGGAACCACTGGACAGCAAGGAGCTCCAGAGTACACTGTCCCTAATAATCCAGAGGAGGGCTAGCCTCCTTTCTTGTAACCCGTGCGCACCGAGTGACAGAGGCAACCATCACCGCAAACACATGTGATCTCCTGGAGCCCTGGCTAGGATCAAAGAAGCAAATGGGCCCTCATCGGGACCTCCAGGGCAGCCCAGCCATCTGGACGCACCATAGGAATGAATGGAGCACGACCAGATGCCTGAGGCCTCGAAGCCTCCAGATGGCTCGGCTCGAAGGACATTAGGGCCAGCCTGGGGCTCTGACACAGGACCTGGTCAGAGATTGTCCACCCTGTCCAAAAGGGGAGGGCTACCCAGGCCCACAGGACCCTGTCCTGGGCATTTGTTTGTGTGGTGAGCCAGAAAACAGGGCCCTGAAAGGGAGCTCTCAACCCAAGGCACACCTGAGGCCTGGCCCGGGGCCGATTCAGAGTTCTTGAACCTGGTCAAAGCTCCTGTATGTGCAGGAAAAGCCTCATGGGCTGGGCCCTTTGTTACACACAAGGCTGGGAGATGGAGCCCAGTTAAAGATGGTGCCCAACCCAGGGCCAAACCCTGGCCTGGGCTCAGCAGAGGAAGTCTCCCTGGGCCTGCAGGACCCCATCCAGGGCGTTTTGCGGTCCGTTGGACCGTAGAAGGGAGCCTGGTGTAAGGCTTCTATCCATGGCTAGCAAGAGCTCTGACAGGGTGGCCAGGCAGAGCTTCTCTTCCACATCCTGGTCACTCTGTGATACGGATGGGCAGAGAACGGAGCCCAGGGCCCTGGTGGGGTTGCAGACTGCCCAGGCCTGTTGGTTTTCTGACCCTGCAAAACCCCATCCCATAAACTTTGTGGCTCGGAAGGCCTGACTAGGGGGGCATGGTCAGGAGTTCCCAACAAAGCAGCCCGTTGCCAAATAGGCTTAAGTCTGTCCAATCAATGGACCAGAGGCCCTGAGCAGACGACCCTGTACCTGACTGCGGAGCCGTGCCCCTTGCACTTTGCAGCAGAGAGGGTCAGCAAATGGAGCCTGTGCCATGCCAGGACTCTGACCAGGGGCAGGAACATGGCTTCCCTCTCTTCTGGAGGAGGGGGCAAAGGGCTTCCCAGGCCTGATGCTTCCCCTTCGCCAGACCCTGCTCTTGTGAGGGGGAGTGCACAGCAGACAATGGTAAGCCCTGTGCTGGGCCTGCCAAAGGTACCTCATGGGTGGATCAAGACATTAACAGTCACCTGCTGAGGGCTTCTCAGAGCTTTCCTGGGTTCATGTTCCAGCTTGGTGCCCTGGGGGGGCTGTGCCTCATGCAGGACTCGTCTTCACTCAAGGCCCTAACCCAGTGGAGGAGCATGAGTCCTCCCCAGTTCACAGCCTCCCTGTCCTGGTTAGTGACTGCTACCACCATGACATGGGTTGAGGGTGCTGCATTGTGTGGGTGACTTTCACCTTCCTGGAGCCTGGACCTGGGGCACGAATGAGGGTTAAGCCGCACCCACCCCAAACCCTCTCTTCTCTGCCCTTCCCTGGAAGCTGATTTTCCATGACTATTAAGTCCCCACAAAGTATGGGTTTATGGGAACCCGGGTGGGACAAAAGTCAGAGTTAGCCCCCAGGTTGGCCTGCCAGCCATCTTGTTGGCCAATCGGTGAACAGATGGCCTGGGCTGACCCAGTGACCAGATGGCCCGGTCCAACCCAGTGACCAGATGGCCCAAGCTGACCCAGCAACGAGATGGCCCAGGCCCACCAGAGTAGCCTAGATCTCAGACACACGGCTGTCTGATGATGACATGAGTGGCCATGCATTTTGAGGCAGCTTCTTGCCTTTCAATGACTCCTGTGATGAGGGATTCCACTCTGGCTTTCTGGTTGCCCCGCTGACCTACAAGGGCTTGTGGCCCCTGTCCCTGCACCTGGCAGCACAGGGCAGGAGGGGGAGACTCCCCTACTGGGTGGCACACAGTGGAGGTGGCCTACCATGGGCCCACTTTCCCCCTCTCCCTCCCTGGCAGCAGAGGATCCACTGGGTGTGGGGGCCCAATCACCCACAGACAGAGATAGAAGCTTGGCTCAGAGGATGACATTCAATAGATTGCTGCGAGGTAGCTCTTCTGCTACTTATGAAACCCTGACCCACAAACCGATTGTCTAAGAATGATTTAGCACCGTGTGCCCCACGAACATGGTGTGCACTAAGGCCAATTGAGGAAGCCCCCTTACATCTGCGCTCCAGTCCCCATGAAAGTGGCGCTACGCACAGACCCAGAGGCTGGCTATGCGAGAGTAAACCAAGGCTCAATGGCACTGCGGTATCATACCGGTTTAGGGGGAATTTGACTTGGAGGCATTCGGTCATAATCCCACAGATGATAGCTTCACTCCATTGACTCCTCAGGCAAGCACATACACCAACTGTCTGAACCTGTGGTTCGTCTTGTACTGAGCAGGATTACTATTGCAAAAACACATCAGTAGGGTAAACCGGATGCGTCTCACAAAGGTCTAAACCCAGCCCATGTTCCCTCATAGTGGGTGAACAATCCAACACTTGGTAAATTCCGCTTCACAATGATAGGAAGAGTTGACAATGAAGGATCAAAAAGGTGCATCACTATGATTACTTGGCCGACACAAGTCATTTACCCCGGTGGTAACTTTTCTGATACCTCCTGTTTGAAACCAAAAAGTCAGAAGGATTGTGAGGTTCCCTCAGGCAGTTTTTTGCAATGTTTACCCTCAAGCAGGCACAGAAGAGGCGAGAGATGGCCCGGCGCCTCATTGGACTACCCCTCTGGGAGTCGGCCTCCATTATTCAAAGAATGTTTCCAGGCGTTCAGACCGGGAGCTCTGTCCCCACAGGCGAGGGGCTCCCGGAGTGACAGAGGCAGTCAGACAGGCAGCCCCACCAACAAAACCCCTCCCAGAGGAACGGGACAGACCGTGTGAGTCTTCAAACCCTTTTCCCGGCAGACTGGGAATAGCAATGACTAGGTACCTGGCAATGAGAGGGGGTCCCACCACCTGAACATCCATCACGAGCTCGACCCCTGCACATCAGGAACCCTGGCTTAGGTGGTGGCCTGGGGGGAGCCCACACTTGCCCTAGTGGGAGACTCTGGAAGGGAAGGGCAGGGAGCCTTTCCCGTCCTGCACACCCCATTCCTAAAGCAGTTCGCCCTGGCTTCAAGCAGGGTGCACAGTACCTATGCTGAGAGGAGCCAAGGTACCCTCGTGGCAGCAGCTCCTTCTCACCCAGGCTGCCTGCCACCCGAGATGGGCCATTCCTCAGTTGCCTGAGACCCGGGGGCAGGAGGGCCCAGGCAGCAGGGCCTTTGGGGGTGATCACAGCCCAGGTTAGCACTGTGATTCAGTTTGCATCTGGGCTCATGCTGGGTGACCGTGGGTTCAGTCTCGGAGGGCTTTCCATTGTGCCGCTCCCAGGGGGTCCCTTTCACATGTGCTGGTTGTGGCCTCCCAGGTATTGGAGTCTTCTCAGTGCCCAAGCCCCCCAGCAGCCATTGACTGCTCCATTAGTCTGGGCATGCAAGAGGAGGGCTAGGACCTATGCCTACGGGTTCTGTCTGGGAGGCGGCTGATAGTTCGACCTCAGGCCGCTGTGCTGTTAATGATCCTTCCTAAGGTTCACCTATGGGAATCTTGTTACGACTTTCACTTTGTTGAATTTTACTTCCTCTAGACACTCATATGTGTTTGTTTCTCTGCTCTCCACCAGGACCGTTGCTGACACTGACGGTACCAATCCGAGGACGTCACTAAACCATCAAATCAGTAGTAGCGATGGTGGTGTGTACAAAGAGCAAGGACTTAACCAACACAAGTTTATGACCCGCACTTCTTGGGAATTCCATGTTCATGGGAAGTAATTGCAATCTCCAATCCCTATCACAAACTGGGATCAGTGGGTTACCCACACCTATCAATTGGCTAAGAATGCACCAGAAGTCATTTTGGGAGTGCAACTTCATGTGAATCAACTTCCTGGGAAGGACACTGGGAGTTGCTCAAATCCTGTAGTACAGTATTGATTCACAAATTGCCATTTTATTGCAGGAGGCATGTACTACACATACCATCATGCAGTATTCTTTTAAAGCCACCAGATGGCGGAAAAGAATATATATTATCTTTATCAGCGAATGAAGGGTTTATGTACACCTATAGCCTACGTGTAGAAAATCGCTATCACCGTTTCCTACCTAGAACGCGCCAAATGCAGTCCAAATATATCAATCAGCCAATTATCATGCATAATCCTGCATGTTGAACACAGCTATGTCCATTTTCTTTCAGCCATTAACAAAATACAATACCAGGGATATGTAACAGCAATGTTCCACCCACAATACCTCATGTTAAAATTAGCAATTGCCATTTTTCTAACAGAAACTATTAGAATACTGTGGTGGATGTGTTATATGCCCTTGAAAGCCCTTAATTCCTGTGCATAAAATAGCTATTACCATTTCCTTACAGGGATCATGCTAGTACAGTGGCAGGTATATGTACCACCCATTCAACACACATCAATCCCCCACATGAATAAAAACCCCATATCCACATTTCCTACCTGGAACACGTCTAATACAGTGCCAAATATATTCTACAGCCACTTCCCACACATAACCCCTTATAGAACAAAGGTAGGCCATGTTCGGTTCAGCAATTGCTAAAATATAGTGGCTGGTACATGTATCAGTGAATTAACACACACCATTCACCATGTAAAAAAAATTGCTATTTCTATTTTACTAACAGGAACCATTAGAATACAGTGGCCATTTAATGCCCATGACCTGAAACAAAAATAACTATTTCTTTAAAAGAATCATGACAATACAGTGGCAGGTATATATTCCAGCCATTTAAAACCGACCAACCCCATGTAGAAAACCACTATCACTATTACCTACCTAGAATAAGCCTAAACCAGTCCATAATATTTGTAACAGTCACTTAGGAATCATAATCCTAGTGTACAACACAGCCATGTCCATTTTCCTTCAGTAATTACAAAATAACGTAACTGGTGCTATGTAAAGCGCTCTGATACCCGATTGGATTTGGGTCAAGTTCGCGCTACCTAAAACTCTGCAAAAAAAAAAAAGGTAATTGTAGCAGCCATTAAACCCCCACCACCCCCCATGTAAAAGAAAATTGGTATGCCCATTTTCTCAAATGAATCACTAAAATACAGTTCCAGGTACAGGTAAAGCCACTGGAATTATGGAATTAAAATGTCATGGTTACTGCCTTATCAGCAACAATATAGATTTGCTGCATTTGCTGCATAATGCACCATCTGCTGAATAATCTGCAGTTTTTAACAAAAAAAGTGTTTCTTACTCAAAAGGATCAAAAGTTACTAAAATGCAAAAGGCCATTCACAAAAGTTGGGCAACTTTATTTTGCTTGTTGCAGTAGTTCAGTGTCATACTGGCAATCATGAGGTGAACCCTTTGCTGAGATAGTGTTAACTTGTAAAAACAACATAATAATGAGGTAATCATATCAAAAAATGTGTTTCTTTACATTGCAGATTTGCCCTTTCTTGCTGCTTGATTTAGTCAAACCTGTCGCATAATGTAAGTATCCCAAACCACATTTTTCCAGTGGTCCTTGGTATATGTAACAACCATTAAACAAGTATTATCCTCCATGTAGAAAATGGCTACGCTAATTATCCCAAGAGAAGTACGTAAAATCTTATATCCAAGGTATGTAACGGCCATTTGCCAGCCATCATGCCCCATGTGAAAATTAGCAATTCCCATTTTTCTAGCAGGAGCCATTAGAATACAGTGGCAAATACATTCTTCAAGCTTTTAAAGCCCATAATCCCTGTGTAGCAAATATTTATTACTTTCTTACAGAAATTATGAAAACGCAGTTGCAGGGATATGTAGAAAATCACTATCCCAATTTCCTACCAAAAATAAGCTTAATCAAATTCCAATATATTCAATGGTCATTTAATGCCCATAATGTCCCATGTGAAACGTAAGTATGACCATGTCCTCAGCACACGTCACTACACTACAGTGCCAGGTAAATGCTATAGCCATTTAACACCCATCATCCCCCAAACAGAAATCATTGCCATTTATTTACAGTAATCATGAAAATGAGGTGACAGGTATATGCAAAAGCCATATAACCCCCATCATCCACAATGTAGAAAAATCCATATCGCTCTTTTCTACCTGGTACAATCCTACTACAGTCCCAAATATATTTAAAGGCCATGTAACATCCTTAACCTCCCATTCAGAATACAGCTATGCCAATTTGCCTTCAACATTTAATAAATAGCAGTACTAGGTATTATTACCAACCATCTAACCCCCAGAATACCTATGTAAAAAAAAATGTATGCCCATTTTCTCAACACAGTTCACTAAACTACAGTACCACATATGTGTACCAGCCATGTAACATTCATCATCCCCCCATGTAGAAATCATTATTGCCATTATCTCAAAAGAGCTACTTAAAATACGGCGCCCAGGATATGTAGCAGCCTTTTACCTGCCATTATCCCCCATGTAAACATTATCTTTTGCTATATTCCTGACAGGACCTTTAAAATATAGAGGAAAATGTAATCAGCAGCTGTTTAAAGTCCATAATCCCATGTGAGGGAAATAGCTATTACTATTTCCTTGCAGTAGTTATGAAAATATAGCGGCAGGTATATGTAAAAGCGATGTAATGCCCATCATCCCCGATGTAGAAAATCCCTGTATCTATTTCCCACCTTGAATATTCGTAATACATTTCCAAATATAGTCAGTGGCCATGTAACACCCATAGTCCCCTATACAGAATACACCTATGTCCATTTACCTTTAACATTTACTAAATAACAGTACCAGGTATATGTGCCAGCCATTTAATCCCCATCACCCCTATGTGCAAAATATGTAGACCCATTTCCTCAACACGTCACTACACTATATACATCCATTATCCCCCATGTAAAAAATAATTATGGCCATTTTCCAGAGGGCTACATAAAACTGTGCCCAGGATATGTAGCAGCCTTTTACCCCCATAATCCGCCATGTAAACATTATCTAGTTCCATTTTCCTAACATGATCATTATAATTTAGGGTAAACTGCGTTCAGCATCTATTTAAATCCCATGTAACCATATAACCCATATTACCCATTAATCCATGATGTAGGTAATCCCTATCCCTATTTTATACCTTGAACAATCCTAATACATTGCCAAATATATCCAATGACCATGTAACACTCATAATCCCCCATGCCGAATACATCTATGCCCATTTACCTTCAACATTTACTAAATAACATTACCAGGTATATGTACCAGCCATTTAACCCCCATCATCCTCATGTAAAAATATGTATACCCATTTCCACAATACACTTCATTACACTACAGTGGCAGGTACATGTAACAGCTGATTAACACCCATCATCCCCATTTAGAAATCACTATGGCCATTATCCAGAGAAGGCTATGCAAAATACCATGCCCAGGACATGTAGCAGCCTTTTAACCCGCCATAGTCCCCCATGTAAACAATATCTATTCCCATTTTCCTAAGAGGACCATTATAATCTAGGGGGAAATGTGTTCATCAGCTGTTTAAAGCCCATAATCCACAGTGATTAAAGTACCTATTACCATTTCCTCACAGCAATAATGAAAGTGGCAGGTATATGTAAAAACACGTTAACGTCCACCATCCCCAATGTAAAAAAAGCCTATTCACATTTCCTACCTGGAACTATCATAATACAGTCCCAAATAAATTCAGTGACCATGTAAACCCCATAATACCCTTGCAGCACACAGCTATGTCCATTTTCCTTCAACATTTGCTAAATAACAGTGCCAGGTATATTATCCTAAACAGATTCAATGGCAATGGAACACCCATAATCCCCCATGCACAACAAAGTTATGCCAGTTTTCCCTCAACATTTACTAAATAGCAGTACTGGGTACACGCTATAGCCATTAATCTCCCATCACCCTATATAGACATGACAGTTAATGCTAATTACATGTTATTGCAATGATTCATCTGATAATCCCTCTTTTGTAATGTATCGTGTGTGTCCAGTACCAATACAAATAGCAACATTACAGCTGTACGTGACCCAGCAATGTAACAGGTAAATCCGCATATAATCATCAGCAATCTACAATGGTAAAAAAAAATCATATCCTATAGGGTAATTTATCGAATTTCATACATAGGTGAACATAGTTCCAAATTCACTCTGTGTGATTGTCTCCCAACAAAGCCGTGCTGAATAAAACCATTAAAACATATCCTGCGAGGTTAGCAAATGCTGAAGAGGGTTAACCTTCACTTTGTCCATGTAACCATTAAACTACAGTGCCACCAGTGGACATTTCAGAGAATTCAGCTCATTATTCCATCATCCCCAATGATCCTTTCAGTATGCCCCTGTAACATTTGATTGTATCATTCATAGAGAATTCACAAAGCGGTAAGGAAAGACGATTCCTACCTATACGTACATATTGACTCAGTCTAGTATAATTTACAACAGGCGGTAGTCAAAGGAGAGTGTTTATGTAGAAATAAATATGTACACATGCTGAAAAAACACTCAGTTTAACTTGATGTTTATTCACATACAATTTCGAATGCATGCTGACCCTTTCAACATACGTAAAAAACATATGATGATTATCATGTAGGTGCTGTTAAAGGTGTATAAACATAAATCTTCTCGGGGAGCTGTTGGCACAGGGGGGTATTGAAGTGCTGACTTTTAAGGGAAATATTTTCAAAGGGGTTCTAACCCCATGCATGCATTCTTTGTAGAATGCATAAAATAATCACACACTGGATTAGTAAAAGAGGAGTAAAGGTTGCAAAGTAAATAGGCAATAAGTCTTGCAACATTGATATGTACAACATACACCTGGAGAAGCCAGAATGTGTTACGCATAGGTCAAACAGTTACAGGTTACACCTATGCAACAGTGCCATTTTAGTAGAATGGCCTTGCAGAGGCATAGCGGTGTGACACCTTTAAAGGCTGCAAAATAAATACACAGAATGGAGACGTGCAAATTGTGCTTATTTCTCAATACCTAGTAGTTAATGATAAGAGGCAGCAGTGATAGAATCGTTTTAAACCTAAGCATGGCATGCACACTTATTATGATTAATTTATTATGATTAATGAGACAAGGTTCCTTGTGTTAATCTGGCTGTGTCACATTTATGAACAGAAAACCACCCTTCATTAAAAAAGAGGCACGCATAAAAGAAACAAGATATTTGATGAGTACCTCATGAAGAGATGTGTAGCAGTATGATTTCTAAAAGCTTATAAAATAAAGATGCCCTGGAATTCATGGTTGGAGTCCCTTGCGAATACTGGTCAGTGCCTGTGCTCAGATATGGGCTGGTTTGGTGTCCATGTCGCTGGGCCAGATCACATTGTCTTGTGGTAATATATAGCACAGCCTGGTTTTTAATAGCAATGTAATGCTCAGCATTTTTTAAATTGTATGTAATGTATGTGCGGCCTATTTACATTGACTGGGGTCAATCTCAACAAAAATGTCCACACCCTTAACTGCTCTCTCTCTGATGTCTTTGCACATTTTCCTTTACCTCAGAGCCACAACTCCCTCAGTCTTGGTGCAAGGTCTTACAATGAGTCTTTCTCATTTATGCCATTTACTGCTTCAAGGCCAGCCCTGCCCTGATAACATAACCACTGCTCTCCTTGTGGACATTCTCCTCTGCTAACATTATGCATCTTCCTAGGGCATCCAGCCAGGCATACACGTAAAGGGTTGAGAACTTAAGGGTGTCTTCGTGCACATCCTGACTGTTTGGTGTTGTTAAGGCCTAAAATGGCCTAAGGTAAGGAACCCTGCACTCTCCCCCTTTGTATTTCCTCCTTACCCTCCTTCTGCCAAACCCTCTCATCCACCTAATCCTAACTCTCCACAGGACTAAAGTTAATCACTTCCTCTTGTTGGTTCACTAGTAGTTCCCACTCCTGTGGTCAGCGCCATCACTGACTCTAGGTGGACACTGTAGACTCACCAATGGAGTGTCTGCTGGCCGCCTAGAGTTTTCCCTGTGACCAGATCACTCCTGTGGTTTGCTACTTTGCCTCTCCTAGGCTGCCTTTCTAGAGTGCTTAACCTACGGAGAAAATACAGAAATAAACTACACATACATGTATATGTTGATAAAAAGGAGTACAATGTGTATCCTGGGAGATGGGTGCTATGCCACAAACATCTTCATTTGTGACTTGCTGAATTTGTTCTCACATTTGCGCGAAAGGGAGAGAGCAGAAATGTGCTATAGCTACTAAGATGTGGCACACATTCGTTTTGTGGAGGTAGGGATACCTTTCTATACAAAAACAATTCTTAAAGGCATAAAGTAACAAGGAGAAATGAAGGTGTTTCTCCTCATTATGTCATTCTTTGAAACGCACAAACCCAGGTTTATTGCCTTTAGTAAATCTGGGTTTGCGTCTAAAGCAATCCATTGATGCATGGAAACACCTATTCTCCACCCATGGAATTCCTCCTCAAAGCAAAGTATCGCAAGGAAGCGGTATGTGCTGTGTTGCACTACTTTCTTTTTTATTAAGCCATGCAATTCGGGTTTTGTGTGGTTAGTAAATCCAGACAAGCATTTTTTTGTCTGGCCTGAGTTAAAATAGGGTTGCAACCCTGAAACAAAATGTTAGCAAATCTTACCAATAGTTTCCAATTGTTGATTTCAACTGATTACCACTGGTAGGAAGGAATCCACTTGATAGAAATGTGACTCCTTGGTTGAAACAACAGCCCCCTCCAGATGGTAGTATACACCATGCCTTGCACCTTTTTTTTTTTTTTATTAGAACGTGCATGAGAAAAACTGCTCTGACTAGTTATGGCAGGTGAAGAAGTGTCAGGGTGGAGCAATTCAAGATGTACATAATAGTTCAAAAAGTACTTTGTGGTTACAACAATTCTTACTTTTCACAACATCTCATCACAGTAAACAAGGACACAGGGTCACAGAAGCAAAGATGGCCCTGCAAAGTCTGCACAGAGAGCCAAGCCCTGCCAGACCATTATTTTGGCTGAAAAAACAGTCATCAAAGAACACTGATTTCTTTCTCCATCTCCTGGTACTCCTGAATCTCCAGTAGGTCTGGGCTAAATTTCCGTTCCGGTCGCGGAAACTGCGATAATTTGACATTTTCGCGTTCCGCGGAGAGCGCAAAAATGCCAAAATTTCTGCATTCCGCAGCTTAGCGATAATTTGCTTCTTGCTCGTGCTATAAAATAATAAATTCTCGCGCGCGCGCGATCACCTTACCTGAATCCCCGCGTTCGCTGACAAGTTTTCCCGATCGGTCGCGTTCTCCACGAGATGTTGGATTGTTGGTAGCCATTTGCGCTGTCTCGCGGCAGTTCGCGCCCGCAGTGATGTCATTGGACGCGCGATCACGTCTTTCTTCTCGCGATCATGCACCGCGAGAAGAGTGAAAACAAGATGGCCGCGCCCGCGAGCAACCGCATAGGTAAGTTGGCGAGCCGCGAACACGCAGAAAATACTGCGAACGGGCGGGAAAAAACACTTCCGCATCTTCGCAATATTTCTGCGTATTTGCGGAGATTTTTAACATTTTCACGATAATTTGCGAAAGTCACTTTCGCAAATTCCGCCCACCCCTAATCTCCAGTGCCATTCACCAAGGTCTCATCTTTCTAAGCACTTAAGGGAGTCCCCTTTAGATATGTTAACATTTGGATCTTTGTGAACGTATGCAGTGTAGGAGGGCTGAATCAGGAAGAGCCGTAGTAGCAAGACAGAATGAGCACTGCTGCCCTTACGGAACACATACTTAAGTTGTTCTCTGCCAAAGAGAGGCATCTTGCATAACCTGGTCTGCACACCAGCAACACTGAGCCAAGCTACATCAACTCTACCTCTTGCTAACAGGTCAGTGGTGACCTTGGCTCTTGCACTGCATTTCTAAAAGCAGACTATGGATATGGAAAGGCAAGACTAAATAAAGAGATTTTTGGTGTGTGACAATTATTTTTAATGTGCTCATAAACATGTCCTTGCCCAAGGGCAAACAGAGAAGCATCAAGTGGCAAGGATGGGCTCTGCTGTCTCAGTGACGTGTCTATCTCTCAGTCCTGCATGCTGTGCACATGAGCTTATGAGAGGGGCCAGCATGCACTTCCATTATATCCTATGGAACTATGGACAGGATATTCGTCACATTTGTGACGCAGTATCCCATTGGCCTAATTCATAATCAGGTCCTTAGTGTTTTCAGTGTGTTCAGCATAGGATTCATGAATCCTGGAGAACAAAAAAAATTTATTTAAGTACTGCTACACTTAGCCAATGGCCACTCGTTGGGGTTGACCACACATGACCAGCTCCCCATTGTGCTTTCCCCCCAAAAAATGAGTGTTGAGTGCATTGCCAGGTCAAAGGCCAGGTGCTTTTGGTCAACTCCCCCTGTTTATGGCCCTGAGTAATTCATAACTCCCACATCAGCCCTACATATGTTACTCTTGTACCAAGTACAATGCTTATGACCTTACACTATTTATATAAATAAATAACAACACCTAAGGTACAAATTTTAATATCAGCAGCACATAGTGAAACCAATTAATGATACTACGCACATAGTCATCTTGCTCAAAGTAGTAAGGATATTGTAATATGTAATCTAATCTGTAAGATAATTTAAAACATTTGTCATTTTGCCTGCTTCATTTTACAATGAGGCCATATGCATTGCATATGGCATGTGAATTATAGTTTAAATATAATTATATATATAAATTATATGTCCTTTTTATAGTATATTACCAAAAACATTCTCTCATGCATCCTTTAAATTGTCATCTACTTATGAATTTTTGACTACAATCACCTAGTTTTATATTTAGTACCTATACGCCCATATATTCTCTGCTGGTTTGACAATAAGACGGGTTTTCTATTGATATATTTTACAATGTATTCCACATTGAATCCGTTTATCTAGATGCGTAACGATCTAAACCACCATGCTTTGCATCATGTAGCTATTAATGAAGTTGAACACTTTCATGTACAACTACTTTAATTATCATGCCTTGTATTTACCAGCGGATTAGGTAAGCGAGTAATAGTTAATGCCTTTTTAGAGCCAGCATACCATCTAGGAGGTACTAATAATTGGTAGTAGCTTAAAACCACCTAAAGGTTATTTTTATTTAAAGCCTAGAGATGTAAGAATCACCTAGGGTACATGCACTTCTCTTGTTAGATTATTGTTAAACATCCTATATAGCCAATTGTTTGGCTGGTTTGCGTTATATACAAACTTTTTACTAGGCCTGGGCGAAAATTTTGTTCCGTTCGCGGAAATTGAAAAATGTTGACATTTTCGCGTTCCGAGGAATGCGCGAAAATGTCAAAATTTCCGCATTCCGCATAATTTGTTTCTTGCTCGCGCTGTAAAATAATACATTCTCGCGCGCACGCGATCGCCTTACCTGAATCCCTGCGTTCGCCGACAAGTTCTCTTGATCCGGTCGCGTTCTACATGAGATGTTGTATTGTTTTTAGCCATTTGTGCTGTCTCGCGACAGTTCGCGCCCGCAGTTACTTCACGCGTCGCGCGATCACGTCTTTCTTCTCGCGATCATGCCTCGGGAGACAACTGAAAACAAGATGGCCGCGCCCGCGAGCAACCACATGGGTAAGTTGGCGAGCCGCAACCATGCAGAAAATCTCGCGAACATGCGGGAAAAAAACTTCCGCATCTTCGCGATATTTCCGCGTGTTTGCGATAATTTTTAACATTTTCGCAATAATTTGCGAAAGTGGATTTCGCAAATTCCGCCCACCCCTACTTTTTACCCTAAAGAGATATTATCATTTGGTGCATACAACTCTAGGAACAATTAATAAAGCACCACCTCCTTATCTTTGATTATTAATTTTTTAGATGATTGCTAACATATCATACAAATTGAATGGCTCCTGTACTCTTAATTATAAGAGTACATTGCAATCCTGTGCTTTACCTTCAGATAAAATATAGAGGCAAAACATTATTGTTTCAGGCCGCAAAATATCCATGATCTTTAGGAACAAAAGTTTTTCCTCTTTGCTGTGAATTTTTAAATAACATCATATCACTCATCGACTTTTGTTTATATCTTGTGCTGATTGCACAAGATATCACTTAACAGTACATACTTCTATCTTTGCAGTCTAAATTCTTGGGAACCACCAACCTAGGAAAAATAACTTTGCTAGAACGAGAGACCAGAAATATTACGTCATTCCAACACATCGATAGACATCTTTAAAATTAGGTAAGAAGCCTTGTAGGAACATGTCCTTAGTGAGCTACATAATGCAATACCCATGAGTTATATTGTAGGTAACTTTGATATCTTGTTTCATAGATGGAGCCAGTATACCCAATATAACATGGAAAACATATTTTGACTGCATATACATAGTTCAGATTGAACTAATCGTGTCTCTTCATTTGAGCGGAAAACCACTTTAGGGGTAAGCCGTTTCCCTTTGGTTTCCACTGACTTTGCTATATAAACAATGATATAATATTATGAGCATTTACCATCATCATATTTAACTCTCTTTGTAGAATTTGCTTCTGCAAGAATATATTTGTCTGACCCAGACGTTCTAATCAGAGATACCTCCAAGCGCTTTTATACATGTAGGTTTTGTTCCCTCAAGTTTTTTTTTTTTTCATCTTGGTGTAGGTATCTTTACTTGTCATGTCACATAATTTTCACTAAAAATGATATATGTCCTTTGTGTTCACTTAGCATCACACTTTAGTGATCTTCTTAAATTTTACAAACTATATCTGATCATGTTTCTTCTATTCACAATTGGAATAAGTTGGCTCAGGAGAAATGAAGTGCTGCTAATATGAATATATATAAGTTTTCAGTAAAATAATTGTTTTTTTTCAAGTTAATAGACATTCCCCTTTCTCATATAAATTATTGTATTATTACAGACAGACCCCCAGATCACTCTACAGATGAAAAGTTTACTTCTTTTTTTGTCCTGAAGAAGGTGATATAAACTCATTGGTTGTCACCGAAACGTGTGTTGTAGACCATTCATCACACTTCTAGGAGTCCTACCTAAGAACTAAGTGAAAAGAATACTCAACTAAGAATACATTTGATGGACTTGTAAAAGTTAAAACTGTGTCCTTTGACAACTGTGACAAATAGAACTCACAAGCAGAACTCCATTTCAGAAGTGTTTTTTATTGTGACTTTTTGTTTGTGCTGGTATGATTGATGTTTTGCATGAGTAGAATGAAAGGTGAGATTGGAAGGTTGATGGTGTTCTGTAAACTTCTTTTGGGGTATACTACAATCTGCCTCTAAATCAATAGGAGCCATTAATGGCCTCTTTGTAAATTGAAATGACATCATGACTCTTTTGTATGTATTAATGTTTTTGTGAATATCATACTGATTATGTATGTAAAATATTTTTGATAAATAAACAAAAAGAAAAAAAGAATAACAATGTGTGCAGTGAGATTCTATGTTAAGGGGTAATGAGTGATTACCTAGGTAAAAATTATATAGGCCAGCCAAGAGGTTTTTTCTACTTTTTGTTCACCCTCGGGTGACAGCAGCGCTTAATAAATGCTATAAATAAATAAATAATGTTTTGACATGGAACCCTGAATTACGAAAGTAATAGTCTAGATTTATGATGACAAGGATCTCAAAAAAGTAAGTTAAATTCATAAATCATTTTACTCCAGGTAAAATTACCTGGCGATTGGAAATATGAAGCAGGAGTAAACCTCACACTAGGGGCGTTTCATGGTGTGGTTAGTTTAGAAACTAGGTCAATGCTCACAGAAATGTGAGTCTTTAGCTATTCACAAACTCATCTGTAATCCTTTCCCACCCTGGACATTTTTAGAGATCGATTCCAGTCAAGGAGTGTAAATTACTGTTTCAGAATGGAAGGTGGAATGGAGCACCCCCAAACTTCGCGGGTATGTAGGGAAGAGATTTCTCCCCAAAAAATATTTTTTTCATGCGGAGAAAACAAGAAGATTCAAAAGGCACATTTCACAGGGGCTTTGGCTATCCACGATTTGGAATTGTACTTTCCAGGATGACATGGGGAAAGCTGTGAGTTGCACAATGTGTTAAAACTACACTAACGGAGGTCATAGACCAATGTGTTTAGATTTACAACTTGGTGGGCAGGTTCCCATATGTTCTCTCATGATAATTCAGCATCTCCAGCCTGCCATAAGCACATGAATTGGCATAAGAAGGAGTTTTTTGAGCATAGATGAACAGAATCCACAATTATTTGCATAACTTTCTATACCACAAAGTGGAACTTTCACAGTAGGCAAACTTGCCTAGAAAACGTGAATATAGCAGCCTGTTCACAACATTAGTTTTGACCTAACTGAACATGCTCAAATTTGTTATGCAAATTTCAAGATTGCAACATGAATCTCAAAAGAGGTCTCTGTCACCATGCTGCCACTGCCACATACCCATTCTCACACAGCCCGATCTAGAGTTCTCACTCTTCTGCAAAGGCTGCACTCACGATTTATTGGTGGGCGTCTAAAGTAAGGGGCATATTTACCAACAAGTCACGCAGCACAGCACAGCACAGCACAGCAAGTCACCTTGTCAAATGGCAGGAATACGCCATATTTAACACAATATGGCGCATTCCTTTCTTTTCTTTTCCTTCTGCTGGTGCAATGTGCTGCCCATTTTCTACGCATGCACCCTTGCGGTATGGTGCAAGGGTGCCTGCATTGTATGCAGGATTGTTTCGGTGCAGGAAGGGACACCCTCCAACACAAAAACAATACCCTGAGGTACATTCCTCTTTGCAGAATGCAGCACACAAAAAAGAGGAAAAAACAAGGATACATGAACATATTTTTCCTCATTACACCTCTCCTGAGAATTCGTAGCTGTTTTGCCGCATTCCCATGTCTATCACTTATGGTAAATCTAGGACCGGGTCAAAATCCATGGGTGTTGCATGGGAACAACCATGCACCACCCATGGAACCCCTCCGGGGGGGCAGAGTAACGCATCGTATTGATTTGCGCTGCTTTGCGTTGATCTGGTTTTATCAAGCCACTCAGGGCCACGCAAGGTGGTCATGCGTGGCTTGATAAATCATACTTAAGGGTTACTACACTTTTACACCCTGTTGCGTAGCGCAAAAGTGATGCCACCCTTTGATAAATATGCCCCAATTGTTTTCAACAGCTAGAATAGTGTGTGATTGTCTCTGACATGGGAGAATATAGGAGCATACGCTGACAATTCTTATGCACAAAACTTTAAAGTTAAGATGCAATAATGTCTGTTTATAGACTGTAACAGTCTTCATTGTGCAGTTTTTGCAACATGCACATTCCTATGATACAGAAGTTATAGCAATTTCTCCACTTTTCACTTTCTAGTACAAATAAGATACTTAACACCAGGTGTGTGATATTTCTGCAGTGAACACAATGGGAATTGAGCCCCCATTTCTCCTATATATGTTTGCTTTGTTCATTGAGTCATTGACAGTAGTGGAAAGAGAAGAGCCCCACAAAAGCTTGACAATACCCGACGCCCCAAAGTTAAAGATGAATGCAGATGATTTAGCTTTATGTCCTAAAGTGGAAGATGATATAAAGCAAGCATTGATCTTAGTTACTCAGTATACATTGTGGGAGCATATGACTAAAACAGAAGGTCTGTTTTCATTACAGATGTAACAGTACTTCCCACCTTTCGCCAGAATGGCTGTGACGAGAATCCTACATCTTAGCTAGGAGTCAGGATTTCTAACGGAAACAGCCTTTATACCGCAACTGTTACAATGCATGCCATTACCGTTGCAACGCAAAAGGTGTGTAGCAGTGGGTAGAAGGTGTTGGATTTAACTCCAACACCTTGCCTACTGTTGCACACACTGGAGTTGGAATAGAAAATTAAACTATTCCAACTTCCAGCGCTCCCCCGACAGCAAGTCGGGGTCGGATTGTAGCATGCATTGTAAAGTCACATAACCGATTTCTAAGAACTATATTAGCACTTCCTACCTTACTGTAAAATTGCTCTAACCAGAATGCAGTATGTTAGCTAGCAGTCAAGATTTCTAAGAACTATAATGAACTTTTCGACATCGAACTACAACTTTCTAATACAGATGGTTAAAGCACTACTATAAAATTTGAGTTCATTACCACTGGTACATTTCGTTAATTAAAAATGAATATATTGCCATTCTTCATCTTTAGCTGTCAACTCTCTCACGCAAATTTGTACAAAAAATATTTTAAGAAGCAGATTTTTTTCTCTATATCTTTAAGAGTGAAGGAACCAAGCTAGAATTAGTTTACCGAAACTGTATATTCCTAACGTCAAGGGGAATCTGGATTTGACTGACCTTAGGTTTGATAATGCAGCAGTCCATCTGATCATTTCTTTCTTCATTATTTCAGCCTTCCCGAAACACGTTTTGCACCAGTGGAAACTTCCTTCAGTCCATGTAGGAAGTGATTTGAATGAGTGTTCACCCACTACTGTAGGCGACCCAGGAGTCATTGTCAGGTGAGCCAAATTAGGACTAGACAAAGCTGAGATCGGGTCATTGAGAGTATAGGGATAACTTGGGGCTCGATTAAGGCTGGAATTCAGCATCACAACTGATTTATTTTGTTTTCTTATCAGCACTTTCTTTATTTACAAGACATCAAGATTTCCATAGCTTTGGTCAGTAGGTTGTCTGCAGATTATTCCCCATTCAAAGAACTAGAGGCCAGATGTACAACCATTGGATTTTGCGATTTTTAGTGACTCGCAATTTGTGACTCGCAAAATGGAATGTACAACAGTGTCTGAGACACTTTTTGTGATTCCCAAATGGGTCGCAAGGTACCCGACTTATTAATATTCATGAAGCAGGGCGCAATTTGCAACCCACTGGAAATGGCTGGCACTCACAGGGATCGTGGCCTGCTGGGGTCAGCAGACCACCATGTCTGTGACTGCTTTTTCAATAATTTTTTTTTAAATGCTGCCCCTTTTCCTTAACCCCTTGCATGCTTATGACGAGCCCAGCTTGTCATGAGGCACAGTGGAGCTGTGCTAATGACGAGCTGGGCTCGTCATAACGGCTGCGCTCCGCCCACGCGCGATTGATTCCCTGCCTGTGCGGGAGAATCAATCAGTGGGCGGGGTCGTGACGAGCTCAGCCTGTCATGAGCACAGCTCCACTGTGCCTCATGACGAGCTGGGCTCGTCACGAGCACCGCGGCGCCGCGCGCCCCCCCGCGCCATGGGGGAATTACCCCCGCGGCGAAGGGGTTAAAGGGAAACTAAACGCATTTCAAAAAGAAAATTGAGTTGGCACGGACCACTGTCTGCTCTTAAAAAATATGTGCAACCACATTCGTAAAGGGCAAGTTGTTCCTTGGAGACCCCTCCCATTTGCGAAAGGTCTAACACCAACTTTCCATTAGCGGTAAAGTGCGAATGTATTGCGACTAAATTTCAGTCGCAAAACCTTTGCACATGGCACTGCAAGTCACTATTAGGAAGGGACGCCCTTGGTATGTCCCTTCCTAATAGCAAGTCGCAAACCATATGTTGCGAGTCGGTAATAGGTTACTGACTCACAAAATAGGGTTTGTACATGCCACAGACCTATTTAGCAGTCGCACACAGCGCGATTATCTGTTTGCGACTGCTAAAGACGGTCGTACATGTGGCCCTAGGACTCTGTGTGACACATACAGGAAACCAATAAGACCCAATGAACAGCATTGTAAGACCAATTTCCAGGAAATGGAAAGTAGTGTTAGAAATAGACATGAGTCATAAGAAGTAGAAACAGGTCAGAGAGCATAATGTAGTGATTCCCGCAGGGACAAAATACCGCAGAACACACCCATATGCTTTGTGGTTGGTCTATTACATCCGGTGTATCTCCATAGAATTAACCATAACATATTGGAACAATGCCCTGGGTGCCGAGATATTGGAGAAAGGGAGCCTGTGATAAGGACATTCCTTGCTCTAGAAAAATACTGACAGTCTATCTCTAATCATATGAGTGAGTGCTTGACTAATAAATATATTTGGAATAGTTGTTATCATTAATAGGCAGTACAAGGCAACTTTCCATCCTTAAACCTGCTGAATGCAGGTGCAGTTTCGCTGTCATGATAATTGAAGATATTATTATTATTATTACTTTACTTTATTTCGGCCAATTTGGCCATAAAAGTCACATACATACATAGAAAATCAAGCTGTAAACATGGCAGCAATTTAAGAAAATGGTACATGGAGAAAGAATAGCTTTTACAATTCATTTCATTTCAATTTTAAAAATATATAAAAATATTAAAAATGTAAGAGTTATGTAAACATATACACCTTTCCAACTCAGAGTACCTGTCCTTGTTTCTTACGGGTTATGTAGGCAGAGTATAGGAATTTACTTATGCTAAATACAATGTACTGGGTTGAGTTACTTTTCATGATCCTAAGAGCTATTGCGCAGGACCTAGTTCCCAAGAGGTTGCACATTGGTTTTAGCCATTTCTTTCTAGCATTCATGTAGGCGCTACAAACAAAAAACATGTGAACCTCATTCTCAGAACAGACGTTGGAACACATTGGGCAACACCCCGTTTTAACATTCAATTCTCCCAGTCTTTTTTGTGCCCATCTTTCGGTGTTGTAATTAAGCATAAGTATCCCGTATCTGAACTTTAAGTAAAGGGTTTTTGCAATGGGTGGCTCTATCTCGTCCAGGAATGGTTCAAAACGGAACTCATCCTTAAATGACAGAAAGACCTGGACTGCGGAGCCAACACTACTTCCATCCACTAAATTTCCGCTCATGTGGATCCAAAAAGCTCGCTTAACTATTAGTTTGGAAGAGGTGGACATTTTGTCGGGAGTCTCCCACATTGAATATAAGCCCAGGAGTGTAAACCATTTTTTAATATGCACTAGCCATTGGATGGAATTAAAGGAATCAAGAGTCATCAATTCATGTAGACCATTTCTATATTCTATCAGTTCCGGGGTGGACCAGAGCCTAACCCAGAATATTAATGGTCTTAGGATAGCTAGGTGGTCTGTTCTCCTAAAGTTCAGGTCAAGTTGGAGAGGTAAAAGAGGTGTACTATTAGGGACCCTTACAGAAGCACGCATGAATTTGTTGTCCAGATTTTGAAAACTATTCTTGGCCCATGTGCCCCATATCTCTGCTCCATATAGCACAGCAGATTGTATTTTAAATTTAAAAAGTTCTAAAACCGGGGTTACACTTTTGCTCGTGCTAGTATTCATTTTGCATAAAATTGGCTTGACATTTTGGGCATATGATATCTTGCTTTTCACGATTTGGGCTTTCCAACTTAGTTTGGAATCGAGCACAACACCCAAATAGGAAAAGTTTTCCACAATAGCTAATTTTTGGCTATTCAGGGTCAAAAACCCTCTATCTGGCATACTGGGATTTAATGACATGCATTTTGTTTTGTCAGCATTAATTTCCAAGCCCTTTGTCTGGCAATAGCAACTGAAGGAATTAAGGAGTGCCTGGAGGCCCTTTTTTGTTTGAGATATAAGTATTGTGTCATCTGCGAAGAGCAACGCAGGCACCCTTTCACCATTGAGCTGCGGCGAATCATTAACACAAACATTCAAATATTCGGGGACATCATTAATAAACAGAGAAAACAAGGTAGGGGCCAGGACACATCCCTGGCGAACCCCGCGTTCAATAGGAATATTGCGTGTCAACTCGCCATTAGGGCCCCACCTGATGTTTGCAAAGTTGTCAGCATGCAGCTCAACTATTTGGGCTAGGAGGCATCCCGGTAGACCTATTTCTCTTAAAGTTTTCCAAAGTAGACTGCGTGGGACAAGATCGAATGCAGCCCTCAGGTCAACGAAGGCAACATACAGGTGACCTTTTTTAATGTGCACATACTTCCAAATCAAACAACAAAATCGAAAAATTTGGTCAATAGTGCTGGTCCTACTCCTAAAACCAGCTTGGAATTTGGAAATTATGTTCGAATCTTCCAGCCAGTCATTAATCCTGAATAGCAAGTGTTTAGCATATAATTTTTGGAGCGTGTCCATCAGACTAATGGGTCTGTAGTTAGAGGGTATCAGTCTATCCCCCTTTTTAAATATTAACACAACCTCCGCTGCACGCCAACTATCAGGAAAGTTGCAGTTTGATGATAAAGCATTAAACAGGCGGTTCACATATGGGGCCCAGACGTCAACTTCGTGTTTGTAAAGATCCCCCGGTATTTTATCCGGGCCAGGGGCTTTGGTGTTTTTAAGTTCGTTGATCGCCCTTACTGTCTCATCCAGTGTAAAGTTGAGGGGTTCAATAAGGGGGGATTCAATAAGGGGGGGGGCACCATAAGCTCCCTTTACTGTCGCCATCGTATTGTTTATAAAGATTTGTAAAGTGAGTTACCCAGGTCATCTCATCCAGGAATACATCTTTCACAGCTCTCCCAGCGTGCCCCCCATTAGCCACCAGCCTCCAGAAACCAACATTATCATTAACTTTTGCAGCAGCTAACATTTCAGCCCAAATTGATTCCTCCCATAGTTTTTTGGATGTTTTTAGTATACGTTTGTATTCCACCCTTGCAAGTTTGACTTCTTCTTTTGCCTTGTTTTTAATGGCAAGCAATAAGTTTCTTTTAGCAATCCTGCACGAGTGGTCATACCATAACTTTCCGTGATTGGCCACTCTTATGTTTTGTTGCTTTTTTCTCGGCATTTTTGATAGATACGTTTTTAGTTCTGAAAAGAAGACTTTGTGAAGATCAACGAAATGATCAAAATGTTCAGGTAAGAAGGCATGGTCAACTATATGTGCAAACATTTGCTCAAAAAGAGAGTACACCAACGCTAAGGCCTTACCATCCGCCAGAACACGTGGCCATCTTACTGCACGTCTGTTGTTGTTTGTGTGGACGTCCTCACACATGCTTACATGGATATTCTCAGTTGATGTTGTGATGGTGTCGCTAACCATATTCATGTTGATGTAAAGTTCCAAAGGATAGTGATCGCTTTCCCCCCTACTTATTACTTTCAGATCAATCAAAAAATGCCAGATGCTAAGAGAAACAAGTACAAAATCTAGATTGCTTTTAGCTTTAGAGAAGGTTGGTTGTTTTTGCAAGTCCGATGGGAGACGGCCATTGCCTGCTCTAAGGCCGTGATCTGCGGTGAGTCTTAATAATTGGCTGGCCAATGTGGAGTATTTAACAGATTTTGTGGTATCAAGCTGGGGGATATTATACGCTTGGTCCTCATCTTCGAACACATCAGAGATGCCCGGAACAGGTTCGTAATTACAATTTAGGTCTCCTCCCAAGATAACCGGGGTGTCTCCAACTACGTTTTTCAAGAGGAGATCCAGGGCTTCAAGTGTTGGTGAAACCTTGGAGTGGCCGATCGGTCTGTTATAAACATTAACGATGTAACATTCATTTCCACAGGGTGGAGTAACCCTTAGGGCCAAGATATCAGGAGAGCCTGTATCAACAAGATCAACCTGCATGACCAAGGTGATTTTTAGCCAAATTATTAGGCCCCCCGATGGTCTTCCTCGGTCGGACTGGACTGCCTCAATACCATATGTTTTATATCCTACCCGATGTGGAACTTCTGTAGCCCAGGTTTCTTGTAGCAGACAAATGTCACAGGTGTCAATGTAGTCTGCCCAGTCAGGGTCTTTTAAGTTCTTGCAAACACCTGCGATGTTCCACGATAGAATAAGTAAGCGAGGTGATAGGCTCTGAGTGTCAGGGGAGGGATTGACTACACACTGTTTAGATAAACTGCCTAGCTGTGGGTTTAGCATGTCTTTCTCTGCATCCCTGGCTCTTTCTTTCACTACAGTATTAGATCCCCCATCCGGACCACCCTTAGCTTTACTATAGCATACATTTCCGGCTTTATAAGATAATTCCACTTTCTGGGGATTTGAAATGGTCCTATGCATCCTAACCTTAATGATCTGATCATCATCATGCAATTGTAGGACATTTTTTAGTTTGGGATTACCTTTGTCCATGCTACAGAAGGTGTCATATAAATTAGAGATACAGTCAGGCATAGTGGCAAGTCAATCGACAGCGTCAAGGCAACTGAATCTATTGAAGGTGGGGATGCCAGACCACATATTATAATCGCCATGTCTAGCCGAATTGGGAGCACTGCCATAATAATGGTTGACAGGGTTCCACTTGGGGACATGATGAATGGGTCTAGGTGAAGGGTAAAAGAATGATAGGCGTCTAGCTTCAATGGGAGGATTCGCACCGTACGATTTCCATTTGCATATTAGTTCAGCACTTTGGGGTTCTTCAAAGGATATGACAATACAGTCACCCGTGGTTGATTTGGCCGTTGGCCCTACCCATGGTACCCTCCTAACCATAAGGATCTTACTTTTCATCTGGTTAGGAATGGGTTTATATTTGTCTAGCCAAAAAATCACTTTGTTTTTTAAAGATTGGAAGTTTTCTTCATATTGGCTATCCAATTCTGGCACCCCTGTGAGGACAGCTACAAATGGACTAGCGTCTGGTGGCAGATCTATATACCCTCCTCTAAAATTACTGTACATGTGGCTAGACTGATGGTTTGACTTATGAGTAGTATTTATAAAAGATTTATCAGGCAAGGAT
This sequence comes from Triturus cristatus, assembly GCF_964204655.1. Lineage (NCBI taxonomy): Eukaryota > Metazoa > Chordata > Amphibia > Caudata > Salamandridae > Triturus > Triturus cristatus. The sequence continues at coordinate 747,886,755 of NC_140589.1, forward strand.
TGATTGCTTGCAGAAGTAATGTAAGGATATGCAGGCGGATTGGATCGGGGTTTATTTGGGACTAATACGCTCTGGTTGGAAGAGTGGGTAGAGGGAAGAATTGGCAATTGAGAAGTATTACTATGTACCTGATTTTTCTGTGAAGGTTTACTAGTAATATTTACAGCTGTAGAAGTTGAGGAAATTGAATTGGGTTTTTCTTTAGTGCTGGTTGGTTGTTTAACATTAGTATTTCTTACTATCCCCTCCTTTTTTTTCTGCACATTCGATGAATTTGTGTTTATTGTTAAGACCGGGGCGGGGACTGGAGCTTGCTGGGTGGCTCTAGGCACTTCAGTACAGTTAAGGCTTAAACTTGACAAAGTGATGACACTTTTCTCAACTTCAAGTAGTTGGTTCTCAATGCCAGTTAGCCTGATTTCTAGTGGTTTGAGTAGTCTCTTTAGCGTCTCCCACACTATTTTTAAGAATTCTTCCCTTCCACCATCTTGTTCTGCCATATCAGACGAGACTACTTGCCCCTCACTGGCTGAGTGATCAGACATTTTCTACAGTTGCTGGGGCTACATCGTGTACAATGTTATCAGTTATTACAGTAGGCATACTTAGTGTTCCCCCCGTGATATTATGGCTAAGGGCTACTTTTGCTTTTTTCCTAGCGAAAGCGGTTAGGTGTTTGCGCTTTCTTTTATGCTTTGATGGTGCCTTGGCGGGTGACTTGCTTTTATTAGACTCTGTCTCAGCTGGTAGCTGACAGGGCACCTCATTTGCAATATCCTCAGCACTCTCCTTTGGAAGATTCAGCGGTGATAGGCTTTCAGATTCGGCTCTAACGGAAGGCCCAGGAGGTTCTTGATTAATAGGAGGGGTTGTTTCTTCTACTGTTGAGTAAACCTCGGCCGAGGTTATAATTGGTTTTGTGCCAGTAATGCGTTCAGGCGTTTTGGAGGTTGCAATGCTGCCTAGAGAAGATTTTTTTCTGAGTGCAAATTCAGTTGAGAGCCTCCTAGCACACTCAAGTTCTATTGAGACTTTGTGCTGAAGTTTAGTTATTTCATTATCAATAGAGAGGCTGGTCCTGGTGATAAAATCATCTAAGGTGCCTGTAGCCTTTTTGGAGGTCTTAGTAGCCTTACTCCTAGTTTCACGCGAGGACATTGTGTGGAAGGGATATTACAATTAAATATGAGTAGTGCAGGAAGGCCAGCTAATGTAACACAGAAATTAAAAGCCAAGAGGAATGGCCCGGTCCGGTCTTAAACGGTCTCTAACGGCCTCTAAACGGCCCTGTCTTTGCCCCGTCTTCGCCCGGGCTGCATCCCGCGCTGCGGGAGTAGGATGTTGTTATGAAGCCTCAGGAGGGCGGGGGGCGGGCCAGCAGGGAGAGCGGACTGGAAGCTCTCCGTCGGTCTAGCAGGGACTTCTGGGAATTGAAGTCCCCGCACGCTCGCAGCCCCGCTGCAGCCACACGCCTGATGCCGCTTTTCCTCCTTACCGCCTCAGTGCTCCTCACAAACGTCAGGTATGTTCCCCTACTCAGCACAGGCGAAGGGGCACCCGCGAAGCGGGTGCGCCGAGTGGTGGAAGTGCGCCGAGTTGTAGAAGGGTGAGCCGCTGTATCACGCTGGCAGTGCTATGTTCCTCCGTTTGGTGTGCAAACAATTTAGGAAAGTGTCTGGTTACTGACTCACAAAATAGGGTTTGTACATGCCACAGACCTATTTAGCAGTCGCACACAGCGCGATTATCTGTTTGCGACTGCTAAAGACGGTCGTACATGTGGCCCTAGGACTCTGTGTGACACATACAGGAAACCAATAAGACCCAATGAACAGCATTGTAAGACCAATTTCCAGGAAATGGAAAGTAGTGTTAGAAATAGACATGAGTCATAAGAAGTAGAAACAGGTCAGAGAGCATAATGTAGTGATTCCCGCAGGGACAAAATACCGCAGAACACACCCATATGCTTTGTGGTTGGTCTATTACATCCGGTGTATCTCCATAGAATTAACCATAACATATTGGAACAATGCCCTGGGTGCCGAGATATTGGAGAAAGGGAGCCTGTGATAAGGACATTCCTTGCTCTAGAAAAATACTGACAGTCTATCTCTAATCATATGAGTGAGTGCTTGACTAATAAATATATTTGGAATAGTTGTTATCATTAATAGGCAGTACAAGGCAACTTTCCATCCTTAAACCTGCTGAATGCAGGTGCAGTTTCGCTGTCATGATAATTGAAGATATGTTCTTACTCGTTCGTGTAAATCTAGAAATCCTCCTGGATTTCTATTGTGGTTCAAAAAGAAGAAAGCATACAAAGTAGAAACGATTTACATCTTTCACATTTCCATTATGAAACAGTGCACTGTCCAAGTTTGAAAAGATTTAGGGGAAGTTTGCACAGTATAATTACATTTCATAGGAGTACCCTAATACCACACTTAATTATGGTTAAAGCAGGTAACTTTTTAAAAACTTTTCAAACTGAACAATTATCAAGACTTCTGGTTTTCAACATGATGCTACTAAAGTGTTACTGAAGTGATGTCTGATTTAAAAAATGTGATCCTTCACACTCACACAAGTACCACCGAGCATATTTCAAGTTGCCTGTCCACAGCCTATTTCATGGTGGTGAGCCCACCTTGAAAAAGTGGCGGAGAGGAAACTAATAGGGCCCCCTGCTGATCCTATGCATGGGAGGGCATGCGGGGGGGGGACATGTAGTGCCCCCGCTGAATTTGCACCCCCATTTCCTGTATGGTGTGGCATGTATGCAACACCATGTAGGAAGGAAGGTACTGTTGGCACTCTTGAGGGCTGTAGTCTGCATGGGCAGGCGCACCACAGTTTTGGCAGTCTTTCAGTGGAAGGCATGTGCGGCCCCCGCTGTAGGACTGCCAAAGTTGTAATCAGGCCCATTGTCACAACCCTGATCACAAATGCAATGATCTAATCCCAGTGCCAATATATCATGTTTATAGATTTCTAATACACATTTAGTCACATAACAGCCTACAGTAAGGTAGACAGGTGATAAAAACACCATTTGTAAATACAGACAACCCACCATACAACTAGTAATTTGTTCATGTATAAACTATGGTATAAGAAATTTCATACGGGGACCCTTATAAAGCCAATAGAAAAACAAAAAATGTAAAATTTCTAAAGAAACATCATCATAAGAACATTGAAATGAATGTTGCAAAGAGACCTGTTCTAATGGGATGAATAGTTGCTGAATCATTATTCCGGCTCTAAATCTTGCTTGTAGGTTTCTCTCAAAGACATTGGAAAGCAAGGGCCTGATTTAAAGTTTGGTGGGCAGCCAGCCATCTGTCAGAGTGGCAGAGGTCGTTCCATTCACCATCCTCATTGACTTCCTGACATATTTATAGATCACTGCTGTTTCAGCTCTAGTTCCTTTAAAACAAGCTTCCCACATCGGGAGTTTGTTTATGGCAAACAAAAAAGTAATGATTCCGACATCCTGGGTATTTTCTTCGAGGGTCTGGGGGTCAGTTTTCATTTTTTTTGGTACAATAGCACTGGGTTTGCAACAGTCCCAAACAAATAAGATTGTCGTCTCTAAATATGGTGGGTAGTCCCATATCCTTATTCTGACTGACTCTACTTTGTCGGCCTTTCTGAGAAAGCTTTGCGAGAGCGGAGCCAGTGGAGGCACGCTTTCAGAAGCTGATGGTCTGCCCGACTGAGAGATGATAGTCTGGCCGACTATAAATACAGTGAACAGACCACGGGTTTAGTGTATGGGTTACTGTGCCGCATTTGTGACAGAGTACCCTATCTGCCAAACTCTAATTATGCCCCCGGGAGTAGGCATGGGTCCATGTCTGGTGACATTTTTAAAGCAATAAACAATCTAACTGTATTTCTGCCCAATTTGGTGCATTCTCTGATAGACTACTGTCTCTTAAGAAACCTTTTCTTAATCCATAACTTGGCCTCTTTTCGTAAATATTTAAAACATTAAAGATTTCAGGGCAAACCTTTTTTAATGTAAACCTGTATTGGGGGTCTGATTCAGAAAAGTAAGCGTACACCTTTCGTAAGTTTACTTGTTTTCAGAATTTGCAATACTGCATCTTAATAATTAAGTTTATGAGTGCGGAGACTTCGCAGTCGGGGCAGAGAATTCCTCACAGTCCTATGTGCCGAGTTTTCTGCTCCAACTGCGGAATCTCCACACTCGTAAACTTACTATTAAAATGCAGTTTTGTGAATACAAAAAAAACTTAAACGTATGTTAATGTGTACATTTACCTTTGTGAATCAGGACCATGTTATCTTATAACTGGCCACTAAAACATGAAGATTAACTTCTTGATTCAAGCATGCTTTAGGATTAGTCTAGAGTAATAGACCAGAGTCTATTGATGAATAGTAATCCATGAACGAGTCGAGGTCAGCTCAGTTTTATTCATTAAATATGTGAGATCCAATTTACCATTACAAATAAAACGATCCATTTGCATCTGAGCCTCCAGTCAGCCTTTTAACCTGGAGCAAAACTATGGGTCACCTTTATGACCAGCAGTTTCAGCGTGCGCAATGAAATTATTTTTATTTATTTATTTATTTACATTACTCCAGTCGGCCGTGAGCCGGAGTTTACTACCCCCCACCCTGCCCCTCCCCCTCCCTACTGCCGTTCCTGGTTTGGTGGGCCCGCCTAGTCGGATCGTTGGAGGGGGGCCATCTTCCTGGTGTCGTCTCAGCCCCCCCTCCGGGTGAGTACCGCGTAACGGTCTTCCTTTTCTTTGGGAGGAGAGTTGCTGTGGCCTCATGGTTTAGCTTCATGCCGTGCTTTCATGGGTGGCGCCTCATCCTGTGTGCTGTGTCCCGAGGACTAGGGCGATGCCCTGAGCCATTTCCTTTCGTAGTTTCCTGCTCTCGCACTCATTTTCCCTGGAGTGCTGGTCTCTCTGCCTCCTGCCTTCGCATTTGGGTGCCGGTGGCTGTGGCTCAGTGGCTGCGTTTTGTGGCATTGGTGTGCCGGCCCCTTACACTGCTGGGGTTCGTGTCCCACCACTAGCTCCTTCTTTCACGGTTTGCTGTTCATATTCCTGCACCGTTGAGTTGGGTATCAATGTACATCTGTTATTCGGCGCCTTGCGACCCCGGGTTGATGAGTGCGCTTTGCATTTGCAGGTGTTCTGTTGGGTCATGCAATGATTCAGTCTGTCTGTTTCTGCACATGTCTGGTTCTGTACTTCTGTCTTGTTTTGCCTACTGTTGCATTGTTGGGCTGCGGTGGCTCCTGGGGATGCCGGGATTTGAACCCGGTACCTCATGCTTCCACTGCATGCGCACTGCCTCTGAGCTACCTCCCTGTCGGCGCCCTCCCGGCTTCCCTGTGGGCTGGCGCTGTGCTGTTGCTCTTCGCTTGGGCTGCCCTGCTCCGGTGTTGTTGGGGTGCGTGGGTCCTTACGGCGCCTTCTGCCCGATTGCCTGCTGTGTGTCCGGGTCCTTCTCCTACTGCCAGGGTTTGTGCCTGTGACACTGCCTGTTTTGGCGCTGGGTTTCCGGATTGGGGCCTGGTGTTGGCTTTCTGTGCCTACGTCCGGCTCCACTTAGGGTGCGTCCTGTCTGCTCCTCGCTGGGGGCTTGCTGTGGTCTCCGGGCTCCGGCGTCTGCTGCCCTGGTCCGTTGCGCCTTGATTTGGGCTGGGCTTCTGTGGGTGCGAGTTCTGCTTCTGCCGCTCCTCTCGGGGGGCGTCCTGTCGGGGCTGCTCTCCTCCTCCGTCTTGGTTCACTTGCTGCCGACTCTTTCCTTCGCCCTGCTCTGGGCTTGCTCTGGCCTGTTCGAGAGTACCCTTGGTTGAGGCTGTGCCCCACCTGGGGTGTGTGGTCTGTTGGGGGTGGTCACGGTTTTTCCCCTGGTTGCTGGCATCCCTGGGTCGGGTGGCTTGCGTAGGGTGGCCCGCCGCTGCCTCTTCCTCTTTCCCTGCTCTTCGGCATTTTCTTTTCGGGCCTTGTTGGGTTCGTTTGTTGCTTCTCTGGGCTGTTGGCATTTGCTCTTCTATTTGGGGGCCTGTATCGGGTTGGGGTGGGTTCCTGTCTCCTCTGTGGTGGCTGGTTCCTTTTGTTGCTGGCTCTGTCTGTGCTTGTTCCTGGGGTTCCCTATGTTGCTGGGGTCTCCCTGTCTACTTGTTTGCACCTTCTCCTCTGCTGCTCCTGTGTCGGTGTCGCTTTTTGCTTCATCGGCGGGGGCCTGTTGGGGTGCGCCTCTGGTCCCCGCTCCTTTGAGTGGCTCCGCGGCTCCCTGCCCCTGGTAGGTGGTGGGTCGCTGTTCCTGCTCCTTGGGCAGCTACGGGGGGGGTCCTATTGGGCCTGCTTGGGGTTTTCCCCGCTTTTCTTGCTGCCTCTCTGCAGGGTGTCATGGGTGCGGGTGTCGTGGCCTTGCCTTGGGTGTGTTGGGTCCGTCTGTCTTTCCGCCCCTTTTTGGGTGGTCTTCCCTCTGCTATGGGCTGGCTGTTGTGTTGTGTTGTAGCCTCTGCTCCGCTGTGGGATCTGGGTGTTTGCTTTCGCTTCCTGGCTTCTGAGTGGTTGGTTGGGGTTTGGTGCGTGGGGGCTCCTGGTTCCCCCGTCCCTTGGGCTGCGCCTGGTTCCTCTTGTGGCTTTCTGGTGTCATGCCTGAGGCTCTCTGCCTCCTCTGCCTGCACCTGGGTGGCTTGTGCTGCAGTGCGTGTGGCTGTTCTGTTCTCCTTTGCTCTGGCCTGGGGCTTCGGGTGTTTGTCCCGGGGCCTTCTGTGTGCTGGGGTTGCTTCTGGGGTCTGCCTGCTTCTGTTTTTGTTTGCTCCTGCCCTGGCTCTCCCTGTGCTTGCCTTTGGCTTGTTTCCAGGTTTCCTGTCCATCCCACCTGGTTTTCTGTCTGGTGTGGCTGGGCGTCTGCTCTTCCTTTCCTTGGCGTTCCCCCCGGTTGTGTTTCCGGTGGCGGTTCGCCTTTTGGTCCGTGGGGTTCGTGCCGCTGCTGTTTGGGCCTGGCTGTCTTTCACTACTGCCGTGTTCTTGGCGTGGCGCCTGTTTCCCCTCTTCTGTTCGGTTCCCCCGAAGTCACTGCCGGGTGCCGTTAATTTCTTGATCCGTCTGCGCTCTGGTGCGTTTGGTGCCGGGGTGGTTCTGGTTCCCATGGTGGGTGCCTGGCTGCGTGTCTGCTGGGGCTTTTCCGGTCCTGTGGGGTTTTGTGTGACTGTTTGGTCACCTTTTTGGGCTCTGCGTCCTTGCCTGGGCTCTCTTTTGTGTCCTGGCAGGGTGCTGTGCGGTTGTGGCCGCATCCTGGTGGGTCCTTCGGGGCATTCTCCTGCCGGCGGCTCTCTTACCGGGCTTGTTTCGCCTGTGTTGGGGCCTGTGTGGGACCTGTGACTCCGGGTTTGCCGGTTCGGGGTGGCCTCGGGCTATGCCTCCTTCGCTTTGTGGCTGTGATGTCGTTTTGGGCCGGCTCGGTGGTGTGTTTTGCTGGGCGTTCCTGGTTCTTTCCTGGTTCTGGTATCCTGGCTCGCTCCTTGCTTCCCCGGGCTTTGTTCCCAGTGTGTGTCTGTTTGGGTGCCTTCCAGCCCCTCTCTAATTGGGGTGTGCTTCTGTGGTGCTCTTGCCCCTGTGGGGTCCTCCTTCCTGGCTGCGGGTTGTCTGGGGTTTTCCTGCTGCTTGGCCCTCTGCCTTCTCTGCAGCTTCCGCTTTGGCGGTTTCCTCTGTTTCGTTTTATGGCCTTTTGTGTGGTCCGGCGGTGGTGTGCTGGGGGTCCTCTGTTCCTCCCTGCCCTTTGCTTTGGCCTTGGCACTGCGTGGGCTCCTTCAGGGGTTTAGTTGGGCCTGCTGGTCCACTGTGTCGTCGGGTTGCTTGGCCTTGGTCCTGGCTCCTTTTGGCGTTTATTGCCCTGCTTTGTGCTCTTTTCTTGGCTCCTCTCCGGTGTGGCTGGGGTTGGGCCTTGGGGCTGTGTGCCCTGGGGACGTTTCTTTTTCAGCTGCTCCTGGCCTTGCTGTGTGCTTGGCCTGCGTGTGGGTTGCTGAGAGGTCCTCTGCCGTGTGGGCACCTGTTTTTGTCTGCCCTCTGTGGTTCGGTGGGTTCCTGCCTGGTTGTTTCCTGGTTTGGGGGCTGCTGGGTGTTCCCGGTTGCTCTGGCCTTCTTTCCTGCCCGGTTCTCCCACCCTTTTGGGGTTGGGGGTTTGATGGGGGTTGTGGCCGGTGGCTCTGTCCCCGCCCTTGTTGGGCTTGTTTGCTGTTGGTTTCCGGTCTTGTTGGCCTCTCCTTGCTGGTTGGCTGTCGGCTGGTTCCTTCTGGGGAGCGTCTCTGGCCTGTGGTCTTTGGGCTGGCCTCCTATTCCCTGCTGTTACGGGTTTGGTGTCCTTCCTGTTTTGGCTGGTGGCCTCCTTCCCTGTGTTTTTTTTTTTGCCTCCTGGGGTTTTCGGTTTTTCTTTCCCCTTGCCTGTCTTTCTGTTTGGTTGGGGTCTTGCTCCTGTTCGGTCCCTGCTCTGGGCTCTCTGGGGTCGGGTCGTTCGTTTTGGTGGGGTGGGCCGGTTTCTAGCCTGTGCTTTCCTCCTTCCTTGTAGGTCTCAGTGCTTGTGCCTGCGCTCTGTTGGCCTTCTTTGGGGCTGTCGCGGTTTGCTCTGTGTCTTTGTGGCTGGCGTGTCCTGTGTGCCTTTCCGGTGGTTCTGGGCTGGGCGGCTTTGTCCAGTGGGTTGCTTGGCCGTGTCCTTTGGGTCTTGGTTCCGATTGCCCTGTCTCCGGTTTCTCTGGTTGGCGGCCTCCTTGTTGGGGCTCTGGCCTTCTGTTTTTTTTGGGTTGTCTCCGGTCCTTGTTCTGGCCCTGCTGTCCTGTTCTGGGTTTCGGGCTGGTTGCTTCCTGCGGTTCCCCTTTTCCTCCTTCTCAGTGCTCCCTTGGGTTGCTGCTTTTGTTGTGGTTTCCTGGGTTGCTTGTGGGTGCGGAAGGCCGCTTTTCTGCTTTGGTATTCTCCAATATGTTAATGAATGGGACGAGGACATAAGGGACCTGGGGGTAATGTTCTATTACTTACAGGTAATCTTCATTACTCCAGGTCCCGTTGTCCTCGTCCCATTCATGCGCCCCTCCCTCCCTCCCGAGCGGCCGGCCTTCCTGTCTGGGCTTGGTTGTACAGACGGGATGCTGGGTAAGTACTGCTTATGTACTCCCGGTGGGAGGGGCAGTATTAGGGTCCCAGCATGCCTCTGCTCTTTTTTTCTGTCGGGAGATGGTTATCTCCAATATGTTAATGAATGGGACGAGGACAACGGGACCTGGAGTAATGAAGATTACCGGTAAGTAATAGAACATTCCTGGCCTTTCCTGACTCACAGCAGCGCAGCAAAGTGACTCACTGCGCTGCCCTGCACAACAAAACTCATAAATATTACCCCAAATTTCCTCCATTTTCCTTATCGTGGACTCTTATTGATAGAACGAAAGCTATGTTCTGTTATGCTCACAGATCGAAATCATCATGGGTATTATTGGCATAATGATCCAAATTTTACTTATTTCGAATACTGATTTTGAATAAATGCTGGTACTTCTCAAATTTCATTTTTCAGTATTGCACTTGCATTTGGACCTTCCTCTTTCTGAAGTCAGCAACTGTTCCTTCTATCTCCCATTTAACTCTGTGATTGTTGTAGTGTACTTTTCTTTATGTCATGAAAGAACTTAACTTAATTGCCACCAGAATTCGGTGATCTTTTTACCAAAGTATTTATTGAAAAAGGCACAATCTATTCTGTATCTTTATGTTTAAAAACATTAAAATTAAAATTTAAATGAAAACAGTTGCATGGTGTGTCATGTAACTATAATTTCTGTAATGCTAGCTATAAATCAGAGCAATAGATGTCAAAATATACATTTAAAAATGCTCTTTTTAGACATTTTAGCATGTTACTTAATTATGCACAATTATATTCTACTCCACTGAATATTTCTTTTCATTTGTTTAAGCCGAGGGAGACGTTCGGATGATGATTGGTGTCACAACATACATGCACAGAGCAGGTAACTTGGCAGCACATTTTTGCTTGCAAAAACAGATGGAATCCCCATTGCCCAAATTTACATTAAAACTCTAATGACCAACTAGCACAGCACTGCATTCGCATGCATAATTCAAAGCACGACTGTATCAGAGTGGAAAAACCAATGCACAAGAGTGGAATTTGAGATGATTCGAATCAACCCGCAATATATATCAGGTTAAGAAAAAATAAAAACATTAATGATATTGTCATGTATGCGCAGCAGGAGATTTTTCTGAGAAGCCATGCCATTCACTCAATGTGATCTGCCCCCACAGTAAAATAGCTGCTTTGCTTCGTTGTGTGTTCTAATACAGTACTTAGAACCATTTCAGTAGATGTCTAAATGGTTTGAAGTGCAATTTTCTGTACTTTTTTATAGAGTGAAACTAAGTTTAATGGCAATTTGACAGCTTTTCCCCAGGTGAGAAACCAAAATTGATCAAATGCGCATAAGAGCTTTTAGCCTCTGATTCATGCAGTATCCTGCAAGGAGAGGTTCTGGAATAGTCTGTGATTTATGAAAACAGTTTTATTTAGAGAGAGCTAACTCCTACTCGAACTCCAGCATCACTGTTTATCCGGCTAAGAAAAAGTGTTAGTTCAAGAAAGAGCGCAATAAAAAAGATTGAAACGTCATATTGTTTTGAAATGAAAAGAAAAACATTCCCTCCAGTGGTAAATCGATGAGCTCTTTTCACACGCCTGTTTTCCGTTCTGTATTTATCATTGGTTTAGTTTTGATTTTTATAAACCAGGCCATATTGTCGCCAGTAGATAGTTATAGTTAGGACCGTGTTTCCATAGGAAATCTGAAAATTCTATTTTGAATAACTTTGGCGCCGGTTGACGAATCCTCGCGAAATTTTCAAAACTAATGGGGCGCTCCGCTCAGCTCCTACCCTGAAAGTCTCGGGGTGATTCGTCAAGGGGGGCCGAGAAAAAAGGGGGGTCCCAAAACGCGTTTTCCCCATGCATTTTTCCATAGGACCTTTAGTCGAAGGTACAGCCCGAACGGCTGAACAGAATTACTTGAAATTTGGCAGAGAGGTAGTCCTCAGGTCAGGGAAGTGCCTTTTGCAAGTCTGGTGTCAATCTGTTCAGTATTTCCTGAGAAAATAGCATTTAAAAGCATATAAATATCTATACGGGCGCACCGTGCGCGCACTGTGTGCGCACGGTGCCGAGCGCAAGCGAAATTCTGATTGGTTGATAGATGTCAGTAAACATTCGAATCGGTCGAAATCAGGAAGTGTCGGCCGCCATTTTGTCTGTCGCACTGAAAAGGAAAGGTGGAAAAAAGGTGGAAAATGTGAAAAGGGGGCAGGGAAGAGAAGAGAGTTCCTGACCCCTTAGCGTTTGTCAGGGGGTCACAGAAGGACCCAAAGCACGCGCGCGCCGTGCGCGCATGGTGAAAAACCTTGAAAAAAAAAAAAATTTATAAATACATAACTTAGCATTTAAAAAACCGTACAAATTCACTTAAAAAACCATAGGTTTCACACACGTTATAGTTAGGAATTAGCATTTAAAAAACCTTGCAAATTCACTTAAAAAACCATAGGTTTCACACAGGTTATAGTTAGGTGGACATTTCACTCGTAAAAAACCAATGAAATTCCCCCGTTATAGTTAGTTCAGATAACTATAACTCGCACTACCGCAACTCTATCACAAGGATGATGTCATCAGTGATGTCATGAGTGATGCCATTGACCATGTCATGAGTGATGTAATGTGTGACGTCATGAGCAGTGGATTGCGGGCGTGCAAGTTATAGTTATCTGAACTAACTATAACGGGGGAATTTCATTGGTTTTTTACGAGTGAAATGTCCACCTAACTATAACCTGTGTGAAACCTATGGTTTTTTAAGTGAATATATATATATATATATATATTACCTACTGGCAGTCGCCAGTAGGTAGATATAGTTAGGATCTATTTTCCATAGGAAATCCGCAACATTCTATTTGGAATAACGTTGGTGCCGATTGACGAATCTTCGCAAAATTTTCCAAACCTTTGCAATGTCAGGGCGGGAGCTCCGTGGCTCCCACCCTGCCATTGCAAACTGCTTTGCTTCATTGAAGCGAGAGCAGGGAAACCTGCTCTCGCTTCAATGAAGCAAAGCAGATTGCTTTTCCACATGGGGAGCAGCATGTTAGCTGCTCCCCATGTGGAAAAGCAATGCCGGCTCCCGCAGGAGGCGGGGAGCCGGCTGGGACCATGGGGGGATTGGGGACGCTCCATGGTCACCAACGAGAGGCCAGGCCCCGGGAAATGGTGTCCCCGGGGCAAATTATGGCCTCGGGAGGGGGGCCACACGGCCCCCTTCCCGATTTATTTTTTTAATAAATAAAAATTGGGGGCAGGCCCTGGGGGATGGGGTCCCCAGGGCCAAAAAAATATAGAAAAAGAAGGGGGGCTACACAGCCCCCCTTCTAAAACAAAGAAAAACAAAAAAAAACGGGATCGGGCAGAAGGCCACGCCCCCTCCTTACACCACTCTGCAAACGCGCCCCCTGGCGTGTTCGCAGAGGGGTAACTAATTCCCCTTGAATACTGGGGGTCCCTGGGGGCCAACTAGCCCACCAGGAACCTCCAGTATGCACCAGGGGGCTGCCTTGAAGAGAGGTGTAATGAGGCCATGCCCCTTTTTACACCTCTCTGCAACGCATCTCCGTGGCGCTTACTGGAGGTACCTGGTGGCCTAGTTGGCAGCCAGGGGACCTCAGGATTCAAGGGGACTTAATCCCCCAATTTAAAACGCGCCACGGGGCGCGTTTGCACAGTGGTGAAGATAGGGGGCGGGGCCTGAGGTGATACTGTGGAAACACGCCCTGTGGCACGTTTTAAGTTGGGGAACTCATTCCTCTTCAATCCAGAGGTCCCCTAGGGGCCAACTAGCCTACCAGGTACCTCCAGTAAGCGCCACGGAGCTGTGTTGCAGAGTGTTGTAAAAAGGGGCGTGGTCTCTGAACACCTCTCTGCAACGCAGCTCCCTGGCGCATACTGGAGGTACCTGGTGGGTTAGTTGGCTGCCAGGGGACCTCAGGATTCAAGGGGACTTAATCCCCCAACTTACAACACACCACAGGCGCGTTTTCACAGTGGTGAAGGTAGGGGCGGGGCCTGAGGTGATATGTGTGCAAACTTGCTCTGTGGAGCGTTTTAAGTTGGGGAATTGATTCCTCTTCAATCCAGAGGTCCCCTAGTGGCCAACTAGCCCACCAGGTACCTCCAGTAAACGCCACGGAGCTGCGTTGCAGTGTTGTAAAAAGGGGCGTGGCCTCTGAACACCTCTCTGCAATGTAGCTCCCTGGCACAAACTGGAGGTACCTGGTGTGCTAGTTGGCCCCCAAGGGACCGCAGGATTGAAGATGAATTAATTCCCCAACTTAAAATGCGCAACAGGGCGTGTTTGCACACGTCACCTCAGGCCCCGCCCCCTTCCTTCACCATTGTACAAATATTCCCTTAAAATCAGCCGAATAACGATTTCCGATTTACTCACCTGTTATCAGTGGAGAACCGAGGGCTGCATCTTTTAGCCCAGCACTGACCCTGAAAAGTAATTCTAAGCGTACTTACCAGTAACTTGTATTTCCTTCCATAGGAATCCATTGTGTGGTTTTCACCAGAAAAGTTTCTAAGTGTCCAATTTTGAAACGTACAAATATTCCTCTTAAATCAGCCGAACTACGAATTCCGATTTACTCATCTGTTATCAGGAGAGAACCGAGGGCTGCATCTTTTAGCCCAGCGCTGACCCTGAAAAGTAATTCTAAGCGTATTTACCAGTAACTTGTATTTCCTTCCATAGGAATCCAGTGTGTGGTTTTCACCAGAAAAGTTTATGTGTCCATTTTTAAAAACTTATAAATATTCCTCTAAAATCAGCCGAACTACGAATTCTAATTTACTCACCTGTTATCAGGAGAGAACCCAGTGCTGCATCTTTTAGACCAGCACTGACCCTGAAAAGTAATTTTAAGCGTACTTACCAGTAACTTGTATTTCCTTCCATAGGAATCCATTGTGTGGTTTTCACCAGAAAAGTTTCTAAGTGTCCATTTTTTTAACTTAAAATATTCCTCTAAAATCAGCCGAACTACGAATTCCGATTTACTCATCTGTTATCAGGAGAGAACCGAGGGCTGCATCTTTTAGCCCAGCACTGACCCTGAAAAGTAATTCTAAGCGTACTTACCAGTAACTTGTATTTCCTTCCATAGGCATCCATTGTGTGGTTTTCACCAGAAAAGTTTCAAAGTGTCCAATTTTGAAACGTACAAATATTCCTCTAAAATCAGCCGAACTACGAATTCCGATTTACTCCCTGTTATCAGGAGAGAACTCAGTGCTTCATCTTTTAGACCAGCTTTGACTCTGAAAAGTAATTCTAAGCGTACTTACCAGTAACTTGTATTTCCTTCCATAGGAATCCATTGAGTGGTTTTCACCAGAAAAGTTTCTGTGTGTCCAATTTTGAAACGTACAAATATTCCTCTAAAATCAGGCAAACTACGAATTCCGATTTACTCATCTGTTATCAGGAGAGAACCGAGGGCTGCATCTTTTAGCCCAGCACTGACCCTGAAAAGTAATTCTAAGCGTACTTACCAGTAACTTGTATTTCCTTCCATAGGAATCCAGTGTGTGGTTTTCACCAGAAAAGTTTCTGTGTCCATTTTTGAAACTTATAAATATTCCTCTAAAATCAGCCGAACTACAAATTCCGATTTACTCATCTGTTATCAGGAGAGAACCGAGGGCTGCATCTTTTAGCCCAGCACTGACCCTGAAATGTAATTCTAAGCGTACTTAGCAGTAACTTGTATTTCTTTCCATAGGAATCCATTGTGTGGTTTTCACCAGAAAAGTTTCTAAGTGTCCAATTTTGAAACGTACAAATATTCCTCTAAAATCAGCCAAACTACGAATTCCGATTTACTCCCTGTTATCAGGAGAGAACTCAGTACTTCATCTTTTAGACCAGCACTGACTCTGAAAAGTAATTCTAAGCGTACTTACCAGTAACTTGTATTTCCTTCCATAGGAATCCATTGAGTGGTTTTCACCAGAAAAGTTTCTGTGTGTCCAATTTTGAAACATACAAATATTCCTCTAAAATCAGGCGAACTACGAATTCCGATTTACTCATCTGTTATCAGGAGAGAACCGAGGGCTGCATCTTTTAGCCCAGCACTGACCCTGAAAAGTAATTCTAAGTGTACTTAGCAGTAACTTGTATTTCCTTCCATAGGAATCCAGTGTGTGGTTTTTACCAGAAAAGTTTCTGTGTCCATTTTTGAAACTTATAAATATTCCTCTAAAATCAGCCGAACTACAAATTCTGATTTACTCACCTGTTATCAGGAGAGAACCCAGTGCTGCATCTTTTAGACCAGCACTGACCCTGAAAAGTAATTCTAAGCGTACTTACCAGTAACTTGTATTTCCTTCCATAGGAATCCATTGTGTGGTTTTCACCAGAAAAGTTTCTAGGTGTCCAATTTTGAAACGTACAAATATTCCTCGAAAATCAGCCGAACTACGAATTCCGATTTACTCACCTGTTATCATGAGAGAATCCAGTGCTGCATCTTTTAGCCTAGCGCTAACCCTGAAAAGTAATTCTAAGTGTACTTACCAGTAACTTGCATTTCCTTCCATAGGAATCCATTGAGTGGTTTTCACCAGAAAAGTTTCTGTGTGTCCAATTTTGAAACATACAAATATTCCTCTAAAATCAGGCGAACTACGAATTCCGATTTACTCATCTGTTATCAGGAGAGAACCGAGGGCTGCATCTTTTAGCCCAGCACTGACCCTGAAAAGTAATTCTAAGTGTACTTAGCAGTAACTTGTATTTCCTTCCATAGGAATCCAGTGTGTGGTTTTTACCAGAAAAGTTTCTGTGTCCATTTTTGAAACTTATAAATATTCCTCTAAAATCAGCCGAACTACAAATTCTGATTTACTCACCTGTTATCAGGAGAGAACCCAGTGCTGCATCTTTTAGACCAGCACTGACCCTGAAAAGTAATTCTAAGCGTACTTACCAGTAACTTGTATTTCCTTCCATAGGAATCCATTGTGTGGTTTTCACCAGAAAAGTTTCTAGGTGTCCAATTTTGAAACGTACAAATATTCCTCGAAAATCAGCCGAACTACGAATTCCGATTTACTCACCTGTTATCATGAGAGAATCCAGTGCTGCATCTTTTAGCCTAGCGCTAACCCTGAAAAGTAATTCTAAGTGTACTTACCAGTAACTTGCATTTCCTTCCATAGGAATCCATTTTGTGGTTTTCACCAGAAAAGTTTCTAAGTGTCCATTTTTTTAACTTAAAATATACCTCTAAAATCAGCCAAAGTACGAATTCTGATTTACCCACCTGTTATCAGGAGAGAACCAAGTGTTGCATCTTTTAGTCCAGCACTGACCCTGAAAAGTAATTCTAAGCGTACTTGCCAGTAACTTGTATTTCATTCCATAGGAATCCATTGTGTGGTTTTGAGCAGAAAAGTTTCTAAGTGTCTATTTTCACAAACTAATATTATTACTAAAATATCGTCTGTATGACTTAAACACATTCTTTCAACTGTTTACAGGAGATTGGCCAGTGCTGGATCCAGGATCCACCACTGAGTAAGAAAAAGTAACGATAACACTACTTACCTGCTAAGTGAATTTTCTGCCGTATGTTAACATTGGTGATTCTATGTGAAAATTTTTCGAAGTGTCAACTTTTAAAATAGAATAATAATCCTTAAAAATCACTACTGTAACCAAAATGCTTTTACTCAACTGTTTACAGGAGATGTCCAAGGACTGAGTCTAGGATCCAGTCCTGTGGTTAGAAAAGTAATCCATAAAGTAACTAATTGCATTTAACTAGAAATTCACTTTGAGCTCAATGTTGCTTTGTGTTTGAAATTGTGTTGCCCATTGCAACAACTGTAACTACTGTACTTAAATGTCTATTGTCTATTTGCAAAGTATTTAAACTAAAGTAATTCATTCTGAGAAAGTATATTTTGTATTGTAATGTATAATGTAATTAAAAAAATATAATATCTAAAAAAACAGTTTTAACAATGTAGTAAATCAGTATAAAAAAATCAGTGTAACAATTAATACATTAAAAATTGTCGTTTACAAAACCTTTGAAATTCACTGAAAAAACCATTGGTTTCAGGCCTGATATAGTTAGGAAATAGCATTTAAAAAACCTTTGAATTTCACTGAAAAAACCATATGTTTCAGGCCTGATATAGTTAGGAATTAGAATTTAAAAAACCTTTGAAATTCACTGAAAAAACCATAGGTTTCAGGCCTGATATAGTTAGGAATTAGCATTTAAAAAACCTTAGAAATTCACTGAAAAAACAATAGGTTTTAGGGGTGTTATAGTTAGCTGGACATTTCACTCGAACAAAACCATTGAAATTCTTCCGATATAGTTAGTTGTACTAATTATATCTTGAGCGCCCGTAATCCACTACTGATGATGTCACATATTACATCATTCATGACATGGTCAGTGACATCACTGATGACATCTCAAATGACATCACTGATGACATCTCTGATGAAATCATCCAGTGAATGTGGTTTGGTTCGTTATTTAAATATGTATTATATATATCAATTTGCATTGAAGAATGAGTGGATATATAAATATAAAAATCTGGATGGAGGATTTAGTAGCAGTGTGATTGACTGTTTACTTGACTAATGTATAGTGTCTCACTAAATATATTGGATAGTGACTATACTGTGTGAATATCTGTATCACTTTGTCAGTTGTTGTGTAAACTGCTGCACTAGTTGGTTACTAGCTACGCGAAAGTCTATATTATTTATAGATTAGTTAACTGAGTATTTGTATGGGAGGGTGAATGTGTGTGTGGTTCGGTGGGGGAAGTGTGACTGCCCAAAGATGTGTGAAAAGTTGATTCAGTAGTTATATGAAGTTAAAACTACATGTTATAACAGTTGTTTGGGTCAGTGAATATCTTTATGGGTGTGGCGATGAGCAAATATATGTCTCAATGGTACATGTCTAACAAACTAGAAATATAAAAGCCAGTGTATGTGTCAGTTGTTGTGTATAAATAAGTATACATAAGACTCAGTGATTGTATGAGTGACTGTATCGATAACTGTATAGTTGTAATAGTGATTTTATAACACACTAAGTATGAGCTATTATCAATATGAATAGATGAAGTGGTGTTTTTATAAGTGTATAGCTAAGTAAAAGTAAGTATGATCCATTGTTTGCATAAGTGAGTAGGATGACTTCATAAGTGATTAGTATGTATGCTGGTGTGTAATGTCGATATAAGTGTATAAGTATGTTTGATAGTGTTCTATTGATCATTGACAGGATGTATGAGTGAATCTATAGGTAAGTGATTAGATGTGTGTATAGATCTAGGAATCACTGAGTGGGTGTTTAGAAACTTGTATTGGTGTGTCAATGGTTTTAAATCTGGCACTTTACAGTGAGTGATGAAAGGTTATACTAGTGTATGATGAGGTGTATCTGATTGTTACGTGGATGATGTCATCAGTGATGTCATTTGAGATTTCATCAGTGATGTCACTGACCATGTCATAAATGATGTAATATGTGACATCATCAGCAGTGGATTGCGGGCGCGCAAGATGTAGTTAGTACAACTAACTATATCGGAAGAATTTCAATGGTTTTGTTCTTGTGAAATGTCCAGCTAACTATAACACCCCTAAAACCTATTGTTTTTTCAGTGAATTTCTAAGGTTTTTTAAATGCCAATTCCTAACTATATCAGGCCTGAAAACTATGTTTTTTTCAGTGAATTTCAAAGGTTTTTAAAATGCTAATTCCTAACTATATCAGGCCTGAAACCTATGGTTTTTTCAGTGAATATATATAAATAAAGGTTCACCTAAAGAAAAGGTTACAGGGGTATTATAGTTAGGAATTAATTTTTTTTTTTAAACTTAGAAATGTACTGCTTATGGCCTACGATGATGTTACTGATGACAAAATCGACAGAACCACTCACACACCCAATCACATGCCCATTCAACCTCTCATACACTCAGTCACCCCCTTTACAGACCGATACAAGTACTCACACAGCCACTTACTCATCCATAGGGCCACTCACACACCCACTTACTCACCCATGCAGCCTAGCTATAACATCCCTGTAACCCTTAGTTTATCCAGTGAATTTCTAAGGTTTTGCTAACTATAACATTCCTGTAACCTTTGTTTTATTTTAGTGAATTTCTACATTTTTGTTATTGTTATTTCCTAACTATAATGTCCCTGTACCCTTTGTTTTTTAGGTGAATTTCTAAAGTATTTAAATTGTATTTTCTAACTGTAACCTGTAGCTTTTGCAAGTGAGTGTGTGAGTAAGTGCATGAGTGTCTCAGTAGCTGTATGAGCGACTGCATGAGTGTTTCAATGGGTGTGTCATTGGGTGTATGAGTGTCTCAGTGGGTCTGGGAGTGGCTGCATAAGTGTCTCACTGGGTGTGTGAGTGTCTGAGCATGTATGTGAGTGGGTGCATGAGTGTCTGAGTGGGTGTATGAGTGTCTGAGTGAGTGTCTGAATTGAAATGTGAGTGTCTGAATGGATCTGTGAGTAGGTGTGAGAGTGGGTTTGTGAATGCCTCCATGAGTGTGTGAGTCAATCTGTGAGTGAGTGCATGAGTGTCTGTGTAGGTGTGTGAGTCTCTTAGTGGGTCTGTGAGTGGGTGTGTGAGTCTCTAAGTGGGTCTATGAGTCAATGTGTGAGCCTCTGAGTAGATCTGTGGGTGGGTCTGAGAGAGTATGAGTGGTTCTGTAAGTGGTTGCATGAGTGTCTGATTGGGACTGTGAGTGGGTGTATGTGTCTGAGTGGGTCTGTGAGTGGGTGAATACGTGTCTGAATGGGTCTTTGAGTGTGTGTAAGAGTGTCTGAGTACATTTGTGAGTGGTTGTGTAAGTGGGACTCTTGGTGGGTGTGTAACCTGAATGGGTCTATGAGTGTGTGTATCAGTGTCTGAGTAGGTCTGTCTGTGGGTGTGTGAGTGCCAAGTTTGTGAGTGGGTGTGTAAGTGTTTGTGTGAGTGTGTCAGTAGCTCTGTCAGTGACTGGGCCACAAAGGAACTGCACCTGCCCCTTTATAAAAAAAGAGTCCACAGTTGTGCACAAAATATCTACCCAAGTTCAGTACTTTCTACTTGTAACTACGTGTTATCTCCTTAGGTAAATGTCCAGTATTTATTCTACACTACAGCTGTGTAATAGAGTACGAGGAAAGGTCACCAGTGACCTTGTGTGCATTTTGGCAATGTGATTATTACTCATGCGTCTTTATCCAGAAACTTGTGATAACATAAATCTTCCTATAGAGAAAACAAGGGTCCTTCCTCTTAACTGTATGAAGTAAGTGCTTTTGTATTTGGTTGAGTTGACCTCATATTCATCGGCATCAAGAACTCCTCACCAAAATCGGCAGGAAATGCACTGGGAACCTTTTGCTAAGGGGCCCTTTGCTAAGCTGCCCATCATCCTGGCAAAAGGCGAGAAGACCATTGCATACTACTAAGGTGAACAGGGCGGGCCAAATGAGCAGAGCTTCAGGTGAGTTTGCACATTTGTATAATCATTGTCATTTAAAAGGAGAGGCATGGACTCTGCTCTCACCAGGTAAGGACAAGAAAGAACCCACTCGTCATAGTCATTACACATTGCACTCCAATAGATCAACAATGCATTTACCTACACAATGAATTACAGATTGTCTTTAAATATAGAATTGCAGAGAAAACAAACTTGCTTTGCCTTTGTCAAGCACAGGAAGTCAAGATAATTTGTCCTTTGCAGAAGTGAATCTTCAATTGGGGCACCTCCTATGTTTATATATGTAAATGCTTCCTGTAAAAGATTAAGCAGGTCCTCGTGCCTTCTCCCCCTGCAACAGTTCTCCTGTCCAGCTTGCCCGCAGTTCGCTACCCTCTGCTGCATGTCTATCTGCTGACCTCTGTTTATGCCTCCTCTGCTTATTTCTTACTCTGTTTTGCCTTTTCTGCTAATTTTTCTGCCCTCTGTTTCACTTTTTTGTGCTTTTTTTCTGCCCTCTATAATGCCATTTCTTGTTTTTCTGTCCTCCATTTGTCCTTTTCTGCTCATTTTTCAGCCCTCTGTATTGCCTTTTCTGCTCATCCTCCTGCCCTTGATTTTGCCTTCACTGCTCCTTTTTCTGCCCTCTGTTTTGACGTATTCTGCTCTGTTTTGCCTTTTCTGCTTGTTTTTCTGCCCTCTTTTTAGCCTTTCCTACTTGTTTTTCTGTCCTCCATTTTGCCTTTTCTGCTAATTTTTCTGCCCTCTGTTATGCCCTCTTTTGCTCAGTTTTGCTGTTTCCACTTGTTTTTCTGCGCTCTGTTTTGCCTTTTGTGCATTGGGGGAGGGGGCTGTGCGCCTCCCTTCCCAGGCTGATTTCGGCCCTGGGGACCCCACTTTCCAGAGCCCAGCCTTGTTTACCTCGGTTTTCTCGCCCACACAGGGCACCTAAGGTGCTGTGATGGCCTTAATGCCCTTGTGGTCCCTGGCTTGCTCCAAAATGCAGGGAGCTGCTTAATAGGCAGGGAAACAGATGAGAACTCTGCTCACGCTTGCTGGGAGCAGAGTAAGTGTTTGCTCTCGCTTGGCTGGAGTTGTCACAGCTACCACCAAATGAAAGCAAATTGCTATCTCCTGAGGGTGGGCACCTGAGGAGATAACAGGAGCCAGCCCTGCAGGGTGTAGCAGTCAGCTGAGTGGCCCCCTTTTTTTACTATGTACTGGCTAGCCCCAGGGACCATCACCACCGAGGTGGCCCCCCTCCCAGTTTTAAATATGTATTTGGCCCTCAGGAGGTGGTGGTCCCCAGGGCCAGGGGTCCGTGCAGCCTCCCCACATCATATATTTAGCCCAAGGAGGTGGTGGTCATAGGGACACAATGAGCCAAAAGGAGGGAGGCTTACAGGACCCCCTCCATATTTAAATAAGACCAGTGGAGGTGGTGGTCCCTAGGGCTAAAAGGAGCCCCAGAAGGGAGGACCCGTGGGCCCTACTCCATTTGTTTTAGAATACACCATTATGCCCCTGGGAATTAAAGTGAAAATAAGTGCGGCAGATCTCGCTCATTTTTTTAAAGACATATTTGCCATAAATTTGTGAAACGATTGTGACTTTTGCCACAATTCTTTAAAAAAAAAAAAGCTTTTTGGCCCTGGCTGAGTCCCTGGGGGAACCCAGCACCAGGCCTAGGGGGACAGGGTATTCCTACCCTGCAACCTTCTCTTTTCTCTTAGCATTTTGTTTGGGACTTGGATTAGTCTGAGTCCCAAGATGGCTTTCAACACATCTCTGCATGAGATCGCCAGGATTTGTAGAGGGGTCACCTCCCTAGATATACACATTTCTTTCTGGACCAAGAGCTAACTTTCTGCCAAGTTTTGAGTCATTTTGTCCAGTAGTTCTGGCTGTAGTTGCATTCAAAATCTCTAAGGCAATTAACATGAGAAACACACTTTTATGTTTCCCCTTTTTCTCAGCCTCCACTTGATGGATCGCCCTAAAACTTCCCACGCACAACTAGAAACACTGGAACACTTTTTGGGGCATAAATCCTATGTAAACTACGTACTGACTATAACTTGCTACTGGCGACCACCGCTTCAACCAAAAAGTGTTGGCAGCTATCTTGGGACTCGGCTTGAAGCTGAGTCCCACAAAAAAAAGTAACACCAAATGTATCACCAGTGATATCACTGACCATGTCATGAGTGATGTAATATGTGAGATCATAAGCAGTGCATTGTGGGGCATAAGTAATAGTTAGCACGGTTAACTATAGCTGCTGAATTCACTGGGATTTTAGTATGAGGGAATCTGAGCCTAACTATAATGCCCCTGTAACCTTTGGTTTGGTTTTCAGTGAATTTCGACGTTTAAAAACAAATCTATTTCCTAACTATAACGTCCCTGGATCTCTTGGTTTTTCTGTGAGTATATATATAGGAAGGCAGCTGTGGAACTAGATGAGGTACTGGGAAACCCACAGATTGATTGGGAGACACCAAGCGGCAGTGGTTTCAAACCAATATCTAAACTAATTCCAACCCTGCTGCATGATTATTTAGATGTCTTCCATGAGATCATGATCAGGGAGCTGATCAAAGAGATCAGTGGAAAGCCATCAGGTAACTTATCACAACCTCAAAGGGATGCCCTCTTTTCATCAAAAAATTATAATTCTATAGCAATAAAGCCCTCAGATAAAGGGGGGAATGTTGTGGTCCTTGATGCCAACATGTATGAAATGGAAGTCATGAGACAGCAGTCACTGGATGACTGCTATGAGGTTATTACAGTTGAATTTTATAAGGCTTCGATACCGAGATATGGTGAAAATCTGTTAGACTGGCGAGATGGGGGATCTTAGATTTTGATGAATATAACTTTCTAAGATCAGATCACGCAAAGGTACCATCTTTTGATGTACTGCAGAAAGTACACAATAATAGCAGCAATCTCCCGGGGAGACCGATAGCCTCCTAAAATGATGGCTTCCTTGAAAATACAGCTATTTATATATATTTTTTCTATTTCCATATGTGGCTGCCCTACGCTCCTACTTTAGTGATAGTGGAGACTTTTTATGTAAGATTTTCGATATATAGAATTGTCAGATTCATATTGAGGATCAGATTAGATGTGGTCTCACTACATACATGTATATATCACAGCTCTGAGATCAGAGTTTGTGAATATTTTTTGAGAAAGAGGTCTCTCTCATTTCTAGAGCACAGCAAGATGTTAGTGAACATGATTAAGTTTTGTCTCCTAGAAAACATCTTTGTATATTATGTGACTTTTTACAGAGAGAAGCTTGGCACTACGATGGACACCTGCTTTGCCAGCAGCTTCATGAATCTCGTGATGAGCTGGTGGCAGGAGCAGGTGGCCTGGGGCAAAGATAATCAGGGGTTTTCACCTCATATTTTGATTTGGTCCCGCTACATTGATTATTTATTTATTTTGTGGAGTGGTCTGAAAGAAATGGCATATGAATATGTTATTAAGTTGAATGCTAATCCTTTTAACTTAAAATTTACTTGCACTATGAGTTCAAAAGAAATTGCTTTCTCGAATGTACAATTGCAAGTGCAAGGAGGAAAAATACAGTCCACCTTACACCCTAAACCCACAGCCGGAAATAGTGCTTTCCATTTTAAGAGCCAACACCCTAAAAATCTAATTCAAATTATCCCGTATGGTAAAAATTTAAGATTAAAAAGAATTTGTAGTAATTAAGAAGAATTTGAGAATAGGACCTCACACATGAAGAAAAGATTTAGAGAGAAAGGCTATACGCCAAAAACAAAACAAAATACGGCTAACAAGAAGGCACAATCCCTGACAAGGCTCCAAATGTCTAGGATGGGAGGCAGAGCTTTTATAGTAGCAGCCTCACACCTCTGGAATGGCCTGCCCCAGAGTATTAGACAATCTTACTCCCTATCTCTTTTCAGAAAAAGCTTAAAGACCTGGCTCTTCCCAAGGAATGAGTAACACAAGTTTTGTATTTGGCAAATAGGATTACTGTTTTGTTGGTGCCACCTGATAAGTTGAAGCACCAGGATACCCGTAGGGTGACAGTACGCGCTAAACAAGAATATAATACAATACAATACAATGTGGTAAATAGAAAAGAAGGCGAATTAGATTTATAACCACCTATAACTCTTCCCCATACAGAGTGAGAAATGCAATGTTTAGACATTGGTCCATATCATACAATGATGGGGTGATTGGGCTAGAACTGCCAGCTAATCCAAGGATCATCTACAGAAAGGGTAAGTGTTTGGGGGATGAACTTACTCACAGTTACCACTTGAGAACCCGAAGAACAGACATGTGGTTGAGTCAACCCAAAGGGTTTTATAAGTGAAATCATTGTAAAGGTTGAAGCTTCACACCAAACACAATGGAATAGAAGACTGCTAGTTGTTTTAAAAGGAGAATAGGCATTTTTTATAAATATGTGTAAGATCATGTAGGATAAATCAGTGGCTGATTCTCAGATATTTTTTACATTGTGAACATATGTTGTAGGCCAAAGCACAGAGAAAAATAGCATATATAGCATATATAAATTAGAGAAGGAGTTGATGTTACAATGAGGGTATATTTGTACAAGATGAGAAAGGGAAAAGAGAAGAATATTTTGTGGTTAATATATTTGAAATAGAAGGATGAATTCATTTATTTGAATGAAGTGATATTTTATTTATATTTGCCAATTCATTTTTTCTCTGTGGAAAGTTCTCTCAGATGTATAAATATTCAATATGGTATGGGCACTGGCCTTATAGTTCGGTGTTGAGTACTGTTTACAAAGAGGCAGTATGAGATGAAAAATGAGTACTATTGCTGGTTCCATCAAGTCAAAAAGAGTCTCTCTTTCAGAATATTGTTTTTGGACAAAGTGATGGTTCACTTGAACTGTAACTGGAGCTTGTAGATTTGACTGAGATAAGATAAATTCAATGTTTACATGTTAATAATGTATTAATTATTTATTCATCCAATTATATGTAGATCCTAGTAAGATCGTTTCTATCAAGTTTAAATTTATTGGAATCATTTCTGCTTTTGCAATATTTGTGATTACTGTTTTAACTGTTTTTAAACTGATTCATAAAATATATTTTTTTATAATAAAGATAAGGGAATTTCAATGTGGAGAAACTATTAAAACAATAGTATATCTTTCATGTTCATGAATTGTTGGTTATTCGTTTTGTAAGGTGGTGGGTCTCACTCCCGTTGAGAACGGTGTTTTGTAAGCTGAAACGTGTTAGTGGTTGGAACTGCTTGCAAGATAAAGACATAAAGAATTGCACACCCACTGGAGTGCCCGCTTTCTTTCGGCTTCCCCATACAAACAAGAATATACATATATATATGTGTGTGTGTATCAAGGTCCGAGGAACAGACCGTAAATACGTTGGACATGGCAATATATATATATATAAATATATTATCTACTGGCGGTCGCCAGTAGATAGTTATAGTTAGGACCGTGTTTCCATAGGAAATCTCAAAATTCTATTTTGAATAACTTTGGCGCCGGTTGACGAATCCTCGCGAAATTTTCAAAACTAATGGGGCGCTCTGTTCAGCTCCTACCCTGAAAGTCTCGGGGTGATTCGTCAAGCGGGGGCCGAGAAAAAATGGGGGTCCCAAAACGCGTCTTCCCCATGAATTTTTCCATAGGACCTTTAGACACAGCTACAGCCCGAACGGCTGAACAGAGTTACTTGAAATTTGGCAGAGAGGTAGCCATAAGGTCAAGGAAGTGCCTTTTGCAGGTTTGGTGTAAATCTGTTCAGTATTTCCTGAGAAAATAGCATTTAAAAGCATATCAATATCTATACGCGCGCACCGTGCGCGCACTGTGCGCGCACCCTGCCATGCGCGAGCGCAATTCTGATTGGTTGTTAGATGTCGGTAAACATTCGAATCGGTCGAAACCAGGAAGTGTCGGCCGCCATTTTGTCTCTCGCAGTCTGAGGGGGTGAAAAAAAAAGGTGGAGAACGTGAAAAGGGGGCAGAGTGGACAGTTTTTTTTTAAATTGCGAGGTGCGCACACTCAGCGTGCACGGCACGCACTAAGACCCGTGGGTGCTCGGTGCGCAAACCGCACCGAGCGCCCACAGCGTGCGCACGGTGCGAGAAGTGCACCGCGCGCGCACGGTGCGCACACCTCGCGCACGGTGTAAAAACAGAAAAAACAGAAAAAAAAAATTAATAAAGAAATAACTTAGCATTTAAAAAACCATACAAATTCACTGAAAAAACCATAAGTTTCATACACGTTATAGTTACGAATTAGCATTTAAAAAACCTTGCAAATTCACTTAAAAAACCATGGGTTTCACACACATTATAGTTAGGAATTAGCATTTAAAAAACCTTGCAAATTCACTTAAAAACCATAGGTTTCACACATGTTATAGTTAGCTGGACATTTCACTCGTAAAAAACCATTGAAATTCCCCCGTTATAGTTAGTTCAGATAACTATAACTCGTGCGACCGCCACTCTATCACAAGGATGATGTCATCAGTGATGTCATGAGTGAGGTCACTGACCATGTCATGAGTGATGTAATATGTGACGTCATGAGCAGTGGATTGCGGGCGCGCGATTTATAGTTATCTGAACTAACTATAACGGGGGAATTTCAATGGTTTTTACGAGTGAAATGTCCAGCTAACTATAACATGTGTGAAACCTATGTTTTTTTTAAGTGAATATATATATATATATATAGTACATACCCACTCACTAATTCCTAGGTCTACACACACATCCACTCATTCACCCATACAGTCACTCATACATGCAGTCAGCCATCAATACGTCATTATCATATGCACTCACATATCTATACAGACACTCAGACACCGCCACTCATCCATGCATTTACTCACACACCTAGTCAGTCATGCAAAGAATCAATCACATTACCATTTACTCACCTGTACAGTTATACACACACCACCTCACTTATTCAAACATATACTAGCAATTACTTACACTCTTATACAATAACTAATACAAGCACACACTGATCCATACAGCCACTCTCACAATCACTCACTCTCACATATAGTCATTTATACACTCCAACATTCACATATACTGCCTTTCACATATGCAGTTACTCACACATGTACCACTGAGACATCCATTCATTCACCAACACACCCATACACACACTCACCCACCCAAACAGCCCTTCACAGATGCACTTTTGAACCAATACACCCAGTGAATCATCTACTCACACTTCTATGCACAGAGTTGCAACCCCCACCCACCCACATAGACACTCAGGCACCCATACAGATACTCAGACAACCAATAAATGACCTACATAGATCCTCATTTAGCTTCTCACCAACCCATGCAACCGCTTACACACCAACTGACAAACTAAACTGTGTGAATGTCTGTATCACTCACTAACACATGCATTCAGTAAGACACATTTAATCACTCACTTATACATTCAGTCACGCACCTACTAAATCATCCATCCAGACACTTATACACACATTCATTCTTCAATATACCTTGGCATATATCTAAAACATATTTAAACTTTATGGAAACACACAGTCACTGGATGATGTCATCATTGATGTCATCAGTTATGTCATTTGAGATGTCATCAGTGATGTCTTCAGTGATGTCATGAATGATGTAATATGTGACGTCATCAGCAGTGCATTGCGGGGACACGAGTTATAGTTAGCTGAACTAACTATAACGCCGGAATTTCTATGGTTTTGTACGAGTGAAATGTCCAACTAACTATAACGTTCCTGAAACCTATGGTTTTTTCAGTGAATTTCTAAGGTTTTTTAAATGCTAATTTCTAATTATAACGTGCCTGAAACCTGTTTTTTTCAGTGAAACAAAATAAATATATATAGGTAGAGGTGAGCATGTGCAAGATTGGAGACCGAGTACAACATCAACAGCAATGTCTAAGCCAATCTGTGTGGCATTGCTGCCAACCTTTTAGCTTTTTTTTCCTGGATTTTGTATATAGCGCGAACGCGACCCTAAGGTATCGGGTATCAGAGTGCTTTACGTGAGCACCAGTTGGGTTACACATTCATTTTTGTTGGGCACAGGGAGATTCAGTGATTTGCCCAGAAAAACAGAATGTTGAGCATCATTGCCGAGAGTCGAACCTGGTTACCCAGATTTGAGATCCATCACCCTAGCCGTTAGGCCACATCTTTGTGTTGTCAGGGTTTTATAAGCGTTACTGCTGTGGAAGCCGAGGTGCCCTCAAAGAATTGTCTTTGTTTTTTTTGCTAAAAGCAAAACATTTTTTGTTCTCAAGAAGCACATAGTAGCCTCTGGCATGTTTGAAACTACACTGTATGTGAACGTGCTCTCTGTGACAGGGCAGGATGTCATCACTTATAGCGAAGTTAGCTAACCACTTCCCCATGCTCTATGCTGGAGTGGGTGGAAGAAACATGTGAATGACAAAAACAGACCAACCAACAAAGAGGGCTAGCTGACGGTCCCTAGACAGAAGTATTTTAAGCATATCATTTTATTAAAATCAAACGGTCTTGGCAAATGCCAGGCCTAAAATCATTAGTCCTGTGGTGTGCAAGCCATTACACCGCCACATGCGGTATTCTAGCACCAAAAATCACTAATGCAGTAGGCAGGTGTACAAATACAAGATGGCAGGCCAACACAGGCCAAAGTCTAAGCAGCAGGAACCATCATGGTCACAAGCATGAATGCTCCACAAAATAAGGACACGGGCAATCATATACAAGGACCTGGTAACCAAGAACTACTGAGTGTGTTGAGTGAGCAAAGAAATGACAGAGCTTGAAACTACCCAGAGGAAGAAGCACCGGATTTGCCCTCCTAAAGGGGTTGAACCCATTTTGATGGTTCAGCAACAGTAACTACTTTTTGGTGAATTCTCGTTTTTGTGCCTCAAAATTTACCATGGTGCCGTTCTTACCTGTTACAGTTTTATGTGTCCCCATATAAACTGTTTATTACCTCTGTTCAGAGCACTGAACGTGGAAAAGCCTAAAACCCGTGGGATAAGTTTAGTGTGAGCTGTTGGCAGAGAGAGAATTTCGATATTCACCTGTGAGCAGAGGCAATGCCTGGATGACTGCTGGTCGGCAGCACAAGATGCTATATGTTCACAAGTAGGAAGGGTGAAAAGCTGGGTGTCTCTCTTGTGGTCAGGGTGGAAAGCTACACATACACTAGAGGGTAGCAAGCGAAGTGGGCAGTGTGAGAAATCAGGTACACAGTCATGAGTAGGCTGAAGCTGGATGCGCACTAGTGGGCAGTGCAAGAAGCTCGACCTTCACTGCTGAGAAGTGTGAGAAGATTCAGTATTGCTGGTGGGCAGCGGCAAAAGCTTAATCCAAGGGCCCACTGTGAGAACTTGATGAGCAAAAGAGGGTAACATAAGAAACTTCCTCAGTGATTTTAACGTGGCACCTTTCACTAACACCAAGCGCAAGCCTTAAATCCACCCATTTGTCTGGACACTACTCTGTATGTAAGGCGAGCTACAGAATAAACTCACAGGTGATTGAGCAATCAACACAGGCACAGAAAGCAATGTCATAAAACACAGGGGTGCAAAGCTGATTACGCTGATCCATAAGGGGGAAACAAAACTGAGCAGGCAAGTGAGCCTGTCTCTTCCTGGCATGAGCTGTATGCAAATGCCAACGGGCACAGGATATGAAACACCGTGTAGTGAAACCCAAGGGTTCTCCAGACAAAACATGGGTGATTGTCCACCAACTCCCCCAACCCTCCACCCCCCTCCGGCCCCCTGAGTAAAGCCACCAGGGCATGCACCCACCCCAACCTACCCGATCCTGTAGAGCATTTTTGGAGGCATAGGTTTCCCCACGCCGATGCTGTGAAACAACGGGAGGGAGGTGGTGAGAAAGGGGATAATAACAGCAGGGGAAGGAATGGCCGCATCGGCCTTAATGTAAAACTGCTACCTACTAAAGGCCGGGCAACTGTCCCAGGCCTGAACGTATCCTCAGGATCGAATCGATGCTCTAGTGGTCCACCTCTCAACAGCCCCAAGTCTGGATACCAATAATACGCAGACTAAAGGGTGGTTAAGCGGGGGAAGGAAAGGAAGGGAACAGCAGGGAGGGAGACCTGTAGGAAACACAAAGCTGAACACGGGTTATTAGCAGAACCACACACCGCTCTCCCTCTCTACCTATCTCCCTACTCCTCTTCTACTAACCTGTAAAGAAAAATAACAATGACCAACCAACAGGGGTGCAGAGTATAACCCGTCTGAGCCCACATGAGGATAAGTACTTGCGGGAAAACCTTGGCTCTGTCAGGCACCCCTGCGGAAATGAAAGGATATCACAAACACAGGTGGTTTGGCTACGATAGTCAATAGCAGGTAAGCAGTTCATCTATGCACACAATGATCACTGTAATAGTTTGCCAACAGCAGCTGGCCATAACAGGTACATCTCCAGTAGAGTTACGTCACTCATACCTCGGGCAATGTCAGAAAAGCGAAATGTATACTGAGGGCGTCCCCTCTTTCATATAGGTTCTATTGTGTTTTCCCTCGCATGAACTCTGCTGATTAGACTGGGAAGAGTTTGCCAATGTAGGGAAAAGCACACCGCAAACTCACAGCAGAACAGAGCTAATATGGCACACAGTGCGCGCTTCCCTGTTTCTCCAGCAGAGCAAATAAGTGTTTGAGAGTACTGCTCTCAGGAGAAAGAACAAGGAAAACACAGCGCGCTCCTCATAATCACAAGTATTTCCAGGCGTAGATGCAGGGCTGGAAAAAGAACTCACCGCCTTCAAGGGGCGAATTACGCAAGGAACGAGTGGTGCCAATGGCACCCTTACCCGACCACAGGGACCAGGAGGAAGCCAGCGAGGACCAAAATCCGGCGGAATAATCGGCAGCGTCTCTTCCCACTGCCTCGCCTTATCGCCGCTTCCGCATCACGTGGGACGCGGTGATTGACGTCCGACGTCCGGCGGCGTGTCGAGGCTGCCGGGAACTGTAGTTTCTCCGTCTAGCACCTGCCAGCGTGAACAGAGCTGCCGTGACCCCTGACAGCAACCCAGGTAAAGCATAGCCAGAGGCTAAAGGGGCAGGTGGTAGCCCTGGGCTGGGCGATGACTACAGCTATGTGCGTACAGTAACAAGCATCTTGGGGCTGAGATTGATGCCAGGTCTGGGGTCGCTGGTGTAGGGAATGCTTGTAGGGCCGGCATGGGGCTGTGTGCCGCGCTAAAGCTGTCTGCAATCACTCAACGATACCTTTTTTAGGTGTCTTCAGCGGGCTTGCTATTGCCACTTCTCCGCTGGAACTCGGCCTCATGCAGTGGTGCTGAGCGATATCCTCACCCTCCTCTTCCTTGCCAGGCATCTCACACGTTTGGCGATCTTATGCAGGCCGCTCTGCTATGCTTCTATCTTTCCGGCCGGTGTAGTCTTGTAGCTGGCACCAGGGTCGAATTGCTGGGTGTTACGTTCGGTGGCAGGAGCAACACCTCGTCCCCCTGGTAATCGCCTTCTGTGTCTCCTGCACTGCACTTCTCTCTGGGCTCACTCTGCGCCTGGCGGGCAGCCGGTCGCTTTGTGTGACTGCCGGCGAGAGCATCCCGGCCTTGGCTGCGCTCCCACTTCAGGCAGACAACTCCAGCTGCAGGCTGCCACTCCCTGCCATCAAGACCTAGGCCTGATGCCTACAGGCCACCGGCCCGCAGCTACAGTACGGCGGGGGGGGGCAAGGGAAGGAAAGCTCACCCACTGCTTGCAATCCAGCAGGCAAGGAGGACGCCTCCGCCTCAACGTTCACACTGCTCAAGGGTTCCACAGATGGACGCCACTCCCGGCAGCGGCTCCAGCGATCAGAAGCTACTGCAGGCTCTTCCTGCTGCCATTTTCCCTCAGCCCTGCACCTTCTAGCTTCCGCAGCTCAGCTCTTGTATGATACACACATTTTTACTGATCATACAATGTGTATATGGACGTATACATAGCATGAGCTAAGACATTCTGTTAACGGAAAACGTATACATGTTCTGTGTGAATGTTGAAGAAACCCAGGTTCTTCATACCACCACCACCACGAACGCTGCTGCACTCGCAGGCTCCGCCCACAGCCAGAGGGACTCTGCCTGACTTCCGGGTCGCCGTGGGCAGCGTAGCGGCTCAGCTCATCCCAGGTGTTCTCGGTGGTGGCCTCACGCAGGGGGGCACAAACCGGTGGGGTGGGCTCCCACTTCGGTTTTTAAAAGTATAAATAGGTGGGTTGGGCACCCGCCTATTAAAAAAGCCAAAAACGCGGCTCTTTGTGGGGAGACTGGATATATTTTCTCTCGATGCGAGGCACAACATGGCTGCCAACAGTTCCTGGTTGGAACTGTTGGCAGCCAATTAGAGCCAAGCTTGTGCTCGGGGGTTAGGCTCCGCCCACATATATAAATGAATGAATGAATGAGGAAGCATTTACAGAGCACCTGGTTACATGAAGGCATCCCCACGCTAAAAAGACACTAGATCCGATTCATAACATATCAGGGGAAGAGAAAGGTTTTTAACTGTTTACGAAAGTGACAGTGGTTAAGTTGAGAGCGCATATAGAGAGGAACCTGATTCCACAGCTTGGCAACACAATATGAAAACATACGGCCTCCACATCTAGTTCGTTTAACTTTTGGGACTATTAACAGGTGTTTACCCTCTGATCTTAGGACTCTTTTGGATTGATAGGGGTGAACCATAGCCTGAATCAACTGAGATCCTTTTCCTGCCAATGATTTATGTGCGATGCACATAGTCTTAAATTGAATCCTTTCTTGGATTGGAAGCCAGTGTAATGAGGCTAAGGCAGATTTGGCTGAGGTACGTTTCGGGATGTTTAATAGAAGCCGTGCTGCACAGTTTTGAAAAGTCTGTAGTATTTTAGTGGTGGACAACGGAGCTCTGAGATATATAGCATTCGCATAGTCCAACCTCGACAGGATTAGCGCTTGTACTAACAGTCTTCAGGCCAGGAACGGAAGAATAAAGATTTTTTTTCCTTTATTATCTCAAAAACTACTGAACAGATTTACACCATTTAAAAAAAAGAATGCTTTCTGAAGCAAGCACTACTTTTTGCCAAATTTGGTGTAATTCCGTTCAGCAGTTCAGCTGTAGCCGTGTCTAAAGTTTCCTATGGGAAATGCATTTTTCGACCACTTTTTTAAACATTTCTCAGGAACTACTGAACGGATTTACACCATTTAACAAAAATGGCTCTTTCTGAGCCAAGGGCTACCCTTTTGCTAAATTTGGTGTAATTCCGTTCAGCAGTTCGGGCTGTAGCCGTGTCTAAAGTTTCCTATTGAAAATAACATGGAAAACCATGTTTTGGGACCCAGGCTTTTTTCTCGACCCCCGCTTGGCGAATCACCCTGAAACTTTTAAGATAGGAGCTGACCGGAGTGGGCCATAAGTTTTGAATATTTTGTGAAGATTCGTCAACCGGCTCAAAAGTTATTGGGAAACCAAAAAATGAGTTTCCTATGTAAACTAGGTCCTAACTATAACTACATACTGGCGACCGCCAGTAGGTAATGAATGGATTTACACCATTTAAAAACAAGTATTTGCAATGCAATCGGTCTCACCTTTGGGACCTTATAATAAGCATTTAGCCATGCACACTCTCTGGAAATGGGGGAAACCATTAGATTTGACAAGGGGTGAAGGTTCGGAGGTGACAGTAAGCATTAGCAAAAGCATGCAATAAAGTCACATTTAAAAGGAGACCGCTGCCAGACTGCACTCAGACTTTCTCTCGTTACAGCTCAGAGGGTTAGCACCTGCTGCACAGAACCTGCAGGTCACATGTGTTTATAACAGGGACTGGACATGTGTTTCATCATTCCAATGTTTCCTTGATTTGGGCAGTGCTCGCAGCACCTGTGCCTTTCGTGAGAAAGCGCTATAAAGGGTTTGCTATGAACTGTAAAGTGCTTGTTATGGTAATTACTAGTCAAACACCTGTCTGATTTCAACCAAACTGCAAATCACTCGCCAACAAAGCGCCGGCAGTAGCTTTACACACTGCCTGTGCATTGATACCCACAACAGAAACGGTACAATACACTGATATCTCATCTGCAAATAGAAACAGTAAAAGTCTGACCTTGAGACGAGCCCTGCAGACGCCCCCACTGAAGCTCCCCGCACTGTGCACGTGCTGCACTTACCATGTCAGCACTGCCCAAGGTGTGAACTGTTGTGAAAGTGCTTTTCCTTCAGCCTTGCATGAGTCTTGAGTCTCTAGCCCCTCGTGCCCCCTAGAGCCATGCCATCTGCAGAGGGCTCTCTGCTGGCTGCCGGGACACTGCTGCCCTCCCCACCCCTGTTGAAGCCGCCCGGTCCTGCCGGCGACACAACAGGTGCTAGGGTTGACTATCTTCCCCTGGGCACAAGGGAGGGCCTTATTTATAGACCCACGAGTGATTGTGCAGAGACAACGAGGCTGCAAACTGTCATGTTAATGGCCTGCTACCTGAGCTTTGTTAACATGACAGGTATATTTGTAGAGCGCCATGGCCTCAAGACGCTATTGAGAAATAATGGATGGGCCCTCATGGTCAGGGACATGGAGTAGAGAAACGGGGCCCAGTTCAGAGTGGAAGGCGAAAGAAAGTCCTCCGATTTTGGAGGGGAAGTGGTACATCTCAGAGTCTGCCAGCGGGATATGTCCAGAGCACACCACTACGCCGGTGTATTCTGAACCAGAAATACAATGTAATTCTGAAATTGGAGGATTACTCTGTTCCCGCATAAGTTTGTTTTTTCTTTGCATTCTGAGATTGTAGATCTGAATAAACCGTAGTGAGATCAGAACTACAGGTCACATAATGCAAAGAAGAAACCTGGGTCAACGATAGATCTATAAAAATTGAGCACTGTGAATTCTATGTAAGTGGGGCTATCCACTTGTTTGCGATACTGATAAAGGCTGAAAAGATAGTAAATACAACACTTAACAGGATTGACTGGGACCCCAGACCTCTGTGCTCCAGCGAAACTACACCTGCCGCACCATTGGTACTTACGGAATTCAGGTGCTTTTCCTCCAAACTGTCTTACGTTGTTCATCACCACTGGCATGCCCATACTCATTCAACACTAGATGGAACTTGAATAAAAATTAAACCCATATGATTAGCAGACTCCAATAACAATAATATCACGGTTAACAGGGAGAGAATGTGGCCTGACGGTAAGAGCTGCCGACTTTGTAGCGACGAACGAGGTTCGAGTTTTGGCACTGGCTCAACATACTGGACAAATTACTTAATCTCCCCGTGTTTACCCAAAAATGAATGTTTCCCTGTGTAATGTAACTGGTGCTCATGTAAAGCGCTCCTATATCTTCCGGTCGAGTTAGCGCAAAAAAACCAAGCACCACATATATGAAGCGTTGTGCTTACACTCACTCTCTACACATCTAAAGGAACAACTTAATAAAATGCAAAAGGAACATATAAAGCTGCAAAGTACAGCTAAAAACTGGAGAAATGTTTCTAAAACTGGTTCCAGTCCTAACCCTTTCTTTGATCAACATTGCACTGCTGCCTATGTCTGATTTTTTTTTTATTTAAATAAATAATAAATTGTACGTTTACACACAAATCAGGAGACTGCTGATTATTTTACAGTTCTGCCTTTGCAACACACTAGAAGGTCTTCCCTAACAGGCCAAAGGAATGTAAAACCTTAAAAACGAAATGATCGGGATAAAAACTGCACAGTAGCAACACGCTGTAAAGCGAAGAAAAAAACACACACTTTCTTCTCACTATCTATTAAAAAAAATATGCATCTCTTTAGAAGATCTTTGAAAGACGTTGCATTTTGGATAGGGAAGAAAAAGGCAAACCCCCATGACTCAAAAGGGAAACACTGCACATTAATGTCGTCATGCACAGGAAACTAACGAGCAGCCACAGCTTACGGGAGAGCGGTGACTCAACCCGTGAGCCGACGTCTGACTGCACATGCTTTCTGCACAGACATTCTACCATCCTGTGCCAGCTCTCTACTCCTTCTCAGTGCGGCCGGACGACGTAAGAAGCACAAACTACTTTAAAAACAAGCATTGAAAATGCAATAGGATGCTCATTTATGCGCGACCTATTGCATTAGAATCGGAATGGGGAGGGAAGAGGGCAAGAACGGGAGTAGGGAGGGGGGCTGTTGTGTTCTGAGAAGTCACGGACTGTGGGAGGGGAGGGGGGAAGGCAGGGGGAAAAAATACTGTTGGAAGTAAAGGGGCTGGTAGCCAAGGAAGGATACAAATGTCGAATGAGGAAGGACTAACGAGTGTCAAACCAATCAGAAGGCAGCATTTAACACAAAAGCCTATGGGCAGAGAGTGGGCGGAGCTTCCACGAAGCTTCCACACTACAGTATATACTGCATGCCTTGCAAAGCGATGGCAGTGCATTCGCACTGCAACGCTAGCGAGACCTAAAAAAGGATGCTTTCTGAAGCAAGCACTACCTTTTTGCCAAATTTGTTTTAATTCCGTTCAGCAATTCCAGCTGTAGCCGTGTCTAAAGTTTCCTATGGGAAATGCATTTTTTAACCACTCTTTTTTTAATTTCTCAGGAACTAATGAAGGGATTTACACCATTTAACAAAAAGGGCTCTTTCTGAACCAAGGGCTACCTTTTTGCCAAATGTGGTGTAGTACCACCTATTAAATAAGCCAAAAACGCGGCTCTTTGTGGGGAGACTGGATGTATTTTCTCTCAATGCGAGGCACAAGATGGCTGCCAACAGTTCCTGGTTGGAACTGTTGGCAGCCAATTAGAGCCAAGCTTGTGCTCGGGGGTTAGGCTCCGCCCTCATATATAAAGATTTTTTCCTTTAATATCTCAAAAACTACTGAACGTATTTACACCACTTAAAAACAAGGATGCTTTTTGAAGCAAGCACTACCTTTTTGCTAAATTTGGTGTAATTCCAGCTGTATCGTGTCTAAAGTTTCCTATGGGAAATGCATTTTTCAACCACTTTTTAAAAAATTTCTCAGGAACTACTGAACGGATTTACACCAATTAACAAAAAGGGCTCCTTCTGAACCAAGAGCTACATTTTTGCCAAATTTGGTGTAATTCCGTTCAGCAGACCGGGCTGTAGCCGTGTCTAAAGTTTCCTATGGAAAATACCATGGAGAAAGCACGTTTTGGGACCCCCCTTTTATCTCAGCCCCCGCTTGCCAAATAACTCCAAAACATTCAAGATAGGAGCTGACCGGAGCGGGCCATAAGTTTTGTAACTTTCGCGAAGATTTGTCAACCGGCGCCAAAGTTATTGGGAATACAAAAAAATAGTTTCCTATGGAAACTAGGCTCCGCCCACATATATAAAGTTTTTTTCGCTTTAATATTTCAAAAACTACTAAACGGATTTACACTATTTAAAAAAAAAGGATGCTTTCTGGACCAAGGGCTACCTTATTGCCAAATTTGGGATAATTCTGTTCAGCACTTCGGGCTGTAGCCGTGTCTAAAGTTTCCTGTGGAAAACAACATGGAGAAAACACGTTGGGACTCCCATTTTCTCTCGGCCCCCGCTTGGCGAATCACCCCGAAACTTTCAACATTTGAGATGTCATTAGTGATGTCATCAGTGATATCACTGACCATGTCATGAGTGATGTAATATGTGACGTCATCAGCAGTGCATTGCGGGCACGGGAGTTATAGTTAGCTCAACTAACTATAACTGGCGAATTTCTCTGGTTTTAGATGAGTCAAATGCCCAACTAACTATAGCGTCCCTGAAACCTTTGTTTTTTTCAGTGAATTTCTAAGGTTTTTTAAATGCTAATTCCTAACTATAATGTCTGTAAAACGTGTGGTTTTTTCAGTGAATTTCAAAGGTTTTTTAAATGTCAATTTCATATTTTAATATTAATAAAACCTATATTTTTTCCAATTGTTTTTTAATATTTTGCAACTCTATTATCCTTTTTTTAACTTTAAAAATTATGTAATGTTTTATAACTTCCCCCAAAAATATGCATATCAAACTTTTTTTGGGGGGAGAAAACTACAGTCCCGTACCGGTACTCTACCAACCTCGATCAGCATACGAATCCTATCCACCACATTTACATGATGCCTATTTCGTATCCGACAGGTTTGTGACACCACTTCCCGCGTAACAACATGTACGTATAAGATCGCGCCAGCTGCTACTTTAGTATGCGACGGGTACGCACTACTAAGCTGTGCGTTATGTCATGTACGTATGGGGTCGTGCCCGCTGCGCATTGCGAATGCGACGAGTGCACGCTGCTACACCCTGTGTTACATCATAAACGTGCGGTATTGCGCCGCGAACGCCATTCCCTCGTTTTTTTTGTCTCAAAACTATATCTAAATAACTTTAAAGTGTATATGAGAGCAAGCGATAATCTAACATACTTTAAACATTTATATATTTCTAACTGTAATAAACTTATATTTTAGCAATTATATTTTCTTAAAATCACGTCGGGTGCGGTCTCCTTGCGCAATAGGTGCGCAATTGCCATGTGACCCTTAAAAAAGCACTTCATTAGTTCATAACATTTCCCATTGTAACAGTTGGAAAACGCCACCCATTTTAGTCAATCTCCGTACTGCATTTGATGAGACAAATCTCTTCTGCTTAGAGAGCTTTTTTCTAAGCTTTTTGCAATGTACACGTATCTTGCACTACACACAACATGCAACCATCATCTTCATCAATATTCATGGTCTGTAAAGTAGCCTTCCACCTACAAGTTACATAACAGAAGTTTTCCCCACTACCAGAGGTAACATAGTTACATACACTGCCCACAGCACAATATAATAGCATACGGCCCAGGGGCACTATCATGCATAGATAATGAACACACGGACACAGATGGATAGTGGAAGTGGGTATAAGCACATGCGCTCAACAACCTTTTATTACCAGGGTCACATATCCAGTAACGTCTGTGGTGGATGCGTGTGGAGTCAGTTTAAACCATTCCTCAAGGAAGAGTTGCTGCTATCATCTACTACAACAGTAATCATTGGATCACACACAGACATTCAATAATAAAATAATCAATAGTTTGTACTGCAGTAAGGTAGGGACAGTAGATGTGAAGTAATACAGAAAAATATTCTATCGTAAAAGAAACACAACTTATGGTATACTGAGACACAATTAATAGATCAGAAATAATACACAAAAAGATTTTATCATAAAGGGTCCATCAGTTTTAGTGCACTCAGAAAGCCACATCAAAATCATTCAGCATGTCAACAACCAGCAATGATGTGTGCTGTAGACGGGCAGGCCGAACTTGGAGTAATATCTGTTGCTATCAACAGAACATCATCAGCAATAGCAACTCAATCTAAATTGTGAATACTGCTGTCTACAGTGTAGGCCAGAGAGAGCGGTCAGCAAGGGCCCACAGCTACATAAGGTGGAATTCAGCTACACAGTTTGTCATACGCGAAGCAACAAAAGCGTGTCTGGAGCCTGTAATAATATAGCCTTATAGCCCGCCGTAGCGGGCTATAACGGCTGTTAAAGGCCCGCTGCAGCGTTAAAGGCCCGAGCCGAAGGCGAGGGACTTTAACAAAGCAGAGGGACTTTAAAAGCCGGTATAGCCCTGCTATGAAGGGCTATAAGGCTATTAGAACATTCTGCCACTAGAGGGCAGAATGTTCTAACAAAACAAAGCCTTCAGGGAGCGCGAGGGGATTGAAATCCCCTCAGGCTCCCTGAAGTCTTAGTTCACAGCCAGAGCTGTGAACAAAGACACATTGGAATGTTGGTGCTCCGGGCTTATACCAGCCATTATAAGCCCGGAGCACTCCATTGTTTTCAATGGAGCTACCAACATTCCAATGTTCTAATACGTATTAATGGTGTAGACAGAGCGCACTGGAGCAATGTCTTTTCCTAAAGAACTGCGTCATCTACAAGACCAACTCGATCTGATTTGTGAACACTGCTATCTGCAGTGTTAATTGTAAACAGTACTCACACAGACATTCATGAATACTTTCTCTCACTTCCTCTTAACAAAAGACGACAACATCAATTGCAGAAAAATCTACAATAACTAAAACAAACAATTCAAATACAATTTCTGCTGTCTACAGTATAGACTATTCAGTGTTCCTTTGCACTTTCAAATTTGGTCATTGTACTAAACCTATAAGTCATTTAAAAAAATGTCTTCAAAGAAGTATACTAAAAACATAATATGTATATTCCAATAGGCGTTGTAGTTACTTGACTACTGGATTCTATAATTAAACAATCAGCACTCAATCTGAATTGTGAACACTTCTGTCTGCATTGTAGGCCAGACTCACTATCATTAACACCTGACAGCCATGTACCGTTCAATTCGAAAGCATGGACTTGCTTGCAGCAGATCAGAAGGGGTACACAGAAATAATATCAACCTTCAACTTCTGACATCCTCAATCCTACAATAAAGACCCCATTTCACTGTTCGGACCTGCTGTACTACAGTGTGCTCCACCGACTAGTGTCAACCAAGCACAATAATAATGTGCAACAGTTAGCTATGGAAACACCGGGACTGATGCACCTCACCGGAGTGTGTTCTATGAAAACCAAGCAACAAGTAATATCGGACATTTTCCAGTTTAGAATCAAGACACCATTCCACTGTTGGGACCTACAGTTGCTTGCACCTGGTCGAAGGGAGTACCTTCATCTCCACTCTCAGATGAAGTTCTAACATCCTTCATTGTCAGATCAAGACACTGTTCCACCATTGGGACCTAGAGTTTGATGCACCTCATCGGAGAGGGTACCACAAATCATCACAAACTGTAACTTCTGACATCCTCAATCATAGAATTAAGACCCCGTTCCACTGTTCGGACCTGCTGTACAGTGGTGTACTCCACCAACTACAGTCAACCAAGGCAATTAATCATGTGCAGCAGTTAACTACAGAAGCACAAAGTCTGATGCACCTCAACAGAAGGACATCTGAAAATTCACATGCACGTTATATCGGACATCGTCAATTGTGGGATCAAGACACCGTTCCACTGTTGGGACCTAGAGTTGGTTGCACCTGGTCAAAAGGAGTATCTTCATCTCCACTCTCAGATGCAGTTCTAACATCATCCATTGTGGGATCAAAAGACCGTTCCACTGTTGGAAGCTACAGTTCTTTGCACTTGATCAGAGGGGGTACACAAAAATCATCACACATTTTAACATCTCACATCCTTAATCACAGAATCAAGACCACGTTTCACTGTTCGAACCTGCTGTACCATGGTGTACTCCACTGACTGGTGTCAACGAAGAACAATAATCATGTGTAACAGTTAACTACGGAAGCACAGTGTCTGATGCACCTCAACGGAGGAAGTTCTATGAAAACCAAGCAACAAGAAATATTGGACACCTTCCATTCTGGGATCAAGACACCGTTCCACCATTAGGACCTAGAGCTGGTTGCACCTGGTCGAAGGTGTTACACAGAAATAAACACAGACTTTAACATCTGACATCCTCAATAATAGAATCAAAACCCCATTTCAGTATTCGGACCTGCTGTACCGCGGTGTAGTCCAGTGACTACACTCAACCAACCCCAATAATCCTGTACAGCAGTTAGCTATGGAAGCACAAAGTCTGATGCACCTCAACAGAGTGAGTTCTGCGAAAAACAAGCAGTAGGTAATATCGGACATCATCCATGGTGGAATCAAGACACCGTTCCACTGTTGGGACCTTGAGTTAGCTGCACCTGGTCGAAGGGAGTACCTTCATCTCCACTCTCAGATGCAGTTGTTACATCATCCATTGTGGAATCAAGATGCCATTCCATGTTGGGACCTAGAGTTGATTGCACCTGGTCAGAGGGGGTACACAGAAATTATCACAGACTTTAATGTCTGACATCCTCAATCATAGAATAAAGACCCTGTTTCACTGTTCGAACCTGCTGTACCGCATTGCAATTTCAACTTCATGCATAGCAATGGCTGCTTAATTTTCCAGTATTGCTTGTCCAAGAAGATCGTGACTACATGGACCACTAGTTTCACTATCTTGAGAACTTTCATTACTAATTTCAGCTGTAATAGTTTTTTTCTGTTCAACTTCATCTTTCAACATTTTTAAATATATAGCAAAAATTGTACATGCAATGCTACTTTTACATGTATTACAAGAATCTTCGTAACAGTCAAAGTCTCCGAATAATTCACTTTCACTACACCATGAATTAAACAGTTGCAGAAGTGCTAAATAGTAAAATTCTCCCTTATCTATACTTTCACAACTAACTTTCTAGTGGTTTATGAGATTACTCTTTACATGTTTTACTAAACAATGATGACATCCAACTACTGCATATTTTCCTTCTTTTACATTCTCTTTAACATTTCAAGCTGTAATGTTGAAGTACTTCATACAGACATAGCTGTTCCAGATGCTGACTCCTTTTCAGTTAGTACGTGTCCAACATATTAGTTTTAAGATTGTCTGTACTGTCTGCTTCATTTACTGCTAATTCTTCAATTTCTTCAAATCATTTCAAGACTACATTTTGTTTCCAGGCAAGACCTAAACTTACCCAAATGATTCCTCGTGACTTTGAATTTAAACTCGAAGAGCACAATCAGTCTGAACATCCATACAATCGAATTTCTCGGTGGGAAAGCATTTTCAAAGTAAAGCTGTACAATTGTTTACTAAGGCTTTTCTCTTGTGTAATTTCTTCCCACAGTTCTTTCATCTCTATTTTTTCTGATTTTGTTATGTACGATGTAACGTAACATGCAACAGCAATTGAGTTATCTGCAACAAACTGAATG
This sequence comes from Triturus cristatus, assembly GCF_964204655.1. Classification (NCBI taxonomy): domain Eukaryota; kingdom Metazoa; phylum Chordata; class Amphibia; order Caudata; family Salamandridae; genus Triturus; species Triturus cristatus. Next base: position 747,930,361 of record NC_140589.1, read on the forward strand.
TCCATGTTCGCATTCCTTATTTTTAAAATGACTGGATTGTAATCATTGATATACTTTGACACTTTTCTTTTCAACTTGTAGTTATTCTTTTGAGATTTCCGAGTTATTGTGTGCCTTACAGAAGAAAAAAAATAATTTACTCTTCCTTTACAAATGACTGAACAGGAGAAACCAAACCGGCATCTGGTGTAAAACTTCCCTTTAAAGTTGTAGTTTCTTCTGCAATACTTTCAACAACTGTGACTTTGGAAATGTAAAACTTGCTATCTCAAGCTTCTATCTCCTTCTTCTCTTGGTATCTCACATGTCACATACTATTCAATGAAAGACAATACTGTTTCATCAGAATCATTTCCAAATTTAGGTTCATCCTTGATCCATAGTAGCATATGTATATGAGGTGCACCTCTTGCTTGATACTCCTTTCTCCAAAAGACATCAGTAACCTCTCCAAGAGCTGTATTCTTTTTATTGCAGATAAAAGACATTATAGGTTGAAACCTACCATTACAATATCTGCACACAGATACAGGATCCACTGAACACAGTTCACCACTAGTCTTTATTTCAACATTTTTATATTGGAATTTGCTTCTCTTAGAAAGTCAAGCAAATCTTACCATGCATACTCTGCACAACAGCTAAGTGAGACAAACCATGTTCTTGTACCTACGTTCCGTAACATACACTTGAGTTCTTCATGACGACAACACCAGTACTCATTTGTTTCACGTTGACATGCAATGCAATCAAATTGATTAAGTGTCCTTCTAAATTTTCATCTCTTTCTTGAAGTTTCTCCACAAATTCTTTCGCAGAAAGAACTTATTGATGAACTTTAGTTTTAAGTATGTGGTTCACTGCATACATCAAAGAAGACAGATCACTTTCAAACAAAAAAGTGAAATATGTGTAAAATGCACTGCCGAAATCTAGGATCTTCAGAATATAATCTGAAATTTCAAGTGGTCAAATAGAGAAAGTGGACAAGTCAAGGACTGAAGATATTTATGAAGATTACACAATATGTACTTTGCATTCAAAAGAAGTAATAGGAAGCAGCATTGAGTTATTTGAAATGAAAAAAGCACAGGGAACTCCAATAGGTGTATGGGAGAAAACCTTGGAAGGTCATTATTTTCCACAGCTGTTTCCTACAGGAGAAGATGGATGGTATAATGATCCACCTGTACCGATTGCAGCTTCATAATATCGATCAACAAGATTCATCTTCTAAACTTATTACCTGTTCACCCACATTTACAGTTTTGTAATAAATATTGTTCTCTATAAGATATAAGGTAGCCTTTTCAACTTTATTAACACCCACAAAATCTTTCCATATTTTCTGACTTTTTGTTACTACAACATTTACTAGAATGACTACTGCCTAATTTTCCTCTTTCACTCCAGCAATAGTTTCAATATTTTTCTTAAAAACCAAAGGTAAGTACACCACTCTTCCTTCAAACCTCTTTGCAAGTCTGTTGGTGACAGTTTAAATGCTTTAGGCTCCATCCGAATTATAGTTTGAAAAGAATTAACACATTGAATTAGAACAGACTCATATGTATTCAATTCTGCCAGTTCCTCCGGAATAGCTACTAATTCTAAGATATTATGTACTACTCTAAAAGACATTTTGTTCTCTTCTAATTTGTTATAACAATATTTACATATACGTTGATCACTACCTAACTCAAATTGACCTTCCACCAACAAGTAAATTGTAAATTCTACCCACTTACCATTGTTCTCCTTTTCACTTTTCAAATACAAATCAACATTCCTACTGTGACTTTTATAATCAGTACGTCGACAACAAACACAAACATAGTCTCGTATTTCACACCACACTACATTAAACTTTCCAATTTCTTCTTCAAACTGACCAGTGCTAATCACTTTCCCATTTCCTCCAACATCTGTAATTGTCAAACTTTCACATTCTATGAACTGCTCCTCTGAACCAAAATATCGCATTTCAATATCATCACACTTTTTTTTAACAAACTAATAAAGAAGCATATAAAAGACTTGCACTCAGTTCACATAAAAATAATGCAGAACTTTTTACATAGTACACTTTCCTCACAAACGTCCGCATTTCTGAATAACATACTGCTAACATCCTCAACTGATAAAAAACACTTTTACAAACTTTTCTTCAAAGACAAGCCAGAGAATGCCAATACTTCTCAGTATATTTCCTTACGTGACATAGATCTAGTCCTTGTATCAACTTAACATTCTGTTTAATACTTTGTCTTCAAAATCACAATGAATAACTTTTGTTTTAAATTGAAAGCACTATCCACTATACTTTCAATACGCTGTTTCTCTTTCAATTCAAAAACATTCCTTTTATATTTGAAGCATTCTTTCATTGAATTCTGAATCACTCTAAATCGAAAAAGTCTCTGACGATTTTCATGAAACTCCTTTTGTCTCCGAGTAACAGATACTATCTCTTTATCATCTTTCCTTTTCCTGGTATTTGAAATTGAACTCTGCTTCACCGTACTTGAAAAATTCCTATCTTTCCTCTTGTGTGATCCTTTTTTCATCTTGTACTTATAATACAGCAAAGTTTTTCTGTACTACTCCCATTTTTTCCAAATATAAACGTTTACCTTTTGCACAAATATATATTTTTCTTCTCTTTTCTTTTTTTTTTTACTTCTTCTTGGCATTTCCAAATTTTAATCCAAACAAAATAATTTTCTGGAAAAAAAAATAGATTCAATTATTTTTCACATTTGTTCACTATGTTAAAATTATAACATACAATTACAAAACTTCCACTAACGACTTCCACACCCAGTGCTGCAACATGATTGAACACGACAGAGCAGCACTAACATGACAAGTAGTGCCATGGAACATACAGCAAGTATTCATTTAATTATTTACAGACACCTTTACAATTTATATGTACCTGCACTACCTCGTACTTTTCACGTCTCCGCCGCACCCCACCACCCCACACCACTCTCTCTGCAACCCACCACAGACAACAGACATTTTTTTTAAATCTATGTACTTAAGATGATATTATCAACCAAAAAGCACGCACAAAAATTACCAATATTAGCCTACAATTTTATCTACAACTTTCCAACCATAACACTGCCCCCCCGGTTTTAAGTGCGGGGGGAGGGTTGTCTGTGGGTGCCTGAGAAACAGCACTTTTTTTTAGGTGGCCTCGAAACAAGTCTTTATGGGGGTCTACTTTCGGGCCTCGTAAAACCTCATCCCTTTTTTTCTTTATTGCACTGCAGTGAGACTGTGAGAGCATGCACATTACTCACTACTTAGAAGTGCAGACATCATGCCAAGTGACTCGCATTGTAGGAGAAGGGAAATCCTTTAAAAATACACTTTTTCTCTCAGAATTTCCCTTCTCTTTTTGCAACGCAGGAGCAACATCATTGTGGGGTAATTAGCAAACACACCACCAGACGCGCATTGCCCATTGCCCCGGACTCTCTCAAACAGCTTCCCGAGCGCACACACACAGCCGCACCCAAGTACTTCACAGGTTTTCAAAAGATCATTTTTTGGTAAAGAAGACTCTGTTCTTTTTCACCCCTATTTACAGCCCCTACATCCCCACTCTGCCTATTGCTGAAAAAATTAGGCTCCCCCGAAATTTCGCTCTGGTTGCGCCTCTTGAAAAAACCACAAGCAAGCAACTCCTGCATGAACCTGCTCTCACCTTACACATTCTCTTGTTTTAGGGCTACGAAAACACACGCTTTGCCTGCCTCACTTAGTTCTCACACCCCCTCTCTAATATGAACATAAAAGCTTTCCACTTACTTTTATATTCCTAGACTGTACATCACATGGAAATATAGAAATCAAGGTTCTCACCACCCCAAATTACCTCTCTGGTATACTTTCTCAAATGAAAGAAATACAGGTATTCAGTATCTGTCAGTCACAGCCACTTTTAAACAGTGTACCTATATACAACTCAACTAAAGGTTATGTTTCTAAATTAATGTCTTACACTTAAAAGCTCCTTTACATTTCTTTCGCTATATGTACATTTCTTTAGAAGACCACCAGAGAAGTTGGTGAAGTATGCTCCACAAAGAGCAACTCAAAGCTTTGTTATTCTTTATAAAATAATCTGCCTGTCAATGTTTTTTGCAAACCTTTTCGACCCCTTAACAGGCTGGACGGATGAATATAATACGTCCTAGTTAGGATAGGGGGCGGACGATGCCCGAAAATAATAATGTATAGTGGAATAAAAGGCGAGTGGATGCGTGGCCAGATGCATCAGTGCATATATACATAGATGGATGTATCAATGTATGAATGGAAAGATGAATGAATACAGGGACCAGTACTTACGATAGACTGGTGGACTGATAGATGCTTAGGATTGGTTATGGGACAGATGTATCTATGGGTAAATAGGCATGGCTGCATGAAAGACACAGTGCTTACAATAGGCGAGTGCGCTCATAGATACTTAAGATAAGTGCAGGAACAGATGTATGTATGTATATAAGTAGGAATGTATGCATCAATTAAAAGATGGTTGGATGGCGCAGTGCTTAGGATAGATGAATGCTGGGCTTTAATTGTGCCGGGTCTGAGGACCAGCACTTATTTTCAAATAGCCTCCAAAAGGGTCTCTATCAGGCTCTATTTTCAGCCCTTGCATACATAGTCAATTTTATTTTCGGCCCTCGCAAACATAGTAATTTTTATTGCACTGCAGTGAGAGCATGCACATCGATGTACGCATGCCTATTTTGCTCACTACTGAGAGCTGGAGACATCACGCTACGTTACCCACGTTGTAGAAGAAATGGAAATCCTTTAAAGAATGTTTTTTTCCAAACATAGGATAATTGGAGAGGATTTTCTAAAGCACACAATGAGGCTTATCTTGATTTAGACCACGGCCCAACTTGCAAAGCCCACACCCCTTTTAGAGCTTTGCCCCCCCCCCTTTTAGAGCACCCCCACTTTCTGAAACTTTCATAAGCAAAGTGTAATAAACATGCAAATTTGCGAGTAAAACATATACCAAGCCATAGGGCTCCCAGTGGTACTACATCACCTTTATTAGCTCGACATCTGCACGTTAATATAGTCTGTGTTTTTTTCAGAAACATACCCACCTCCCCCACACCCACAACCACCCACGCCCTTCCTTAACCATACAAAATAAAAAAGAAATCCCCACCATTCCTAGTAACACCACTATACCCATACACAGGCTTAATTTTAACAGGTGTGTGCCGGAACACTTATCAACAAAAAGTATTCAAACATGCAAATTCGCTGGAAAAACATAAACAATACCATAGCACAGTTGATAAATGGGCCCAACAATGCATGCCCACGTTACAAATGTCCGTCTTATAATAAGCAATTTACGCACCTCCCCACCCCTTCCCATACCATGCTTAACCTTACGAAATCAAACAATGAGCCCCTGCACTCCCGTTACCACCACTATAGCCATAGATAGGCTTAGGTGCCGCTTACGATCCGGTAAAAAAATTCCCCGTACGACTCGTATCCGGTCTTTTTACCGTACGAATCGTACAAGTGCCGTACAAACAGCCAATTACGATTCGCATGGGAAAAAGTCCATACGAATCGCATTGGGAATTATTCCCCACACGTCCTCGGAAAATGTGTCCGACACGTCCTCGGACGATTTACCGTACAAGTGTGAAAAGTGAAGTCCGACCGCGGAATTACGGTCCATACCGTGCGTCCAATGTTACAACCGTACGGAAAAAACACCGTCCGCACCGAACTCCCATAGCAACCATGGAGACATGTGCCCGCATACGCGCCCAACACTCCCCCCAGACCTCCTATGTGCGAGTCGAATCCCCCCCTCCCGGCCCCCGTACGTTCGAGTCGACCCCCCCAGCCCCCGTACGTTCGAGTCGTACCCCCGTGTATGTACACCCGTGTACGTGTCGAACCCCCCGTGTATGTACACCCGTGTACGTGTCGAACCCCCCGTGTATGTACACCCGTGTACGTGTCAAACCCCCCGTGTATGCACACCCGTGTACGTGTCGAACCCCCCCGTGTATGTACACCCGTGTACGTTCGAGTCGTACCCCCACCCGTGTATGTATGGTGCGTACCCCCAGCGCTACACGGGTGTACATACACGGGGGGTTCGACACGTACACGGGTGTACATACACGGGTGGGGGTACGACTCAAACGTACACGGTGTACCTACACGGGGGGGACGACACGTACACGGGTGTACATACACGGGGGGTTCGACACGTACACGGGTGTACATACATGGGGGTTCGACACGTACACGGGTGTACATACACGGGGGTTCGACACGTACATGGGTGTACATACACGGGGGGTATGACTCGAACGTACGGGGGCTGGGGGGGTTGACTCAAACGTACGGGGGCTGGGGGGGGACGGCGCGTACCGGGCCACCTTCTCTGGTCGTTTCGCGCCGTACTTCGCTTTTCCGGCACTTTTTGGGTGCCGTGAAAATATTGCCGTCCGGACTGCTGTCGGTTCGAATCGTACTTCCTGGGTCGTGAAACGCTGCCTGACAGCGTCCCGACGTCACGTCGCAGCATTCCCGGATCACATTTGTATGTATATTTTCATCGGTCGGTGTTTTTTACGATTCGTACGGAAATGGTGTTTCCGCGCGAATCGTAATTCCATGTTTGTAAAGTTTTACTACCGGGTACGAGTCGGACAGAGAAAACGCTCCGACCGACGGTTCGTACCCGGTTTTTACCGGATCGTAATCGGCACCTCAATGTCAACAGGTGTCTGCCGGAACGCTCATCACCAAAAGCTATTAAAACTTACAATTTTGCAACTCCAACATACACCATACCATAAGATGGTTTATAAATAGTCACAGTACCACTACACCACCTCAACACCCGCCCTTGCTTAACTTTACGCAACAAAAGAAAGAGCCCAAGCAAACATAGAAGCGCCACTATAGCCATACACAGTCTTAACTTCAACAGATGTCCCTGGAAAGCTCATCAGCAAACCGTATTAAAACATGCAAATTGCGGGTATAACATATACCATGCCATAGGGCGCTTTATAAGGGCTCACAGTGGTACTACATCACCTTTAGTAGCTCCACATCTCCACATTACTATATTCTGTATTTCAAACAGCAGCATAACTACCTCCACCACACCCACCCCTGCCCTTGGTTAACAGTACGAAATCAAACAGAAACCCCCCATTCCTAGTAGCGCCACTATACCCATACACAGGCTTAATTTTAACATGTGTCTACCGGAACACTTATCAGCAAAAACTATTGAAACATGCACATTTTTGGGTAAAACATAAACCATCCCATAGCACTGTTTATAAATGGGCCCAGTGAAACTACATCACCTTTAGTAACTACACATGCCCACGTTGCAAATATCCGTCTTATAATTAGCAACATACGCACCTCCCCCACCCCCACCCATCCGTTGCTTAACCTTACGAAATCAAACAACGAGCCCCAGCACTCCCGTTACCGCCACTATAGCCATACATAGACTTAATATCAACAGGTGTCTGCCGGAACGCTTATCAGCAAAAGCTATTAAAACCTGCAATTTTGCAACTCACACATACACCATACCATAAGACGGTTTATAAATAGTCACAGTACCAATACACCACCTCAACACCCGCCCTTGCTTAACTTTACGCAATAAAAGAAGAAGCCCCACAAACGTAGAAGCACCACTATAGCCATACAGAGGCTTAATTTCAACACATGTCTCCCGAAAAGCTCATCAGCAAAACGTATTAAAACATGCAAATTTGCGGGTAAAACATATACCATGCCATATGGCACTTTATAAGTGCTCCCAGTGGTACTACATCACCCTTAGTACCTCCACATCTCCACGTTACTATATTCTGTGTTTCAAACAGCAACATAACTACCTCCCCCACACCCACCCCTGCCTTGCTTAACAGTACTAAATCAAACAGAAACCCCCCCATTCCTAGTTGCGCCACTATACCCATATACAAAGTTAATTTTAACAAGTGTCTGCCGGAACACTTATCAGCAAAAAGTATTCAAATATGCAAATTGGCAGGTAAAACATAAACCATCCCATAGCACGGTTTATAAATGGGCCCAGTCGAACTACACCACCTTTACTAGCTAGACATCTATATGTTACGAAAGTCGTTTAAACACTCTGTAGAGTGTGTAGCAGGGCATGGGGAGAGTAAACAAAGTTCTAATTCCCAAACTTTTGATATACAGTTCCTTTACTGTATCTATATTAAAGATATTAAATGGAATGAATAAATTGACGAGTGTCTCAAAAGGGATAGTGAAGCTCACCATCAATAAAACATGAACCACTTCAATACCTACATATATCCGCCACAGCGACACAGCCTGACAAATAGCATCACTTATAATCACATGTAGTTCTCTAATGTCAACAAAGTCATACAGAAAATATACCGCACATTTAAATTTTTTTATCTCTCACACATTTATAAAACATCTCTTCTAAAGAAGCACTCCCCAACTACTTCTATTCCATAAGAACAGACAATAATTAATACGTTTACTACCCTATATTTTAGTATATCTACCTTTTTATTATTCACTAGTCAGAAACTACAAAAACTATTCACTATACCCGCATGCAAACCAGAAACCATATTCATATTTATCTCAGCTTAGGATCACATGATTCAAACTATGCGTACATATAAAAGGAACATATCACTTTTCCTATCTCCATCTCCTCTCCACATAATCTCAAAACATTATACACGGCCCCACGGTACAACAACCTACCCTGGCTTACATTCAAACCTACCTCTCAGTGTCAAACATAAGACCACAACCTGCCCACATAACATTTCTGCATTTCGTTTTATCGCTTTTAACTTAATAACACGTACATCTCCTACCATCATCCCCCCATCCCACTATTTACACAAAAAGTATCAGTTGCAAACATGCAACATTTTCTTTATCTCCCCAAATACATTACAAACTCAAATTAACGCTGTACCTCATTTTCGAAACAATACACTCCTATAAAGATGACAAACTACACTTCTTCTCTGTGAAAAATTCCTAAACATATATAAAATACTTATATAACAACAGCTCAAATTTTATGCATATTTCATAACCAATATCAAACACCACACTTTGCTAACAATATATTACTTTGAAATAAAAAATACTTTCAAAATTAAAAACATCACCTCAAATACTTAATCAATACTATAAAACACAAAACACACCTTGTTCATTTGTAACTCACCTTTGTAGTTGTTATCCAGATTTCAAATGACACACTCATACAATTCTCTCTTTCTCACATAGTACATGTAAAGCTCCGACTTCATCAAGAATGAAACCAGGAATGGCACAATTTCTCTGTCGCTCCACACATAAATACATGTAAAGAACAAATCAGAATACTTCATTCCTTCAACGACATTCCAAACTTACCTCCATTGGTTAATTTTGAATTTTCCTTCCGAAAAGCTACTTATTATTCCACGCCACATACAGGTCACAAGTTCAAACTATTTTATCACCACACTTTCTGGAACCTTCTACGACACCTGCAGGTTAAAAGTTCATCATTTCTGTTTTTTAACCTAACGATATACTTTTGCAACCTTTTATCGAACATTCAACAGCACGTGCACATTAAAAGTTCACAATAGGGGTCAGTAGTTCATCAGCTTTATTCCCAACTCCAGCAGCACCTCACCTTACGCCCCCAGCGCCATCAGACCCTTAGTGGCCAGTGCTTTCCACCTTCCAAATACCAAATTCATTTCATACACACAAATTTACCTTCGCAATCCCTATATAACACCTCCTAAGCACCATACACAAGTTACAATGTTCGAAACAAAAGTTCCTCCAAGTAGCTATAACTACATGCTGACACTACTTGCACAGATGTGGCACAGCGACCAGATCACATGACTTCACAGCATATGACACACAGTTTGGGCTCACGCTTTCATCCCCGAGTCCGGCAGCAGCTCAGCTTAGCAGCATGAGACTCTACACACTAGCTCACATATTTTCCGTACCCCAGAACTTTCAGACCAGTACGGGTCAGTAGTTCATCCTAGTAGTTATAAACACACGCTGACACTACTTCCACAGCTGTACTGCAGCGGCCACGGCACATGACTTCACAGCATAAGACACACAATTTAGACTCACGCTCTAATCCCCGAGTCCTTCACCACCTCACCTTAGCAGCATCACACTCTAGGCAATACCTCACTTAATTTTCGTAGCCTAGCACTTTCACACTGGTAGGTATGATTAGTTCACTTCGCACCCCCTCTATAGCACACCCTAAACACCCCACAGAGGTTACAGTGCTCCTACCCTCCTATTTCTAATTTTTTGCCCTTTTTTCCCCTTACTCGCTTAAACGGAATCACAAAATGGCGGCCAACTCTTCCTCCTTCCATGAGGCTCTAGACAATACCTCACATATTTTCCGTACCCAGGACTTTCACACCACTACAGGTCAGTAGTTCATCCTAGTAGGTATAAACACATGCTGACACTACTTCCACAACTGTACTGGCAGTGGCCAGGGCACATGACTTCACAGCATAAGACACGCAGTGTGGGCTCACGCTTTAATACTCGAGTCGCGCACAAGCTCACCTTAGAAACATCACACACTAGCCAATACCTCATTTAATTTACGTAGCCTAGAACTTTCACACAGGTAGGTATGATTAGTTCACTTCGCACCCCCTCTATAGCACACCCTAAACACCCCACAAAGATTACAGTGCTCCTACCCTCCTCTTTCCCACATTTTTTGCCCTTTTTCCCCCTTACTCACTTCAACGGAATCACAAAATGGCGGCCAACACTTCCTAGTTGCAAACGCTCGCAGCGCTCGCAGCCAATCAGCAGCAAGCTCGTGCTCGTAACGCCTCAGCCAATCAGATGGCAGAATTCCCAAATATCGATATCTGTAAATTTCGATATTTCTCAAAAACTACTAAACGGATTTACACCAAATAAACAAAAGAGTGCTTTCTAGACCAAGACCCTTCTCCCTGCCAAATTTGGGGTAATTCCGTTCTCCCGTTCGACCTGTAGCCTTGTCTAAAGTTTCCTATGGAAATTAACATTGAAAAAACACGTTTTGGGACCCCCTTTTTTCTTGGCCCCCCTTGATGAATCACCCCCAAACTTTCAACATAGGAGCTGATCTCAACAAAAAATTAGTTTTGAAAATTTCACGAAGATTCATCAATCGGTGCCAAAGTTATTGTGAATAGAATGTTGCCATTTTCCTATAGTAACTAGGTCCTAACTATAACTACCTACTGGCGACCGCCAGTAGGTAATATATATATACACACACACATATAGGGTAAGTTTAGGTATATTTAGGAACTCTAAAAAATAAACACTGCAGTACACCTCCAGAAAGCATAAACAGATTTATTTATACACTTAAACGGCGCGTTTCGGCAGAAGCCTTTATCAAGTAACCATACTGTGCCCAATTGCCTCAAGAAATAGTCCCAATAATTCATCGACATGAAAAACATGCTATCGTACTTTTCGAATGCGCCCAAATTTGAATTATTTCAAAATTAATTTTACATCTTGTATGTTCATTACAATTTTTACTCATGATTACTGATTATCATAATTATCAGCATATGTATCTCACACCATCATTACGCAACAAACCAAGTGCATTGTTCAATCCCTGCTACTTTCAATAAAGATACCTAATAATGGTTCCAAGGAATTGAACTGTCCAATTGCATCATATTTAATCCTAAATCATTGCATTGTGCCTAAATCAAATAATGTGAAAAAATTACAGAACAATTAGATGCTACACCAAGGAACAATAAAGTTAAAGAATTCAAAAAATGGGCAATACCTGATGTACGATTTGTGTGGAACGTCGATAAGTGAACTGTATACATTCTAATTTGGCAACAGGTCACCCCTAACAAGTGCAAAGAAGGTGATTTATCCTTAGATGTGAAACTAAACAAAACCGAAATATAACATATAACAGGTAGGGTACATTACACTATGTCGCCCCTCACAGAGAACCTTGGAAAATAATCCTATGTTTGTCTATATTGAAAAGTATAGTTCATTCACAGTTCTCTTTTTGTGTAGCCTTACTTATATTGGAGATAGAATCGATCCCTCACTTTTTGTTTGTATGCCCAGCCTACAAAGCGCCCCGCTGCAGGTGGCTCCAGGTGGCTTAAACCACTGTGTAGGGAGCTGGGCACTCGACAATGTAGCGTGGCCCTGCGAATTTTAAGTTCAGATACTCGGCTGCTTTTTGTTTGTGGCTTAGCCAAATATTTAAGCTGGGCATGGTGTATTAGGACAAAATGGCTTTCACTAATTGTTTAATTATGGTCTCTGTGATTCGACCTTTTTAGTCATTTATCGTCTATGTTTTTATAGATTTTAACTCTGTAATGTATTTTACTTCTGTAAAGCTTTTAAAGATATTTTTTATCGAAATAAAGCCACTTTGACTGACTGGCTATACAGATAGGCTCATGCGAAGAGGGGATAATTGACAATTCCATAAATCAACCCTTATGCGTTAGTGTGGAGATGTGATCATCTCCGGTTGACCCCATGCATATGTATTTAAAAAAAAGGGGGAGAAAGATAAAAGTGCTGAGTGATAGTGGTATTTCCATCTCCTAGCCCAAGTGGGTTAAAATATCGGCTGCAAAGCTGTGCTCCCATCTTGTAAGTTATAGATATTGATGCTCAAATGGTATACCCCACAAGAGAGCCTTCCTGTGGTCCTCCATCCATCTGAGCTACTCAGCACTGATTAGTGTCATATTACCCAGTCCAGCAAGTGTCTATCAGCCTATGTGAGTGGTCAATTCCTCCCCTCCGTTAAGGTCGTTCAAAACTTTCATATCGAGATCCACTATATATCTTGATTCAAGGGTGCACAAAAGTTTCTCCCTGTCACCCCCTCGGGGATATATTATTATCTCTGTCTATTCCAAAGGAACTCAAAAGACTGCTACTACTCTCATGCTGTTAATAAAAAATTTCTTGCCACGGGATAATTAAAATCCCTGCTCGTTATGGCACACACATTTTGTAAGATTCTGAGTTTAAGTTGTAATTTCGTACTCCCAACATATCTAAGGCCACAGGGGCACTCTAAGACATATGTAACAAAGTGACTGGTACAGGTAAGTAACTTGTTGATAGTCCTCATCCTACCCTGCTCATCTCTGTAACTGTTGCCATTTTTGCTATTTTTTCAAGCTTTGCAAGAATGGCATTTTATAAAGCCCTTATTGGAATTCAACCAAGTGCCTGTACTAATGTCCTGCTGATAGCTATGGACCAGCCGGTCCCTTAGCAAGCTTGATTTTCTATAGGTGATACATGGTTTTTCACCCACATATTTCCCTATCACTGGATCAGTTTTTAATAGACTCCAATGTTGTTTTATCAGTTTGTCAATTTGACTTGATCTTTTATTGTATGTGGGGCATTGGTATCCTCCTTCTTTTCTTTTTTTTTTTTGAATAAGAGTTTATTTTGTGTACTGCTAGTCAATTTCATTCTGGTCCCACCGAGAACATTAAAAATACATGAAGCGCGGTCTCCCATGCTTTGTTTTCTATAAGACCTCGGGTGACCCAGGTCCCGGGAGCAATGCTCTATTAATTAGCGGGGGCCCATGGGGGCCCCAACAGCCCTGGCGACTGCCACTCTCCCAGGTTTAGATAATGGTATGCGGGGGGCACCCAGCTCCCCACAGACCAGGGGACCGCCACCTCCCCGCCACATTTACATTTCTGTGTGTGGGCTTCATGGGCCCCCCAAGCCCCGAGGACCACTACCTCCCCGGGGCTTTGATTAATTATTTGTGGTGGGCCTCGCAGCCTTCCCCAAGCCTCGGGGACCACCACCTCCCTGGGGCTATTTTGACTAAGGGAGGGGGGCCGCACGGCCCCCTTCCTGGAGCCCTTGATGGCCCTGTGGTCCGCCACCCCCCAAGGCTGGCTCCTGCAATGTCCCAGGCTGTCCACCCTGGGACATTGCCGTTTGCTATGGCAGGGCAGGAGCATGGCTCTTGGAAGTGAAGCAGAATTGCTTTTGGGCAAGGGGAGCTGCATGTTAGCAGCTCCCTTTGCTCAAAAGCAATGCCAGCTCCTGTAGGAGGCAGGGAGCCGGCAGGGACCGTGGAGACATTGGGGCTCCCCTCACGGTCCCCAATGCTGAGGCCAGGCCCCGACTGTGGTCCCCGGGGCAGAAAGTGGCCCTGGGAAGGAGGGTCATGTGGCCCCCTTCCATATATTTGTTTTATTAGAAAAGAGGCAATACACCAGGGGATGGGGTCCCCGGGGCCAATATTGGCCTGAGGAGGGGGGCCCCACGGTCCCCCTTCATATTTGTTTTTAAAAACAAATGGTGGACGGCCCCGTGGGGCCCCAACGTGGCTCTCAGCATGACGCCCCATGTAACGTTGTGTTGGATTTGTGAATTCACCTTAAATAATTAATTAAGTAGTATGTAATTTAGGAGGTACTGTTGTATTTGTGAAGTTATTTTAAATGTGACTGCCAACACTCCAAACCAGAGTGTGTGTCGGCAGCTATTTTGTGACTCGGTAGAGGCATATCAAAAAAAGTAGAAAACGGTTGTAAATGTAGGAAAGGGGTCTGGGTAGAAACACACTGATCTCCTAGGGCTGGTCAGGGGGTTCCACATGTAGCCGCAGGGCCAAACAAAGCATTTTTTTAGTTTTTTCTGCAGAAGTCTCGCTAAGTGCGCAAATCTTGCCGAGAACATTTTAAAAAATGAAGCGCGGTCTCCCGCGCTTCGTTTTCTATAAGCCCCCAGGTGGGCCAGGTCCTGGGGGCAATGCTCAAATTATTAGCGGGGGCCCCCATGGCCCCGGGGGCAGCCACCTCCCCAGGGCTTAGATAATGTTATGCGGGGGCACACAGCACCCCACAGCCCCGGGGACTGCCACCTCCCTGGGGCATTTACATTTTTGTGTGGGGGCCTTGCAGGCCCCCAAGCCCCGGGGACCACCACCTCCCCAGGGCTTTGATTAATTATTTGTGCGGGGCCTCGCAGGCCCCCCAAGCCCCAGGGACCACCAAGTCCCTGGGGCTATTTTGAATAAGGGAGGGGGGCTGTGTGGCCCCCCTCCTGGAGCCCTCGATGACCCTGGGGGCCACAACCCCACAAGGCCGGCTCCTGCAATATCCCAGGGTGCCCACCCCAGGGAATTGCCGTTTGCTATGGCAGGGCGGGAGCACGGTTCTTGCCCTACCATAGCAAACATTGCTTTGATTCTTAGAAGCGAGAGCAGGAAACCAGCTCTCGCTTCCAAGAAGCAAAGCAGAACTGATTTTGGACAAGGGGCGCTGCATGTTAGCAGCTCACCTTGCTCAAAAGCAATACCTGCTCCTGCAGGAGGCAGGGAGCCGGCAGGGACCATGTGGGCATTGGGGCTCCCCCCACAGTCCCCAATTCAGAGGCCAGGCCCCAGGGATGGGGTCCCCAGGGCCAAAATGGGCCCAGGAAGGGGGGCCATTTGCCCCCTCTTCCGTATATTTTTTTATTAGAAAAGAGACAATGCCCCGGAGGATGGCGTCGCTGGGGCCATTATTGGCCTGAGGAGGGGGGCCACGTGGTCCCCTACTTATTTTTGTTTTTAAAACAAATGGTGGCAGGCCCCGGTGGATGGGGTCCCCGGGGCTAATAGCGAATAATGGAAGTGGGGCATTTTGTTTTCCTTTGAGTTTGGGGTTGTGACCCCAATGCAGCTCTCAGTACGGCCTCTCATGTAACGTCGCGTTGCATTCGCAAATTCACCTTACATAAATAATTAAGTAGTATATAATTTAGAAGGTACTGTTGTATTTGTGAAGTTGTTTTAAAGAGTTACTGTGATTGAAGTTAATGACAAGATTCATAGAGTTGTTAAAAATATATCAAATTAAAAATGAATAGTTAAACTTGAAAAGTGTATTGTGTTGTAGTACATTGAATTCATGCTTTTGCAGATTTGCGTCGGGTGCGCGAATCCACAAATAATAAAAAAAAATATGTATGTGTAACAAAAAAAATTATATTCACTATTATATTATAGAGTGGCTCTAAAAAGAGCCCTTGTTGTCATTATGAGTTTCTTGTAGCTACATGTAAATGAGGATACACAGCTTTAGGTTGTTGAGAAAGACTCTGTTTCCTTGATCTGTGAAGTGTACTACATTATTTCTGTAGATGTCATCCATATCAAAACGTAGATTGTTGTTATAGATGGAACCCATCCTATGGTCTCTGAGGTAAGCAGAAACAGCTTTTTTGACATTTTTTCTAGCTTTCTCAATCTGTGGACAGGATTAATTTGACCACTTCCATTTCTGTCTTTGGCATATATTGGAGTATACAAAGGCAGTTTGCGTTAAAAGCAACATAATTTGTGCAAAGGTGTCCTTCATTAGCATTTCCAGACATACCCCCAGTCAATGTGCCTAGGTCATTGCCACCACAGTGCACAATTATGAGGTCAGGGGTTGGAGGTGCAAAAAGGTTTTAAGCAAAGGCATCAATTGATGCCACTTTAATCCTCTCTGAGCAATCCATTTAATATCCACTTTTTGCAAAGCTAGGTCTTTGTCAATACCTCTGTGTTTAGCACACCTTTTGCACCAGAAAACATCGATGTGTCCAACAATCTGTACTGTAAGCATCTTTAAGGGATGTCTGGAAGTATTGAAAAGATGTCTGGAGCTGAGGTAGTCAGTTGGTAGAATGAGAGGTATCTAAAATGGTGGGCAAGATGCTGTTAACAAAGTAGAGAATTGATTGGCTGTTTAAGAACATTGTACACTCAAAAATAGGATGCATGTTACTTACTTTGAAAAGCATGTTCGTTATTGGTTAGTAAAAAATGTTTGAAAGGTACAGTAGATAGGATAAGCTCATACTAAGCAAAAGTCAACCACACCTGCTGCTTGTATTAGTAACGTTGTGTGTTGAACTTGAAAATATGGTGAACTTGTGACCTGTTTGTTCAGTTGAATGTTCCATGAACTGTTACTATGGAAACTGGCATTAATCGCTTCCATGCAGCGCACATTTCCCCGCTGTGCGGGGAATTCTACGCGAGCGCAAATCGGATGCCCACCGTGGCGTCAGACGGCCGGGGGCCGTCCGACGCATGGAAGAGGTTAAGCAGGATGGAGGAAGGGTCGAAACTTAAGTGTGGACTTAAAATGTGAAATTGTAATTTATATATAAGTGATATGTTGTTAAAGTAAAATTTCCCAAAACAGTACTATCTTTAGAAGTGGTGTGTTGTTAAAAAATAGTGGTATTTTCATTTGTAATATATTTTTGAACTCCCGTATGGATTTACGGCTCCATCACGTTGGTGCACGGTGGAGTTGTGACTCCAAATAATTCCAGAACCAGTTTGGGCACTTTTAGAAGTCAGTTGGTAAGAGTTAATAAGTCTAACCAATAGAAATGTGTTTTATAATTTGAAATAATGTAGGAAGCAATGTGATTTGTCAGTTACATTTATTTGTGTGGAGAAAGAGAGGGAAAGTTTGCCATTACTGATTATACCTTGCTGAGAGTGGTGCATTACATTGATTGTGTGCATATGAAAATTGTAATATTTTAAATTCTACAAATCTTTTTGGAAGGTGAGGTATACATTTGTGAGGTGGATTATGTAATATGTTTATTTTTAATCTTTTAAAATTATTGATGAACTTTGATGTTTGAAATATATTAATAAATGTAGAGATGTGTTTTGTAGTTTGTTTTATTGTAGGTAAATGTTGTTTGAAATAGATTTTGTATGGTAATATGTGTATATTGGAAGATGGATTAGTGATTATGGTAGTTTGTTTTAGTGTGTGGATATCTACATTTGTAGTGTACCGCATAATTTTAGGTGTTGCTTTAAAATTTGAGGTGGAGTCTGTCAAGTTTTAAGGTGTGCATGGACTTCTGTCTCAAGGATGTCTCTACTTGTATATGTATTTTCATATGTCTTATACATTTGAAGGTGCATGATGTATAACAAAGAGGTGTTGCTGCTCTTTATGTGGTAGGCTCAAGACTGTGAGTAGTAGTGGAATGGTGAAGGTGCAGCATAATAGTGTGGTTTGAAAGATGTTGACATAAGGTATTAGTGATTAGGCTTCTTTTTTAAGTTTCTAGAGAGGTACTGTTGAAATATACCACATAATTTTTGGTGTTTGCGTGAAATTGGAAGTTTGTTCTGTGGAGTTTTTAGGTTTGGGTAGTGTTATGGTACAGACATATTCATGTATGCTTTTATGAATATGGTGAGACTTTTAGTAAAGACATGTGAAGCTTTCATGCTTTGCATTTGGGTAGGTGTAACATTATAAGTAAGGCTCCTGTTTTCCGTTTTTGCTGATTTTTACAGATAAATACAGACAGAAAACATTCATTTTCTTATCTGTATTTATTTTTTAATGTGGATAAATATGGAAATTGGATTGCTTTTTGAGTACTTCTAAATACTGTCTGCCATGACTGCCAGGCCAATAATACCATAAAACCGGGAGCCCTAATTATAAGTAGTTGTAGAATGGTAAAGCAGGAGCCCAAAAGGGAAGTTTGAGATGTTTGTAGAGATGTTATTTATTAGAGTCATTTGTATGATGTGTGGAAAGGTATATTTCATTTATACCGCATAATGTTCAGCGCCTGTTTGAAAATTGAAGTGTAGTCTGTGAAGTTTTGAGCCGTGGATGGTGTTGTGTCTGAGATATGTGTCTACTTGCACCTATACTATGGTACGTGTTATGCGTCTGAAGATGATAGATGTATAAAACACAATTATACATTTATCTGTGTCTTACTTTTATAGATGATGCTGCTAGCAAAAGGTACAGACATGCATACATGGTATTAAAATATGGATCATCAAAGATAAGTGAAGGGTTGCTTTGCTGTTAGATATGCTCAATACCTGATTAGTACTAGAATAGTGACGCAGTAGTATTAGAAAAGTGATGTTTAAGATATGTTGGGAGAGGAATTATTCATTATGGTACTTTATAAGAGTCTGTGTAAAAGTTCACTTGAAATTAGCCGCATAAATCTAGTTGTGTTTGAAATGTTAAGTGTAGTTTGTCAAGTTTTAAGGCCTTTATGGTCTTGGGAGTGAGGTTATGTTTCTACTTGCACATGTATTCTAATATGTGTAATGCTTTTGGCAATAGGTATAGATAGAAGCATGCATGCTTTTAGCAATAAGGTTAGAGTTATGGGAGAGACATGTGACAGGTTGCTCCTTTATGTTTCACTAAGTCCAATATTCGTAGAATGGTGAAGCTGTAGAATAAAATGGAGTTTTAAAACATGTTTGCATAAGGGATTACTGATTAGGCTACTTTCTATGAGTCTGGGGAAAGGTACACTTGAAATACACTGCAGAAATGTAGGTGTGTTTTTGAAATGTAAAGTTCAGTCTATTTGTATATTTCTATTATATATGATGATGATTTCAAAAGGTAGACATATATGCATATGCATGTATAGTTTCAGGAATATGGTGAGATGTATAACAGACTCATGTGTAGCATTTATGCTTTAATATGAGTACACCCAACACCCTGAGTAGTTACAGAATTTTGAAGCTGCAGTACAAAAGTGTACACCATGTCATAAACTTGACTTTTGTCCTGCAGTTTCAGTATTCTGCTACTACTCAGGATGTTGCACTTCTCCAATCACTCAGGCACTACTGCAGTACTACTCCAATCACCAAGGCAGTACAAATACACTTATAAAATCACCCAGGCACTTCCTATGTACTCCTGAAATCTCCCAGATATTACTCCTGCAAATATGGAATCACCAGACACTACCTATGTACTCCTCTAATCCCCCAAACATTACTCCTGCAATACGCAACCACCAATGCATCTGTTATACACTGGTTTAATCACGTAGGCATACCCTTGCACTCCTCCAATCACCCTGTCAGGATCTATGCACTCCTCCAATCACTTATCCAGTGCCTATGCACTTATAAAATAACCAAGGCACTACCTTTACACTTTTGCAATCACTGAGGCACTACCACAGTATTACTCTAATCACCCAGGCAGTACCCATGCACTTATAAAATCACCCAGGCACTTTCTATGTACTCCTGTAGTCTGCCAGATATTACCTCTGAACTCATGCAATCACCAATGCATTAGCTATACACTGGTTCAATCACCCAGGCAATACCCTTGCACTCCTCCAAATACCTTCTGGATCTATGCACTCCTCCAATCACTTAGCCAGTGCGCATGCACTTATAAAATCACCCAGGCACTACCTTTACACTCCTCCAATCACTGAGGCACTACCACAATAGTACTCTAATCAGCTAGGCAGTATCAATGCAGGTAAAAAATCACCCAGGCACTTCCTTTGTACTCTTATAATCCCCCAGACATTATCCCTTAACTCATACAATCACCCAAACATAACCTATGTGCTCCTCTAATCCCCTAGACATTACCTCTGCAGTCATTCACTCACCAATGCATTGGCTATACACTGGTTCAATTACCCAGGCAATACTTTGCATTCCTCCAATCACCCTGTCAGGATCAACACACTCCTCCAATCAATTATCCAGTGCCCATGCACTTATAAAATCACACAGGCACTATCTTTGCACTCCTCTAATTACTCAGGCATTCCCTCAGTACTCCTGCAATCACCCACGCAGTACTCATGCAGTTATAAAATCACCCACTCACTTGCTATTTACTCTAGTAATCCCTCAGATATTAACCCTGTAGTCATGGCATCACCCAGGCACTAGTTATGTACTACCCTTGGAGTCATAGAATAAAGCAGTGTCTACCTATGCACTCATGTAATTACCTGCACACTACCCTTGTAGAATCACCCACGCCCTACTGTTGCACTCATCTATTCACCTAGACACTACTCAGTGACTCATCTATGCCTTCAGGTGCTATTTATACACTTATCCATGCACTCAACCTTAATGTGTGCACTCATGTGATTAGCCAGTCACTATCCATCTTCTCCTGTAATTACCCAGCGAGTACCTTTGAAGTCATACAATCACCCAAGCACTACCCATGGAGTTTTGCAATCACTCATGCAGATCTATTACAAGTAGGGGTGGGTGGACTTTGCGTAGTCGCGCTACGCAAAGCTCCGCGAAATGGTAAAAAATCTCCGCGAGCACGCAAAAGTTCCGCGAACATGCGGAATTGCTTGTTCTGCCCGTTCGCGATGCTTTTTTCGTGTTCGCGAACACTGTTTGCGTGCTTGGGGAGAAATATCTCGCAAACATGCATTTTGAAAGCACGAACAAGCAAAAAATTCCACGAAGCAGTGGATCACAGAATTTTTGGCAGTTCCGTGTTCTCTGTGGAACGCGAAATTACCCATATTCCACGAGCGGAACGGAATTTACCGCCCAGGCCTAATTACAAGTCTCCGTTTCTAGGTTTCACTATATTTCAGAAATATTGTATATATATTTCTTTTAGATACAATGATGATTTGAAAACATAGAGACATATGTATGCAAGCTTTTAACAATATGGAAAGACTTATAGTTGAGTCATATAATAGTCTTCTGTTTTATGTTTGGCTAGGCCCAACCCTCATGTAGTTATAAAAACACCATTGTACTACCCATGCAGTCTTCCAATGATCCAGTCACTACATATGCAGTGCTGTAATCACTCAGACATTACTCCTGCACTCATGAAAACATCCAGGCAGTACCTATGCACTCATACAATCACTAAGGTATTACTCATGAACTCTTTGAATCATGTAGCCACTACTTATACACTTATATAAACACTCAGGCACTAAGGTTGTACTCTTTCAATCACAGAGGCACTAGCCTTGTACTTATGTAATCACTCAGTCAGTATTCATGGTGTTATGAAATCACCCAGGCACTACCTTTGCACTCATTTATTCACTCAAGCGTTACCTCAGTAGTCCTGCAATCACTCAAGAAGTACCCATGCACTTTTAAAATCACCCAGTCACTCTCTATGTAGTCATGTAAATCCCCAGATATTTCCCCTGTAGTCATGAAATCACCCAGGCGTTACCTATGTACTCCTTTAATCCCCCAGACGTTACCCCTGCACTCATGCAATCACTAATGCATTAGCTATACAGTGCTTCAATCACCTAGGCACTATCATTGCATTCTTTCAATCACGCAGGCACTACTCTTGTACTTATGTAATCACCAAGCCAGTACTCATGGACTTATAAAATCGCCAGTACTCATGGACTTATAAAATCACCCAGGCACTACCTTTGCATTCATGTAATCACTCAGGCAGCACCTTAGTACTTCTGTACTCACCCAGGCAGAACTCATGGACTTATAAAATCACCCACTCACTTCCTATGTACTCCAGTAACTCCCGGATATTACCCCTGTAGTCATGGAATCACGCAGGTACTACTTATATACTACCTTTGTAGTCATAGAATCATGCAGTGTCTACCTATGCACTTATGTAATAACCCACACAGTACCCTTGCAGTCATAGAATCACCTAGGCCCTACTGTTGAATTCATTTATTCACTTAGGCACTACTCAATGTCTCATCTATGCATTCAGGTGCTATTTATACACTTGTCCATGCACTCAACCTCTATGTGTGCAGTCATGCAATTAGCCAGTCACTGTCAATCTTCTCCTGCAATTACCCAGCGACTACCTTTGGAGTCATACAATCACCCAAGCACTAGGCACGGAGTTATGCAATCACTCAAGCTGATCTATTACGTCTCAGTTTCTAGGTTTCACTATATTCCAGAAATATTGTATATAGATATTTCTTTTATATATGATGATAATTTGAAAAGGTAGAGGAATGTGTATGCATGCTTTTAACAATATGGAGAGACTTATGGTTGAGTCATGTAATAGTGTGCTGCTTTATATTTGCTAGGCCCAACACTCATGCTGTTATAAAAACACCCAAGTACTACCCAAGCAGCCTTCCAGCCATCCAGTCACTACATATGCAGTGCTGTAATGACTCAGGCATTACTCCTGCACTCATACAGACATCCAGGCACTACCTATGCACTCATATAATCACCAAGGTATTACCCATGTACTCTTTGAATCATGTAGCCACTACTCATTCACTTATATAATCACTCAGGGGCTTATTTACAGAACTAATCTGAGATAAAATCCTAAACTTGCTACTTTTGGTATTCACGGAAGGCATTTAGTAGTAGTAACATTAGGACTCCTAACTTTACTACTCCTAAATGCCTTCTGTGAATACCAAAATCCCCCAGACTTTACCCATGTACTCATGCAATCACCAATGCTTTAGCTATACAGTGCTTCAATCACCCAGGCACTGTCCTTGCACTCTTTCAATCACGCAGGCACAACTTTTGTAGTCATGTAATCACTCACCCAGTACTCATGCACTTATAAAATCACCCAGGCACTACCTTTGCACTCCTGTAATCACTCAGGCAGTACCTTAGTACTTCTGTAAGCACCCAGGCAGTACTCATGGACTTATAAAATCACCCACTCACTTCCTATGTACTCAGTAGTCCCCAGATATTACTACTGCAGTCATGCAATCACCCAGGCACTACTTATGTACTACTCTTGCAGTCATGCCATCATGCAGGCTGTACCCATGAACCCATGTAATAACCCAGGCACTACCCTTGCAGTTGTAGAATCATCCAGGTCCTACTGTTGCACTCATCTATTAACCTAGGCAATACTCAATGAGTCATCTGTACCTTGGGTGCTATTCATACACTTATCCATGCACTCAATGTTGATGTGTGCACTCATGCAATTAGCCAGTCACTATCCATCTTCTCCAACAATTACCCTGGGACTACCCTTGCACGCATTCAATCACCCAAGCACTACCCATGAAGTTATGCAATCAGTCAGGCAGCTCTATTACATGTTTCAGTTGTACGTTTCACTATATTCCTGAAATATTGTATACATATTTCCTTTGGATACTATGATGATTTAAAAATGTAGAGACATATGTATTCATGCTTTTAACAATATGGAGAGACTTATAGTTGAGTCAAGTAATAGTCTTCTGCTTTATATTTGGCTAGGCCTAACACTCATGCAGTTATAAAAACACCCATGTGCTACCCACACAGACTTCCAATGATCTAATCACTACATATGCAGTGCTGTAAATTACTCAGGCATTACTCCTGCACTCATGCAAACATCCAGGCGCTACCTATGCACTCATACACTCACCAAGGTATTATCCATGCACTCTTCGAATCATGTAGCCACTACTCATGCACTTATATAATCACTCAGGCACTAACATTGCAGTCCTTCAATCATATAGGCACTACTCTTGTACTTATGTAATCACTCAACCAGTAGGCATGCTGTTATGAAGTCACTCAGGCACTACCTCATTACTCCTGCAATCACCAAAGCATTACTCATGCACTTATAAAATCACTCACCCACTTGCTATGTACTCCAGTAATCAACCAGATATTACCCCTGTAGTCATGGAATCACACAGGCACTACTTATGTACTACCTTTGCAGTAATAGAATCACGCAGTGTCTACCTATGCAGTCATGTAATAACCCACACACTACCCTTGCAGTCATAGAATCACCCTACTGTTGCATTTATCTATTCACCTAGACACTACTCAATGGCTCATCTATGCCGTCAGGTGCTACTAATACACTTATCCATGCACTCAACCTCTATGTGTGCACTCATGAATTAGCCGTTCACTATCCATCTTCTCCTGCAATTTATTTAGCAACTACCTTTGGAGTCATACAATCATCCAAACACTACGCATGGAGTTATGCAATCACTCAGGCAGATCTATTACATGTCTCAGTTTTCTAGGTTTCACTATATTTCAGAAATATTGTATACATATTGCATACATATTTCTTTTAGATATGATGATGATTTGAAACGGTAGAGAAGGATGTATGCATGCTTGTAACAATCAAGCCTGTGCGTAGTGGGCCTAGTGGGGCTACGTGGAGCAGCACGTAGTGTGCCCAAATCTACGCACACTCGCGCACTCCGCATAGCCCCACTACGCGCCGCCCACCTCCCGCCCGCCCTCCTTTTAAAATTATGTAAACTATGATAAAAACATTAAATATAATGCCTTACCTGCAGTGCATGCGCATTATTTGTGAGAAATGCGCAAGCGCGGGCGTCCGCGCATGCGCATTTGTGTAAAGAAGTTGTCAACTAGAAAGAGGGAGCCCCGGAGACGCCGCGCTGCAAGTAAGGCATTATTATTTAATGTTTCTATTATAGTTTACATAATTTTAAAAGGAGGGTGGGCGGGAGGCGGGTGGAGAGCGGCAGGCAGCTCTGCTTCACCCTGGCGTGTGCGTAGCGCTGCCTGCTATGCCTACTTCGAAAACTGCGAAGCAGGCAGCGCTACGTACACTCCGTGGGCGAAGCGGAGTACTACACCCGGGGTTAGTAACAATAAGGAGAGACTTATGGTTGAGTCATGTAATAGTCTGCTGCTTTATATTTGGCTAGGCCCAACACTCATGCAATTATAAAAACACCCACTCATTTGCTATGCACTCTAGTAATCCTCTAGATATTACCCCTTCAGTCATGCAATTTAGATATTCACCATAATTATTAAGAAATATTCAGTATGACAAGAAAAGTTGAAAAGAAAAGACAACAAAGAAAACAGAACTATTTAAAGGATAGAGAAAAACTGAAAGTAGATGAGGTACAACATGTGACGTTGAAGAAAAAGTCTTCTGGTAAGAGAACAAAATATTCTGTTAAAAGTCTTTTAAAAATGCAATCCATTTTCAAAATGGGGAAAAGAGAAAGAAAAGTACTACAAGCAATCAGAAGGAAAAGAAAAAAGGACAAATTATTGCAAAATCAAGTTATAGGAAAACAATCCATGTTGAAAAAAAGGATGAACGAATATAAAGACATTAGGAAGAGAATGTATCAAAGTAGAGTACTACAAAATGTATTGAAAGATTGCAAAAATATGAAAGAAGATCAGCCTTTTGTCAAGAAGAAAGAACAGATTGAAAATGTAGTCGAAAAGCCTTTTGAATTGAAAAGAAGATTGTTTATAATAGTACTGAAGAGAATGAAGACATTGAAAAAAACAATGCACTTTATAAAGGTGAAAAGTAAAAGAAGAAGACTAGTTAATAGAACTAACTTTTGCAAAACAAATTCCGGTGAATGGAAGCACACTTCTAGTACTGAATCTTTTTTTAATGAAGGAAGCTATTTTCAACATAATACATTAGTTCATGCAGTTGATACCAGAGCTTGTTGTTGTGAGGTTAAAAACGGCTGTCCAATTGAAAAAGAAAAGATGGTTCCTAGAAATGTGGAAGAAGTAATAGCTAAAGAAGTTCAAGGGAGACATACACAAGCTCCAGTGTATAAGTGGGATTGTAGTAGTATTTGTAGTATACAACAGGAATCTATTGATATATTACGAGATTTCTTACGAGATTATTGTAATAAAAGTGTTAAACAGAAGATTAAGATAATGCAAGGACTAGATCCTTGTAAAGTGAGAAAATATACTAGCTTGCAGGGTCATTCCCTGGCTTGTCTTTCTAGAATAGTGTGTCAAAGTACTTTTCATCATTTAAGAATGTTAGCAGTACCTCATTCAGAAATGCAGAAGTTAGTAAGAAGATTGTACTATTTAAAAGTCCTGCATTATCGTTAAGTGAAATAAACACAGCTCTTTTGCATGGTTCAGTATTGGATGTAAAACAAAGTTTCTGATGATATACAGTTTTGTTTCTTTGGTCCTCAAGAGGAGTGTAGAGAAAGTGAGAGTTTCATAAATGTAGGTGTTGAAGAAGAGGTGGAAGATAGTACTACTGAGAAGTTTGCAGAAGAAATTTCAAAGTTTAAGGTAATTTCTTGTAAAAAACCAAACTGTGTTTGTATTTGTTGTCGACGTACTTACTATAGAACTCAAACTAGGAAGGTTGATGTGTATTTAAAAAGTGAAAAGGAAAACAATGATAAGTGGGAGCAATTTTGTTCTTATTTGTTGGTGGAAGGTCATTTTCAGTTGGGTAGTGAGCAACATATTTGTAAATATTGTTACAACAAATTAGAAGAGAACAATATGCCAGCTAGAGCTGTACAAAATAACCTAGAGTTGATAGCTATTCCTTCGGAACTGGTAGATTTAAATACGTATGAGTCTATTCTTATTCAATCTGTGCACCCGTTTCAGGCTATAGTTCATATGGAGCCTAAAACAGAGGTTTAAAAGGAAGAGTTGTGTATTTACCTTTAGAGTTTAAGAAAAATATTGAAACTGCTGGTGTAGAGAGAGAGGAAAGTGAACCTGTAGTTACTCTAGTTAATGGTGTACCAACAAAGAGTTGGAAAATATGGCAAGAGTTAGTAGATGTCACCAAACTTCAAAAGGCTACATTATGTCTTATACAAAACAATATTTAATATAAAAATGTATATGTGGAAGAACAAGAAATATCTTTAGAAGATGATAGAGAAATTTTAACTGGCCAAATTGAAAAAGTGGTCAACTCTAGGAGTGAAGAAATTTAAGAACATTACAGTATATATCCTCTACATTCAAAAGTAGTGATTGGAAACACTATTGAATTATTCCAAATGAAGAAAGGGAAGGGAACTCACATGAGTGTTTGGGAAAAAAGTTTAGAAGCTCGTTGTTTTCCACAGCTCTTCCCCACTGGAAAAGGTGGATGATATGATGAACGACCAGCACAGATTCCAGCTTCAAAATATCGTACAACAAGATTGCACTCAGAAGATCCAAGATTTCGGCAGAGTGTTCCATATTTATTTCATCTTCTGTTTGAAAGAGACTTGTCTGGACTTTCATATGCAGTGAACCACATAATAAAAACGGGAGTTCATCTTACACATGTTTCTGCAAAGGAATTCTTGGACAAAGTGCAACAAAGAGAAGATCATTTAGAATCTCAGTTAATTAATTTGATGACGTGTCAATGTGGTACTAAAGAGTATTGGTATTGTCGTCACGGAGAACCTAAAGATATGTTAAGAAACTTAGGAACCTCTACATGGTTTGTTACCCTTAGCTGTGCTGAACACGCATGGGACAATTTACTTGAATTTTTTCACGAGAAGCAAATTCAAATGTAAAAAAAATTGATTTGAAGACAGCTGGAGAACTGTGTTCATTGGATCCTGTAAATGTGTGCAGATACTTTAATCATAGGTTTCAAGCTATGATGTCTATTATCTGCAATAAATATAATCCACCTCTTGGATAAGTTGTTGATTTATTTTGGAGAAAGGAGTATCAAGTCAGAAGTGCTTCTTATATACACATGTTATTATGGATCAAGAATGCACCTACATTTTGAAACGATTCTGATGAAACTGTTTTGTCTTTTATTGAAGACTATGTTACCTGTGCCATTCCAAAAAAAGGAGGAAAAAAAAGCCTAAGACAACAAGTTTTATAGTTTCAAAGTTATCAATGTGGAAAGTATTGTCGAAGGAAATACAGATCAAAGAGAAACTTTTATACAAAAGGTCAATTTGGATTCCCACGTCCAGTAATTTCAAAAGGAAGAGTCAACAGTTTCATGTCAGCAGTAAGACATACTATAACTCGGAAATCTACGAAGAATACTTGCAACATTAAAAGAAGTGAATATTCAAAGTATATTAATGACTGCCATCCAGTGATTTTGACAATGTGGAATGCAAACCAGGATATCTAGTATGTTGCAGATAATTCGATTGCTGTTGCTCCTTATGTTACATCATATATTACCAAATCGGAAAAAATGGAGTTGAAAGAAATGTGGGAAGAAATTTCACAAGAGAAGACTCTTAGTAACAAATTGTACAGCTTTAGTTTGAAGATGCTTTCCCATCGACAGATTGGATTCTATGAATGTTCGGATCGGTTGACATCTGCAAGTTTGTATTCAAAGTCAAGAGGAATTATTTGCGAAGTCTAGGTCTTGCCGCAACAAGAAATCGAGTTTTGAAATCTCTACAAGAAATTGTATACTTAGCTTTGAATGAGGCGGAAAGTACAGATATTGTTAAAATAAATATGTTGGATACGTACTATCCCAAAAGGAGTCCACATCTGGAAAACATATGTCTCTGTGAAGTACTGCAACATTATAGTTTTAAGCAAAATGTTACAGAAATTATAAATGAAGAAACATATTCAGTAATTGGATATGATTGATGTTTGGTAAAACATGCCATAGGAAATCTTATTAATCACAGGAAACTCAGTTGTGATTCTCCAAATAAAAGGGAATTGTTCTATTTAGCACTTCTGCAACTCTTTAAGCCTTGGCGTACTGAAATGGAATTACTTGTAGATTTTGATGCTATGAAGATTATTTTAAAGCATGTAAAGATAGCATTGAATGTACAATTTTTTCAAAATTATCCACAAATGTTGAATGAAGAGATTGAACACGAAACTACTATTGCAGCTAAACTAGCTAGAGACAGTTCTCAAGATAGTCAAAGTTCTGCTCCACTAATTCAAGATCCACTAGGACAACCAATTCTTGAAAATGAAGCAGCAATAGCCATGAGTGAAGTAGAAACGGCAAAGCAACAAGCACAGCAGGATATTATTGAGCTGGAAAAGTTAGAAGAACAACTAAATATTTGACAGGAAGAAATATATCTACAAGTGACACAACAGATACAGCATGGTTAAACCAATTTGAATGTATATCAATGGGCAAGCTGACACAGGAAAATGTTTCTTAATTAAAGTTTTGACCTGTTATCTACACAAAACCACTGAATCACATTTATCTTGTGTTGTAGCTGCTCCAACTGGGTTAGCAGCTTATAACATTAAAGGGATTACATTACATAATTACTCATGCTACGAGTTGAACATGAAAATATATTGGAATATCAAAAGCTATCTGGAGAAGCTTGTTATGAACTTTCAAGAGTAGTCAAGACAATGGAACTTCTAATTAATGATGAGGTAAATATTGTGTCAAACTTAATGCTTGCCTTTGTACATTTAAGAATGCAACAGATTTTAAAAACAGATTATGATGTTCTATTTGGAGGAAAACATGTAACTATATGTGGCGACCTACTACAACTTACTCTTTTAAAAGGGCAACCTGTTTTTAAAACACTTGCCCATGAACACACTAGGAAATCTTTGGGAAGTATTGGAAATGTAAACATTTGGTCTCATTTTGAATATAAAGAACTTATTAGGAATAGCGACAAGCAAGTGATGAACATTATGGAAACATTCTTCAAGATACTAGAATTGGTGTTTTGAGTAAAGATGGTAAAAAGAAGCTTTACAAAGTCGGCTTTTAACAAAGTTGTTTGCAAATGAAAACATAGCACCTGATATAATGTACAAAAAAATTGGAGAAAAGAAGTCTATAGTTTGCCTAATGCCTACACTGCAAAAGTGTTCTACATTCAATCTAGAACTTTTGAAATTAGAAACCAATAGTGAAAATGGAAGCTATTTATAAAATGGAACACAGAGGAGTTACTATTCTTCTCACAGAGAAATTACAGTCAAAATTGGATTCTTTGGAAAAGTTGGTGTCTAAGACTGCAGGA
Organism: Triturus cristatus; assembly: GCF_964204655.1. NCBI lineage: Eukaryota > Metazoa > Chordata > Amphibia > Caudata > Salamandridae > Triturus > Triturus cristatus. The sequence goes on from NC_140589.1 coordinate 747,961,093, forward strand.
TTAGAAAAGACTTTCTATGTATGTGTAAATTGTCGGGTAATTTTACGCATAATTTGAATGTAGAAGAAGGTTTAGTTAATGGAGCAATGGGAAAAGTTGTTGGGTTTCTACATTTTAAGAACAGAGATGAAATTGAATTATTGAAGATTAAATTTGATTAGATTGAAGAGGTAAAACAGATTGGACATTGTGCTGTTAATTTTTTGCTTGTAAAAGACTTGTATGGTCGTAGAAAACAGTATCCTCTTTCTTAAGCATATGCTGTAACCATTCATAAATCTCAAGGTTTAAGTGTAGACAGTGCTTTGGTAATTATTGGAAGTACAGTGTTTAAAGCGGGCATGGCATGTGTTGCACTGTCTCGAGTAAGAACAGTAGCTGGTTTGTATTTGATGAGAAAAAGGTCAGTGCTGATGCTAATTGTGTAAGAGAGTATAATCGATTAAGAAGACTGTATGCTCCTAACTTAGGTGAATATCCCAAATATCAAAAACATGTAGTGTGTCCAAAACGAAAATATTACAAACATTCTAGTGAGGTTAAAAAAAAAGAAAACAATTAAGGAGAAAGATGATGCTGCAAAGAAAATGAAAATGGACACTGTTGATGATATTGTAGGATACCAGTTAGAAAACAGTTCAGGTATCAACTGCTATGCTAATGTAATTGTGAATGTTGTGTTTTATCCAAAAGAACTTCACCATGAAATTATGGAAAATCGAGAAAAAAGATGTTGTTCTTTATTACATTATATTTTTCAAAAGTTGGTAACTGATGGAACTAAAATCCATACTGCTTCTTGCATACGGCATCTTTTGGATATATATATACTGGTTCATTGCAATTTACACTTAATGTACAACAAGATGCACAAGAAATTCTTATGTTTATGCATGCAGTATTGGAAGATAAATGAATAGAAATTGAAAATTTGTTTGGACTAAGTTACAGATGGGATCATAAATGTGAAGAGTGTTCATTTTCTTCTACCGCTGAAATAGACACTGAACGATTCATATATTTGACAATACCATATTGCAAAACAGTGTCTTTTAACAAATTAGTAAAAACAGCTAATCAAGATATGAAATGTTCTCATTGCAAATCAGAAATGTTGTCAAAATTAATTATGGACAGATTTGGACAATATGTAATTTTAATGCTACAACGTTGTAGAGCAGATGGAAGAAAATTGGAAACCAAAATTAAAAATGTTGTGGCAAGTCAAGTATCAATTTCAGGAACAACTTTTAAAGCAATGGCAATTATTTTTCATGATGGACCTACTAAAACATCTGGACACTATACTGTGTATTTAAAGTGGAATAAAGGATGGACTCATTGTAATGATGCCCATTTAGAATTCAAATGTTGGTTGCCTTACAAATTCCCAAATTCATATCTAATATATTTGATGCCAAGGTTTTGAAAAGATCATTCGGCCTATTGGGAAGATGTGAACACAAATTAACGAGTTTACTATGGATATTTTTAATGCAAATGGTTTTGGAAACATTATTCGGCCTATTGGGAAGATGTGAACAATTACTGTTAAGATTATTGTTAGTGCTAAATCTTATTGCATTTGCAAAATTTCGTTTGAAAGAAAGTTTATATATTTGATCTTTATATTGTACGTGATGTAAATGGGGGTGCACATTTTACAAAATGTACTTGAAAGAAGTAGAAGATTTAATGTAGTTGAAGAATGTAATTTACAAACTGTAGATAGCTAAACAGATAGTTGCACTTGTTGTAAATATTTTCAATGCAGATTTGCTTTTTGTTAGACCCGGCCCTCGTAACATAGCCAGACCTGACCCCTGCACCTCACACCAGCCCCCGAGCCCACGGCCTAGCCGATCCTTCCCACCAGAACACACACACCCGACCCGGACTTCCCCCGTCCGTCGCCTTCCTCCTTTCGGCCACCCCGGCCCGCATGCCCACTTCATGCACCAAGATGGCTGCCCGGCCCCAGCGCGACCCTGGCCTAGAGGCGCCACTCCGGCTGGAGGACATCGCGCTCCCCTTGGGATGAGAAAGGGAGGAGCAGTTTCCATCACACCTCTGCGCTTCCCTGGGAAGGTGGGTTTCGATCGACCCGCCGGCCTCCCCGAGGGCTGGCTCCACGCCTGCTGGGTGTCTGGGACTCCTCCCGACCTGGCCCTGTAAGGATCAAAGGACAATGGCAGGAAACCCCAACAAGCGACCCCCAGGTGACAAGACCCCTGCCTACACAGACTCCGGACATCAAAGAGGAGTCGCCCTATAACAAGGGGTGCTCTGGGACTGTCCGGCAGATTCGCCTTGGAAATACCTGAGCCCTGCTGAGGGACTCGCGGCTCCCTGAAGATCGTAAGACCTCCGAACTTGTGCTTGAGCCCTGCTGAGTGACTCGCGGCTCCCTGAAGATCGTAAGACCTCCGAACTTGTACCTGAGCCCTGCTGAGCGACTCGCGGCTCCCACAGACTCTCTTGGTCCCGCCGGACCCCACGACGACCAGCGTATCCCCCAGCTCGAGGATTGTGAGCTGTGCGCTGGGTACGCTCCTGCATCTGATCCTTATCCCCAAAGACTGTCCTGCTACCTCCTAACCCCCCTCCAAGACTTTGTGAGCCCGCGCTCCACTTGTATATATTTGCCTTGCTGATCATAAAGATCCTACAACTCCGATCTGATAAAGATCTATTCTTAAGAACTCTCGGTGTGGTGTCTCATTGTCGTGTGGTGCCGAGTGTACGATCCTAGATACGAGATTTCTCCCCTGAGGAGTCTCTCGCCAGCGCCCGGCTACGATACCTCGAGGGTGGGTCTCAGGACCGTCAGGGCCCCCTCCGGGTCCCTCTGAGGTCGCCTTCTAACATTGGTGGCAAGCGACGGGATTCGGGCCCATAATCTAGAGATCGTACCGTGAACGGCTGACGCACTACCGACAAAGATGGCAGAAGGAAACGCCGTGGTTCTCACAGAAAACGACACCAGTACCGTGTTCCAGGTGGAACAGCTGGAAGAGTACACGCATAAAGAACTGAAGCAATTCTGTAAGGAACTCAGAATCGCTACCACTGGTCTCAACACCAAAGAAGATATGCAAAAGGCACTGAAAGCTTGGGTGGATTCTGGAGCCTCCCGCACAGAAGGAACAGGGGAGACCCACGACGAAGCTGGACCCTCCCAAGGAGAACGCAGCAGTAACCAGGTGCGAGGCTTCGTACCAGACGGGGGCCTATCCCCGGAGGAACTCGCAGACAGAGAAAGAAGTCGCCATCACAAACTCGAATTAGCCAAACTCAAAATTGAGGGCGAGTTGTAATTAGCCGAGAAAAAGCTAGCGGTGGAACAGCTGCGAGTGCAGGGAGAACTAGAAGAGAAGAAACTCCAACGGGAACACGAAGGAAGGAGACTTCAACTGGAACATGAACGCAGCTTGAAGGAAATGGAGCTGAAAGCAAAAAGCGAAGAAGCGCGGCCCCCGGGGAACCGAGAGGCGGCCTCCCCGGCGGAGCAGAAGGTCCACATTCCCAAGGATGTGGTCAAAGAATATTACAAAAACGATGACATTCAACAGTGGTTCCGAGCCTACGAGGTCGCCATGACCTCCCATCCGGTCCCGCAGAAGGATTGGGGGGCCGGGTTGTGGGGACGATTCCTGAGCGAAGGGAGAGACACCCTGCTCGACCTACCAACCTCCATGCAGACCTCCTATGACCACATGAAAGCGGCCCTCCTCACAAGGTACGGCCTCACCCCGGAGATGTACCGCCAGCGGTTCCGGGACTGCAGGAAGATCCCGGGTACCACCTGGGTGGAGTATGTGAATTTCTTCAGCCGCGCCTTCGATGGGTGGATCAAGGGCAGCAAGGTAAACACCCTGGAAGAACTAACAGACCTTATGTTGTGGGAACAGCTGGCTGCGAACTGCTTTGTGGAACTGCGCCAGCATCTGCTCGACAGCAAGCTCACGGATCCGAGAAAGCTGGCCGTCGAGGCGGATCGCTGGACCAACACCCGGGTCTCCCGGGGCCCTGTAGGAGAGTACCCCCGAGCCAGTCAGGGACCACCCCGCCAGAGAGGGGGGGGGAACCAGGGAGGGCAGAGAGAGTCCCAGTCTAGTCCCCCGAAGTCCCAACCTCCGCCTTTCCCGGCACCCCCACCAGCTGTATCCGGCCCCCCCCTGAGACGGGGGCACCGGGTGACCATCACTTGTTTCCGTTGCCAGAAACCCGGGCATTACGCCAACGACCCTGAATGCCCCATGGCCCCACACACCACCCAGGCAGCACCCCCCGCTAGACAGATAGCCAGTGTAGCACTGGGGGAGGAGGTTGAGGAGACCGAAGAGTGGGAACCCGCAGCCATGGCCCTAGTATCCTTAGGAGATAGAGAAATGGTCTCTGGAAGCCTCCTGCCCTCCAACACGAAGAAATATGGGCAGCTCATAACGATCAATGGCCACCAAGTAGAAGCCCTCCGTGACACCGGGGCCAGCATCACCGGTGTCCTCAGTCATTTAGTCCACGAAGACCAGGTCCTCCCCAACGTCTTTTGCCCGGTCATTTCCACCGACAACACGGAAAGCCTATGTAAGGTAGCCCTGGTGCCTTTTGAGTGGGGAGGGGTGGTCGGTACACTGAAAGTCGCAGTGAGAACCTCCCAGCCAGTCGACTGTCTCCTGGGGAACGACCTGGAAAGTTCCCCCTGGAAACAAGTCGAGCGCAAGACCCACCTAGGGATGATGGGTCTCCCTGAGTGGGTGTGCGCCACCACCCGATCCATGGCGGCCCGACTGACCCCCCTGGGGGAAGTTGACGACGCCCCGACCACTGAAGATAGGATGGTCCCCGCCGAGGGTCCCCACATCCCCCCACAGGAAGGGTCGGTCGCCAGTGACGAACCCCCACCTTCCGACTCCGCACAGGTCACCGAGTTAGGCGATCTGCCCGAATTGGCCCAGTGGAGCCACGAGGGGGGCCCCTCCCGAGAGGAGTTCTGCCGAGAGCAGGCTACCTGTCCTTCCTGGGTCGGACCCCGGCAGCAGGCAGAGGCCCAGGCCGCAGGCGACCAGACTGGGACGCACCGGGTGTATTGGTAGAATGACCTTTTGTACAGCGAGCAGAAGTTGGTGGAGCTAGGGTCCGGCCGGGTGCTGGTGGTACCCCTACGCTTCCGAAACCTCCTCCTGGGCTTGGCCCACGATGTTCCCCTCGCAGGCCACTTGGGCCAGGACAAAACCTACAGTCGCCTCGTGACTCACTTCTACTGGCCCAGAATGAAAGCAGATGTAGAAGCCCACTGCAAGTCCTGTCCCACGTGCCAGGCCAGTGGGAAGAGCGGGGGAAAGCGCAAGGCTCCCCTCCAACCCTTCCCTGTCGTCAGTACCCCTTTTGAGCGGGTCGGGATCGACATCGTGGGGCCGCTGGACCCCCAACCTCCCATGGGCACCGTTTTATCCTCGTCCTGGTGGATCATGCCACCCGATACCCCGAAGCCATCCCCCTGCGCACCGTCACAGCCCCCGTGGTGGGCCGGGCGTTGATGGGAATCTTCTCCCGCATGGGTTTTCCCCGCGAGGCCGTGAGCGATCGCGGTACCAACTTTATCTCCCGATACATGAAGTCCTTATGGCAACAATGCGGGGTGTCCTATAAATTCACCACCCCGTACCACCCCCAAGGGAACGGCCTGGTAGAGCGGTTTAACCGGACTCTGAAGGGGATGATCGCGGGCTTGGAAGAGCCCCTCCGGCGTAAGTGGGACGTCCTGCTCCCCTGCCTCCTATTCGCCTACCGAGAAGTTCCCCAGAAATCCTTGGGGTTCAGCCCCTTTGAGTTACTCTACGGACAACCCGTCAGGGGGCCCCTCAGCCTGGTCAAGAAAGGGTGGGAGGCGGTGCCCCGAGGCCCCCCCCGAGATGTGTTCCGTTACGTCCTGACCCTCCGAAACCAGACTAGGAAGTTCTGAGAGATGGCCGAGGCTAACCTGGAGGCAAGCCAGGAGGAGATGAAGCACTGGTACGACCAGAACGCCACTCTGGTCGAGTTTCAGCCGGGCCAGCAGGTATGGGTCATGGCCCCCGTGAAACCCTGCGCCCTCCAGGATAAATGGACCGGGCCCTTCAAAGTGGTTGAGCGGAAGAGCCAGGTCACGTACTTGGTGGACGTCCAGTCACCCCGGGACCCCCTCCGGGTCCTCCACGTGAACCGCCTCAAGCCCCACTTTGTGCGGACGGAGCTGAGCCTCCTACTGGCCACGGATGACGGGTCCGAGGAGGAGTCGGATCCTCTCCCTGATCTCCTGTGCACCAAAGAGAAGGACGGCTCCGTAGAGGGAGTGAACCTCTCCCCATCCCTCACTCCCCAGCAACGGGAGGATTGCCGCCAGCTCCTAGGGCAGTTTTCTGACCTCTTCTCCCTGGTCCCCAAGGTCACCGACTGGTGTGTCCATGACGTGGATACCGGGGACAGCCCACCGGTGAGACACCGAGCCTACCGAGTCCCTGATCGGGTCCGGTCCTGTATCCAAGCCGAGGTCTCGAAAATGTTGACCCTAGGAGTGATCGAACCCTCAGACAGCCCCTGAGCCAGCCCCGTGGTCCTGGTCCCAAAAGCAGCTGCCCCCGGTGTCGCCCCAGAACTCCGCTTCTGCGTGGACTACCGGGGACTCAATGAAGTCACCCGAGCAGATGCCCACCCCATTCCCGAGCCGACGAGCTCATTGACCGGCTCGGGGCTGCTCGGTTCCTCAGCACCTTCGATCTCACCTGCGGCTACTGGCAAATTGCGCTCACAGAAGGAGCCAAGGAGCGGTCCGCCTTCTCCACCCCGGATGGGCACTATCGCTTTCGCGTGATGCCCTTCGGGATGAAAAATGCCCCGGCCACCTTCCAGCGACTGGTAAATAGAGTCCTGGCCGGGCTGGATAAATTCAGTGCTGCATATCTCGACGATATCGCAGTTTTTAGCTCTGAACGGAGTGAGCACCTCCAGCACCTCCGGAGGGTGCTAACCGCCCTGCGCCAGGCAGGCCTCACCATGAAAGCCAGCAAGTACCAGATTGGGCAAGGTTCGGTAACCTACCTGGGGCACCAGGTCGGAAGCGGGCAGGTCGCCCCTCTACAGCCCAAAATCGACGCCATCCTAGCCTGGGAACCCCCTACTACCCAAACGGAGGTCCGAGCCTTTCTGGGCCTCACAGGCTACTACCGGAAATTCATCCGGAATTACGGCAGCCTGGTCGGTCCCCTCACGGGACTCACGTCCAAGAAACAGCCCAAGAAAGTGCAGTGGTCCCCTGCCTGCCAAGAGGCGTTCGATGCCCTGAAAGCGGCCATGTGCACTGCCCCCGTCCTCCAGGCCCCCGACTACTCCAAGGAGTTTGTGGTACAAACTGATGCCTCCGAGCATGGCATTGGGGCAGTCCTCTCCCAGGTGAATGACCAAGGCCTAGACCAGCCCGTAGCCTTCCTCAGCCGAAGGCTGTTGCCCAGAGAACAGAGATGGAGCACCATCGAGCACGAGGCGTTCGCCGTAGTCTGGGCCCTCAAGAAGTTACGCCCCTACCTGTTCGGCACCCATTTCAAGGTCCAAACCGACCATCGCCCCTTGCGATGGCTCATGCAGATGCGAGGAGAAAACCCCAAGCTACTGCGGTGGTCAATCTCCCTCCAGGGAATGGATTTCACCGTGGAACATCGCCCTGGTACGGACCACGCCAACGCCGATGGCCTCTCCCGGTTCTTCCGCCTCAGCGAAGAGAACCCCCAAGAGGATGGGTAGTTCTCTCCGGCTTTCAGCTGGGGGGGACGCGTGTTAGACCCGGCCATCGTAACATAGCCAGACCTGACCCCTGCACCTCACACCAGCCCCCAAGCCCACGGCCTAGCCGATCCTTCCCACCAGAACACACACACCCGACCCGGACTTCCCCCGTCCGTGGCCTTCCTCCTTTCGGCCACCCCGGGCCCGCGTGCCCACTTCATGCACCAAGATGGCCACCCGACCCCAGGGCGACCCTGGCCTAGAGGCGCCACTCCGGCTGGAGGACATTGCGCTCCCCTTGGGATGAGAAAGGGAGGAGCAGTTTCCATCACACCTCTGCGCTTCCCTGGGAAGGTGGGTTTCGATCGACCCGCCGGCCTCCCCGAGGGCTGGCTCCACGCCTGCTGGGTGTCTGGGACTCCTTCCGACCCGGCCCTGTAAGGATCAAAGGACAATGGCAGGAAACCCCAACAAGCGACCCCCAGGTGACAAGACCCCTGCCTACACAGACTCCGGACATCAAAGAGGAGTCGCCCTATAACAAGGGGTGCTCTGGGACTGTCCGGCAGATTCGCCTTGGAAATACCTGAGCCCTGCTGAGTGACTCACGGCTCCCTGAAGATCTTAAGACCTCCGAACTTGTGCTTGAGCCCTGCTGAGTGACTCGCGGCTCCCTGAAGATCGTAAGACCTCCGAACTTGTACCTGAGCCCTGCTGAGCGACTCGCGGCTCCCACAGACTCTCTTGGTCCCGCCGGACCCCACGACGACCAGCGTATCCCCCAGCTCGAGGATTGTGAGCTGTGCGCTGGGTACGCTCCTGCATCTGATCCTTATCCCCAAAGACTGTCCTGCTACCTCCTAACCCCCCTCCAAGACTTTGTGAGCCCGCGCTCCACTTGTATATATTTGCCTTGCTGATCATAAAGATCCTACAACTCCGATCTGATAAAGATCTATTCTTAAGAACTCTCGGTGTGGTGTCTCATTGTCGTGTGGTGCCGAGTGTACGATCCTAGATACGAGATTTCTCCCCTGAGGAGTCTCTCGCCAGCGCCCGGCTACAATACCTCGAGGGTGGGTCTCAGGACCGTCAGGGCCCCCTCCGGGCCCCTCTGAGGTCGCCTTCTAACGTTGGTGGCAAGCGACGGGATTCGGGCCCATAATCTAGAGATCGTACCGTGAACGGCTGACGCACTACCGACAAAGATGGCAGAAGGAAACGCCGTGGTTCTCACAGAAAACGACACCAGTACCGTGTTCCAGGTGGAACAGCTGGAAGAGTACACGCACAAAGAACTGAAGCAATTCTGTAAGGAACTCAGAATCGCTACCACTGGTCTCAACACCAAAGAAGATATGCAAAAGGCACTGAAAGCTTGGGTGGATTCTGGAGCCTCCCGCACAGAAGGAACAGGGGAGACCCACGACGAAGCTGGACCCTCCCAAGGAGAACGCAGCAGTAACCAGGTGCGAGGCTTCGTACCAGATGGTGGCCTATCCCCAGAGGAACTCGCAGACAGAGAAAGAAGTCGCCATCACGAACTCGAATTAGCCAAACTCAAAATTGAGGGCGAGTTGAAATTAGCCGAGAAAAAGCTAGCGGTGGAACAGCTGCGAGTGCAGGGAGAACTAGAAGAGAAGAAACTCCAACGGGAACACGAAGGAAGGAGACTTCAACTGGAACATGAACGCAGCTTGAAGGAAATGGAGCTGAAAGCAAAAAGCGAAGAAGCGCGGCCCCCGGGGAACCGAGAGGCGGCCTCCCCGGCGGAGCAGAAGGTCCACATTCCCAAGGATGTGGTCAAAGAATATTACAAAAACGATGACATTCAACAGTGGTTCCGAGCCTACGAGGTCGCCATGACCTCCCATCGGGTCCCGCAGAAGGATTGGGGGGCCGGGTTGTGGGGACGATTCCTGAGCGAAGGGAGAGACACCCTGCTCGACCTACCAACCTCCATGCAGACCTCCTATGACCACATGAAAGCGGCCCTCCTCACAAGGTACGGCCTCACCCCGGAGATGTACCGCCAGCGGTTCCGGGACTGCAGGAAGATCCCGGGTACCACCTGGGTGGAGTATGTGAATTTCTTCAGCCGCGCCTTCGATGGGTGGATCAAGGGCAGCAAGGTAACCACCCTGGAAGAACTAACAGACCTTATGTTGTGGGAACAGCTGGCTGCGAACTGCTTTGTGGAACTGCGCCAGCATCTGCTCGACAGCAAGCTCACGGATCCGAGAAAGCTGGCCGTCGAGGCGGATCACTGGACCAACACCCGGGTCTCCCGGGGCCCTGTAGGAGAGTACCCCCGAGCCAGTCAGGGACCACCCCGCCAGAGAGGGGGGGGGAACCAGGGAGGGCAGAGAGAGTCCCAGTCTAGTCCCCCGAAGTCCCAACCTCTGCCTTTCCCGGCACCCCCACCAGCTGTATCCGGCCCCCCCCTGAGACGGGGGCACCGGGTGACCATCACTTGTTTCCGTTGCCAGAAACCCGGGCATTACGCCAACGACTCTGAATGCCCCATGGCCCCACACACCACCCAGGCAGCACCCCCCGCTAGACAGATAGCCAGTGTAGCACTGGGGGAGGAGGTTGAGAAGACCGAAGAGTGGGAACCCGCAGCCATGGCCCTAGTATCCTTAGGAGATAGAGAAATGGTCTCTGGAAGCCTCCTGCCCTCCAACACGAAGAAATATGGGCAGCTCGTAACGATCAATGGCCACCAAGTAGAAGCCCTCCGTGACACCGGGGCCAGCATCACCGGTGTCCTCAGTCATTTAATCCACGAAGACCAGGTCCTCCCCAACGTCTTTTGCCTGGTCATTTCCGCCGACAACACGGAAAGCCTATGTAAGGTAGCCCTGGTGCCTTTTGAGTGGGGAGGGGTGGTCAGTACACTGAAAGTCGCAGTGAGAACCTCCCAGCCAGTCGACTGTCTCCTGGGGAACGACCTGGAAAGTTCCCCCTGGAAACAAGTCGAGCGCAAGACCCACCTAGGGATGATGGGTCTCCCTGAGTGGGTGTGCGCCACCACCCGATCCATGGCAGCCCGACTGACCCCCCTGGGGGAAGTTGATGACGCCCCGACCACTGAAGATAGGATGGTCCCCGCCGAGGGTCCCCACATCCCCCCACAGGAAGGGTCGGTCGCCAGTGACGAACCCCCACCTTCCGACTCCGCACAGGTCACCGAGTTAGGCGATCTGCTCGAATTGGCCCAGTGGCGCCACGAGGGGGGCCCCTCCCGAGAGGAGTTCTGCCGAGAGCAGGCTACCTGTCCTTCCCTGGTCGGACCCCGGCAGCAGGCAGAGGCCCAGGCCGCAGGCGACCAGACTGGGACGCACAGGGTGTATTGGGAGAATGACCTTTTTTACAGCGAGCAGAAGTCGGTGGAGCTAGGGTCCGGCCGGGTGCTGGTGGTACCCCTACGCTTCCGAAACCTCCTCCTGGGCTTGGCCCACGACGTTCCCCTCGCAGGCCACTTGGGCCAGGACAAAACCTACAGTCGCCTCGTGACTCACTTCTACTGGCCCAGAATGAAAGCAGATGTAGAAGCCCACTGCAAGTCCTGTCCCACGTGCCAGGCCAGTGGGAAGAGCGGGGGAAAGCGCAAGGCTCCCCTCCAACCCTTCCCTGTCGTCAGTACCCCTTTTGAGCGGGTCGGGATCGACATCGTGGGGCCGCTGGACCCCCCAACCTCCCAAGGGCACTGTTTTATCCTCGTCCTGGTGGATCATGCCACCCGATACCCCGAAGCCATCCCCCTGCGCACCGTCACAGCCCCCGTGGTGGGCTGGGCGTTGATGGGAATCTTCTCCCGCATGGGTTTTCCCCGCGAGGTCGTGAGCGATCGCGGTACCAACTTTATCTCCCGATACATGAAGTCCTTATGGCAACAATGCGGGGTGTCCTATAAATTCACCACCCCCAAGGGAACGGCCTGGTAGAGCGGTTTAACCGGACTCTGAAGGGGATGATCGCGGGCTTGGAAGAGCCCCTCCGGCGTAAGTGGGACGTCCTGCTCCCCTGCCTCCTATTCGCCTACCGAGAAGTTCCCCAGAAATCCTTGGGGTTCAGCCCCTTTGAGTTACTCTACGGACACCCCGTCAGGGGGCCCCTCAGCCTGGTCAAGAAAGGGTGGGAGGCGGCGCCCCGAGGCCCCCCCCCGAGATGTGTTCCGTTACGTCCTGACCCTCCGAAACCAGACTAGGAAGTTCCGAGAGATGGCCGAGGCCAACCTGGAGGCAAGCCAGGAGGAGATGAAGCGCTGGTACGACCAGAACGCCACTCTGGTCGAGTTTTAGCCGGGCCAGCAGGTATGGGTTATGGCCCCCGTGAAACCCTGCGCCCTCCAGGATAAATGGACCGGGCCCTTCAAAGTGGTTGAGCGGAAGAGCCAGGTCACGTACTTGGTGGACGTCCAGTCACCCTGGGACCCCCTCCGGGTCCTCCACGTGAACCGCCTCAAGCCCCAATTTGTGCGGACGGAGCTGAGCCTCCTACTGGCCACGGATGACGGGTCCGAGGAGGAGTCGGATCCTCTCCCTGATCTCCTGTGCACCAAAGAGAAGGACGGCTCCGTAGAGGGAGTGAACCTCTCCCCATCCCTCACTCCCCAGCAACGGGAGGATTGCCGCCAGCTCCTAGGGCAGTTTTCTGACCTCTTCTCCCTGGTCCCCAAGGTCACCGACTGGTGTGTCCATGACGTGGATACCGGGGACAGCCCACCGGTGAGACACCGAGCCTACCGAGTCCCTGATCGGGTCCGGTCCTGTATCCAAGCCGAGGTCTCGAAAATGTTGACCCTAGGAGTGATCGAACCCTCAGACAGCCCCTGGGCCAGCCCCGTGGTCCTGGTCCCAAAAGCAGCTGCCCCCGGTGTCGCCCCAGAACTCCGCTTCTGCGTGGACTACCGGGGACTCAATGAAGTCACCCGAGCCGATGCCCACCCCATTCCCCGAGCCGACGAGCTCATTGACCGGCTCGGGGCTGCTCGGTTCCTCAGCACCTTCGATCTCACCTGCGGCTACTGGCAAATAGCGCTCACAGAAGGAGCCAAGGAGCGGTCCGTCTTCTCCACCCCGGATGGGCACTATCGCTTTCGCGTGATGCCCTTCGGGATGAAAAATGCCCCGGCCACCTTCCAGCGACTGGTAAATAGAGTCCTGGCCGGGCTGGATAAATTCAGTGCTGCATATCTCGACGATATCACAGTTTTTAGCTCTGAATGGAGTGAGCACCTCCAGCACCTCCGGAGGGTGCTAACCGCCCTGCGCCAGGCAGGCTTCACCGTGAAAGCCTGCAAGTGTCAGATTGGGCAAGGTTCGGTAACCTACCTGGGGCACCAGGTCGGAAGCGGGCAGGTCGCCCCTCTACAGCCCAAAATCGACGCCATCCTAGCCTGGGAACCCCCTACTACCCAAACGGAGGTCTGAGCCTTTCTGGGCCTCACGGGCTACTACCGGAGATTCATCCGGAATTACGGCAGCCTGGTCGGTCCCCTCACGGGACTCACGTCCAAGAAACAGCCCAAGAAAGTGCAGTGGTCCCCTGCCTGCCAAGAGGCGTTCGATGCCCTGAAAGCGGCCATGTGCACTGCCCCCGTCCTCCAGGCCCCCGACTACTCCAAGGAGTTTGTGGTACAAACTGATGCCTCCGAGCATGGCATCGGGGCAGTCCTCTCCCAGGTGAATGACCAAGGCCTAGACCAGCCCGTAGCCTTCCTCAGCCGAAGGCTGTTGCCAGGAGAACAGAGATGGAGCACCATCGAGCGCGAGGCGTTCGTCGTAGTCTGGGCCCTCAAGAAGTTACGCCCCTACCTGTTCGGCACCCATTTCAAGGTCCAAACCGACCATCGCCCCTTGCGATGGCTCATGCAGATGCGAGGAGAAAACCCCAAGCTACTGCGGTGGTCAATCTCCCTCCAGGGGATGGATTTCAACGTGGAACATCGGCCCTGGTACGGACCACGCCAACGCCGATGGCCTCTCCCGCTTCTTCCGCCTCAGAGAAGAGAACCCCCAAGAGGATGGGTAGTTCTCTCCGGCTTTCAGCTGGGGGGGACGCGTGTTAGACCCGGCCCTCGTAACATAGCCAGACCTGACCCCTGCACCTCACACCAGCCCCCGAGCCCACGGCCTAGCCGATCCTTCCCACCAGAACACACACACCCGACCCGGACTTCCCCCGTCCGTGGCCTTCCTCCTTTCGGCCACCCCGGGCCCGCGTGCCCACTTCATGCACCAAGATGGCCGCCCGGCCCCAGCGCGACCCTGGCCTAGAGGCGCCACTCCGGCTGGAGGACATTGCGCTCCCCTTGGGATGAGAAAGGGAGGAGCAGTTTCCATCACACCTCTGCGCTTCCCTGGGAAGGTGGGTTTCGATCGACCCGCCGGCCTCCCCGAGGGCTGGCTCCACGCCTGCTGGGTGTCTGGGACTCCTCCCGACCCGGCCCTGTAAGGATCAAAGGACAATGGCAGGAAACCCCAACAAGTGACCCCCAGGTGACAAGACCCCTGCCTACACAGACTCCGGACATCAAAGAGGAGTCGCCCTATAACAAGGGGTGCTCTGGGACTGTCCGGCAGATTCGCCTTGGAAATACCTGAGCCCTGCTGAGTGACTCGCGGCTCCCCGAAGATCGTAAGACCTCCGAACTTGTGCTTGAGCCCTGCTAAGTGACTCGCGGCTCCCTGAAGATCGTAAGACCTCCGAACTTGTGCTTGAGCCCTGCTGAGTGACTCGCGGCTCCCTGAAGATCGTAAGACCTCCGAACTTGTACCTGAGCCCTGCTGAGCGACTCGCGGCTCCCACAGACTCTCTTGGTCCCGCCGGACCCCACGACGACCAGCGTATCGCCCAGCTCGAGGATTGTGAGCTGTGCGCTGGGTACGCTCCTGCATCTGATCCTTATCCCCAAAGACTGTCCCGCTACCTCCTAACCCCCCTCCAAGACTTTGTGAGCCCGCGCTCCACTTGTATATATTTGCCTTGCTGATCATAAAGATCCTACAACTCCGATCTGATAAAGATCTATTCTTAAGAACTCTCGGTGTGGTGTCTCTTTGTCGTGTGGTGCAGAGTGTACAATCCTAGATACGAAATTTCTCCCCTAAGGAGTCTCTCGCCAGCGCCCGGCTACGATACCTCGAGGGTGGGTCTCAGGACCATCAGGGCCCCCTCCGGGCCCCTCTGAGGTCGCCTTCTAACACTTTTTTTTACAATCTCATTGATTGAATTTTTCCCCCCGCTGTTTTATGATGATCTACATTGCAATCACTGTGTGTGGTGAAATTCAGTAGAATCTGGGAACACCAAAAAAGGGGAAACTGAATATGTTATGTAATTCTAAAATTATGTTGTGTTCTTAAAACTATAATATTATATGCAATAACACTTTTTCTTCTTTTTTGTTACAGAAGGTAATACTAAAGTTTGAAAAGATTTCAAATTCAGTTTACAACAAAACTACTGTAAAATAGTTCCACTGAGTTTTGCATCTTCTTTAATAAAAAGGAAAGATGAAATAATATAATAAGCATGATAACATGAACTAATGTTTACAGTGACTTTTACTGCACTCATCCATTTTTTCAAACCCTACCCATGCAGTCATCTATACAGTTAGGCACTGTTTCCATACTCCTCCAATCACCCATGAACTATCTATGCATTTCTGCAATCACGAAACCAGTACCCAGTGACAGCCCGTGTAGGGCGTTTTACCGGGGCGGTGACATGGCGCAGAGGTGGGGCAGGGTGGGGGGCTGGAAAATGCGGTAAACGGCCGATTTCAGGTAAGTTACGAAAAGAATTAATAAAACGAATTTCGTTGCGCGCGCTGCATCGCATCTGGCGATGCAGCGCGCGCAGCGAAATTCGTTTTATTAAGTTTTTTTCATAACTTACCTGAAATCGTCTGTTTGCCGCATTTTGCAACCCCCCACCTTGCCCCTCCTCTGCGTCACGTCACCGCCCTGGTAAAACGCCCTACACGGGCCGTCACTGCCAGTACCCATAACTTATAATATCACCCATACGCTACCTATGTACTTATTTAATCACCCAGGCACCATCTGTACACTCATGCAATCAGCTAGACATTACCGATACACTCTTCCAATCACCCAGGTATTAAATATAAACTTCTCCAATCCTCTCTACACATTACCCCTACACTCACACAATTACCCAGGCATTACCTATGCATTCCTCTAATCCTCAGTCAATACACTTGCACTCTTTCACTCACTGAGGCAGTACCCATGCACTCCTCTAATCACACAGACATTACTCCTGCACTCATGCAATCTCCCAGGCACTACCCATGCACTCATGCAATTCTCAGGCAGTACCCATGCACTATTCCAGTTACCCAGACACTACGCATGCATTTATGGAATCACCCAGGCATTACCCATGAACTCCTTCAATCTCTTAGGCAGTACCCATGCACTCCTCCAATCACCCAGACATTACCTCTGCACTCATAAAATCATGCAGGCACTACCCATGCACCTCTTCAATCAATTAGGCAGTATCCATACACTCCTCCGATCACCCAGGCACTACCCATGCAGTGTTGCAATCACCCAGGAATTACCCATGCACTTCTTCAATCATTCAGTCTTACACATGCACTCCTTCAATCACTGAGGCAGTACCCATGCACTCCTCCAATCCCCCAAAAATTACCCCTGCACTTATGCAATTACGCAGACATTGCCCATGCATTTTTTCAATCACTCAGGCAGTACCCATATACTCCTCTATTCACCTAGGCACCTCCCATGCAGTCATGCAACCACCCAAGCACTATCTATGTACTTATAGAATAACCCAGGCACTACCCTTGCACTCTTCCAATCACACAGCTACTACCCATGCACTTATAAAATCACCCAGACACTACCTATGCACTCGTCTAATCACTCAGGCACTACCCATGCACTCCTCTATTCACCCAGACATTACCCCTGCATTCATGCAATCACACAGGTACTACCCATGCACTCATGCAATCACCCAGGCACTACCCATGCATTCATACATGCACTCAGGTACTACTCGTGCACTCCTCCAGTCACCCAGGAACTACCCATGCAGTCCTGTATGCACCCATGCACTACCAATGCACTCTTGCATGCACCCAGGCATTACCCATGCACTCCTTTAATCACCCAGACATTACCCCTGCACTCATGCAATCACACAGGCATTACCCATGCATTCCTTCAATCACTCAGGCACAACCCCTGCAGCCATGCAATCACCCAGGCACTACCTATGCATTCATGGAATAACCCAGCACTACCCTTGCACTACTTCAGTCATCCAGGCACTAACCTTGCCCTTCTCCAATCATCCAGCCACTACCCATTCACTTATAAAATCACCCAGGCACAAAGTATGCACTTATGCAATCACCCAGGCACTACCCCTGCAGTCATGCAACCGCCCAGGCACTACCTATGTCCTCATGGAATCACTCAGACACTACCCATGCAGTCATACATGTACTCGGGGTACTTCTGCAGCACTCATACAATCACCCAAGCACTACCCATGCAGTCTTCCAATCATCCAGGCACTTCTCCTGCACTCATGCTACCACCCAGGCTTTACCCATACACTTCTTTAATCACAGAGGCACTACCCATGCAGTGTTGCAATCACCCAGGCATTACCCATGCAGTTCTTCAATCACTCAGGCATTACCCATGAACTCCTTCAATCACTGAGGCAGTACCCATGCACTCCTCCAATCACCAAGACATTACCCCTGCACTTGACAATTACCCAGGCATTACCCATGCACTTTTTCAATCACTCAGGCAGTACCCATGTACTCCTCCAATCACACACGCACTCCCTAAGCACTCATGCAATCACCCAGGCATTGCCCATCCACTCCCTCAATCATTCAGGCAGTACCCATGCACTCCTCCAAACACCCAGACATTTCACCTGAACTCATGCAATAACCTAGGCATTACACATGCACTCCTTCAATCACTCGGGCAGTTCCCATGCACTCATTCAATCACCCAGGCACTACCCATGCAATTATGCAATCACCCAGGCATTACCTTTGCACTCCTTCAATCACTCAGGCAGTACCCATGCACTCCTCCAATTACCTAGACACTAACCAGGCACTGATGCAATCACCCAGGCATCACCTATGCACTTATGCAATCACCCAGGGACTACCCCTGCAGTCATGCAACCACCCAGGCACTACCTATGTACTCATGGATTAAGTCAGGCACTACCCTTGCACTCCTCCAATCACCCAGCCACTACCCATGCACTTATAAAATCACCCACACACTACCTATGCACTCTTCTATTCACCCAGGCACTACGCATGCACTCCTGTATTCACCCAGGTATTACCCCTACATTCATGCAATCACCCAGGCACTACCCATGCACTCATGCAATCACTCAGACACTACCCATGCAGTCATACATGTACTCGGGGTACTTCTGCAGCACTCATACAATCACCCAAGCACTACCCATGCAGTCTTCCAATCATCCAGGCACTTCTCCTGCACTCATGCTACCACCCAGGCTTTACCCATACACTTCTTTAATCACAGAGGCACTACCCATGCAGTGTTGCAATCACCCAGGCATTACCCATGCAGTTCTTCAATCACTCAGGCATTACCCATGAACTCCTTCAATCACTGAGGCAGTACCCATGCACTCCTCCAATCACCAAGACATTACCCCTGCACTTGACAATTACCCAGGCATTACCCATGCACTTTTTCAATCACTCAGGCAGTACCCATGTACTCCTCCAATCACACACGCACTGCCTAAGCACTCATGCAATCACCCAGGCATTGCCCATCCACTCCCTCAATCATTCAGGCAGTACCCATGCACTCCTCCAAACACCCAGACATTTCACCTGAACTCATGCAATAACCTAGGCATTACACATGCACTCCTTCAATCACTCGGGCAGTTCCCATGCACTCATTCAATCACCCAGGCACTACCCATGCAATTATGCAATCACCCAGGCATTACCTTTGCACTCCTTCAATCACTCAGGCAGTACCCATGCACTCCTCCAATTACCTAGACACTAACCAGGCACTGATGCAATCACCCAGGCATCACCTATGCACTTATGCAATCACCCAGGGACTACCCCTGCAGTCATGCAACCACCCAGGCACTACCTATGTACTCATGGATTAAGTCAGGCACTACCCTTGCACTCCTCCAATCACCCAGCCACTTCCCATGCACTTATAAAATCACCCAGACACTACCTATACACTCATCTAATCGCCTAGGCACTACCCATGCACTCCTTCATTCACCCAGACATTACCCCTGCATTCATGCAATCACCCAGGCACTACCCATCCACTTATGCAATCACTCAGGCACTACCCATGCAGTCATATATACACTCAGGCACTTCTTCTGCACTCATGCAATCACACAAGCACTACCCATGCAGTCTTTCAATCATCTGGGCACTTCTACTGCACTCATGCAATTACACAGGTAAAACTCATGCACTCCTCCAATCACCCAGGAACTACCAATGCTGTCCTACATGCACACATATACTACCCATGCACTCTTCCATGTACCCAGGCATTACCCATGCACTCCTTTAAATACCCAGACATTACCCATGCACTCATGCAATCACACAGGCACTACCTATGCACTACTGGAATAACCCAGCACTACCCTTGCACTCCTTCATTCATCCAGGCACTACCCTTGCCCTCTTCCTCCAATCATCCAGCCACTACCCATGCACTTATAAAATAACCCTGGCACTACCTATCCACTTATGCAATTACCAAGGTACTACCCCTGCAGTCATGCAACCACCCAGGCACTACCTATGTACTCATGTAATAACCCAGGCCCTATCCTTGCACTACTCCAAAAACCCAGTCACTACCCAAGCGCTCATGCAATTACTCAGGCACTATCAATGCAATCATACATGTACTTAGGCACTACTCCTGCACTCATCCAATCACCCAGGTAGTACCCATACACTCCTCTAATCACACAGGCACTAACCATGCAGTGTTACAATCACCCAAGCTTTATGCATGCAGCTCTTTGATCACTCAGGCAGTGCCCATGCACTCCTTCAATCACTGAGGCAGTACCCATACACTCCTCCAATCACACAGACATTACCCCTGCACTTATGCAATTACCCAGGCATTATCCATGCAGTTTTTCAATGACTCAGGCAGTACCCATGTACTCCTCCAATCACCCAGGCAATACCCATGCACTCATGCCGTCATCCAGGCATTACCCATCCACTCCTCCAATCACCCAGACATTTCACCTGCACTCATGCAATCACTCATACATTTCACCTGGACTCATGCAATCACCCAGGCATTACACATGCAATCCTTCAATCACTCAGGCAGTTCCCATGCACTCCTTCAATCACTCAGGCAGTTCACATGCACTACTTCAATCACCCAGGCACTACCCATGCACTTATGCAATCACCCAGGCATTAACTATGCACTCGTTCATTCGCTCAGGTAGTACGCATGCACGCCTCCAATCACGTAGACATTACTCCTGCACTCATGGAATCACCCAGGAACTACCCATGCCCTCCTTCAATCACTCAGGAAGTATCCATGCACTCTTCCAATCACCCAGGCACTACCCATGCACTCATGCAATCACCCAGGTATTACCTATGCACTTATGCAATCACCCAGGCACTGCCCCTGCAGGCATGCAATCTCCCAGGCACTACCTATGTACTCATGGAATAACCCAGACACTACCCTTGCACTCCTCCAATCACCCGGCCACTACCCATTCACTTACAAAATGACCTAGACACTACCTATGCACTCGTCTAATCACTCAGGCACTACCTATGCACTCCTCCATTCACCCTGACATTACACCTGCAATCCTTCAATCACCCAGACATTGCCCCTGCATTCATACAACCACACAAGCATTACCCATGTACTTCCTTAATAACACAGGTGCTACCCCTGAAGTCATACAATCACCCAGGCACTACCTTTGCACTTGTGGAATAACCAAGGCACTACCCTTGCACTCCTCCAGTCATCCAGGCACTATCCATGCACTCCTCCAATCACCCAGTCACTACCCATGCATTTATGCAATCACCCAGGCACTACCCCTGCAGTCATGCAACCACCTAAGCTCTACCTATGTACTCATTGAATAACCTAGGCAGTACCCTTACACTCTTTCAATCACCCAATCACTACCCACACACTTATAAAATCACCCAGACACTACCTATACACTTGTCTAATCACTCAAGCACTAACCATGTACTCCTTCATTCACCTAGACATTACCTCTGCATTCATGCAATCACCCAGGCACTACCCATGCACTCATGCAATCACCCAAACACTACCCATGCGGTCTTCCAATCATCCAGGCACTACTCATGCACTCCTTCAATCACCCAGGAATTACCCATGCAGTCCTACATGCACCCAGGCACTACCCATGCATTCTTCAATACACCCATGCATTACCCATGCACTCCTTCAATCACTCAGGGACTACTGCTGCACTCATCCATTCCCTCAATTCACCATACATGCACTCATCCAATGAGTCAGGCAATACTGCTGCACTCATTCATTCTCTGAGACAGTACTTATTCACTCATACAATGACTCAGACATTACCCTTGCAGTCATTCATAGAACACATACAAGTTTGTCTATTTTTAACCAATTAGGCAGTTCTAAAAAGAACCATTTGTTTCTTTTTTTGTTTTCTTTTTGTGTGTATTTTTTTAAATCTTTTTCGATTTTTTTGGGTGGTTTTTTAAAAAAAACAGAGCCAACAGTGACCATGTTAAAAAAATTATGCAATTATGAACTCATTGCATAGAAAAAAAAATTAACACAGGTGGTTCCTAATAGCAACCAGGATGGCATCCAGTGATTGCTCACCAGAACAAACATTTTCTTTACATTTGACAAAATGCTGCTGCACTCTAGCGAAGTCAGGGATGATGGGTGTGTCAGATGATGTTGAAGCAGATGACATGCTAGGGCCAGCAGCGTTGTTGTCAGTGGCCTGCCTTTCTTGTTCCCTTTGAAGCTGTTCCCTAGGAAGACATCGAGGATGCATTGTCTGAAGATGTTTCAACATCAATGACGTCCCGCAGGAAAATTTCTTTTACGAACTTCGTGAGAGGACTTTCTCACAAATAGTGCAGGTGACTTTTCTGGCATTCACCTTTTTCTCATAGAACCACAGTTACACCCAGGGTCTGGCCCGGGGAGGGAACTAGAGGCGTTAGGGCACTAGTGAACGGTCAGCCTACAACCAAAGCTATGAACCACAGAAAGGACCGTCCCTAGTTGTGTCTAAGAGATGCCCAATTTAGTGGGGGCAAATCACAAAAATTGACGGACTGGCATCACACACCACCAGGTGTCATGCTTCATCATCTGCCAGTCCTCGCCCTCTAAAAACCGCGTTTGATAGAGGGTGGGCATACACCTTATGCCCGCCCTCTATCAAACGCGGTTTTTAGAGGGCGAGGACTGGCAGATGATGAAGCATGACACCTGGTGGTGTGTGATGCCAGTCCGTCAATTTTTGTGATTTGCCCCCACTAAATTGGGCATCTCTTAGACACAACTGGACATTCACCTTTTTCTCCCCAGGTGGAATGGAGAAAAATGCCCACACAATACTTTTGTATCTTTTCTTCACAGGTTCCTCCAGGTCTTCTTCCTCTTGAGGTGCAACTTGCTGAGGTTGATTGCTAGCTGCAACCTTTAGATGAGTTGAAAAAACACCAAAAAAAAGGCAAACTAAAGGAGCAGAAGACAACAGGTGTGTCTGCTGAGATGCTCCTGAAGTCCTTCAAGTTCTAGAATGAAAAGGTTCCATGGCTGACAGCATCCGTTTTGTGATGCCCAGGTTCGAGAAAGCTGGTACCGGGTATACCGGTGATCCACATATGTCCCTCTAGGATGATGGAGCGTGGAATCATACCTCCCCCGCCAGGTACTGGCATGGAGGTATGATTCCAAGGTGTTTGACACTAAACACAACATGTTTCTAAGCAGCCGTTTTAAAGTTAGCATTTACCGCGAGGTTATAATGCTCTTAAGCATATATGGTTGGCTGCATCACAGACAACCCTGGAAAATAGGTTCCAAAGGCTGCAGTGGGGCCCTACTAATGCAGGGGCACCCTCTCACACAAAACCCAGCACCCTGCCTTCAGGATTGCTAAGGCCTGCCATTGGGTTGACTGATATTTGGCTGTGTGTGGTGATTTATAATAGATATAGGGAACCTATATCTAAGTAAAGGGGTGCATGCACTTCCTTACACAGGCTGCAGTAGCAGACCTGTAGTGTCAGTTTGAATGGCCTCTCAGGGGTGGCACAATACATGCATCAGCCCCTGGGAGGTCTCTGGGTTACCTATGCCCTGGGTATGTGGTGTTCCATACACTAGGGACTTTAAAGGGTACCCCAGAATCCAATCTTGAGTGTACCTAAAGTACATGCAATCAATTTACAGGAAAAAGCAGATAGACTGGCATCCTGAATAGCAGGATCCCAGTCAGACTAAGTAAAAAACAGTGATACATCAGCAGTGATACATCAGCAAAAAGTGGGGGTAACCATAAGAGGCAGATCCTACTCTCCTACACATTTTGGCAAAATGTCTCGCCACTGGATAGGAGGCGCCCTGATTCGATATAGCCCAGGTATGCTCTAGTACTCGTTTCTTAGCCTGGTGAATCGTGCTACCGATTTATTTCCTATCACTTAACTTTCACACTATTTCTGCATGCTTTGCATCTAAGACAGCTACCTCTGATTTCTTCGTTGTTCTTTTCACAAAATTACTATGAACTAGCAAATCTTTCAGGGGCACACTTTGCCTATAGGTGATACCTGGAATATTTGGTAGCATATTCCCCAGTGTAGTATCTGCTCATAGGATACCCCATTGCTTTTGGATAAGTTCTCAAATTTGACTCTATTCAGCAGAAAAATTCACTATCAGCCTAATTTTAGTATCAGTAAAAGCTCCAATTTGTTTATGTCTGGGGATAAGATGATCCTGCCTGTCCCTTCTCTGGACTTTGTTAACTGCTTCACCTAGTGGATTTTTAGAATGTCCCCTCTCCTTAAATCTACTGAGTGCTTCTTTCCCTGCCTCTCCATAATCTTTGGGCAATGAGCAGTTATGCTTCATCCGCAAAAGCTCCCCATAGGGAATGCTGTTAATTAGACTACGTGGGTGTTGGCTCTGTGCATGTAGTATAGCAGCTGTTGTTTTTTTTTTATAAAGCTTGGTACATAGCTTCTTGTCTTTAACAAATACCATAGGTAAACAAAAAGCACCTTTATCTTGCTGATATGAGTTGTAAACCTGAGATTTAACTCATTGGTATTGAGGTTAGCTATATGTCTCTCTGCTTCAGCCAACGTGCCTCCCCAGACAATAAAAAGGTCGCCAATGTAACTGGCCCACAGTGCCACCTTATCTACCCACTGCTCATTAGGTCCTGCCCAGGCAACCTGCTTCTCCCAGCAGCCTATGAATAGATTCACATAACTAGGGGCAAAGCATGTGCCCATGGCAGTCCTCTGTATCTGTAAGTATATCTGCCCAGAGAATATAAAGATGTCATTATTGAGACAGAAGGAAGCAAATTGTAACAACATAGCATTGTGTTTCTGAAATTTCAATGATCTGCTTTTCAGAAAGAAAGAAGACAGACCTTTCTAGTGTATTATACAAGTATACAAACTAGTGATGTCCAACGTAATAAGTGTGAAGATATCCTCCGATTAAATCCCCTGTACCATTTGAATAAAATCTGTTGAGTCCTGGATCTACAAATACAAATCCTTAACCAAGGGAAATAAAAAAGAGTCCACATATACTGAGGCATTCTCCAACAGGCTCCCCTTGGAAGAGAGAATGGGACATCCCGGTGGCCTCTCTTGATTCGTGTTTACTTTTGGTGAGTAGTAAAATGTGGGCAGGACTAGGGGCCAGATGTATGACCCTTTCATTTAGCGCCTCGTAATTTGCAACTCATTGCGAGACGCAAATTGCGAGGTGCTAAATGAAATGTACAACAGTGTGTTTATACTGTTTTGCAATTCCCAATGGGGTTGCAAATTGGGAGGCTCATTAATATTAATGAACCTCCCGCAATTTGCAAGCCCATTGTGAATGCCAGCCCTCCCAGGAATGGTGGCCAACTGGACTCAGCATCCATCTGATGAATTGTAAAAAAAGAGCCCAACAAGAGTGACTAGTCCACAATCTAGTAACATTTTAACAGGCAATGATCTAGCATCACTACTAACACTGCAGGAGTTACAAGAAACAATGCAATAAATATTGAAGGAGAATCGTTGGACATGTCTGAGAGTCTGAAAAGACCAGGAATCTCACAGGAAAGTGGGATGAGCAGATTGAATGCAAAATTGAAGTATATCCCACAAACAGCACATGATCCCATTGACTGCTTTAGTGAATCAGTGAATAAAGAATTATAACATCAACAAGGGTAAGCACAAAAGGATTATAATTCTAGTTTAATAAATCTATCACGGAAACAGTGGGAATCGATACAAACACTTAGGAGTGCCATTTCAATCATCATTAAGCCATCTGACAAAGGCAGCAATGTGTTATCACTCACAAGGGAACCCTGTCACAGTGAAGCTCTGCAACAGCTGAATGATAGTGGGTGTTATAAACCAGTGTCCAGGGTGGTCTATTCCCACAATATCACAGCATTTTAGAGTTGGTAAACCTTATGGAGGGAAAAGGGAAATTTGGACCATGAAGTGTATCAATATCTTCATTGTGAATACCCGGTTATACCAACATTCTACCACATTTCCAAAACACATAAGAACACCACTTGTCCACCAGAACGTCCTATGGTTTCTTCCCAGGGTAGTGTCCTTGAGAACACTTCCATGTATGTTGATTCGTTTCTCTCACCCTTTTTTAAAATCTGGAGTTTGTATATAAAAGATACAAAGGATTTCTTAAGGGTAATTGAGGGAATACAATGGGAGGAGGCCTTACTCTGAGTCTAGTCACTCTTGATATCACAAGTTTGTATAGTTCCATTTCTCATCAAAATGGGCTAATGGCAGTTTAATGTTTTCTGAAGACACGTGCTTTGAAGTTTCACGAACACAATATAATGATTTTGCAACTCATCAAGTTCTGTCTGTTTAACAACATTTATCTATTCGCTGGGCAGCTGTACCAATAACAACGGGGGACTGCTTGGCCATGTGGTTAGCCCCCAGCTATGCAAATGTATTTGTGGGCTGGTGGGAGAAGCACGTGTCCTGGGCAGGTGACAATGAGCAGTGGTTGGTGTCCCTAGCACTATAGGCATGTTACATCAATGATCTCCTCATAGTATGGAAGAAGACACAATGTGAAGTAGAACGGTATATTGAAAGTCTTAATACCGATTCACTTACTTTAAAGTTTACCGGTAATATCAGCAATATACGTGTCCAGTTTTTCCATGTAACTGTTTTGGTGGAGGGTGATAGATTGCAAACTACTCTCTTCAGGAAATCCACTGCAGGGAATGTATTGCTTCATGATAGTAGTCAGCACCCACGTAAGCTAGTCAACAGTATTCTATATGGGAAATTGCTGTGGGTAAATTTAACTGTTCAACATCCCAGGACTATCAGCAAGTGGAAGAAGAGACCATAGACATATTCAAGAGGCACAGATATACATCTGAAGTCCACAACAAGGCAACTAATAAAGGACAGCAACTCCTTCTAGAAACAAATCAGGGAAAAAGATGATTATTCCGAACAAGAATCGATGAGACCAGTGACCAGCTATTCCACCAGTGCAACTAAACTCTTGTTGCAAAGCATGAAATTCAGCAACAAAACACAAACAAATGAGATACCACAGGCAAGAAAGAAAGGTACCATCACTGAGTTGTTGAACTGTAATTCGGACTATGTAGTTTATTTCCTCATATGTCCATTTGAAAAGAAATATATATACAGCACCACAAACACAAAAAAGAAAAAAGTGTTGGAACACATGAGGGCAATCGCCAACCGAGATTCTGCCTATCCTGTTGCGAGACATTTGATCTAGTAGCAAGGAAAGAGAGGGGAGGAGACTAAACAAGAAAACTCAGACAACTCGTGTCCGAGTTTATAATTACATTACAAATAAGGCATGCGACAGGTCTCAACTCCGAAGAGGAGTTATGGGTACACATAGGTTAGCAGGTTTATTTTTTAATCCTTGGTAGGATATAGGCCACTATAACCTCCTAGGGTAAGGTGACACTTTATACATTTCAGAGTTAATATATCTATTTGCTATCAAGTAGGTCACCAACAATTATGTTGTGCATAACAATTGGCTGCAGATAAGAATTACTGTTGTCTGTGTGATAGCCCATACAGAGCACAATAATGTGGTTGTCGTGTCATTAGCCCATACAGGGCATAATTACATATATTATTAGTTTTATCACATAAGGGACTCGATTTCACATGCCCACACAGAGCTAAAATGTTGTCATAACTATAAGATGTAGAATACAAATTAAAATAGCATGTCATTGTTCAGTGTGATGAGCACATAGAGGAATCAGGAAGTGAAAAGTATTGTTCCCGATATGAAAGAATGAGAATGACTCTGGTGCACTATAGCATTTGTGCCCACTTTATGACACCATATCACCCCATATTATTGTGAGAATAATATGAATTGAATGTGAAGGAAATGTCATGGCATCTCTCTTTTACCCTGATTGTTGGAGGGGCGTCCTGCCTCTGAGAACAATCTAATCAGTTTTGATGAGTGAAAGGCCATTTAAATCCCCGCAAATGCCCTTCATGAATTTTTTCACTGAAGAAGAACTAATCTGCTGCTAAATATCTTGTATGTAATTTTGAGATTATTTTGTTGCTCAAACTGTTTTGTGAAACTGGATTTGTGAATCAATGCTATATGATTTGTTTACAAATGTCATATGTTACGATAGAGACCAAGATGGTCAACATGAATTCAAGTACTGGACAGCATTTCAAAGAGTAATCCTTCTTCTATGTTGATCATTTTGTTTGTGACATAGATGTGTTTGTAAATGGCATTGTATAAAAAAGCAAAAATGTTGTCAATCGCTATGAAATTGAAGAAGATGCAATTTCTGTTTAATTAAATATACTATTCAGAATTTTCTTCCTAGGTGAAAACTTCAAGTAAAAGTGTTTGTGAATTCACCCTCACATCTTCATTGCACTCGTCCTGTGAGGAGCTGTAGCTTTGGTGGCAACAGCAAAACTCAATATATAGGTAGTTGTAGTTAGGTCCTAGTTTCCATAGGAAAAGCGGTTAAACTGCTGAACAGAATAACACCAAAATTGGCAGAAAAGTAGATGTTGGTTCAGAGAAGTACCTTTTTGTAATTTGGTGTAAATCCGTCCGGTAGTTGCACAGTTATTGAAAGAGATTTCTAATTGTATATGAAGGGACTGGGAGGATCCATGATCTCTGCTGATCTCGTGCTGATATCTGATTGGCTGCCAACACTTCTGCCAACACTTTAAACCAGGAAGTGTTGGCAGCCATCTTGGGACTCTGCTTAAGCCAAGTCCCAGAAGAAGAGTTTCAAAAAAGGAAAAGCAGCAGTGTAAAATATCCCTGACTCCCTAGGCCTCTTTGGGGGATCACACAGGAAACCCGTAGGGCCAAAAAAGTATTGAAAAAAAAAGAATTTAGGCAGGAGTCAAGTTGCATCCACGGCTCCTGCCAATTATTTTTTTTTAATACTTTTTCAGCCCAGCGTGGGCTCCCGTGCTTCTGTAGGAATCGACCTCCGGGTGGGCCAGGTCCAGAGGGCATTTTGTAAAACAAGGAGGTGGCATACAATCCACCTCTCCTGGGGCCTTTTAATGCTTCAGGGACCACTACTTCCTCAGGGCTTATTTATTATTAAATGGGGGCCCCTGGGACCACCCTAGGCCCCGGGGCCCACCACTTTCCTGGGGCCATATTTTACAAATAAATCAGATTGGGCCTTGTTGACCCCGTGCCCCTGGGACCATCATCTTCTGGGGCTTTCATGGTTGTAATGCAGGGGCTCAAGGACCACCTCCAGGCCCCAGGGACCACCACCTCCCTGGGGTCAGCTTCAACAAGAAAGTAGGGGGCTGTGTGACCCCCCTCCCGGAGCCATTAAAGGCCCTGGGTAACACCAGCCCCCAACACCGGCACCTGCTATGTCCTGGGATGCCCACCCCTGGGACAAAACTGGTTGCTGTGGCTTGGCAGGAGCTTTGCTGCTCCCACCAAGACTAAGCAAATGCTATACTTCCAGCAAGTGAATAAAGAAAAATGCTCTTACTTGGTGGAAGGGGAGCAGAATTACTTTGACACACAGGGAGCTGCTTTTCAAGCAGCTCCTTGTGTGTGAAAGCAATGCCATCTCCTGCAGGAGACAGGTAGCTGGCGGAGACCATGGTGGCATTCAGGCTCCTTCCATAGTCCCAGTGGAGAGTGGGTGCCCTGCAGCCACCCACTTTAAGATGGCCAGGTCCCTGGGGATAGGGTCCCTTGGGCGGCATTCATCCTAGGGAGGGGGTCACGCAGGCCCCCTCTCTTATCTCTAAATGGTCGGGTCCCGGTGGGATGTGGTCCCAAGGCCAAAATCGATCCAGGGAGGGGGACTTGCAGCCCCCTTCGCTAGTACTATTTAAAAAAAATTAAAGGCTGGGCCCTCGGGGATGGGATTTCCGGGGTCGAATTTAGCCCAGGGAAGGGGCAGTGCAACCCACCACCCTAATATAAGTATGCTGGGCCCCAGGAATAGGGTCCCCAGAGCTGAAATCTCCTCCACTCTGCAAACATGCCTCCTGTCACACTCCAGGTTGGGGGATGAAGTCCCCTTAGCTGCTGAGGGTCCTTGGGGCCAACCTTCCCTCCTGTTACCTCAAGTAAGTAACACACAGAAAGATTACCGAGAGGCCCTCGGAGGCCAAGTCCCCTTTATCCACGACTCTGCAAATGCACTTCCTAGTGCACTCCTGGTTGGGGGATGAAGTCCCCTGGGTCCCCTGGAGGCAAAAAACCCCTACAGTTACCTCCAGTAAGTCTGACACAGCAGGATTCCTGAGAGATAGTCAGAGAATAGTAATTAAAACAACAAAGGTTACAGGGCATTCTAGCTAGAAAATAGAATTTGAAAAACCTTAGCAATTCACTGAAAAAAACAAAGGTTACAGGGATGTTATAGTTAGGCTCAGATTTCACACACACAACATCATTGAAATTCAGCAGTTATAGTTATCTGAGCTAACTATAACTTACGCCCCGCAATGCACTGCTTATGACCTCACATATTACATCACTCATTAGATGGTCAGTGACATAACTGATGACATCTCAAATGATGAGTGATAGGTAAAGTAATGAAGGAAAATGCAAATTCTTCCTGTAAAGTAATTTCCTGAGAGTCTTGCGCGTTTGCATAAAAAAAGAGGGGTAATGAAAATCTGGTGCATATATACATATTACAACAGGACTTTTCAATGAAAATACAAACTCCATCAGGAAACTAGAATAATGCTAGGCTATTCATCTGAATCTTAGGATGACATTTTGGTGATAGGAAATCAGCAATGTCAGAGAGCTAGCCAAAAAGATCGAACCACAGCAAAACCCAATAGCCAAATGAAGTGGGTGTGTGAGAGTCTGAGTGGGTCTATGAGCGAGTGTATGAGTCTCTGGGTGAGTCCATGAGAGGGTGCCTGATTGGGTCTGTGAGTGGGTGCATAAGTGTCTGAGTAGGTGTGTGAGTGGGTGCAAGAGAGACTGAGTAGGTCTGTGAGTGTGTGTATATCAGTGTATAAGTGAGTGTGTGAATCTTTATGTCTGTGGAATCTTGGCAATCTATCTGTGGGGGACATACTTGTTGCAACAATAGGGGTTCTTGGCCCCCAATACCCTGAGCAGCCTAGGGGACTTCATCCCCCAACTAGTAGTACACCAGAAGACCCCTGTGCAGACTGGTTGAGAAAGGGGGCGGGCCTCTGATGTCTCAGCAGTCCGGCTGTGTGGGACTTAGTTATCACAACAATAGGAGATCTGGACCCCCAATAACCCTCAGAAGCTAAGTGGACTCCAGGCTCCAACCAGTAGTGTGCCAGGTGGCCCCTCTGCAGAATGGTTCAGAAAGATGGCATGCCCTTTGATGCCATCTCAGTAATCTGGCTGTGGAAACAGTAGTTAATGCAACTATCATCAGCAGCCAAGGGGACTTCCTCCCCAGCCAGTAGTGTGTCAGGAGCCCCCAATGCAGAGAAGTTCTGAAAGAGGGTAGGGTCTCCGATGACATCTTAGCAATCTGGCTGTGGGGTACTTAGTTATTGCAGCAATAGTGGCACTTGGCCCCCAACAGCCTTCAGCTGCCAAGGGGCATTCACTGCCCAACCAGTAGTACCACAGGAGGCCCCTGTGCAGAGCGGTTGAGAAAGGGGACATGGCCTCCGACGAGGTCTCAGCAATTCTCAGTAAGCTAGTTTCTGACCTTCGTTTTGCCTCTTTCTGCTCATTTATACCCCTTTCTGCCTCTTGCTGCTAGTTTCTGACCATTATTTTGCCTCTTTCTGCTCGTTGCTGACCTCTATTTTGCCTCTTTCAGCTAATTTCTCACCTTCATTCTGCCTCTTGATGCTCTGTTATGACCCATCTTTTGCCTCTTTCTGCTTGTTGCTGACCTTTAGTCTGCCTCTTTCTGATCTTTGCTAGACTTTTGTGCCTCTTTCTGCTTGTTTCTGGCCTTTATTTTGCCTCTTTCTGCTAGTTTCTGACCTTTGTTTTGCCTCTTTCTGCTCCTGCCAAGCCACAGCAAAGAGCTATGTCCTAGGGGTGAGCACCCCAGGACATAGCAGGAGCAGGGCCTGGGGGGGGGGGCGTTCCCCAGGACCATTTATGGCTCCAGGAGGGGGGCCCATGGCCCCACTCCATTGCACTAGTTAGGCCCTCCCGCATTAATATTATATTTAGGCCTGGGGAGGTGGCGTCCCAGGGCATGTGCAAAACTGAGGGCTTGCCCGCATACATATTTTTTAATGCTCCAGGAAGGTGGTGGTGCCCAGGATGTGGGTGTTGCTGCAAGGGAAACCCATGCATACATTTAAAACAGTACCCGGGGGGTGTGGCCGTCCCAGGGCTTTTATAAGTTGGAGTAGGGTGGCCCTCTGCCTCTCCTCCTCTTTATACCTCCTCACCACCGAGGGGCTAAAGATATCAGAAGCGTGCTTCTGGTTTTTTTTTATTCTCGGCATAACCAGCGCGACTCCTGCTGAAAAGTTTAAAAAGAAATGCTTTTATGGCCCTGCGGGGTCACCTGTAGATACCCCCCTCCATGGGCCTAGGGGTTAGGGTTTTTCTACCATGCTCCCTTTTCTTTTTTTTAAATGTTTTTTCTGGGACTCGGCTCAAGCCGAGTCCCAAGACGGCTGCCAACACTTCCTTGTTTGAATTGTTGGCAGTCAATCAGATTTGATCATGGGGATTTTGGGATCCAAGGAGGATCCGCACATCTATATATACAAATTTGGATTCTGGTTAATAACTCTGCAACTACCAAACAGATTTACACCAAATCATAAAAATGCACTTCCCTGGACCAACATCTACATTCCTGCCAAATTTGGTGTAATTGCATTCAGCAGTTCAGGCTGTAGCCATGACTAAAGGTCCTTGGAAAGTAACATTGGAAATTCATGTTTTTCAACCCCCCTTTGTCTCGGCCCCAACTTGATGGATCACGCCAAAACTTTCCATGTGCAACAAGAATCACCAGGGCACTTTTTAGGAAAATTTCATGAAGATTCGTTAAACCATGCCAAAGAAGTCAAAAAATGCTTTTCCTATGCAAACTAGGTCCTAACTTTATATGTGTATATGAATATTTATATATTATCTACTGGCAGTGGCCAGTAGGAAGTTACTCTTAAGGCCATGTTTTCATAGGAAGAGTGTTTATTATTTTGCCAATATCTTTGGTGCCGTTTGACAAATCTTCACAAAATATTTCAAACAAATATGACTCTCACTTCAGCTGCTGTCTGGAAAGTTTTGGCAAGATCTGTGAAGCGGGGTCTGAGGAAAAGGAGGGTCCCAAAACACAGTTTCCCAATGTTAATTCCCATATGGGTTTTGAACACTACTACAGCCCCAACTGCTGAATGGAATTTCCCCAAATTTGAATCCGTTCAGTAGTTTTAGCGCTATTAACCAAAATCCAAATTTGTGTATCTGGGGCGCTGATCCTCTGTGGACTGGACAACTACCCATGCTGTAATCTGATTGGCTGGCAACGCTTCAAACCGGAAATGTTGACAGCCATCTTGGGACTTGTTTGCAGCCGAGTCCCACAATAAAACATTACAAATATAGAAAAAGGGGCAGGGTAGGAGTACCCAGGCCCCCTAGATGTAGTGGTGGGGTGCCAGATTGACGCTGCTGGGGTTAA
Source organism: Triturus cristatus (assembly GCF_964204655.1). Taxonomy (NCBI): domain Eukaryota; kingdom Metazoa; phylum Chordata; class Amphibia; order Caudata; family Salamandridae; genus Triturus; species Triturus cristatus. The sequence goes on from NC_140589.1 coordinate 747,994,438, forward strand.
AAACATACTTTTTTTCAATTTTTCTGGTAAATCGCAGGAGGATCCACAGACTTGCTGCGAAATTCAAACAAAATGGATTGGCCACGTCCCGGAGGCATGCTTGCTTTATTACATTCAAGGAAGCATGAGTACATGGCCTCCATTTTTATGTCCCAAGGACTACCACCTCCCTGCGGGTCATGTTAGTGTTACAGGGGGCCCGTGCAAACCCCTCAGGCCCCCGGAAACCACCACCTACCTGGGTTTTATTTAAAAAATAGTATGGGAGCTGCATGGAACCACTCAGGGCCCCAGGGACCGCCACTTCCACGAGACTAACTACAAAGAAATCAGGGGTTCTTCACTGTCCCCCTTGCCTTAGGGACCACCACCCCCTGAGGCTAAATTGATAGTAATGGCGAGGCCTTGGGGACCCCGGCATCCCCGGGACCACCATCTCCTGAGACCCTGAGGACCACCACCTCCCAAGACCGGCTCCTGTTGTGTCCCACGGTGCCCGCTCTCAGGACATAGCTGTTTGCTGTGACTTGGCGGGAGCTTTAACATCTCCCGCTAAGTCAGAGCAAACACTCCGCTTACTCTCAGGCGGGAGCTGACAAAATGGTTTCACTTGCTGAAAGCTGATGTTTTGTCTATTTTCCTGCCCACTGTCAAGTGGGCAGGGAAATAGATGAAACAGCTGTTCTCACAGACAGGAAACAGCATATTTGGCAGCTCCCTGTCTGAGGAAACGGAGAACCGGTATGGACTGTGGGTCCTTGAAGCTCCCCCTGCGGTCACTAAGGAAAAGCGTGAAAGGAGACAGAATAAAGGTCAGAAACAAGCAGGAAAAGACATAATAGAGGTCTGCAATGAGCAGAAAGAAACAAAATAAAGGTCAGCAAAGAGTAGTAACAGGAAAACTAAAGGTAAGTAGCAAGCAGAAAGAGGCAGAATAAAGGTCACAGAGCAGCGGAGAGAGTCAAAATAGAGGTCAGAAACAAGCAGAAAGAGAGAAGATAGAGGTCAGAAACGAGAAGAAAGAGGGAAATAGAGATCAGAAAGTGGGAAAATAAAGTTCAGAAGCTAGCAGAAAGGGGAAAATAGAGGTCAGTAACGAGCAGAAAGAGGAAAAATAGAGATAAGAAATTAGCTGAAAGAGCCAAGATAAAGGTGAGAAATGAGTAGAAAGAGGCAAAAAAGGTCAGAAATAAGAAGAAAGAGGCATGATAAAGGTCAGAAACAAGCAGAAAGAGGCAAAATAAAGGTCAGAAACAAGCAGAAACAGGCACGATAAAGGTCAGAAAAGAGCATAAAGAGTTAAAGTAATTTGCAGAACCGGGCAGAAAGAGGCAACATTGAGATCAGAAAAACTATAAAGAGGAAAAATAAAGGTCAGCAACTAGCATAAAGAGACAAAATAAAGGTCATAAGTGAGCTGAAAAAGGCAGAAAACTAGCAGAAAATGAGCAGAACCCACTCGGGCACTCATGGACCTACGCACAGAACAACTTAGACACTCTCACAGACCCATTCAGATACTTATTCATCCACTCAGATGAACGCAGAAGCATATACCGACTCACAGACCCAGTCATACACTCATGCACCCACTTACAGAATTACTCATACTCTCTCTCACTCACTCACAAATCTACTCAGAGACTCATGCACCGACTCACAGACCCTCTCAGAGACTTCCACTCACAGACCCACTGAGACACTCATGCACACTCTCACAGACTGACTGACACACTCAGACACACTCACAGCCAAACACAGATACAGACACTCATCCACTCACTCACACACCCAGTGAGACTCTCACGCACTCACACACCCACTGAGACACTCATACACTCACTCTCACAGGTCACAGATTACAGTTAGGAAATAACCTAAAAAATAATAGAATTAAAAAACCTTTGAAATCCACTGAAAAAACAAAGGTTACATCGATGTTATAGTTAGGAAATAGAATAAAAAGATCCATAGAAATTCACTGAAAAAGCAAAGGTTACAGGGACCTCATAGTTAGGCTCAAATTTCACTTGAACAAAACCATATAAAATTCAGCATTTATCAGAGCTAACTATAACTTATGTCCCCTCAATGCACTGCTTATGACCTCATATATTGCATCACTCATCACTCACTTTTTGTAAGTCTGTCTTGTACATTTAGAGTTATGAAACAAATCCAAATTTGGATATCTAGGGAAGCAAAGGCTCCACAAACCCTCTCGATCTCGTGTTGAGCTCTGATTGCCTGCCAACACTTTAACCAGGAAGTGTTGGCTGCCAACTTGGAAATCGGCTTCAGAGAGTACCGGAAACAACTGTCAAAAAAAAGAAAATGGGGCATGGTAGGAGTAGCCTGACCCCTTAGCTCAAGTTGCAAGGCCAAAAAAGCTTTTTTTAAATTGCGATGGAGCTGCAAATGTATGAGAAATGTTTTTAAGAAACCACGCGTGATCTCCCACGCTGCTTTACATTACAGCCCCAAAGTGGGCCAGGTCTATGTGAAAAACCATGAGGTAATCTCTTTTGTTATTCTGCATATATGTATTTATGACTATGTGTTTGGTCCTATAGCTTCTTTTAATAGGAATCTGTGAAAAAGTTAATCTTCGCATGAAGAAGAAGACAAGGCAGACAAAGACTTGAATCTCTACCAAACAATGGTACTTCCTCTTCATTAAATAAAGAAAGTGCTTCTTTGCTTGGTGGAGAAATCCTTCTATTTTTCTATATCAAGTATGCACTACCAAAATTGCTGCGGACTGTTTGATGATTTTGCTCCTTAACATTTCTAGAGTAATTAAAAGGGAGAATCATCAGCTCTCCTCTCTAAGCAGGACTATACACTCTATGTTGAATGAAGATCAACAGCTCAAGCTATTGTTCTTTTATTAAAACTTGAAGAGTTTCCAATCATTTGTGAATTAGTGTAGGCAGAAATTGAGCTGCCCATCAGCCTGAAAAAAGGTGGGAAGAGAAAAGGAGTTCTCCCTCTTTTTAAAAAATATTTGTGTACCAAAAAGTTGCCACCACAGTACCAGAGGGGGGCTATATTGGGTACTGCAGTACAAGCTGTTTGGTTTTAAACTCAAAAACACTGAAATGTACAAACTTATAGTTAATGAAAGTAACTATAACTCGCACCCCCTCCATGGACAGCGTTGTCTTCAATTAAGTAATTTCAGACGTCACATTGATGTTATCAATGATGTCATAGAACATGTCATAAGTGATGTAATATGTGAGGAAATAAGAAGTGCATGGTGGGGATACGGATTATAGTTTCCTTAGTTATTTATACCTGTTGAAATCCAGTGTTTTTAGAGTTTAAAATGTAACTGACATTTTAACCTAACTATATAGACACTTTTAGTGAAATTCTCAGTTTTGTTTTATATAAAGTAGGATCATATAACCATATCTATCTATAATGTCACTTTAATCTTTCTTTTTTGATTGAATCTCTAGGGATTTTTTCACATAAGGAAGTATTTTATTACCATCCCTAACTAGGCCTAACCTTAACCGCACACAGAAATAAGCTGTGAAAGGTTACCCTCAGGCCTGGTCACAGGCCAAGCCCTGCACCCAACCACTACTGGCGGCCAAATTCCCAAAACACACGGCCTTTGTCCAGTGGTCAATAGCCAGGGTCTGCAACTATTCCTTGTGGGAGGCCAAGACACCATTGCTGGTGAACCCACTTGATCTTGCAGCGACCCAAGCTCTCACCCTTTTTTTAACATTGTTGCAGTACCACATTCCTACTGTCAAATTGCATGCTGAGTTTCGTTTTAATTTGACACCAGTGATTGTCCCTCTGGAGCCCCCGACAAGGGCTAGGGGATCAGGATACCACTGCCCTTCCCCCTTATTCCTTAATGTTGTTGTTTTCTACTTCAAGGGGACCAGGTCCCCGAGTCATACAATGGCCGCCACAACTTTATTCTCATGTTGCAACTAGCCAATCAGATTGCGTATTTTCAGCATGCTCTTGTGCAGTACTCCACGGAAGTATTGCAAATACACTGTGTTACTATATGTACAGATATTTTGAACCTTAGCTTTTCAAAAACTACCAAAACAGATTTACACCAGATCACAATTGACATCTGGGCAACGATCTATTTTTTTGCCAAATTTTATTTAATTCTATTCAGCTGTTTTGGCTGCAGCACTGTTCTATTTTCCTATGGGAAACTGCAAGGAGAAAACTCATTTTCGGACCCCCCATTTTTCTTGACCTCAGCTTGATGGACCCCTCCAAAACCTTTCACTAAGTAGTTGAGTTGGCTTAATTTTTGGGTGGAAAGTTTTGTCAAGGTTTATCAAACGGCACCAAAGTTACTATCAAACCAAAATATAAATGTCCTTTGGAAACCCGGTCCTAACTATAACAATACAGTGACGACTGCCATACATATATTGTGGGAAAGGGCAATATTTTTTAGGGCAGATGCTAGTCCAGCAGAAGTAATAATGCCACTTTTCTTGTAAAGACCAGTAAAGCTTTCATTATTTTAAACTTGAGCTCACCTCCTTGTAGCCATGCCACAGACCAGACAGGCTTAACTTAAGAATAAGTGTAAAGTATATGTTTAGAAGTGCCAAAACAGCTAAAAAGTCAAAAACACAACAGAATAAAAATTGCACTTTGACTTATAAAAATTGAGAATTCTTGAACAAAATGAAACCAAAATGACCAGAAGTCCAATAAGTGGAACCAGGCACATTATTCTTTAAGGTTTCAAACATAAATAGGGCCAAAAAGAGCAAAGCACCAGCCAGGGGTAACTGGTTGCGTTAGACCTGGACAAAAAGATACGTTCTAATGGTGACCGCAATGAAGCACAGGATAGATACAAAGACCAAGCTGTCGATGAACGTAGGAAAACCTCCGAGTAGGAAACCTTGGCGAAAGTCATATGTCGGTTCTCCCAGCACAAAGTCTTGAAAAATACATAACTTCCAGGTTTTAGGTTTGGAGAGAAGGAGTACACTCAGATAGCAGACAAGGGTTCCAAGACCTCCGGAACAACACTTGGCAGTCAGGAGTAGACTCCAACCGAACTCAGCAGGAGGGTCCAGGGCTGGCCCAGTTGAAACTTGTCAGATAGGCTCTTTCAGAAAAGTGGGCTTCTTGCAGCTTTTGCGTCCTTGTAGCTTAATAGGTTAGCCAACTGACCCCTAGGGTCACATTAAGAGTCTTGTGGTGGTGTGGCAGTGGAGGATCAAGCCACCGGCGCACCAGATGTGCCACCACCCAATTACAACTCTGGCACGCGGACTGCACTAGGACCACCGGCTCTGCAAGGGAGCCACCTTTCCCTGGCATAGGAGCAGTAGTCAGAGGCCGCAATATGCTTGGCGGGACCGCCACTTTCCTGCCAAGCATACTACAAGTTTCTTCTTCGCTAGGCTTTTCATGACAATTCCACCACCATGAAAAGCCTGGTGGAGAGGAAACAAAGGTGGTCCTTTGCCTCAAACATAGGTAGAGGCACACATGAGGGCATTATATGTGCCCCCTGTGTGTATGCACATAGGTTCCTGCACAGCATGGACTCTTAAAGGACACTGCAGGGGGAACCACCATGCCGCCAGCCCGCCAGACCACTGAAATGTAGTAATCTGGTGGGTTGAGTAGCTGCAGTGCGGTGGTGCACCACTCTGCTTAAATGTCGTAATTTTGACCTATGTGTCTGCGTCTTTGTCTTGGGTTACACTGGGAGAAGGTCCACCATTGATGGTTCACCTCACTGGTCTCAAAAGCAGGTTCAGTTCTTCTTCTGTCTTCTGCAGGCCCAGTACTATTCTGAAGAAGGTGTCCAGGGGGGCCACATTTATATCTGGTACCAGCCTATGGGAGAGCAATGACTCCTGGTCCCTCCCAAACCAATAGGTGAGAAGTTCCCAGAGATAATCATAGCCACTTTTGCAACAGTTCCTGTGTGCCTGGTAGCAACCAAGACCACACTGCACTTGTCTACCCAAATCCAAGTTGACAGACCTTACTTCACTTTTGCAGAGCACCCCTGTGCCCACCCAGAGGTGTGGCTATGAAAATGGGCTAACCCTCCCTCAGTTCACTCCAAACCAGTCCTGTGGTAGCTACCACTCCCTCTGGCTTTGACGCTATCGTGACTAGGAAGCCAAAAAGGAGGCAGCCCCAGTTATGAGCTACATCTGCCCATGACACGGTTGAAGATATGTACGGGGATGGGCATAGCCCACAGGCCATCCCTGTATTTGAAGGGCAACCTCTCCCCACACCCAAGGCATTTGTCTCAGCTCTAGGATCCAATTCACTCCTCAACAAAGAGCTATTCAAAACCAAGGCGACAGATAGAAGCTCGGGCAAATGGGCTTCTATAGGCTTTAGGCCAGTTAAAGGTCACGTTTTAAAAGTACCTTTTCTATAATATTTCGTAAAAAATCAGACTCTACCAATGAATTGGATTTGTAATAAATATTTTAAAAAGTCCAAGAATTTATATTGTATCTGGTTCCTAAATGGAGTTAACATAATTGACATTTCAAAATCTATCCCAGTGCTTTCCTATGGAACAGCAAACCCTGCTACATTGAAAATAGCTTTTCAGGCATTATCACTGTGTGAACATTTTTAACTGAGCATTAACGTGCCCTGGTTTTAAATATCATGTTCCCGGCCTTAGGGGCATTTAGGCCTACTTACGGGTGAGTTAAATAATAATTAAGGTATGTAAAATTTGCAGTTTAAATCTGCACGGCCAGGTTATTGGTGGAAGGCCTGCAGTCATGTTTTGCATTTTCAATTTAGTGATGGCACAATATATGCTGCAGTCTCCTTGTGACATTTAACGTAAAAGCCAAGGGTACATGTTGTACCATATACTAGAGATGTATAGTTAAGTTAAATGTTTGGCAATTAGGTAGTTAGCCAATTCAACCTGCTTTAAGGGCCAGAGCACATGCACAGGGCACTGGGCAGCTGTGTCTCAGTGTGCGAAGTCTAAAACCAGCAATAGAATATAGCAAAAATGGTGGTGACCACACAAAAAGGGTAACATAGTGCTGTCTTGCATTCCTTTGTGCTGGGGAGGCATTACATGGGTGGAGCATGGCATTTCTGCACATTCATCCACACATGCATTTTGTTGCAAACTCAGTTTTAGAAAGAGTTGTAAATCTAGTGGGGCTCCAAAATGGTTGGCCTACCCGGCAGAGGTGACCAAGGAAAAATATATTTATTTGTCCAGGTTACTTCTTTTTTCAATGGGAAATTGCCTCTTAGGATTGTCTTTATGAAGGAAAGTGTCCCTTCCTGCACAAAACAATCCTGCCTCTAATGCAGGCACTCTTGCAGCATGGAGCAAGGATGCATGTGCTAGCACTAGGCAGCACACAGTGCACCGGCGCTAGGAGAGAGCAGAAAATCAGCATATTTTTGTAAATTACTGCTCTCTCCCTTTCACACAAAGTAATATAGTAAGCGGCCTTGCTGCATTGTGTTGCATGAATTATTAGTAAATCAAACCCTCAAGGTTTTTGGGTCAAATCAGAGCCTCTCACAGACATGCAGTGTCATTTTGGGTCAGATTAGTAACTCCAGGAATTACAGATACGATCCTCAACACCTATTTGGAATGCAAAAAAAAAATACCTTGCCACGTTCTCTACTGCTGAGTTTGGAAATCTTCCCTATCTTATGGTTAAAAAATGGATACACTAGGAAATATAAATATTACTAACAAGAATATGTTGTATGTAGATGTGTTTTCAGAGCCACAATGAATGAGAACCCACAATCGTAGCCTGAGGTTAAATTTTAGTGAGCTATAGATATCTTGTGGTGGGGTATAAGACATTGTCCACACACTGAAATGTTTTGTGCGGCCCAGCTGGAAAAGAAGCATATATCTAGGTTTTTGAAAATGGGCAGAGACAGTTTGTTGATAGAAAACTGACATACGTATCGCTGGAAGGCAAGTTCACTTTTGAGGATATAGTCCTGGCAGTCTGTGCAGGGATACGGTGAAATAGTGAAAAGCCACCTCTACGCCAAAGTCCCCACCCCTTGCTTGGCAAGCTGAGCCAGGCAGTATTTGGTGCACTGCATGGCAAGGATGAGCAAAACTTCCATGCCAGTTTTGCAAGGACACTTTGGGCCTGATTCACAAAGGAAAACGTACACTTTTCTGTAAGTTTACTTTTTTTTGTATTCACAAAGTACGAATTAATAGTAAATTTACGACTACTGAGACTCCACAGTCGGAGCAGAGAGCTCCGCACCTAAAAAGATAGGCCTGTTCTTTATTTTTACGTGTAGAGTTCTCTGTCCTGACTGTGGAATCTCTGTAGTCACACACTTACTATTAACTCATAGTTAGTGGATACAAAAAAAAAACATATATTTACACAAGAGTAAAGGGTGTTCTTCCCCCCAAACCTTTTGCCTGCTTTTCTTCTCCTTTTGCTGTATCGTTTTGTTGACCTTAGGACTCTGAGCACTTTGCCACTGCTGACCAGTGCTAAAATGCATTTACCTCTCCCCTAAACATGGTGACATTGGTGTATATCCAATTTACATATTTAGTTTACTTGTAAGACTCTTCTAAAGTGTTATACCATATACCCAGGGCCTGTAACCTAAATGTTACTAGTGGATCTGCAACAATGTTTGCGCCTCCCACACAAGTAGCCTTTCAAACCTGTCTCAGGCCTACCATTGCAATGCCTGTGTGTGCAGCTTACTGCCACTTCAAATTGGCTTTTAAAACAACTTGCCAAGCCTTAAACTCCCCTTTTATTACACATATGTCACCCCTAAAGTTGGCCCTAGGTAGCCCTCAGGGCAGGGTGCTGTGTAAGTGAAAGTATGGACATGTACTTTTGAGTTTTACATGTCCTGGTAGTGACAAACAGATAAATTCATTTTCAACAACTGTGAGGCCTACTTCTCTCATTTGTTAGCATTAAGAATTCCTTATTATACTTTGAAGCTGTAATTTCTGAACAGAAAGGAGGAGCTACATCATGTTTCATATCTTTGGATTGGTATGATAAAACTTCTTTATTGGTAAAGTTGGATTTACCATTACTATTTTAGAAATGCCACTTTTAGAAAGTGCAAACACAACAATTGATGGACAGAATGCAGAACAATGTCGTACATTGACCCCAGTACAGAGATTTGGGCCTGAATCCATCGTTTTTTAGCTCACCATGCCATTCCAGTTTGAACCCAGCCATATGCAAATCAGTCTTGACCCTGTGCCCAATGGAAACAGTCCAGCCCGAACTGCCAGGCCAGGTCCTCCCTGGACTGGAAACAAGCATTCTAGGACCGGTTTCAGGGTTTCACCCCTCTTCATCCAGGATAGCTTGACTCCAGTGACATGGAGAGCATGGGACCCACGTCTGGGCATACCCGTCCCACTCGGGGTGAGAAATGCAAAAACAACAATTGATAGACAGAATGCAGAACAATGTCATACATTCACCCCAGTACAGGGATCTAGGCCTAAATCCATCGTTTTTTTGCAATTTTAGAAAGTTTGCATTTCTCCCCTCATTCTGCTCTTTGTGTCTTGCAGTCTGTCTTCAACACACATCGACAGTGGGTGACAGCTACACTTTGTGCGTTGTTACTAGAGAGCTACAAACACAGGCAGGGTGGGTATGACAGAGAACTCATCTGCATTCATCTGCATTCTGATACCTCTTCCTGGGCAGGAAGAGGGGGGAGCTGACATGCACACCGGGAAAGGTAGCGTCCTGCTTCCCACACAAAGGCTGATTACCCACTACTGATAGTCTGGAGCCAGGACTGTGAAGAAAGAGGGACCTGTGAACTCCAAGTGCCTGCTTTGAAGTCAGTCCCACTTCAAAGGCGCAACTGGGTATAAGTACGGGGCCTATGACCCAACCAAGACAGTGAACTACTAGACCTGTGAAGAACTTTGCCAGGATTAAAGACTGTTGTGCTACAAGTACTGCTACTCTGCTTGGCTGCTGCTCTGGAAAAACTGCTTTTCTGCTTTGAAGTGCTGCTATGCTGCCTGCTGATCCCTGCCCCGCTGAGGACAAGGTCTAGACCCCTTTCTCTTGAACCCAGAGTGACTCCAAGGGTTTGCTGACTTGCCACCGTTCTGAAGTGTCAAGGTCACAAAGACTTCCTTCAACACTGCAAAAGCACCTGTACTCTGCCATCTGTGAGTCATGCCCTGCCAAGTAGTGTCAATCCAGTCATGGGCCCTTGAAAGGTCACTTCTGCTGTACCGAACCATACAAATCAGCACTGTGAGGATTTGCACCAACCAGACCCGGCGCATTGCCCTTTGTCGCCAACACAGGAGCGGATCAACAACATTGCTTCAACATACTGCGTGACTCGACAATGACGGACAGTGTGGCTTGACGACAACGTAGTGCTGTCATCATAAAGGGATTCGTTGAGAAAGCCTTCATTGCCAGTGCGGAGCAGAATCAATGCATCTGGTCTTCAACGTTGACGGTTGCTCCACTTCAGGTACTTTTTCAGTGGAACCTGCATGAATCCTGTAGCCGGCCTGCCGTTTATCGCAGTCGGCCTGAACTTTGGAGTTACCTCGGTCCAGCGCAACCTCAAGTAACCCCTAAGCGCTGTTTGATTCTACGCACTAGATTTTGATTTAATCTTTAAAAATTCATAACTCCAATTCTACTTATTGGATTTTTGTCAGTTTGTTATTGATTTACTCATAGAAATATTATCTATTTTTTATACACTGTGTGAAGTATTTTCGGGTGTTTTTATTGTGTTACTGTGTATGTGTGTGTGTTGCACAAATACTTTACACATTGCGACTTTAGATAAGCCTGGTTGCTCGGTGCCAAGCTGCCAGAGGGTGCACATAGGTTATCGTTTAGTGAGTATTTAGCTTACCCGGACTAGAGTGGTGGTTCCTGCTTGGACATGGTGCATACTTCTCCCAACCAGAAACTGCAGTTCTAACCATTTACCTGTGTGAATCAAGCCTCAAAAGTCTATGCTGCTCTGGCTGAAACAACCAGCCATGCCTTTCATACTTCTCACGGCTGCACCACCTGTGCATTATCTACTTGGATTGCTTTGAAGGTCAGGCAGCCAGAGAAAGAACTAGACTGACCTCCATTCCTGATTGTGGATGAGCGTCAGGCTCCAGGATGCAATAAGGTTTAATTAATAACCAGGGCTACAGACTGTGGGAGAACGGGAAGACCACTTCTTATGCACACGTGCTAACAAAATGTCTGTCAGATATAGAATGTTATTGTTATAACAGATATATAACTGCTTAAAAGATACACACCGTGTGGAATGGGCCACTGTCGATTGCAATCTTGTTCAAAAGGAAAGCTTTAAATGAACAGAACTCAAACATAACATGTTGGAATATTCCATATATTATAGGTCTTCCATCTCTGGGTATGATTAATGAACTGGGAAATAATGAACGGTGCACTTTATCAAACTGCAGTGACCTTTGGGATATTGGATTGCTTGTTTGTATGATTGTAGGATGGCTTGCCTTTGATGAATGTATAATCATGATTCATGAACATGTGGTGACCTGCCATTGATAGTGCAGGGCATTCCATCACTATTTAGAAGAATTTCTTTTTAATTCAATCAATTTCATGAAAGAGCTTTACATCCCAGAGTCGACTGGAATATCATGATGCAAGCAGTTTCAAAATAGATTGGCGTGAAAAAGATTGAGGAAATTAAGGGCTTTAAAGTGATCATTTACATTGCAGCATAGAATCTAAAACATGAGAGAGTATACAGATTGTAGAAACAAGGATATATGAATGTGACAGTAGATCGTGCATTATCTTATTTTCAATAAACTACTTTTTCTAATACACAAAATATTATTTTTGTACACATTTGCATTAGGATGGACATTTGCCTAATTATGTGGTATTATTTGACGAAGGATTTGTTACGTACTAGTGCCTCTCCACAGTACTGGGGGATTTAGACATGTCATGTCAAAGCCTGCAATCAGTATCTTTCAGCAAATGCTAAAAGTAATGCTAAATTTGTGACACATCACATATGCTTTATTGATTATCCAGCACATTCACCCATATCTTCAATGGTTTACACAGCATGGCATGCTCGTGAAACAGTAGATAAGGTGGACTTAGCCCACGTCTCTATAATACACATGGCCTGAGAACAGGTCTACCATAATTGGAAAATACTTTCACAGGATCAATTTGCAGACTGAGGTCCAAATGTACTAAGATGCTGTGCTGCATTGCATCAAAGGGAGAAAGCAGAACAGTTCCATAGCAGGCAACACAGGGCTCAGTTTCTCTCTCCACCAATGTTGATGCTTTTGGGGCTGCCTTGCACCAAACATAACCTCTTGCACCATAGCACAAGAGTGTCTGAGTGATGTCTAGTATAGATTTTGACAAATAAACAACAGAAGAGTAGGGCCAAAATAATGAAGAGCCAGCAAGAGGAGTCACTCTTGATTTTTAGAAGAACCCTCACTCACCAACCTGGTTGGTGATATGCTTAAATACAATAAAAAAAGAGGGGCAGATGGAGGTACTGGTTAGGTTCACCCTCCAATGTACATGTAGTTCACAAAAAATGTGTAAATGTCAGATCCAAAAAACCTAACCAAGGGAACGGCGATTCCGCTGAATGCGCAGAAAAACAAGACACCTGTCCGAAGAAAAGAAAATAATTTTTTTGAGTCCCTCACTCACCCAGCGTTGCCCCTAGGTGACATGCCTCCTCATTGGGGCCATCCCAAACAGCTGCTGCTTGAGGCATGAAGAAATGTGTAGTGCAGTGTTCGTGGAGTGGTGAAAGTGATGTTAAAAATACCTAGCCAGTCAGCTAATGTTTTATTCTCGCTCCTAGTTGGTATGGATAAAAAGGGGGTTAAATAGTAGGGTAAAGGTATAACTATTATGGGGGATACTCTCAACAACATGTGATAATTATCGCAAAATTAGCTTAACGCAACTTTGCATATCGCAGTCTATCGCGGGAAAATAACGCTGTGTTAACGTAGTATTTCCAACCCGGTGGCTAAATGCGATAATCACACGATAACGCGCCAAAAGTCAGTGCAAAAATTAACGTGATGCCGAAAAAATGCAAAGTACGAAAAAATTTGCAATGCCCCAAATCCTGATACAAAAATCAGCGACAACCAGCGACAGGCCTGCAAATCCTTCGCGTCATGTGGGAAAATGCACTATAAAAGCAACAAAAAAAACACACCTAAACCAAAATAAACTGCGTAGCACCATGAACGCACCTGGACCAAGTGCAGAGGACGACTCGAACCCCACAAGCCCCACGGAGGAGAAGCCAGGAACCCCGTGTTCAGGGAAAGGCAAGGAGAAGAGGAAGAGGAAGAGGAAGAGGAAGAGGAAGACGGGGTTCAGTCTGCAGGATCATCGTCACTGAGGTGATAGAACACTACCACATCTGTTCTTCACCTCCACTGTGACATTGGCAACACAAACGGAAATATGGCAGTCCATCGTGAATAACGTGAATGCAGTCGGAGTGTCGATGAGGTCAATGGAGGAGGTCAAGAGGCGCTGGCATGACGTGAACAGCCAAACCAAGCAGAAATTCTCTGCCAACAGGAAGGCAGCAACGGCGACTGGAGGTTGGAGTCCAGCGCCATGGGAGTAGCTGGATGAGCTGGAGGAAATGGTGGCCACAGTCATTTGTGTGGAGACGGTGCAAGGAGTTGGGAGTCCAGCCACAGCTCGATATGACCTGACCCAACAGCAACAGGGTGAGTAACGACCAGGGACTGAGGGGAAGGGGGAGATGGGCACAATGGCACACATGCACAAGTATATGTAGCACACTGCACACCCACAAGGATTGTGGAACATGCCCCCGATACCCTTGGCACACTGCAGCACACATAGAAACACCAAGTAGGCCCCCGTCCACCATGTGCACAAAGGGACCCTCCTCCCTATCACCAATCCTACAACCTACACATGCACATGTGCTGAATCCTGCAAAGCAGCGGCTCTGTGAGCCACACTGACAATGCAAGTGACACTGCACGACCAATAGCATGGTTGCAGTCAAAATACATGACATGGTGCATGACACGACACTGAAGTTACCCAGTGTGGATCACATCCTCAAAGGAGAAGGTCACACTCCGACACATCCACTTGCACATACAACCCCTGATGTCAACAACACATCTGCAGACAAACAATGCACAAGAGTAAAAAAACTGTCCAAGAGCACAAATGACCCAAGTCGCTAACATCTCTGCACCGCAAAAGCACACAAGTCAAAGGCACACCGCCGCAAAGGGATAAGGGGCTGCTAAAATAGAGCTGCAGGGGTGACTCTCCCACAATGCAGCACACACACATAGCAATCACAACACATCAATATTGACGTGAATGTGGTACAAAGTGCAACACTTTCACTACAGGACAGAGGACACAACTGGTGTCGCTTGTGTGCAGAAACTGGCCAATCACATTTGGCATAGGCGGAAACTGTGAGGTGATAACGTACGAGTACAACCTCACATCTGTCATGTAGTCGAAATGTCTGCTGTCTCCCATCAAGTAGCCAGCTCACCCAAAACAGTCACAGTGTACATTGTCACGCTGTCTTTCTGGTAACATGTACAATGCATCAACATACAGGGAACACACTGTTAACCTACATCTCCCCTTTACATTACAGAGGGACAATCAACACCTCCTGCAGAGCAGACCAGAAATCTTTTCACTGATGATGAACGGGACCCCCTGGCCATCTGCTCCTACACCCTCCAACAGGTCGTGGACAGCCTCCGCATGCCACCCCAAGGAGCAGGGCAGCCCAGCTGCATCGAAATGAGCCCACCCCCTGCACAGACCACACAGCAGGAAGCACCCACCACCACGGCTGGCTCACACCACCTAACGGAAAGACACATGGCATTCCAACGCCGTGTGTTAGACTGCCAGAAGGAGCTGGCTGAACAGGTGTGGGTGGGTTTTGACCTCATGGCAGCCAAACTGGATGCCATATGTGGGTGTATAAGTCCCATCAGGGACCACTTACAGTCCCTATCGGACACACACAGTCCGTTCCATGCTCTACAATAATTCTTGGCTGACCTCGCCTGAGCCATTACTCAGATACAAGAACTGTCTAGTCAGACAGGCTCCAGCGAGGACAGCACAGAGTTGGCACAGCTGCGGAGGACAATTGAGAACATGGAGCGGATGCAGGCTGGAAGGATGGCTGCCATGGCTGAACACCAGCAAGATGAAGCTGGGATCTTCCATGCCCTGCAGATCCTCATCTTGCCATTGCTGCCACAGAGCCTGTCCCAGATGACTGCTGCAGGAACTTTGACAGACACATTTCCGCCCCCTGATGTGTCAGTGGCACACAGTGATGTGGCCATTACACCTCCCCAACCTGATGTGTCGGTGACACACAGTGATGTATCCATAACACCACCTCACACACCTGACACACCAGACACAGAAGACATACCAGAGGACTAATATGTGGATGGTAATCACTGTGTGAGAAAGGAGGTTGTAGCAGTCATCCCCGCCATATGGCCTGTTCTTGCCTGGTTCATCCCTCTACATCATGCCCTGGAATAACACCTTCAACTGTCCCCCGAAACACTCTGCTACATTCACCTGGACCCCGACATGGACTGCCATTTCTGCTCTCGTTACCAATGACACAGCAATCAGGCTGTGGACTGAACTCTTCCTCTTCCAAGTAACTTGTCATTCCCCAAAGGACTCTGATTGGCCCTCAACTGGACAACCATTTAATGTGGGCTTTGCATGGCCATGTACTGCGCCAGCTCCAAAACTCCGCATAATGTGAATAAAACATTCCAAATCACACAGATGTGTCATGTCTATGTTCAATCAAGTATGACAGTATGGATGAATGTATGGACATTGATTGCACAAAAAGGTACACCCTGGGAAATGACATCAATGGGCATGTTTGACCCTGACACACATGGTCAATTAGATGATTGTGATGGTGTGAACTAGCTGTGGCCTCATTGCTCATGAACAACAATCTCGCAAACCCCCAACATAGCCCCACGCCCATGAATAAAATAGGGCTGTTTGCAAAAATTTCAAATTGGGTAGCAGCCCTGAAGTAGTGTCCCCCATCACATGTGACAACAGAACATCTCTGTGCATACCTACTCACACTCAACTGTGTGGACACAGCCTGTTTTGATGGATCACATTGATCCACATGACAAGAAGTTGGACACCATACTCACATTGCTGTAGACACGTAAGAGCACAGGTTTACCAACAACTATCCCAAACACAATGTCTGGTTCACAGAGGTGGAGCTGTCAATGGGGACTCACCCCCGTGAAATGTGTCAGCCAGTACCTCCCTGTGTATGGACAATGCTCATTGAGGCACATGATTTGTCATTCTAATCAACACTCATCACAGTTGAACACCAGTGAAATGGCGTAGACATGTTCGTGTCAGTACGGGCAAGAGAAGGGCCACAACATGCAGACCAATGCTTCAGACACTAACAGGCAGCATAGGAACATGTAGAGGAGCAAGAAATAGGGAGGCAAAAATAAACCCCAATCATTGAGGATGGCAATGTTCTCAGCCAAGCTTGCCTAGCTGGACGAGTCATGTGATGTTTGGCGTCTGCTCATTGCCCCCTGTCAGGGGACATGACTCACAGCCCATGGGATCTGCATAGTGCTGTACCACCGGACTGGGTAGACTGTCTGCTCTGCTGACAGTGAGCAGGTGAAAGGGTCCAACAAGGTCACATGTAGCACTACATTGCCATGTGTGTACACTCCCTCCAGCAGTATGTCCGATTTAGGTACATTGCCAAACGATGCTGTGCAGCTTCACCCATGGGACTGCCTCACCTTGCACAGGTGTGTGTCAAACTTAGGTGCACGCACATACATTTTGAGTCCAGGCGAATGCAGATATGTCCACTGTTGTGGTGGGATGTGTGACCATTTCGCAAAGATGCAACAAGGTGTTGGGACCTGGGCTCTGAGTTACAATCAGTTGTGGCTGCAGGAACGTAGTTATTTGTCCATGAATGCGAGCGCAGCCTCATGGGCAATCAGTTCCAAGAGTACGTCGCTGTCGAGTTCAACGAACACGAGGGTGAGCCAATCCATTAACTGGTCCGGACAGATGTGCTCCATCCATGCCGTTTCACCAATTCGCAACACAGTCCAATAGGGGAGCGCCTTGATGTGGTCACTGCACACGAGGACTTGTGCAATCTCCCATGCACAACTGCCAGCACATACGCAAAATATCAAGGCATCTCATGCACGGGTATCACAGTTATACTCCTGTTCGTGAACCAACAGGGGGCGCACACACAAGTCATAATCCAGTTCAGCTACCGTTGTGTTGGATAGGCAGACATCCATGGGCCACTCGAATATGCATGATCAACAGTAGAACCAGGGCTGGACGCAGGTGACGTACGCTAGACAGAAGCTCAGACGGTAACTGATGCGCAACACTGCCAGTGGCAGTGCTCCCAACAAATGCAGCATGCGTGCACGGTACTGTTCCACGTGATGGGGTGGTACATGTGGCCGGGATGGCCTGCCATTGCACTGGTGGGTCTCGTAGAACCGGCACTCTTCTGACCTGCGGCAGTCATGTGGATGATATGCCACAGCTCGGAGCAATGAGTCGTATGTGTGTGCAACGTTTGGAAGAATGGTTTGTTGTGTACGTAAGTGTCAAGGACATCCCATGCAGGGGTACCTCAAGCAGGGACTTCTGTGAGTGGGGTGTGGATAATTTGGTCTTTCATTAGTGCAGTTTGTGATGTGGGAGAAGTCCCCATCTGTCATGGTATCTCTCTCAGGGGGTGCCAGCCACATTCAAGACCAAGGTCGGAGGTGCAGATGTCCTTCTGCCTTATGTATTGAGACAAAGGAGCTTTCATCCCTAATGTTTGTCTGACTACTGCTTGCATTTTGGAAATGTGATGTGGCTTTAGTGCTGCAATAGAGGCCAGACCTTAGGCTTATGGTGCACCAATAGCGTTACACACACACCAGTTGGCATGTAGAGCCAAGAGCCCGAGCGGCCTTGCGCTCCTTGTACAATCTCTCTCCCTCTCTCTTTCTCTCTCTATTTCTCTCTCTCCCTCTCTTCCTCTCTCTCTCCCTCTCTCTCTCCCTCTCCCTCTCTCTCTCTCCCTCTCTCTCTCCCTCTCTCTCTCTCTCTCTCTCTCTCTCTCTCTCTATCTCTCTCCCTCTCTCTCTCGCTCCCTCTCTCTCTCCTTCTCTCCCTCTCTCTCCCTCTCTCTCTATCCCTCTCTCTTTACCTCTCTCTTGCTCTTCCTCTCTCCCTCTCTCTCCCTCTCTCTATGTCCTTTGATGAGCACATGACACACCTCCTTCTCTTTAATTGTTTCTTCCAGGCTGTGACCTTCAGATTGTCCAGTGAAGAGCCGCTATGACTCTTCCGAATAATTGTTTTGAGTTCTATTTGAATGGAAATCTGTTTTGGGAATTCCAATGATGAATGAATGACTCTCCATTTTCTGACCACACATGAATGTTAATTGTAGTAATTGTGTGACATCAGGCGAATTGTTTTGTTCAGGATTTCGTAATGTTGATGTGCAGTATCTTTGTCCAGGCTGCGGGGTGCCTGGAGTAGGGGCATGAGGGCCTGTAGGTGGTGGCAGTGGGTGTTGTGGCCCTCTTGGGTGTTCGAGCTGCAGGATCAGTAGCTCCATGGCGTCTGTTGTTCTTCAGGTGTGCCTCTGGGCTGGGCTCCCTTTTCTGGTGCAGGTTGTCGTACGACTTTGCACCAGGTCGGAGCAGGTGTTAAATCCCTGCTGTTAACGCACCTTATCGCATGTTTTGTTATCTTATCGCCGATCTGGCTGGTCATTGAGAATGTTGTGAATTGGTGTTGTCGCTGCTTTTTGCACGGGAACTCCTACTCTGCGTCTCATTAGCATTAGATGCCGGTGTCATCTGTGGCAATGTTTTTTGCGGCTGCAATCACAGGAAAACTGGTGATATCGGCTGTTAGCACCAGCTTGTGAATAAGGCGATAAATCTATTACCACTTTGGCTGTGATAAAGTGCTGCTAACTCGGTGATAAGTCCTTGAGAATATGCCCCTATGAGTATACAGTCCCTAATATTCGGTCTCAATGTTTCAAGGTATCCCCTAAACCTCTTCTTTAGGACCAGACGGGGACCAGCCCCATGCGTGCCACTTCTTGTGAAAACCTATATTAAAGTAAGGATGCACACCTAATGTGTGAGAACCCGCTTTACAATACATACAATTTAGCTTTGACTTGTACTGTATATGCTTTGCCAATACTATGCCTCATGGTCTGCTGGGGTAGAGGGGCTTGTAGTCGTACCTTCCTCAAAGCACACCTCCGTCTAATAACACCTACTGGCACCGGTCTCCCAAATGTTGACCACACCCTATCTTTACACAAGTATGTATCCAACTTAAAACATCCACCACACTGCTTTTAAACTGTGCCTGATCTTCCACAAATAAATTTTTTCAGGATAAAATCAAGGCATTCTTAATATTTCTCACCATCACCTTTCACACTCACGAAACCAAAAAAACCCTGCTCTGCTGTAATCAGGCGTTGCAGCACACCAGGGAGGCACATGGCCTCTCTGGTGGGAACCCAATGATGGAGCATGTCACCAACCAGGTTGGTGAGTGAGGGTTCTTCTAAAACACAAGAGTGACTCCTCTTGCTGGCTCTTCATTATTGTGGCCCTACTCTTCTGTTGTTTATTTGTTATTGCCATTAGGGGGACCAAACGTGGCACTAATTCCGATCCCTCTCTCTCTCGTTGTTTAGCTATAGTATAGATTTTGTACAGGAAGGGTACTGTTTCAGTACAAAATACTATGTGTAGACTTAGTTAAAAGGTTTCTGACTTTGTATGTGTGCTGCCCAAAGAAATAGCGTGACTATTGTTCCATGATAACCACAGAACCTCCTCCACTGTTAAGCTACAGTCAGACAATCTTGCTGGGTACAGTGCGTGTGCAAGAGTGTCGAATGCAATCAGTTTCTGAACACATATCAAAATCAATATTTATATACCTGTAAATAAAGTGGTCAATATTTCAAGACATATGAACAGTTAGGAAAGGATCAATGAATCATATTTTCCATAGTTGTGTAATTCTCACAAGTATGGAAAATAAGCTTTTTAATAAGATCAAAACAAGTCGATACACATGGTGATGGGTAAACAAAATAGTTGCAGAAACCTGTTTTCCACACATTATTGCTTGTGTGCTGTATCGTTTTATCAGTTATGCTGTATGTCTTTTTCAATAGAAAATATGATGGCTGTAAATGATAGTGTGCTAACACATCCTGCATTAGTAATACATTTGCAACAGTGTGCTTCAAAATGCACCATCAGCTACACGCTACACTGTTACTACTCTCCTGCTGAATTCATTAGCTACACTTGTTCTTTGTGTGACACTTGGGTTTTTCACAATCCCTATGATATTGATGACAGTACCCCCACTCCTAAAATTGTTCCAGTTCCGCTACACCAATGCAAATAATGCAGTGCTTGCCTGATGCTTAGCAATAAAACATGGTGAAAAGGCTATGGAGCGATTTTTGTGACGTTTGTAATCGACGTATACCATCCAGTACAGTTGTCCTTATGCAGACAACCATACAAAAGTAAATGGAATATGTTTCCTTTTCACAATTGTTAAACTTACTATATGTGAATGTGGTACAAAGTGCAACACTTTCACTACAGGACAGAGGACACAACTGGTGTCGCTTGTGTGCAGAAACTGGCCAATCACATTTGGCATAGGCGGAAACTGTGAGGTGATAACGTACGAGTACAACCTCACATCTGTCATGTAGTCGAAATGTCTGCTGTCTCCCATCAAGTAGCCAGCTCACCCAAAACAGTCACAGTGTACATTGTCACGCTGTCTTTCTGGTAACATGTACAATGCATCAACATACAGCGAACACACTGTTAACCTACATCTCCCCTTTACATTGCAGAGGGACAATCAACACCTCCTGCAGAGCAGACCAGAAATCTTTTCACTGATGATGAACGGGACCCCCTGGCCATCTGCTCCTACACCCTCCAACAGGTCGTGGACAGCCTCCGCATGCCACCCCAAGGAGCAGGGCAGCCCAGCTGCATCGAAGTGAGCCCACCCCCTGCACAGACCACACAGCAGGAAGCACCCACCACCACGGCTGGCTCACACCACCTAACGGAAAGACACATGGCATTCCAACGCCGTGTGTTAGACTGCCAGAAGGAGCTGGCTGAACAGGTGTGGGTGGGTTTTGACCTCATGGCAGCCAAACTGGATGCCATATGTGGGTGTATAAGTCCCATCAGGGACCACTTACAGTCCCTATCGGACACACACAGTCCGTTCCATGCTCTACAATAATTCTTGGCTGACCTCGCCTGAGCCATTACTCAGATACAAGAACTGTCTAGTCAGACAGGCTCCAGCGAGGACAGCACAGAGTTGGCACAGCTGCGGAGGACAATTGAGAACATGGAGCGGATGCAGGCTGGAAGGATGGCTGCCATGGATGAACACCAGCAAGATGAAGCTGGGATCTTCCATGCCCTGCAGATCCTCATCTTGCCATTGCTGCCACAGAGCCTGTCCCAGATGACTGCTGCAGGAACTTTGACAGACACATTTCCGCCCCCTGATGTGTCAGTGGCACACAGTGATGTGGCCATTACACCTCCCCAACCTGATGTGTCGGTGACACACAGTGATGTATCCATAACACCACCTCACACACCTGACACACCAGACACAGAAGACATATCAGAGGACTAATATGTGGATGGTAATCACTGTGTGAGAAAGGAGGTTGTAGCAGTCATCCCCGCCATATGGCCTGTTCTTGCCTGGTTCATCCCTCTACATCATGCCCTGGAATAACACCTTCAACTGTCCCCCGAAACACTCTGCTACATTCACCTGGACCCCGACATGGACTGCCATTTCTGCTCTCGTTACCAATGACACAGCAATCAGGCTGTGGACTGAACTCTTCCTCTTCCAAGTAACTTGTCATTCCCCAAAGGACTCTGATTGGCCCTCAACTGGACAACCATTTAATGTGGGCTTTGCATGGCCATGTACTGCGCCAGCTCCAAAACTCCGCATAATGTGAATAAAACATTCCAAATCACACAGATGTGTCATGTCTATGTTCAATCAAGTATGACAGTATGGATGAATGTATGGACATTGATTGCACAAAAAGGTACACCCTGGGAAATGACATCAATGGGCATGTTTGACCCTGACACACATGGTCAATTAGATGATTGTGATGGTGTGAACTAGCTGTGGCCTCATTGCTCATGAACAACAATCTCGCAAACCCCCAACATAGCCCCACGTCCATGAATAAAATAGGGCTGTTTGCAAAAATTTCAAATTGGGTAGCAGCCCTGAAGTAGTGTCCCCCATCACATGTGACAACAGAACATCTCTTTGCATACCTACTCACACTCAACTGTGTGGACACAGCCTGTTTTGATGGATCACATTGATCCACATGACAAGAAGTTGGACACCATACTCACATTGCTGTAGACACGTAAGAGCACAGGTTTACCAGCAACTATCCCAAACACAATGTCTGGTTCACAGAGGTGGAGCTGTCAATGGGGACTCACCCCCGTGAAATGTGTCAGCCAGTACCTCCCTGTGTACGGACAATGCTCATTGAGGCACATGATTTGTCATTCTAATCAACACTCATCACAGTTGAACACCAGTGAAATGGCGTAGACATGTTCGTGTCAGTACGGGCAAGAGAAGGGCCACAACATGCAGACCAATGCTTCAGACACTAACAGGCAGCATAGGAACATGTAGAGGAGCAAGAAATAGGGAGGCAAAAATAAACCCCAATCATTGAGGATGGCAATGTTCTCAGCCAAGCTTGCCTAGCTGGACGAGTCATGTGATGTTTGGCGTCTGCTCATTGCCCCCTGTCAGGGGACACGACTCACAGCCCATGGGATCTGCATAGTGCTGTACCACCGGACTGGGTAGACTGTCTGCTCTGCTGACAGTGAGCAGGTGAAAGGGTCCAACAAGGTCACATGTAGCACTACGTTGCCATGTGTGTACACTCCCTCCAGCAGTATGTCCGATTTAGGTACATTGCCAAACGATGCTGTGCAGCTTCACCCATGGGACTGCCTCACCTTGCACAGGTGTGTGTCAAACTTAGGTGCACGCACATACATTTTGAGTCCAGGCGAATGCAGATATGTCCACTGTTGTGGTGGGATGTGTGACCATTTCGCAAAGATGCAACAAGGTGTTGGGACCTGGGCTCTGAGTTACAATCAGTTGTGGCTGCAGGAACGTAGTTATTTGTCCATGAATGCGAGCGCAGCCTCATGGGCAATCAGTTCCAAGAGTACGTCGCTGTCGAGTTCAACGAACACGAGGGTGAGCCAATCCATTAACTGGTCCGGACAGATGTGCTCCATCCATGCCGTTTCACCAATCCGCAACACAGTCCAATAGGGGAGCGCCTTGATGTGGTCACTGCACACGAGGACTTGTGCAATCTCCCATGCACAACTGCCAGCACATACGCAAAATATCAAGGCATCTCATGCACGGGTATCACAGTTATACTCCTGTTCGTGAACCAACAGGGGGCGCACACACAAGTCATAATCCAGTTCAGCTACCGTTGTGTTGGATAGGCAGACATCCATGGGCCACTCGAATATGCATGATCAACAGTAGAACCAGGGCTGGACGCAGGTGACGTACGCTAGACAGAAGCTCAGACGGTAACTGATGCGCAACACTGCCAGTGGCAGTGCTCCCAACAAATGCAGCATGCGTGCACGGTACTGTTCCACGTGATGGGGTGGTACATGTGGCCGGGATGGCCTGCCATTGCACTGGTGGGTGTCGTAGAACCGGCACTCTTCTGACCTGCGGCAGTCATGTGGATGATATGCCACAGCTCGGAGCAATGAGTCGTATGTGTGTGCAACGTTTGGAAGAATGGTTTGTTGTGTACGTAAGTGTCAAGGACATCCCATGCAGGGGTACCTCAAGCAGGGACTTCTGTGAGTGGGGTGTGGATAATTTGGTCTTTCATTAGTGCAGTTTGTGATGTGGGAGAAGTCCCCATCTGTCATGGTATCTCTCTCAGGGGGTGCCAGCCACATTCAAGACCAAGGTCGGAGGTGCAGATGTCCTTCTGCCTTATGTATTGAGACAAAGGAGCTTTCATCCCTAATGTTTGTCTGACTACTGCTTGCATTTTGGAAATGTGATGTGGCTTTAGTGCTGCAATAGAGGCCAGACCTTAGGCTTATGGTGCACCAATAGCGTTACACACACACCAGTTGGCATGTAGAGCCAAGAGCCCGAGCGGCCTTGCGCTCCTTGTACAATCTCTCTCCCTCTCTCTTTCTCTCTCTATTTCTCTCTCTCCCTCTCTTCCTCTCTCTCTCCCTCTCTCTCTCCCTCTCCCTCTCTCTCTCTCCCTCTCTCTCTCCCTCTCTCTCTCTCTCTCTCTCTCTCTATCTCTCTCCCTCTCTCTCTCGCTCCCTCTCTCTCTCCTTCTCTCCCTCTCTCTCCCTCTCTCTCTATCCCTCTCTCTTTACCTCTCTCTTGCTCTTCCTCTCTCCCTCTCTCTCCCTCTCTCTATGTCCTTTGATGAGCACATGACACACCTCCTTCTCTTTAATTGTTTCTTCCAGGCTGTGACCTTCAGATTGTCCAGTGAAGAGCCGCTATGACTCTTCCGAATAATTGTTTTGAGTTCTATTTGAATGGAAATCTGTTTTGGGAATTCCAATGATGAATGAATGACTCTCCATTTTCTGACCACACATGAATGTTAATTGTAGTAATTGTGTGACATCAGGCGAATTGTTTTGTTCAGGATTTCGTAATGTTGATGTGCAGTATCTTTGTCCAGGCTGCGGGGTGCCTGGAGTAGGGGCATGAGTGCCTGTAGGTGGTGGCAGTGGGTGTTGTGGCCCTCTTGGGTGTTCGAGCTGCAGGATCAGTAGCTCCATGGCGTCTGTTGTTCTTCAGGTGTGCCTCTGGGCTGGGCTCCCTTTTCTGGTGCAGGTTGTCGTACGACTTTGCACCAGGTCGGAGCAGGTGTTAAATCCCTGCTGTTAACGCACCTTATCGCATGTTTTGTTATCTTATCGCCGATCTGGCTGGTCATTGAGAATGTTGTGAATTGGTGTTGTCGCTGCTTTTTGCACGGGAACTCCTACTCTGCGTCTCATTAGCATTAGATGCCGGTGTCATCTGTGGCAATGTTTTTTGCGGCTGCAATCACAGGAAAACTGGTGATATCGGCTGTTAGCACCAGCTTGTGAATAAGGCGATAAATCTATTACCACTTTGGCTGTGATAAAGTGCTGCTAACTCGGTGATAAGTCCTTGAGAATATGCCCCTATGAGTATACAGTCCCTAATATTCGGTCTCAATGTTTCAAGGTATCCCCTAAACCTCTTCTTTAGGACCAGACGGGGACCAGCCCCATGCGTGCCACTTCTTGTGAAAACCTATATTAAAGTAAGGATGCACACCTAATGTGTGAGAACCCGCTTTACAATACATACAATTTAGCTTTGACTTGTACTGTATATGCTTTGCCAATACTATGCCTCATGGTCTGCCGGGGTAGAGGGGCTTGTAGTCGTACCTTCCTCAAAGCACACCTCCGTCTAATAACACCTACTGGCACCGGTCTCCCAAATGTTGACCACACCCTATCTTTACACAAGTATGTATCCAACTTAAAACATCCACCACACTGCTTTTAAACTGTGCCTGATCTTCCACAAATAAATTTTTTCAGGATAAAATCAAGGCATTCTTAATATTTCTCACCATCACCTTTCACACTCACGAAACCAAAAAAACCCTGCTCTGCTGTAATCAGGCGTTGCAGCACACTAGGGAGGCACATGGCCTCTCTGGTGGGAACCCAATGATGGAGCATGTCACCAACCAGGTTGGTGAGTGAGGGTTCTTCTAAACCACAAGAGTGACTCCTCTTGCTGGCTCTTCATTATTGTGGCCCTACTCTTCTGTTGTTTATTTGTTATTGCCATTAGGGGGACCAAACGTGGCACTAATTCCGATCCCTCTCTCTCTCGTTGTTTAGCTATAGTATAGATTTTGTACAGGAAGGGTATTGTTTCAGTACAAAATACTATGTGTAGACTTAGTTAAAAGGTTTCTGACTTTGTATGTGTGCTGCCCAAAGAAATAGCGTGACTATTGTTCAATGACAACCACAGAACCTCCTCCACTGTTAAGCTACAGTCAGACAATCTTGCTGGGTACAGTGCGTGTGCAAGAGTGTCGAATGCAATCAGTTTCTGAACACATATCAAAATCAATATTTATATACCTGTAAATAAAGTGGTCAATATTTCAAGACATATGAACAGTTAGGAAAGGATCAATGAATCATATTTTCCATAGTTGTGTAATTCTCACAAGTATGGAAAATAAGCTTTTTAATAAGATCAAAACAAGTCGATACACATGGTGATGGGTAAACAAAATAGTTGCAGAAACCTGTTTTCCACACATTATTGCTTGTGTGCTGTATCGTTTTATCAGTTATGCTGTATGTCTTTTTCAATAGAAAATATGATGGCTGTAAATGATAGTGTGCTAACACATCCTGCATTAGTAATACATTTGCAACAGTGTGCTTCAAAATGCACCATCAGCTACATGCTACACTGTTACTACTCTCCTGCTGAATTCATTAGCTACACTTGTTCTTTGTGTGACACTTGGGTTTTTCACAATCCCTATGATATTGATGACAGTACCCCCACTCCAAAAATTGTTCCAGTTCCGCTACACCAATGCAAATAATGCAGTGCTTGCCTGATGCTTAGCAATAAAACATGGTGAAAAGGCTATGGAGTGATTTTTGGGACGTTTGTAATCGATGTATACCATCCAGTACAGTTGTCCTTATGCAGACAACCATACAAAAGTAAATGGAATATGTTTCCTTTTCACAATTGTTAAACTTACTATATGTTGAAAAATGATGCAATGTCACCCTGCCCAACTTCTGACTAAGGTTTGCACCTGCTTTCATTGGGCATTTGTATTTCATTAAGCTCCAGGTCACTCGACTTTGCTCGGCTCCAGGCGTGGGGTTTCGCCCTACATGATGCAATCCCTGCTGCACTCATTCTTTAAAATATGTGGGACCTGGAAAGGAAGGAAGACTTGCAGGAAAAGATTTAGTTTCTCATAACTTTCAGATTTTTAAGTGCATTTTCGCCTCTGTTATTAGATTACTTTGGGACATATGGGCATCTCTCTTAGTATGCATCAAATGCCTGGAAAGAGTTATAGAGGGCTTCCCCCAAGATGGTGAATAGATGTGTTTCTTTGGTAGCTTTCCATGGGCATTAGTCAGTAAGAACAGCCATAGAAGTTCACTTGTTCATCAACACATCATTTACGGCAAAGAAGGTGTGTTGGGGTACTTAATACACCTATCTGCATTACATGAAGTGAGTACTACAAGTGCTAATTTAAGAGATCAACTCTGTCACAGTTTTGTGGTGACTGGTGACTTAATTAGTTGATGAATGGAGGCAATGGTATTGTTCAATGTTACACAATAGTACATGGTTATTTGTCACTGCTTTTGGTTAGAAATGCATTGATATCTCAAAGTAATTGCAGAAAAACTGAACACAACGAAATAGTATAACACAAAGCATACTAACAGCTTAAGAAAAAATATCAAGACAAAGCACAAAAAACAGTCCAAACAGAACACAAAATATCACCAACAGTTCAACACAGCTAAAACTCACTGAAATAATAAAGCCCAAAAACAAAACTGCACAAATAACAACACAATATATCACCATTAACCCAAAATGCAACACAATTCTGCTAAAATATTTTTATCACAAATTTCAAACTCAACAAATCTACTTTCATCATGCATAATGCAGCGGTAGAAGAACTGCCTTCCTTACTACCAATGACATGTCATATTGCGAGTCATAAATGTTTTGGAATCTGGTGAAAACTGCTATACTGACGTAATGTGCTCTACTAGGTAAGACTGCCTGGGTGAGAGGAGGACCCTTCCTGTACATGTAACGCTATAATTCCAAATTATGGGCCTGTTATTATAAGGTTTTGCTGTAGGGCTGCGCTGCTGAGCTGCTTTACAGCAAACAAAAAGGACAGGAATCCTCCGTATCTATGAGATACGGCACCTTCCAGTCCTTTTCCCCTGCGCCAGTGCAACATTGGGCACCTTTGAAGCATGGTGATTATTTTTGTGCAGGAAGGGAAACCTAAAGATATTTCGCCTTGTTCTGCCGCCCTTATCCCCCCCCCCCCCCCCCCCCCCGGAAGCTTATGTTTTTGGATTTGCCTCAGAGTTAGGATTACTTGTAAATCTGGGGCAGTGTCAAAAAGCCGTGGATGCGTTGAAGGGAACGATATATACGAGGCAGCATTAAGCCAAAAAGAGTGGCTTTGTGCTGCCTCGTAAATATGGCGCAGGCTCCTGCACAACCAAACATCACAAAAAGTGATGTTCTGGTGGCGCAGGGGCCCTCATAAATGAGGCCCTAAATTGCTAATTCACATGTGTTCAACTGATTGACTAATCATTATTATGTGTAATGTAATAACCGTGGACCGATTCACAAACTGCACTTTTGTAGTAACTTACGCTCTTGTAGTAACCACCATCATTTTTGGTGGGAAAATGTTGCAGTACCAGTGGTTGGCTGCATGTAATGCTGGACTTAGTGTGTTTTTATTGAAGTAACTTACAGATTTGAAGGTATACAGTTCTATTTTTACGAAAGCTATGTACCTATCTTTATTATTTATTTTCTACTCCATTGATGTACACTTTTTACCTTGTTTTAAGGGAACAGCAAACCACAAACAGTCCTCATGGCTTTCTCAATAATATGAAGATCCCTATATCTCCTGATTTCTCTACACTCCCACTAATAACAACTTTTGTATGCTGTACACAACTTACACAACAGCAATATCCACACTGCTGATGTCCAGCAAAACACACAGAACGTGTCTTGGTATATCTCTGTTTCCTGACTGTGCCAATGCATGTACCTGAATTTATGTTGTGGGCAACGACCACGATGATTTCTACTAGTACCACATCTTAACCTCTGAGAATGCCCTTGAGCAGTGTAATGACTGGATAAGCAAGTCTGGTGATCCCTGTCAGGGATAATCTTCAGTTAGATGGTCAAGGGCTTTCATGCTGCACTTGAGGCATGGAAATGTCATCAACCAAATTGACACTGGACATGTGTCTCAATAATTCTGTTTGCAGAGCCCCTGTCTCCTTCACCTGCTAGAGGATATGACTGATGTTGCCTTTTTAGCTTATTCTCTAAATGAAACACTCTTATGCTTTTATAGGCCATACTTTGGGTCAGTTTTAGACCCAGCATTATGTACTTTAACATGATGTACTGCATACAATGTTCAATGCTTCCATTTCTCATGGCATCCAACTGTTGGCTCATTAATTATAGATATGTGCAGTAACCCTCATGAAAAACATATAATATCTCCGCTGACCTTTGTACCTTGCAAAGCAGTCAGGCATTGTTTGGCTTGAGCAGGATGTGTGGTTGTAAATATAAATGGACATGGAGAGCTGGTTCCTATACCCTTACACCTTTAAGAGTGTTTAAATGATGTAAAGCAGAGTACAGTGTGTGCCTCAAATGCTTATAACATAACATGTGTATTTGTAAAGCGTACATTCACCCTGAAGGGCAACTTGGTGCCGAATAACAGATGTTTATTTGTTACCCAACTCAATGATACTCATTTTGTCGACCTCAGAAAGATGAAAAGCTGAGGGGATCCACCATGATTTACAGCTGTGACCATGAGGCCAAACACAGACCCCTACAGTGGACACATTACTCCACTGAGCCACTAGACTCAGCCTTGCCTCTAAGATGCCTCCTTGTTTTCTGACTTTGTTTTTGCTGCACTGTTCAAATTGAACCTGTTATAGCTAACCCTGGGCGTTACACTACGCTTCGCCCACGTAGTGTAAGTAACGCTGCCTGCTTCGCAGTTTTCGAAGTAGGCGAAGCAGGCAAGCGCTACGCACACGCCAGGGCGAAGCGTAGCTGCCTGCCGCCCGCCACCCGCCTCCCGCCCGCCCTCCTTTTAAATCATATCTTGCATGTTAAATAATTAAAAGTAAAGAGACTTACCTGAAGCGCGGCGTCTCCGGGGCTCCCTCTTCCTCGTTTTCAACTTCTTGTGACAAATGCGCATGCGCGGACGCCCGCGCATGCGCATTTCTTGCGAGAAATGCGCATGCGCGGGCGTCCAGGTCTGTGTAACACAAAAAAGAGAGAATTCCCTTTTCAATGAGATCAGATTTTAAACAAGATGAAAATACAACTGGTTATAAAAACCTACCTCCAATTTGGAGCATGTGATATAGATGTAATATTAATACAAACAAAAGCTTCAGGTATTATAACAACAAAGAAGGGACAGAGAAAATCCACCCTCAGGTTGTTATCCCTGTTGCTAAAATATGTTGCAGTAATGGCTAAAAAATACAATCACTACAGAAAACAATCAACAATCATGTACTGACACACAAGTTATTTATTTACAACCATAATACATACATATAAAAACCAAAATGGCTTATTTCAAAAAACCATTTCAAATATCCATTATTATAAGAAAAAACTTTGTTTCTTGATAACATCAATTACGTCTATATTCATTTCGTTGTTCTAAAACAAACTATCAAATACAAATTAAAATTGTTCCAAAGAATAAAAAATTATGTTGACGCGGCGTTTCGCCACAAAAGTTCTACGCCTTCTTCAGGACAGAAAATATTTCAATCTTATCTAAACAGCAATAGGAACATTTTGAGTACATTTAAACATTCCATAGTCAACAATGTTTTACAGCACAACATTGTATAACAGCAACGTGAACTATACTATTATTTATTGCATCTCGCAAAACAACTCATAATCCAAAAGATCTCCACAACATCTAAGTCCTGTGGTATATCAAATCATTTATTACCCAATTTTTTTTTAACAAAGAGGCATTTTCTATAATATATCACATGATTCTTTTTCTTGTATGATCATTTGTTAACCACTCGAACCCCTCACAGAGAGGGGGAGACTAAAGCCTTACCAGATAAAATTCAGAGACCCAGAAGAAAGTTGTCTCTTGCTTAAATGGAAATAATAGGTGGAGGGGAACTGGATCACAACACTAAAAAGCAGAAGAATTCACAGAGCTATTGATATTCTCATTGATCCTGCTCCCCATTCAAAGCAAAGGGAGTGCACAAACCCCCAAAGTGCTCATACAAATAAATAAATAAATAACTAAATAAATAAATAAGTGATATACGCAAAGAGACTGAGCCAACAGAACACCTCACCTAATTCTCTAGTGGCTAAAGTTTGTAGTAGATTGGGGCAATGCACGAATCTAGAAGACCAGACCTCTTAGTCTTCCAAACAGGAGAAACTCTGTAGACAATTTCAAAAATAGGTGACTCAGCACTACTACTTTCTTTCAGTTGTAACTGTATGCAAATCAATCTAATACAATTTAGGACGATTGTTCAACATAATGTACAGACTTGATTGTATTTGTCCTTAAAATGAGAATTCTTCATACTTTTTTCATTTTCATTAAAAAACATTGTCCTTTATTTGAGTGTAGCCAACGTGTTTCACCCTAGAAGGACTTTTTCAGGCCTTTGTAAAGAGTTGCTTCTCAATGAAGCAATGGAAGTGTGATGTCATTGTGTAAAGTATAAGATGGAATTTTAAATAGTACGAGTCGATCTACTACTAACGGTAACAATCCCCTGACTGGATGAAAGTGAGTAAAATATAGACTAACATAAAGTGGCACTGTAAAATACATTAAAGACTTATTACACTCATTTCAGGAGTCAATTTTCCTTTACCATTTCAGCATCATGCAGCCACAATACTCTGTTCAGACTGCATGCATAACTAAAAATATTTTAAGATAAATAATTAAAAATATGCTAGATGTTTATGTTCCAAATTACATTTGCCTCTTCACATCAAGGAATTAGGATAAGAGGAAAAGAAAATAAAGACACAGACAAGGAATCAAATGAAATAAAAAATAGGCCACCACAAAAGTAAGTACAGAAACCAAAACTAAAACTACAGCAAAAATAACACCTTTACAGATTAAACAAAAATTTAAACAAAAAAAATAGAATTTAAATTAAAAATTAAAATTAAAACACATTAGGGAAAGTGTTGGACTTTGGTGGGTCAAATAAACTATTGCCACTCCAAACTTCATCAAATTGGGTAACCTGTTGGGGGTCAGATTTAGATTTTCTATCATCACTTCAATTTTATCCATACTGGAGAACGTGTTGAATTATTCCACTCCATATAGAAAGCTATACTTTTATAGTTAATTAAGAATTATCTAATGACACAAATTCATAATATACATGTCATAAAAAAGAATAAATTATAGAAATACATTGTAATTATCCCAAAATTAATGCAAAATAGAGAAGTTAAATTGCGATAACTAAGAAAATTTGAATAATTAACCAGGATTTAGGATAAATATAACAAATAGTAACTACAATAATTTTAAAAAAAATATTTTTCATTAAAAAAATAAAACATTTTGAAAATTGAAAACTATTTGAAGAAATGAATTTAAGAATCCCAAAGTAAAAGAGAATTAAAAAATAACTTCATTTAAAATCAATACATAAATTACAATTAATTAAATGAAAATATTTAAAAATAAATGACTACACAATTTAAAACATGTCACAAAAGTAAAACAAAATGTATATTTTTTTTTTTTAAATCCATGTCCACATTGGAATTTACATAATGAAATCACAAAAATATAAAATATATAACTTCATTCATTAATACTTTAGTATGGAAATATTTTTCACAACAATTAAGAAATGTAAATTATTCTCCACCATACTCCTGAAAATCCCACTCATAAAATGATTGAACCAAAAAATACAATATATTCATAAAAAACACAAAGGGCATTGTTACGAATGTTGTTGTCTTCCTCTGGAACCACCAGCAACACAGTCCCAGAAAGACCGCCAAGCACGTGGTGAACCGGCCTGCTAGATTACAAGCTGAATCCAGGGCATGTGGGCTTGCTGCAGCGGTGTCATGGCAGTGGATATATTTGGCTTATAGGAAAGCCTAAAGAACATACAGCCACAGTGAGAGCACATACAGCATGTTTGTGCACGGTGTGGGATGCACTATGTCATACATGCCACATAGTGCACAAATGTAGGTGCAATTCTAGGGAGGACACAACATGTGCCCCCCTACCAGCATTTCTGCAACCCTGCCATGAAATGCAGATTGTAATAGGCTCAGCATTGCAATACCAGCATATACAGCCCTTTTCCACACCGCCATTGGATCCTGGATCCTGGCAGAGGCGGAAGTCTTGTTGTGGTCATACCACCACCATCATAATACAGTGGTTGGACTGCCGAAGTGGGGGCAGTCAGACCGCCACCAGGAGTACGTGGTCCCAGGACCGCCGTACTCGTAATAAGGGCCAAAGTGCTTACAAAAGATATAAATTGCAATGACCTAACACACAATTACAGTCTTAATGATATTAAAACATATTTAAAAAAGTGAGAATATTACCTATGATGCTCAGAGCCATGATATCTTTGACATCAGAATATTTAAAACACATGATTTGTGTCTCACCATATTTTTTGCCAATATTTTGTTGAACCCTATCTGCCTTACTGGGCTATGTAAACGGACACACTATATTCACCACTCGACCTGTGCTGCTCCACTTCAAAAGGTCGTCTTGTATGAAAAGTATCACTTGTGCATGTTGATCCCCATAAGCAGTGATTATTTTCATATGAGCCTTGCTGATCAAACCAGAATGGTTTCTATTTTGAAAGATGAAATTAACGTGCAAATTTAAATGGATAGTAGATCTAATTTTGAATCAGATTGATGGGTTTTCGATTGAAAATGGACCTTATGCCTTTTTTACACAAAAACTTCAAAACAAGAATGCCGCCAATAATAACAAATTTGTGATTGGTAATGCTTACTGAAGCATATATTTAATTAGACTTCATTTTTTTCATTTAGGAGTTGTGACATGTTTTTGATACGTTCTTATCTGCATTGGAGAAGAAAACCATAATAAAATGCATGTAAATCACAGAGAAGACTTTTATGATGATTAGGATTTCTGACTGTAGACAGGCTCACAGTTCACTGGTTCTAAAATAACAAAACATTAGAGGAAATCAGTAAATACTAAAGCAAGGCGCAGAGAAGAAGATTTTTGCAGCTAATTTAAAAGAGACTGCTCATGGGAGAACTACTCAAACAATAAGAGACCTCAAGTAAATTGTGAATGAAAAGAGAGACATTCAGACATAGATATTAACCACTGTGAAATGTTTTATTGTATTTCTTGCCCAGTAGACCGCAACATTTGTTAAGGTTTTGCAACGTGTCCTCTTTTGTGATCGAGCTGACAGAGACGACATGAAAAAGGAATCAGTAATCGCATTGCTATTCGCACAGGGAGGCAGAAAGAAGGAAAACGATTTTTGAAAATAAATGCATTTATCGCTTGCCAATATAGCAAAAGTAACTGAAGTACTCTTGGGGTCTAATGATGATCCATTTTGACATGTTCTATTTCATGTCCCTGGTGGTTAGGAAAATGTATTTTGCCACTGTTCGACCTGGCATCCTAGTTGTGGTTGCTTCTGTTTTTTTCGCCGCTACCTCCTGTATTTTTGACTGTAGGCTGGACTTCGTTTTAACTGGTTTGCGCACGTTACCACTGCTGATCAATGCTAAAGTGCAAGTGCTTCCTGGGTGAATTGCGATTATAATGGTTATCCATGATTGGCATATTTAATTTACTGGTAAGTCCCCAGTAAACTGCACTGTGTGTGCCCAGCGCCTGTAAATCAAATGCTACTATTGGGTCTGCAGCACTGATTGTGCCACCCACATGAGTAGACCTACAAACATGTCTCAGGCCAGCCACTGCAGAGTCTATCAGTGCAGCTTTAAGCTGCCATGTCCTGGCAAGTGCACCCACTTGCCAGGCCCAAACCGTCCCCTTTCTTGCATGTAAGGCACCCCTAAGCAAGACCCAAAGTAGCCCCATGGGCAGGGTGCAGTGTATGTGAAAGGTATGACATGTACTGGTGTGTGTGACATGTCCTGATAGTGAAATACTGCCAATTTTGTTTTTCACTATTGAAAGTCTATCTGTTCCATAGGATAGAATGGGAAATACTTTGTAACATCTTACAAGAATAACTTCCCATTGGGACAAGATTGAGAAATACAGTTTAGGCTCTCTGAACTCAGAATGTAATAATACATATTTTAGTAAAGATAGTTTTTACATTGTGTGTTTGAAAATGCCACTTTAAAAAGGTAGGCATTTTCTTGTTTAACCCTTCTCTGTGCCTCTGACTGTTTGTGTATTGACTGTCTGGTTTTGAAGTGACAGGGGCTGGGTATGTGCATTCACTATAGGCAGCCACTAGGGGGGGAGGGCGGGTGAGGTGTGCCTGACCCTTCCTGGATGACTCAGAGCTGAGCTGAATAGACCTTGGCTGAATTTAGAATAGTGGGAGGAGATTTCCTTGCACCTGAATAGGGCCTGTCTCCCTTGCACAATGCTATCTCCGCCCCCTGTGATCATACTGCACCAGTCAGGACAGAACTGCTTTGGACTGGACTCAGAGGCCCTTGCACAAAGGGAACACAGATATTTTGGGGTATAAGTATTAGACCTTAAACCCCAGAACTTTAGATGACTTCTGGACTCAAGAGGCACCTTTGCCAAGGAGAAGATCTAAAGAGCTGGTGCTGTGTGGGGTCTTACATGTCCTAATAGTGAAATATTGCCAATTTAATTTTTTTACTGTTGCAAGGACTATCTCTCCTAAAGGTTATCATTGGAGCTGCCTTGTAACATCTTACAAGAGTAACTTTCAATTGGGAAAAGTTAGAGATTTGGAGTTTGGTACCCCCGGACTCAGAATTTAAAAACACATCTTTTAGTGAATGAGTTTTTTACATTGTGTGTTTGAAAATACTTTTTGAAAGTGGGAATTTTCTTGCTTTAGCATTTTGTGTTTCTGCTTGCCTGTGGAATCAACATCTAGTTTAGAAATCTGGGATGTTTGTGCACTCTAGACAGTCAAAGAAAGGGAGCTGAGATGTGCCCTGCATATCCAGATGGCCCACCACTAGGCTGATGGACATTCCTGGGCTGAAGTAGTAAGAGGAGTTGTCACTGACACCTGAATAAGGCTGTGCCTGGCCTCTGACAATGCAGTCTCCACCCCACTGTAGTGTGTCTGGAGCCAAGGCAGGATATTGTGGACAACAAAGACTTTCTTTTGAAGTATGCCTACTTCAAAGGCCTAAAGTGCCATAAGTATTGGATCTATAACCCCATATCTTTAGAACACTTCTGGACTGAGGACCCTGCCAAGGAGAAGAGATGAAGAGCTGTCAGGAGGAGTACTGCCCCTTTGCTGTGTTTTACTTTGTTAGTTTGGCCTTCAGTTGCTGCTTCTGTCTGTGGAAGAACTGGACTTTGCTTTCTTTTATCCTGCTTTTCCAAGGTTTTCCAAGGATTTGTGTGCGCCTGCCTCCTGTTGA
Organism: Triturus cristatus; assembly: GCF_964204655.1. NCBI lineage: Eukaryota > Metazoa > Chordata > Amphibia > Caudata > Salamandridae > Triturus > Triturus cristatus. The sequence goes on from NC_140589.1 coordinate 748,031,304, forward strand.
AAGTCTCAGGGCCAAAAAAGACTTTGGGCCTGATTACGATGCAGTTAGGAAATCTTCCTGATCAAATCAGTTTGGAAATGGTTTACGACCGACTCGGATCGGGAGAGTCCGACCGACCAAGTTTTATGCATCCGGATGCTTCCAGATACGATTTGGTTGGACTCCCTTCTATGGGAGCCTATGTTCCTAAGCGCATTGTAATCTGGCCCTCGGTCGGGAAGACACGTTCCCGTTCTGATTCAGAAGGAGCAAATGCCGTTAGGTTGACTTCCTAACCGCATCATAATTGGGCCCTAGGTGGGAATGCTTTCCTAAACACATCGTAATCGGGCCCTAAATTGCAGCATCTCTGAACTCCACTGCTGGAAGTTCTGACCTGCCAAGTGGTGCCAATTCCAGTTCAGGGACCTTCGAGGTGATTCTGTTGCTTCAAGACTTGAAAAGCAAAGCATCACCCTTCCAGTGCTGTTTTTTATGCAGCAAGCTTTCCGTCCAGTTGAAAAAAAATGCATCACCGCAGTGAAGCTGAAAAATCGATGCAGCGCCTGTTCGCGGCCTGAAGAACTGCTGCAGCCCGAGTCCAGAGCATCGAGTCTCCGACGTCCGACACCCCCGCTCCAACTTCGGCACAGGCCCTGCTGTCTGGCTGAGGGAATCGACGCATCACCTGTCTATGGCTGTGTAAATTGACGCAGCACCTGTATCACTGACAAATCAACCCGCAGCGCCAGGATTTTCTCATGCATCGCACCTGTGCACCAGGTTTCTAATGCATCGCCCGGAAATTAATGCATTGCTTCTCCTCGCATTAAGGAATCAATGCAACACTTCTCCTGCCTGCAGCAGAACTGAAGCATCCATTCCCCTGGGACTCAAGAACCAACGCATCGCTGTGTTTTATGACACTTTCCTCCTATGCAGCTGTGTTTTTCGTCTTGGATATTGATGCATCTCAGGTACCTTGTTCTAAAATCAATGCATTCTTAGAGTTCTAATGACAGAATTGCTTAAACCTTTTAAAAGTGATATTTTGAGTTATGTATGTTGGTTTTTTGTCCTTTTAGTCTTGCTTGGTTTAGATAAAGATTGTTTATTTTTCTAAACTTGTGTGGTGCCCATTTGTAGTGTTTTCACTGTGTTACTGTGTGGTATGTACAAATACTTTATACATTGCCTCTGAGATGAGCCTGATTACTCGTGCCAAGCTACCAATGGGGTGAGCAGGGGCTTAGCTTGGGTATGTAACTTCCTTACTCTGACTAGAAGGAAAGGGCCCTACTTGGACAGGGTCCATACCACTGCTAACTAGAGAACCCCATTTCTAACAACAACCATACTAAGGTAAGTGCATTTTTGTTGTGGTTGTTATGTGCTCTGTGGTTTTTTATTTGTGTATGCTTTTGCATTGCATTATTGTAATGAGATTGTCTTATTTTTCCAGGTTTTTTTTATACAACACAAACGTGCCCCAAGTATATTTGAGTTCAGTACATAAAAGACATTTTACATTGCATATTTTTAGCTATAGGGAGATATACGTGATTTGTCTGAAATCACAGAATGTTGAGTAGAGGCCAGGACTCAAACCTGGTTCCCCAGTTGCAAACCTAGCAGCGTTAGCTGTTGGGCCACATCACTGACCTACTGCACTGCAGTAGTTGGGTTGCATTCTGTTGTGACTGTTTTGTTATGATGTAGTTTGTCATGTTTTAAATGTGTTGTTATGTTGCTTTGTGAATGTTATTGCATTATGTTCTGTTGTTTACTTTAGATATGTCAACAAATGTTGCTACATTTCCAACCAAAATCAGCACATTACTTTAAATTTCCCATGACAAGCAACTATTTACCACTGTCTGAGGTGGTAAAATCGCACTGCTCCTGCTCTTTATTTATTTAAAACATCGATCAGCCCAAAATTGTGGCACAAACTCAGTCCAAACTTAGGGCTCAATTATGACTATAGCAGTCCCATGGACCACTATAGCCTTGTTGGTGGTGTGGGCAACACCACACCGGCAGTCCAGTGGTCCTATTACAACTTTGGCGATTTGACCACCATTGCCCTGCCACAACCACCAGGGATCTGAGATTCCTGGTAGTGGCGCAGTGGTCTTGAGGCTGCATTATGCTTGGCGGGACTGCAGCAGTCCCACCAAGCATATTACGAGTTTTCTCTCCGCCATGGTTTTTAAGGCGGTTTCTACTCTATGAAAACCATGGTGGAGAGGAAACAAAGGGGGCCCTAAGGGTCACTGTTGATTCAGGGCCATGGGATGCATGCATGTGGGCACATTTTGTGCCCCCTGTGTGCATGGACCCCAGTACCTGCATGGTATGGAAAGCATCAGTCCATTCCATGAAGGTACTGTCTTTGAATTTCCCATTGCCGTGCCTATTTCATGGGACCGCCTATGAACCGCCTGCTAGTGACTGTAAAAGTCGTAATCTGGAAGGCGGTGTGCACACGGGTTTGGCGATGTGGGAGCATGGGGGCGACGTGGCGGACCTGCTCCCACATCACCAAACTTGTAATCAGGCACTTAGCGTTCACAGCGTTTTCTGCAATATATCAAATGGCATCAGGGGTAGTTAGAGAAGCAATGTCTGCTGCTCCCTGCAACACAACATAATTACCTGATTAAGGGTTATGCAGTAACAGAAAATCTTCAATTACAGAATAGAACCCACTGGCTGAATACTGCCACAATAATGCTTTTATGGTTAAGTAAATTAACTAATGGACTCTTTTTAGCTTTTTCTCTAGACATTGGAGAATTTTCAGTTCCCTTTAAGTTCCAAATGAAGCCCTTAGGGTTTGATGGTAATGGAAACTCCTCTGATTTACAGAGGAAGTGATGTTCACTGATTGAATTTCCAGAATTCCTGTGGTGAAGGTTAATCTGTTTGTGATTTCATTTTGGGATTAAGTACTTTTTCCAAACATCTGTGGATTTTCCATTGCTACACCACGGTTATGCAAGTCCGGATTGGAGGTAGGGAAGTAGAGATTTGTGCACAGGCACACTCTGTATGTTCATGTGAGCCTATGCATTGTCGCTATAGTTGACATTAGTTTTTTGATGAGCTGCTTACACATCTATAGCACTAACTTTCTCTGTCAGATTAGTTTTGTTAATGACCTGTATGCTAATGTAGATGATCATTTTGTAAGCAGGTGAATGACAAACAAAATGATAGTATTCGCCAACACAACAAGGCATTTCATTCCTCAGCCTTTCTTAGAAGAAATTACGAAGGGCCCTATGTAGGTAAAACCGGAATACCCAGTCCTTAATAGCGATTTTTACTGAATCGCTATTAAGAACTCGCTATTTCCGATGTAGGAAAAAATAACGTTAAAAATTACCGAATCGGTAAAAATCGCTATTACAAATACTGAATCTACATTACTGAATCGTTATTACTGATTCGTCAATACCGATTTGGTAATTAGCGATTCCAGGAGTTTGAAAAATCGCAAAATCCACATTCAGCCAATCCTGTGCTTCCTGATGACATCACAACCAGGAAGTCGCCACACCCATGCAGCTGCACTGATCCTGAAGCTGTTGGAGAGGCAGGGAGCAGGAGCAAGAGCACAGGAGCTGCATAGCTACCATCTAGCTAACACAGAGGAACTGCTCCATGGCCTCACAGGAGAAGGGTAAGGATGCTGGCGAAAGAAAGCACAAGCACAAGTTTAGTGAGAGGGAGTTGGAGATCCTCATAGAGGAGGTTGTCAAAGATCACGACCAGCTCTTTGGCAAGAAATTTCTTTGCATCCCTCAGGCACAAAAAAGGAGGATTTGGCTGGGGAACCAGCAGAAGATCAATGCGATTGGCGTCACACATCGCTCAACAGATGACCTAAAGAAGCGATGGTATGATCTGAGGAAACGTGCCAAGGAGAGGGTGGCTGACCGTCTGAAACAAGCCAGGAAGGCAGGCGGGGGAACATCAACTGCACCTGCTCCGACTGCCCTAGAGCAAATGGTTGAGTCCACCCTCCAGCCGGAGAGCGTCAGTGGCATCGGGGACGTAGACAGCTCAGCAACAGAGTCCCACAGACAAGGTAAGATGCATGCACAGCATGCTGTCTCCCCTGCCTAACCCCAATCCCCCTGCAAGAATCGCACTCCAGAACAGGTTTTGTCTAAAATCAGCAATGCATCATGGGAGATGTAGTCCCTATCAACTGTTAGCAAATCAGTCAGTCCCCAAAAAGCATAGGCATGTCACACACATCAATAGATGAGCTAGTGGAGGACAGACAGCTAGATTGTCAGTCATGAAATTTATGTGCAGACAAATGTTGGCAGACAAGTGAGTAATAGTACATTCTGTATCCAGGTGGAACATCACCCCAGGCTGCAGAAGGGGATACTGGCGAGGCTTCCAGGGAGGAAAAAACAATTGAGGAGGAAGTTATATCACCTGCTGACACCACACCACCATCCCCACCACAACCACCAGCACGATCAAGGAAGTATACAGTGGCTAGCCTCCAGGAGATAGATGGCACAGAGGATGACAGCCACGGAGCACAATAGACCACGCCAAATTGCTGCCACCGGTACAGGGGATGGGGCTGAGAGTGAGGAGGCAACCAGTCACAGCAGCATAACACCCCCCTTGCCAGAGAACAGGAGGCGCAGTGTTAGGCATGGTTCTGCTGCAGGACACAGCACTGGTGAGCACAGTGTGCCTGCTGAACGCAGCAGTGGTGCGCGTGGGCGCAGGAGATAAGCACTGACATCACATTCCATTGTGTGGTGGGTGACGTAACCCATTGGACAAACTGATGGGACTAGTGATTTTTCATGGGGGAGTGACTAAGCCATGTTGAGCTTGATCAGGCACTGTGAGGCCATCATTGGTGTTACGGTGTGCTGTTCAATTGCCTGATGTAAGGTCAATTAAACACCCTGACACACTTGCATTAACCGTCTTTGTCTCATTGCTTACTCAGAAATAATTTTGTGTGATCTCTGACCGTCTCTGTCTCCCATCTGCTGCAGCTGCGTCGCCTGCAGCGCTGTGCTGTGGTTGTGTACCTTCCTTCTCCTCATCCTCCTCCTCAGATTCACTGATTTCCGTGGGTATCCACCTCTTAGTGGCAAGGTTATGCAGCATGGCACATGCAGCTATGATTTTGCAGCAGAACAGGGGCCGGTACTGCCGTGCACCTCCACTTTTGTGGAGGCAGCGGAACCTGCTTTTGAGGAGTCCAAATGTTCGCTCAACCACATTGCACGTAGATCTATGTGCAACATTATATCTCCTTTCACTTGGGGTGGATAGGTGCAGGTACGGAGTCAGGATGAAAGAACGCATGGCATAGGCGCTGTCACCTAAGTGTGAGAAGAAAGTAAGTTATTCACAGTCAACAATCGTAGCAACAGGTGTATACTTCAGGGGGTGTCACATGTATTTACCTAGCAGGTAGCCTTCTCCAAATTTACCCGCAATGAGACGGGTATAGCTCCCACTGTTCCTGAATATGTATGAATCATGCATGCTCCCTGGGAATTTTGCAACTATGTCGGTGATGATGGAAGAGGCATCACATATAACCTGTACATTTATATAATGTGTGGATTTGCGATTGCGATAGATGTACTCAGTCGCAGCAGGGGGGCAGATTGGTATATGTGCCCCGTCAATGCAACCTATGATGTGTGGGAACTGGGCCGTCTGGTAAAAGTCCATCTTGGTCTTCTGCAGTTCTGCCTGTGTGCTGGGGATTTGGATGTAGTGTGGAATCCTTTGCAACATGGCGTCCAGGAATGTATTGAGAAAACGCGACAGGCAACTCTGTGAGACTCCACCTGCCGCAGCTATTACCCCTTGGTAACTGCCAGATGCCAGGAGGGGCAGGCAACAGAGTACCTGTACATGAGTAGGTATTGCATGCGCCCTTGGTGTCTGGTGCTCCAGGAATGGGTGCAGGTCCCGTATCAGGTCCAGGATAGTGTTTGGGTGTAGCCTGTACCTCTCATGGACTTCAGCCTCTGTGAGTTGGAATAAGGTGATGCACAATCTGTAGACGCCTTCCTGTCGCCTCCATATCCTTTGTGCTGCAGATCGTATCCTTAACCGCCTTGCAATGATGTAGAGGGCCGCCATTGTGTTCAGGATGATGCATTCGGGGGCTGTTTATATGTTGTGCACCTGGTTACCACCTGATTTGAGTCCATGGTAATTTGCGACTTAAAATTATCGATTTCTTAAGGATTCGGTAATAGCGATTTTATGTACATAGGTTAGCAAATTTTTTTACCAATTCCTTATTTTGCGAGTAGCTAAATAGTGAGTGGGTGTGGCATATTCACTAAATAAGTTTTCGGTAGTTGATTTGCGTTATTTTTAGCAATTCCTTATTTTGCGATTCGGTGTTTCTGCTCCTACATTTCACATGCTTTTTTAGCGATCGTTAACGCTGAAATTCTGCTAATTTCGCTATTTGGCCACCTACATCTGGCGCTAAGTGAATTAATGGAAACCACGTAAGCAATGCTTCAGAGTACAAAACACACTGCTAATAATTATCAGAAAGGGATATTTTGGCCTAAAATTAGTTTGTTTCTTTCTTTGGGCTTCAATTACCACAAATGAGAGGGGCTGAAGAAGTGATATCTTACAACATTTGTCCTCTGATGATAGAGTGTCTCCCCTTTGACCTGTTTTGCCCATTAAAGACATGCTCACAACTGAAAGTCACATGACTATTCTATAGTTGAAGTTGTGTTTGATAATAACTTTGACTTTGAATGTTTGTGGTTATGAGAACATAATGATTCTGATTAAAATTGAGGGAGGTAAAAACAATAGACATTCAGGACTATAAATTTAATAATACAGGAGTTGCTCTGGTTTTCAGCAGCAGAACGAAAACCTCTTCTAAAATCATACTGCAATTGCAGTATGATGGTCTGGTTTAATGATTTTGTGATAACATATTTGAAAAAACTAAGATATAAGAAGTGGTATGAAGAACTTTGCCATTTTGGTTCGATAAAAGAGAAATGAAAAAATATGAAAACCTTTTATGTCATAAGTAGATAGGTAGGATGAAATACGTGAAACAACAAGAAATATAATATGATATGTTGGAACTTAGAGAAAGGGCATTATTCTGGACTACGGAGAATACCTCTTTTGAAAACAAGATACAGCCACTATAGGAATACTCTACCTTTTACCCGAGATTCATAAGAGTCGAGAAAATAAGCCTGGTAGGTCAATTATAATTATCGGCATTGGGAGGCCTACCTGGGAATGCTACAATACAAATGAATCTTTCTTTGAATCCTTTGTCATCCAAGACAGTATGGATTTCCTCAAATTATTTTTTGACATTTCTTGGGATCATTTACTATTTATAACTAACTATGGATGTTGCTTCACTTTACACAAGCTTAAAACATAAGGATGGTCAGAAAGCATGTGTAGTATTCTGTAGATGTAATTGTAATATGTATCTATTCAACTTAGAGTGGGTTGTCATCTTCTAGAATGAACCTGTTACTTAGAGACAAAGGAATGTATATAGTTTTTGTTGGTAGCTGTGTCTGCTGAAGCCGTTGTGTTTGGTGGCTCCAATAACCGTGTAGCCAAGAATAAAACATCTTCTTCAATGTGTCTGGTTTCATTACTACAGCGTGTAATTATTTTTTTAAGATACGACCAATAAATCAATACAGACACTCTATAGTGCTTATTGGTTCTTAATTATAGAATGGGGTACACTTGACAAATAAATTCCAAAGATAAACGCTTGAGTATCTAATAGGTTCCATAAAATATAGTTATTCTTTATTTAATCATGTTTTCTTTAAAAAAAATAGTCAACATGTCTTTGCTTTTCCCAGGGAGAAATTCTTCAGGGCTGTGAAAAATACAAATATATACAAAATATATTTTCAGACCAAATTGTACACAACACATGTCTTTATTTTTACAACTAAAATGATGTGTTCAAGAAATCTAAGAATGGCAACTATTAAATAACTGGCACACTCAATACAGAAACTGTTATGAACCCCACTACACCCCGATTTAGGCCTAGGTAGTTGCACAAACTTTTACCTACATTTTTTCTACCATTGTTCTGTATAACGGTTCTGGTGCTGACCTTTTACCTAGTTAGGTGCCGTATAAATATTGTGTGAGTTTCTCCCAAAACTAGCCTAATTTATTATGTATGAGGATTCTCAATATCACAGCAGGATTACCATCTTGTGCATAATAACTCCGTCTTAGGGTCACCACTATCTTCATCCTTGGCGGACATGCTCACAAGGGGAAACATCGTTTACAACGCGGGGATTACATTGCGATGCCATTACATCGCGGTTTTTACAACGCAAGAAATTACAACGACTTGCGCTAGATGGCGCTCTAGGACAAGGAATAGTATAATTTACTATCCAACACCTTCCCTACTGTACGTAGACTGGAGTTGGAATAGTAAATTATACTACTCCTAAGTCCAGCGCCCTCCAACGCAAGTCGTTGTAACGACTTGCGTTGTCAAAACCGCAATGTAATGTACCGCGATGTAAATGTATGCGTTGTAACGTCATACATTCCTCACAAGTACCATGACACATCTAGGTAGAACCCCTGAGGGTACCTTATGGGTATATAAGACCCACATCTTTGCTGGGTAAACTAGAGAATAAAAGACTTCCATGCTGACACGAGATGCTGAGGTCCCTTCACGCAGACACTCCAGCACACAGTGGTCTGACATCCCATGGGGGTGTCCAACTCAAGACCAAGAAGAGGTCCTTTGTTCTCTCACATCAGGTAATGGGTTGGCTCTTTCAAGAATGATTCTTGGCTATACACCTACATACATGCTAAGTACACTTAGGTACATCTAGTTAGGATTAGCATCGAAGGAGTACACACTATTACTATTATGTATCAATATGCCTGCATATATTCATTGTTTCCGCACTATGGAAGAATTCAACCTTTTCTTTACCTTTTCTTTACTCTGTTGGTGCTAATAACCATATACATATGTTTCTGTCTAATGGTTGTTGCAGCACACATATGTTCTACTAGAATGATGCTGATTCAATACATTCTTATTGAAAACATCCCCACTATTTATTCTGTATATCTCTCTGAGACTAAGGGATCACGAGTGATTAAACGAAAAGTACTGTAATGTTTCCACGCTCCCTGAGGGGTCAGAGTTATCATGTTCGATATTTGCAGAAACTATTCAATCCTTGGTAAAGAGGGACTAAAAGTGGCACTGTGAGCTTCAAACTAACATATCCTTTGGGGGTGTCAGGAATCAGTCAGGACACCAATCCCTTAGTTTATGTTGTCTAAACTCGCCGATCCTAAATAAATTTATAGGATCTACATGATAAAACATTAGCAACATTGAGCGCTTAAATCCTTAATACACACTGGGGCATATTCTCAAGGAGCTATCGCAGAGTTAACGGCACCTCATTGCAGCCAAAGTTGTGATAAATTTATCGCCCCATTCACAAGCTGGTGTTAATAGCCCATAACACCAGTTTACCTGCGATATCAGCCGCAAAAAAACATCGCCACAGATGACCCCGGCAACTATCGCTAATGAGATGCAGAGTAGGCATTTCCGTGCCAAAAGCCGCGACAACACCACTCCACAACATTCTCAACGACCAGCCAGATCGGCGATATGAACTCAAAACAGGTGATAAGGCGTGTAAGCAGCAGGAAATTAACACCTGCTCTGACCTGGTGTAAAGTCGGACGGCAGCCTGCACCACAAAAGGAAGCCCAGCCCAGAGCCACATCTGAAGAACAACAGATGCCATGCTACTCATCATGCAGCTCGGAGCCCCAACAGGTCCACAACACCCACCACCACCACCCCCAGGCCCACCACCCCTCCTGGACCCCCCCATGCCCCTGCCCCCAGGACCACCACAGAGGCAGCGCAGACACAGACTACGAACCTTCAGAAAATGCACCAGCCTCACAGACATGACACCAGAGTATGTAATTGCCCACTACAGGCTCAAAAGGACAACCAACCTCCGCATCCTGAACATCATAGCCCACAAGTACCAAATGCACACACCACACACCTCAACTCCACAATCATGCAACTCACAACACAGGAAATGCACACATCACAAGCTCACATACAACATGCACACCCCCCCGACACGACAGCACAACTCACTTTGGGAACCTGGGCCAGCCATGTACATTAGCCATCAATGGCATGGCACCTCGGCCACACAATAGCAGACTGTCAGAAGAGGTGGGGACCAGGCATGTGCGACGAAGGTGATTTGACCGATGAATGAGACTGCACACATTGCCAAGTGTGGCGTGGTTGTGCTGGATAAACTGCAGTATGTAGACCACACACATTTCCATGTCGACACACACCGCTGGTGTTTGTAGTGTAGTGGACAGTGGACGCAACCATGTCACCCCAGCCAGTGGGAGAGATCAAGGAAATTTACCTTGTTACGTCCCCCCGTAAGTGTGTGTGGAGTGGGCTGGCCCGACATTTGCCAGGACAGCATAGGGGTGTGCATAAAAAGCATGTAGCCCTGGGTGTGGTCTTCTTCTAGAATGCCCAACGTCCCTGCCAGGGCGGGGCCTCTCACCCCGCCACGAGGCCTACGCCGTGAGCGGGGTTGCCAGTGAGCATGTGTGCCTGCTGCACCCAGGGACGCTGGTCCCTGAACTAGTCCTACCCGCCCCTGCGCACCCAGGCCTCAATGCCCACCTGCTGACACCAGCGTGTGTCAAAGAGGGCCTACCACGTGCCGGTGCAAGTTCCAAGCCCGAGGCCCCCGACCTTAGCAGACTCCTCGGACCATCACGGCCTCCACGACACAGGCCCATGGAACTCCTTTATCATTGACGTACTCCACCGCCATACACAGCGGACAAGTAGGACACACATTTGGAACTGAGTCTTGATTACACCATGGCAGAGTACATGATTTAAGGCTGAGTTCATGTCACCATACTCCCTCCGATGTGGTACCACCAAGTCTGTGCATAGGACTCCCACCAAACGTGTCTGTATGCCCCTGCTGACACTGGCAGTCAGCCTGCACTGCGGTCCTGCAGGTCTCACACTAATCCAATGCAGTCTGTCACAAGCAGGACACGGCCTCCTTGCTGGCTGCACACCCGCTCAGCTCTGGTGCCACTACCTGCGTCAGCCACAAATCTAATACAAATGCCATTCCAACTTCGTGTGTGAGAGATCCAGGAGGAGATGGCTGACCGTTGCCTCTGGCCGACACTGCGGCCAACTAGGTTGCACTTTTGGAACTGAGTCTTGATTTCTTCATGGCAGTGTTCATGTCACAGTACGCAAGGAGAGGAGTAAGAGGAAGACGCGCTTCATTCCGGAGGAGACAAGACTCACCTTGACGGAGGTGATGGGACACCACCGACAACTTCACTGGTGCCACTGACTCTGTGCCTACCATACGTGGCTGTGGGCCCCTCGTGACCACTGCCTCCGGAACACACTGCGGTGGAGTAGGTCACACAATATGAACTGAGTCTTGCTCTCTACATGGCAGAGTCCATGTCATTGTACATGCCCCACGCAGACTGCATCCCCTTCCAGCTCTGGTGCCACTGAGTGTGTGCCCTGAAATTCATGGGCAATCTCTGTTTGAACGTCGGTGGCATCTGAGCCCATGGTCTGGAGGTTGTCCTCACCTAAATGTAGCTGAAACTGACAAGGTGGAAAAGTGGAGTCTGTAGCATTCAACTCTGCCATTAGCCTGTTTCTGCTTGCTTCTGCCCTCTGTATCATGCCCTGGAAGAACACCTTCCACTGTCCCCCGCAACCCTCCATGACATTCCCCTTGGACATCGATGAGTACACGCTCAGCTCGCATAGCCCTACCTCAGTGCACCGCAAGGCATCGTCCCATGACGGTGTGCCTGTGCTGGCCAATGTGCATCCAGGGCCACGAACTCTGTGCTGCTCAAGTCAGAGACCCATGATGTTCGTACCTAGTACTGCTGATTGTCTGCTCACTGTTGTGCTTTTTGACAGCATCCAACCAACCCCTGAGTAGTGGCTTACACTACCCAACACCCATCCAGTACAGGCGTCACTGGAGATGTGACCCTGGCAATGAAAGGGGCCGGGCTCACTTGCCCGTAGCCAGTCCCACAAACTCACTCAGTGTGTCCGTGTGGTTGTTATATATGCATGAGGGACCGGGGTCATTCCACATAACATTGTGCTGTGTACAGCATGCGCATCCATGTCACCACAGGCAGGGGTGTAGACCTGGGACATGAAACGGTGTTGTACCTCCCTGTGAGCATAAGCGGGGTAGACAGGTGTACAACAGTACTGCGTAGGCGTGTGGCTACTCCACACATGGATCTGGGTGTGGTGCAGTGTAGGCCTTGCCAAGGATGTGGCTGATGCGTGTGTCTCTGTAGTAGTGTCTGCGCCACCCGTCCCGCAATTGACAATGTTGCTATATGGCATGCCCCTGGTGTGCGTGCTTGACCGAAGAGGTACATGGGGGAGGGCATGCCCACTTTGGGTCAGGGTTCACACATGCCAACTGTTGCATGTGTCGCTATTAGCGCAGCATGAGCCAAAGATGTACCCTCAACTACATGTCGAGTTCAGCTAGGCCGGTGCTCTACATCTGTGTCAGCCCTATCCTTGCAATAGGCGTACACACATGTGGCTGGCCACATTTTGCACAGCATCATCACTGTGTCATAGTCAGGCTTGAGGACGTGTGCAGATAGGCATGACAATGGTGTGCCGTAGGGGTGTATGTGATGCTATCTCGCAGCGCACACAGGTGAATGTGCTCGGGGGGAGGTGCAGCAGTGAGGCTACGTAATACACAGTGGTGCTGCCCATTTGCAACACACACTACATGTCATACAGGAATTTCAGATTCACACATGTCACACACCAAGGAACCAGTGAGACTGAAAAAACATCATGCAGTGTGTTGTCTTGACTCATGTCTCTCTGCACTGTCACAGGTGACAAAGGATATGCACTCTGCGCTTGGATGATGACACCCCTCCGAGCCCCGAACACTCAGGCCCAGAGGCAGTACAATTTGGCCCACAAACGCACCAGAGGCATTGTGGTGCACACATTTGGCGTGTTGAAGTCACGTTTCAGGTGCCTGGACGTCACAGGTGGAAGGCTCCTGTACAGCCCAGACCTTGTGTGCAAGATGATTGTTACATGTTGTGTGTTGCACAACATATGTGTACGCAGCAAAGCCCCATGGATACGAGTGCCAGATGCACCGGAAGATGATGATGAAGATGAGGCAGGTGGTCCACACCCCACTGCATCTGCAGCAGGAATAGCCCGTAGGGACTACATCATTGACAATTTCTTCTCTGGTTGACGTCACACTGTGAGAGTCCTTAGCAGTAATGGGACAGTGCATTGACTGACCACAGGCACAGCATGTGCTAATAAATGCATTCCATTACACATTCCCTGCGTGCATGTCACTCATCTGTACAGGCACTTCACTCAGACAAGTGTGGGTGCGACATGTTGTGCTGACAATTTTGGAATTTGTTGATGGATGGTGGGTGTGTCACCCCTGTGCAGTGAGGCTGTTTGGGGAGTCACGTATTCGAACTGCCAGTTCTGTGTGTCACAGTTGTTACGGTGTCCCACTCTTCGGCGTTTCACATGCATCCAAATTTATTCCATTTTTGCTGTCATTTGTGGCCTACTAGTGACAACAGGGATTCTTATGGGCTCTGATATGTACCGCCATGATGCAGGGATGCACCCTGTAACTTAAGTCACATGACATGGGCAAAATGTACGTAGGGGGAATCACTGCCCTACATTGGTCCTTGCTTTCATTATTGTTTGTTCATGGACATGGCACGTCGGTGTGCAGGGGGTGTTGTTCCTCCCTCTGCAATGTGAAGAGGAGATGCGGTTTCACAGTATGTTCCATGTTTGTTTCCGCATTGGCGCAGGTTACATACTGAATGCATGTCCATGTACATTGCGGCTGTTTGTGGGAAATGCCTATCTGATTTGGTCAATGGCCATTTGTTTTGTGTCACAGCTGTGGGGTTGTGCTCGGTCGTTGTCATCTCACTGTTTTTTTACTCTGCTTTTATGGTGCATTTTCCTGCAAGACGCGTGGGATTTGCAGGCCTATAGCTGGTTTTCGAAGCTTTTTGTATCGCGATTGGCCCCATTGCAGCTTTTCTTGCGTTCGTGTTTCAAATTTTTGCAGTGTGGCATTGATTTTCACGCAGTCATTTGACGCGTTATCTGGTGACTATCACATGGTACCGCCGTGTTGTGAATACTTAGTTGACACGGCCTAATTTACCCGCGAGAGACTGCGATGTTGAGAGTTGCGTTAAGTTACTTTTGCGATGGTTATCACACGTTCTTGAGAATATACCCCACTGTTACTGTGGTGAAACCCATAAGGTGGTACAACCAATCATTAGTTTAGAAAGTTCCATAAAAGAAATTTCAAAAATTATTCACAGATCTCAGGTGGATGATAATATCGTAGTTCATAGATTGTACATGCATATCACCAGAATAAAGATGAGATTCAAATAAAACCTAAGTACTAGCTCCAATAAGTATATTTCAAATTGTCCATTATGAGTGTCTAAAAAGTAAGTAATGTACAAAATTAGCACAAAAACACATTGGGAAGTCCAAAACCTAACTAGCAATTGATGCTAAATAGCATTTAGCACAGAAAAATAATTAAAAGACTATTGTCATTTCAACTGATCCAGTCTCTCTCTACAAAAAGATCAGTAGGAGCATATTGCTAAAATAAAATCTAGATCAGTATATATAAGTGTTTTCCTAACAAAAGTCTATGGAACATGGTCACATAATAGTAATGTGTTGCATTCTGCAAAAAACGTACCTAAATAGCAGGTGGCAGGATTTTCTCCCCAATGATACACAAGACTTCCTTGAAGAGAAGATATCATTCATAAATACAATACAACCTCATTATTCTTCTAAAATCCTGATTCTAGTTGCCAGGTTTGAGAATTGGGTTATGCTTCTCAAAAATGTGCAAATGTACAATCTTGAATATCATAGCTTCTGAGCCTACAAGAACCATGAACATTGGCAAGCATACTAAAAGCTACTTACTGGCTGATTCAAATGACGTGAAACAACATCAATATTTGACAATATAATATCTTTCTTAATGGGTAAACACCAATACTGTCATTCATAGGAATATTTGAATACAACACATTAGGAATACATGATAATTTTTTACAATGTTGTACTTAAAACAAGATTTAGGAAAGCACTCACGTTGGAAACAAAGTGCATGGACAATGACGTCAAACAAGTATTCATATGATATGATATGTTTTAATTTTCTGCAAAAAACTGTGGGTCATATTCTCAAGGAGCTATCTCCGATTTAACGGCACGTTAGCGCAGCCAAGGTCATGAAATATTTAATGCCCCATTCTCAAGCTGGTGCAAACAGCCTACAGCACCATTTTTCCGCGTTAGCATCCGCAACAAACATCGCCTTGGATGACCCTGGCAGCTATCGCTAATGAGATGTAGAGTAGGCGTTCCTGAGCAAAAAGCAGCGACAACATCACTCCGCAACATTCTCCACGACCAGCCAGACCTGCAATAAGAACACAAAACAGGCGAAAAGGCGCGTTAGCATGATGAAATTAACACCTGCCCAGACCTGGTGCAAAGTCGGACCACAACCTGTACCAGATAAGGGAGCACAGCCCATAGCCACACATGAAGAACAACGGATGCCCCCAAGCAACTGAACATGCAGCACGGACACTCAAGAGGGCCACAGCACCCACCGACACCACACCCAGGCCTGCAACCCTCCCGAGCCCACCCCCAACCCTGGACAAAGAAACTGCACACCAACACCACGAATCCCAAAACAAATATTTTGCCTGATGTCGCACAAGCAGGAAGATCAAAATACATGCTTGGCCAGAGAATGGAGAATCAGTCATACAGCAATGCAATCACCAACACAAAACACCTTTCAAACAAAAGCCAAAACATCCATTCGGATGAGTCCTAGCGGGTCCTCACTGGACAATCTGTAGTACACAGCCTGGAAGACAAAATCCAAGAGAAGAAGGTGTGCCATGCACCCAACAAAGGAAAGAGAGGGAGAGAGCGGGGAAGAGAGATGGAGTGAGATTGCACAAGCAGCGCAAGGCCTCTTGGGCACCTGGATCCACATGCCAACATGTGTTTGAGTGTCACCATCCGTACACCATGAGCCCAAGGCCTTGTCCCAGTCTCAGCACCAAAGCCACATCACATTCTGAAAACGCAAGTAGTAGTCAGACAAACATCAGGGATAAGCTCCTTTGTTCCAATGCAGAAGACGGGAGGACACCTGCACCTCTGACCTTGGTCTAGAACGTGGCTGGAACACCCTGAGAGAGATGCCATGGCAGATGGGGACGACTCCCACTCCACGCATTGTGCAAATGAACTATCCAACTCATCCACACCCCACACACAGAAGCCCCTGCCTGAGGTACCCCCGCATGGGATGCCCTTGACACTCACGGATACAGCAACCCATGCTCCCCAACGTTGCACCCACATTTGAATCATTGCGTAGAGCTGTGGCACATCCTCCACACAACTGCCGGTTCCACGAGATGCACCAACGCAATGGCAGGCCATCCCGGGCACAAGCCCCATCACGTGGAACAGTACCGTGCATGTATGCTGCATTTACTGGGCACTGGCAGTGCTGTGGATCAGTAACCGGCTGAGCTTCCGCCTTGCCTACGTCACCTGCGTCCAGCCCTGGTTCCACTGCCGAACATGCACATTTGAGTGTCCCATGGATGTCTGCCTATCCAACACAACCGTAGATGAATTGGACTGTGACTTGTGTCTGCGCCCCCTGCTGGATCACGAACAGGAGTGTAACCAAGAAAGCCGTGCATGGGATGCCTTGACATACTGTGTATGTATTGGCAGTTGTGCATGGGAGATTGCACAATTCCTTGTGTGCAGTGACCACATCGGGGCGCTCCCCTATTGGGCTGTGTTGCAGATTGATGAAACGCCATGGGCTGAGCACACCTGCCCAGACCAGTTGATGGATTGGCTCACCCTGGTGTTCCTTGAACATGACAACAACGTACTATTGGAACACATTGCACATGAAGCTGCACCGGCATTCATGGATGAGTAACTACGTTCCTGCAGCCACATCGGATTGCCACCCACAGCACAGGTCCCAATAACTTGTTGCATCGTGGGGAATGCTCACATATCCCACCACAACAGAGGACATGTCTGCCTTCGTCAGGACTCTGGATGCATGTGCGTGTAACTACACGTGTGTACACACACCTGTGCATGGTGATGCAGGTCCATGGTTTGAGAAACACAGCGTTATTTGGCAACGTTACCAATTTGCACACACTGCTGGGGGGAGAGTACACACATGGCAATGTAGCACAACATGTGAAACTATCGGACCCTTTCACCTGATCACTGTCAGCAGAGCAGACAATCGGCGCACTCCAGTGGCAGAGCACTATGCAGATCCCATGGGCAGTGAGTCGTGCCCCCTCACAGGGGGCAATGGGCAGACGCCAAACAACACATGACTCATCCAGCAAGGCAAGGTGGGCTGAGACCGTTGCCATCCGTGATGATTGTTGTCCATTTTTGCCTCACCATTTTCTGAACCTCAACATGTTCCCATGCTGCGTGTAAGTGTCTTCAGCATGTCCCTGCCTGTTGTGGCCGTTGCCTCGTCCGTACTGACACGCACATGCCAATAAAGTCTATGCCACTTCACTGGTGTCTAAATGTGATGTCTGTTGGTTCGATTGTCCACTAGTGTGCCACAATGTGCATCATCCCTACACAGGGAGGAACTGACTGATGCATGTGCAATGGGAGTGGCTCCCTTTTGCAAGCTCCAACTCTGTGAGCCAGACATTGTTTTGGGATAGTTGCTGGCCGACCTGTGCACTTACGTGACTTCAGCAATGTGAGTCCAGCCTCTGACCATGTGGAGCAATGTCGTATATCATAACAGAATGTTTCCACACAGATGTGTGTGAGTAGGTATGCGACGTGAAGTTCTGTTGTCACATGTGATGTAGGACACCACTCCTGGCTTGCTACTGATTTGGTCATTCCTACACACAACCCTATTCAATACATGGACGTGTGCCTACATTGGGGGGTTGTGAGATTGTTGTTGATGTGCAATGGGGACACAGCTAGCACTCACCTTCACAGTCATCCAATTGGCCATGTGCCTCAGGGATACACATGGGCATAGATGGCAGTTACCAGGGTGTACCTTCATGTGAAATCATTGTCCCTGCACCCAGCCATACTTACATACCCAAGTGAACATAGTCATGACACATCTGTGTGATTTAGAATGTTTTATTCACATTCAGGTAATTGACGGAGCTGGTGCTGAACATGGCCATCCAAGCCGACATTACATGGAAGCCCAGTGCTGGGCCAACCAGTGTCATTTGGGGATTGAAAAGTGATTAGGAAGAGGGGGAGCGCAGTCCGCAGCAGGATTGCTGTGTAATTGTGCAGAAGTGAAGATATGGCAGTCCGTGTTGGGGTCCGGGTGAATGTTACAGAGTGTTCTGGGGGTCAGTTTGGAGGTATTGTCCCAGGGCATGATGCATAGGGCATAACCAGGCAGGGACAGGCCATATGGTGGCGATGGATGCTACTGCCTCCTTCCTCACACAGTAATTGCCATCCCCATCTTACTTCCCTGATATGGGTTCTGTGTCCGGTGTGTCCGGTGTGTCCGGTGTGTACGATGTGTGTGGCGGGGTAATGGCTGCATCACTGTGTGCCACTGACACACCAGACTGCGAAGGTGATGAGGCTACATCACTGTGTGCCACTGACACATCATGGGTCAGAGCTGTGTGTGTCGATGTTCCCGCTGCAGTCATCTGGGACAGGCTCAGTGACAGCAATGGCAAGATGATGAACTGCAGGGCATTGAAGTTCCCAGCTACTACTCGCTGGTGTCCAGCCGTGGCAGCCATACTTCCAGCCTGCATCTGCTCCATGGTCTCCATTGACCTCCGCATCTGTGCCGACTCTGTGCTGTCATGGCTGGTGCCTGTCTGACCAGACAGTTCTTGTATCCGATTAATGGCCCCAGCGAGGTCAGCCAAGGTCTGTGGTGGAGCATGGTGCGGACAGCAGGTGTCTGATAGGGACTATTTGTGGTCCTGATGCGACTCAGACACCCAAGTATGGCATTGAGTTTGGCTGCCACGAGCTCGAAACCCACCCGCAGCTGTTCAGCCAACTCCACCTGACAGGAATTCCATGTATTGGTCGGGGGATCCTGGGAGACAACCGTGGTGGTGTGTGTTTCCTGCTGTGTGGTCTGTGCAGGTGGTGGGGTCACCTCGAGGCAGCTGGCCTGCCCTGCTCCTGGGTATGGGGTGCAGAAGCTGTCCATTATCCATTGGAGTGTGACGACATATGTGCAGGTTGTCCTCTTCATCATCAATGATGGAAAGTGTGGTGTGCTCTGCAGGAGGTGATGTTTGTCCCTCTGCAATGTAAAGGGGAGATGCAGGTTAACAGAGTTACACATGTATGTTGAGGTTTTGCAGATGTTTATATTCAGACTGCATGCCAATGTACATTGTGACTGTTTTGGTGGAGCTGGCTATTTGATGGCAGTGAGTGTGTTTTTCTACTACAGGGCAGATGTGTTGTAGTATCCGTACATTATCATCACACAGTGTCATGCAATGCCAGATGTGAGTGGAAAGTTACTATGCACAAGCGGAACCTGTTGTGAGCACTGTCCTGTGGTGTTGGTATTGCACTTTGTACCACATTGCTGTCATTGCTGATGTTCTGTGATTGCTATGTGTGTGTGCTGCATGGGGGGGGAGTTGCCCCTGCAGCTCTGATTTCATGTACCCTGCTCCCTTTGAGGCGGGGTTCCTTTGAATTGTGTGCTTTTAGGGGCTGAGTTGTTTTTGACTTGGGTCATATGTGCTCTCAGACAGATTTTGTGGCCTGGTGCATTGTTCGTCTGCTGCGTGTAGTGTACCATCAATGAACTGTGTGTAGTGTACGGCATGGGTTGTGGGTGGACGTGGATATGTCAGAGTGTGACCTGCTCCTTTACAGAGGTGATCCGCACTAGGCCACCTCCATGTCGATTCGTGGGCCATGTCATGTTTTTGGGCTGCTGCCATGCTATCGGGCATGCAGTGTTACTTGCATAGTCAGTGAGGCTCGCAGAGCCGCTGCTTTGCTAGATTCAGCACATGTGCATCGGTCGGTTGTGATATTGGTGATAGGGAGGGGGGCCCCTTTGTGCACATTGTGGACGGGGGCCAACTTGTTGTTTCTATGTGTGCTGCAGTGTGCCAAGGCTATCAGGGACATGTTCCATGATCATTGTGGGTGTGCAGTGTGCTACACATTATTGTGCATGTGTGCCATTGGGCCCATCTCCCACGTCCCCCCAGTCCTTGGTAGTTACTCACACTGTTGCTGATGGGTCAGGTCGTATAGAGCTGTGTCCAGGCCCCCAAATCCTGACACCGTCTCCCTAAAAGAATAAGAAGTCTCTCGCTGATCTTATAAATGCCTCATTGAAAGATAAATACTGAGATGATTTGCAGAACATGCTGTTGATATTTCACTGTGGGGCAAACAGTCACTATTGATGAATGGCTTTCTGCCACAGTGATTGCCACTTTTTTTATTTTATAGGGTTGTCCCCCATGCTCCCACATCCCATTCCAACCTGCTGATGGCCATTTCACCACCAACAACTGTATTTCTGTTTAATTAATCACAACACTGCAGGCGGCGAAATGCCTGTCCCTAAGAATGACGCAGCACAATCAGGGCCAGACTGGGAACTGAAACCGGTTCCGGCAAACAGCTCGGCCGGCCCCCATTTTACCGCTACCACTTATTCTGCAATTCCAGCCCCCTGTAACAAAAACGCCCCCAGGGGTCCAAATCCGGCCCCCACACAGGCGGCTCACCATGGAAATGCCCAGTGCCCGCTACAGCCAGTCCAGCCCTGGGCACAATAACTGCATACCATCCTGGTTTTGACAAGGTTCTTAGTTTGGAGCCATCTTGCGTTTTACCTAACCACCCTCTGAATGACATTTTAAAATCATTGCTGCACAAATGCATACACACGTTTGAAAACCATAAATATTGAAACTATGTTGTGCTCTTTCTCTCTACTAATAACAACTGAACATTAAAATATATCCAAAAGGATTCCAAATCAACCACTTTTGCATTAAATGTGACTGTACCGGCAGCAGATGCTATATTGTCAACTTAAGTATGAAAGGACATCTTTTTGAGCAAAGGCATATGGAAGAGCATTTGATTGAATTCTAAGAGGCAGAGGGAAGATCTGCAGAATTCATCTTTGATAAGATCTTGTACCACTTGGCTGAAAGTTATTGTAGCCCAGAGCACAGTCCCTGCTCTACTCGAGCATCAGTTATGTACTGCTGAAGTGGCAAAGATTAGGTTATCATAAAATGAAGATTAAACCATTTTTTAGAGTGATATAAGCCTCCATTACTTCTTATGGACTTTCTTCGATTTATGTTGAGTCAACTAATGTGAGGCTTTATGAGAAATGAAAATGTATTTGGACCTTTTACACATTTATCATTAAAAGACATGATGAGCCATGATTAAATTGCTACAGACTAGCAATTACAGTACCACAAAACGCGTTCTTAAGACTTCAACCACATATTTATATTCTTTATTTTTTATTAAAAATATCAAAGACTTTATAAAACAACAGAGAAATGTACAGAAGCACGTGGCCACATAAATGTGTATCACTGGGACATGTTTGCAAAATTTACTTGCATAAATCAGTCTCAGTTTTGGTTAGAAATATTGCATTGTGATGGGATTAGGCTAACTGGTGCATCTAGACCTACTTCCACCTTCCTGAACTTGGCCACCACCAAGGACCTTAAAGGAGACCCAGACTCAATTACCACATCATACTTAACCCAGCTTCAAGTTTTGAATAATTAATATTTGCCACATGCATGGAGGTGAGGGGCCACACCTTAATACTTAGATAATTATTTTTTTTTTTTTTTTTTTTTTTAAATTCTTTTTATTTGCAGTTTTCAAAAACAAACTTAAAACAACATCACTCACTATGGTGTACATATGACAAGCAATGACGATACGCCTCCACATCGAGCAGCTCATCACAATTTGGGTACCATCACACGAACTCAGTGCTAAATTATCAAGTGCGTGGCATACAGGAGCCGATTATCCCATCCCGCCCGCATGCGGCATCGCAAACCAGTTCAGCACCCAAAATAGCCCCCCTGAGAAGTACGGTCATCCCCATCGTGCGTCCGCCTTAGGGAATAGTATTGAGTCACAGCGCCTGCAGTGTAGCTTGCTCCAACCATTGTGTGAAAGGCCCCCAAATGTCCTTAGGTCGGGACCGCAGCGGCATAAGCTCCCAGTACAGGGCAAGTTGTGTCTGACAATAGACTGCGCTCGTGACCCACGCTCGAATGCTAGGCGACGTAGCAACTCCCCAGTGCATCGCAACTTGTCTTCTAGCTAGTAACAATAGCATCGCTGGCAGCTTGCGGTGTTTGGGCTTAATCATGTGCAAAATACCAAGCAGCGCAACCTGCGGGGTGCACGGGATCTGTAGGCCAGTGAGTTCGCATATAATCTCTACCACCCTTTCCCAGAATGACGACAATGTAGGGCAGTTCCATGCCATATGCAAAAAGGTGGCGCCATGAGCGTAGCAGCGCCAACACTCATCCGTGTCTCTTAAACCCATTCGGTGCAGTCGACTAGGGGTACGGTAGGTCATGTGTATATATTTGAAGTGGATCAGGCGCAGCCTGTAGTTGGGGGACAAAATCTCAAGATTCTTACAGCACATGTCCCAATGTTGTTCCGAAATATCCGTACCCAACTCCGCCTCCCACATGCCCTGCGCCGCAGGAAGAACCACGGGGTGACAAGTCTGCATTTGCACATACAAGCGGGATATAAGTTTGCGCCCGGACTCCAGATAATTATTTTAAAGGTCTAAAAAATGATGTCACAGTAATAGAACAAATTAAATGATATTGTCAGAAGGATTTTGACCATCTAACATCTATCCTCAGGACTAATAATTGTGAAAAGAGCTTTGCAATCCAATCTCACCTGAATGCCTCTATGACATATATAAGCTGTTCAAAAACTCATGGCAGTTCATGGCTTTTGCCATTCTTCTCTTCAAAGTGGGAAAAAATATCCCTTTGAAGGTGATGCTGGCAATTGTCATCCTACAATATAAATGTTGATGCCATCAAGTGACAAGTTTTTATTAACTGGGTGCTACAAACAATAGTACTAGAGACATATGCTCTTCTAGGGTAAGAGGGTGAGTTGAATGTTACTGCTGATTGAAGAATGGGTTGAAGATATCCCAGCAGGGGTCAGGGTGTAGCGTGATGTACCATGCATGCCACACATTACACCAACATTTCTATACATTGTGTCTCTGGCCATTATCATGAGGTCGGTAGAGAAACTGAACAGATGGGTTCCTTACAGTTCCTGCAAAACAGTCTTCCAGGATGTACCCCTCTTGAGAAAAGTTATTAAGTGTAAATGCAAATATTTCCTCTTAGGGAAAATATTTTCAGCACGATTTAAAGTTTGGAAGACAGGTTACTCCTTCAAAAATGTGCCAGATATCACATCTGCATTACTAATTCACTTGTAAAAAGACAGATGGGATATATGTCACATCTGTGACAGAGTATCTCCGTCTGCCGTATTACAAGTCCATTAAGAGATAATGTATTGTAATGTCACAGTCAGGATATCTGTCATTTTTGTGATGGAGTATCCCATCTACTAACAGCTAAATCAGTCTCTAACTCTAAAAATGATGTCAACATGTTCAAAAGTTTGGGCTTGCTAATAGGGCAATCTGGTAGCACTCGAAGGGGCTTTTTTTTCGCTGTTTGTAGGCCTGTTATATGGTCTAGTGGGCTGGGTTTACTGTTGATTTCTCTGATATTTCCTCAAACATTGCCTGCAGGAAACACAACTACATAAAATCCCCCATACCTTGTAAAGTATGTATACAGTAAGGGGCATATTTCTGAGATGCTTGCATCATGTTTGCACCATTCAATGTGGTACCTGTGTGACAAGCTTCTAAGTCAGATTTATGAAACCATGCATAGTCACATTGCATGGCTTTAAATGTCTTCAGAAATTTGGAATAAGGCTAGACAGTGCAAATTTCTGCATTGCCTTACTCTGCGCAAGGGAGGCGTTACATGGGCATTGTACTTGGTGTTCCCACGCAAATCCCATGGTTTTTGACACATTCCCAGATTTCCCAAACCTGGTAAACCTGGGAATGTCCAAAAAAGATACGCCTCCACAGGTGAGGTGTAATGAGGAGAAATATCTTTATTTCTCCTTGTTTTTCCTCTTTCTATGTGTGCTGCATTCTGCAGCACACATAGAACAAGGAAAATGCCTCTATGGATTGTTTTTGTGCAGAAGGTACCACTTCCTGCACAAAAACAATGCTGCCTACTACACAGGCACCCTTGCAAAAACGGCACCAGTGCTGGGGGAAAGTACAGGAATGCGCCATATTGCTTAAATCTGGCGCATTCTTGCCCTTTCCCTCTGTTGCATCGCGGTGCAGCAAGGTGACTTGATGCATAGCACAGAATCTCATTAATATGCCCCCTAAGAGCCTGATTTAAAAGGTGAACTTATACTTTTGTGTATGTTCATGTTTTTTTTGGTATTCACAAACTGTGAGTTAATAGTAAATTTATGACTTAAGAGGCACCACAGCTGGGTTGGAAAACTTTGCACATAAAAAGATAAACCTGTCTTAATCTTTTATGAACTGAGTACTCCACCCTGACTGTGGAGTTCCTGCTGTTGTAAACATACTATTAATTCGTAGTTTGTGAATACACAAACATATAAATTTACACAAAAGTGTAAGAATACCTTTGTGAATCAGTGTCCTAGCCTTTACAGTCTCAAAATTGTGTGACTTTCAAATGTGGGAAACTTTTTTTAGCTATCCGATTCGCTACGAGTCTGCTTTTAATTTGGTGCCTATTTTCTGTACCAGACCGACCAGGCAAGTTTGACCTACTTAAATTGTCTCCTTTTACGTTTTGGAAATTGGTCACAATTTGTCAGTCAGAATCTTTCCTGACTATGTTTTTATAAAGAAACCACAGTGCATCCTTTTGAAACAGCAATTGTTAAAAATTGCAAGAACTGTTTTCAGTATATATCTATCTGGCGGTCGCCAGTAGGTAATTATAGTTAGGACCTTGTTTCCAATCAAAAAGCATTTTTTCTTTTGCCAATATCTTTGGTGCCGTTCGACAAGTCTTCGCAAAATTTTCAAAACAAATGGGTTGCTCAGGTTAGCTCCTGTCTTAAAAGTTTCCGGCTGATTCGTCAAGTGGGGGCAAAGAAATAAAAGGGGTCCCAAAATGCGTTAATTTCCATAGGAACTTTAGACACGGCTTCAGCCCAGACTGCTGAACGGAATTACCAAATTTGGCAAAAAGGCAGCTCTTGGTTCAGAAAGCACCCTTTTTTAAAATGGTGTTAATCCGTTCAGTCGTTGCTGAGAAATTAAAAAAATTAAAATATCGATATCTGACCACCGAGGAGGATTTGGGAAACCCTCCCGAGCACGAGATGCATTCTGATTGGCTGCCAACACTCCAAATCAGAATATGTTGGCAGCCATCTTGTAACTCAGTAAACGAGTCACAAGAAAACTTTTTAAAAAAAGATTAAAAATAAGAAAAGGGGGCAGGGTAGAAACCCCCTAACCCCCTAGGCGTGCTCAGGGAGTCCCAAAAGGACCCCCGGGGCACAGAAAAGATTTTTTTTTAAATCGGCTGAATTTGCGCTGGGTGCGTGAATCCGGCCGAAAAAACAACAAAAAACGAAGCACAGGCTCCAGTGCTTCGTTTTCCTTAAGCCCCTGGGTTGGCCAGGTCCCGAGGGCAATGTCCAATTAATTAGCGGGGGCCTGTGGCCAGGCGGTGCGTTTGCGGAGTGGTGGACAAAGGGGGCGTGGCCTGTGTCCACCTCTCAGCAATCCCACTGTGTCGGGCTTCCTGGAGGTACAGGGTAGGCTAGTTGGCCCCTAAGGACCCCCAGCAGCGAAGTGGACTTTAATCCCCATGCAAGAGCATACCAGGGAGCGCGTTTGTGGAGTGGTGGGGAAAGGAGGCGTGACCTGCTATGAGAACTTAGCAATGCTGCTGTGTGGGACTTACTGGAGGTAATAGGATGGGTAGTTGTCCCGCAAGGTTGTCCTTGGGGGACAACTACCTCTCCTGTTACCTCCACTGATTCCCACACAGTGGGATTGCTAAGAGGTCTTCAGAGGCCACAACCCCCTTTCTCCACCACTCTGCAAACGTGCCTCCTGGCACAGTACTGGTTGGGGGATAAAGTCCACTTTACTCCTGAGGGACTTTTGGGGCCAAGAAGCCCTCCTTGTACCTCCTGTAAGTCCTATGCAGCAGAATTCCTGAGCGCTGGGTGGAGTCCCAGCCCCCTTTCCTAACCACTCTGCAAACGTGACCAACAGTTAAAGAAGCATTTGTAATGTAATAGGTCTCGCATTTGCAAGAGTTAGATCTATTGGCGTTGTAATACTAATGTTTTTTGGAGAGGAGTGGATGTACTTTGTGTGTAGTGGATTTATGTGGTGTGTTGTGCAGTGAAATTATGTGGATAGAAAGTATGTGGTATTTAGTGTATAGGAATTATGTAGAGTGGGATTATGTGTGATGGAGAATAATTATGTGGTATGGTAGTCTGTACTGTGGAGTGGTACCCTCAGGTTTAGTCTTCCTGGTTTCCATAGAAGCTAAATTATGAACTCAATGAGACAAAAAAAAGAAGGAATCACTGAGGAGCACTTCTGGACCTAGTCAGAGGTATGAGCAGGGCCACTGGAATCATGCGACTGTTTAGCTGCACTGACTTTCGCACAATTATACATATTCTGAATTAGCCACATAATCCATCATCTGCTGCCTAATCTGCAGATTGGAACAAAAAAGCCTTGTTTCTAGCCCAAATGGCTCATGTGTTACCAAAAATGCAGCAACAAGTGTTACAGCGTGGTGGAAGTCCCTTTGCAAACCTAGAATGGTCACCTGGTACTTATTGCTAAATGTGGGTATTAAATTGGTGCTAATCGTGTGAAAACCACTCTTCCTTATTTCTGCACCTCTCTTGCCACTTTTCTGCATTTCTGTTGCTTCTTGCTTCAACGTTCTTTTTTCTGCACTTCTTTTGCCTCTTTCTACTCATCTCTTCTACTTTCTGTACCTCTCTTGCCTCTTTCTGCACCTCTGCTGCCTCTTTCTGTACCTCACTTGCTTCTTCCTATACCCCTCTTGCCTCTTTCTGCACCCCTGTTCCCTCTTTCTGCATCTCTCCTGCCTCTTTCTGCACCTCTATTGCTTCTTTCTGAACTTCTCTTGCTTCTTTCTGTACCTCTCTTGCTTCTTTCTGCACTTCTCTTGCCTCTTTCTGCAACCCTCTTCCCTCTTTCTGCACCTCTCTTGCCTCTTTCTGCACACACAGGGCTACTTTTAAACTGACCTCAGGCTCAGCAGTGCACATGAAAGTGCAGAAAAGGGCTACTGGCCTCTAAACTGCCATACTCTATTATATGCTAGGGACTTAGAGGTAGTTTTAATCCCCCTGCCCTATTATGTACTAGTGGTAAAAAAACAATGGTTCGGGTGTGGCCAAAAGGTCCAATAATAAAGTGATCCTAAGGAGAGCACTGATGGTCAGAGAGCTGAAGATTAATTATTTTAAAGGAGCAAAAAAAATTAATAATGTACATAGGGACATAAGTCAGTTCATGTGAAACATTAATTTCCACAACAATAGAATTCAGGTGCTCACACAATAAATGAAAGAGGCATGACGTGCAGAATGATGGTGAAGATTAAAATAACTGCATCGCATTGACAACAATAGTGTAAAACTCCTCAAGCAACTTTATAGAATAGGAAGAGTTTTGTTGTAAACGGTCAACGGCATTTCGATCTCAACTTTTCGACATATAACGGGTGAGCAAAGCTGAATCTAAAATGAGGAAAAACGGCAAAAAAAATAATCTATAGTTTGATCCCTACATGTAGTATAATTAATACAATCAGAGGATCCTTTTTATAAAAAACATAATGACATATATAAATATATATTAATCCTGAATGCCTAGGGGTCAAGGTAGGTGTGGAAATACATGTATTAAGGCAATTACAGAAGCGAAAGACATGATTTAAAGGCAATTCGGAAGCGAAAGTCAACGATGTAAATTACAAGTGGAAGTATTTAAACGGTGGAGAAGAGAAGTTAAATAGTAGTGATTCAGAAGCAAAAGACCAGTAATGGTGAAAATGCTGCACGTGAATACGCAAGCATAGGTGGAAGTACAAGGAATAATTTGCGCTAGTAGGAAGGTAGAGTTGAGAGCGCAAATGAAGCTGGGTAGCAACCCGCTAAACGAGAAAAGGAGGGAGATTATTCGTAGCGCAAGGAAGAGCAATTGAGGGCTTCAGAAAACAGATGAGGGTAGACGAGTTCACCCAGATTAATTCGCTGAAGGTACGAGCGTGAGAATATTACGTGCTGTAAAGGAGTTAGAGCAGTAATTAGAAACTGGTGTGCGTCCGTGAAGGGCGCTTGCAAGGAAGTTGGTGAAAGAAAACACTTACTATGTAAACTTGAAAGGCAGGGTCAGCTCTGTAAATTGCGCTTAACGATTTGCTGCCAATATGTTTCTGTTAAGGGCAAAAGGAAGGTGGGAGGTCAGGAACTCCAAGGTAAAGAATAAATGATGGTAAAGGTGTATGCGCAGTCATAATACTTACAGTTAAAGTCACTCCCAGTTCATATTTGGAAAGACTTGGGAGAGGAGCTCAGCGCGTCATGCTGCTTGGGCTGTTCACGTTTAGTACGAGAGGGAGACAGAGTGACCCAGGAAGTAATTAAGGGCTGTGTCAGCTGTGAAACCAGCAGCAGGGTGGAGCTAATTAGCACGCACCTGCGAGCGGTTGTGTGCAAGGGAGCATGCTAAAGGGAAATGGAATCAGTAGGAATCAAGTAAGGGAACGAGGGAAAAGTACTAACTCAGCAGAGTAAGAAAAGAGAAGAAAGAGTCATAAGAAAAAATAAATCAATGTGTGTGCAACAACTGTTTCAGGCACATGATAGCAGAATTAATTCTGAAGCAACCTAATGTGTTGTACCTACTGAGGTAGTTGCTATATGAATTAAAAAACAAACACAAAATCAGTTAAGGCAAATAGTCTAGCAATGTACTCACTGATATTCAATTACTGTGGCAACATATAAACTAGACATGAACCAATGGGTTGCACATGTACCAGTGGGTAGCAAGAGGTTCAAACATAAGGAAGTGTGTATACATCTGTTAGGAAAACACTAAGCAAGAAGTACATAGTGGTATCAGGTGGCTGGAGTCAAAATGTGCAGATATGAATAGTCAAATGTTTATAGTATGGCATTCCATTCATCAATCGAGTTGAGACCATGTTCAATAGTGCGGCAATTAAAAATCCATTTGCATTCCAATCGGTTAAGGATCTGTTGTTGGTTTCCTCCCCTAACGTTGGAGCGAAGGGTTTCAATGACCTGCCAAGTGAAGTCTGTTTCGGAGTGTCCTTTTGATATAAAGTGTTCCACGAGGGGCGCCGTCGTGATCTTACATCGGATTCTGCTCCTGTGTTGGGCGATTCTTGGATTGATCTTCTGTGTGGTTTGGCCGATGTACCTCAATTTGCATGGACACTCAATACAGTAGATTACATTTTGTGAATTGCAATTTGAAAAAGACTGTAAATTATACTTAACCCCTTCGATGCTGCGCAGATTCCGCCGCTGTGCTGACGGAATCTTGCGCGGGCGTGGTCATGACGGAATGGTTCCGTCATGAGCACAGCTCAACCGTGGGTCATGACGGAACCATTCCGTCATGAGCACCGAAGGGGTTAAAGTTCTCAAATTCAAATACTTTGGTGTTAGTAGTGGACTCGCATGCCATGCAGTTGTTACATTTGTAGTGCCCTTGCAGTGGGGGAAGATTGAGGTAGGGGAGTATAGTCTGATCTCCTTTTGTAGGTTTGTAGGCCCTAACCAAATGGTCCTTTATGTTGCAACCTCTTTTAAATGAAAGAAGTAGGGTGCCTGTTGCGAGATTTAGTGGCGCTAGGACTGTCCAATGTTTTTGATCATTTTCGTCAGTTTGTTACTCACAGGACAAAATGTGGTCACACATGTAATTCTGGATAAGGGTGTTTTGACTTTGGGCTGAAGCAGGTGTTCACGGTTCACCGCATATTTCACCCCAGGTTCACATATTGGGGTACCCTTGTTTTTCTTAAAACCTATTATGTACTAGGGCCTTACAGGGGAGGTCATGCCAATCAAAGGGGTACCCCACTTCCTACTTCTGTAGGCATAGGTAGAAATTTTCATTTAAAAAACCTTCGAAATTCACTGAAAAAAACATACGTTTCAGGGAAGTTATACTTTGAAATTAGCATTTTGAAAACCTTTAAAATTCACTGAAAAGCATAGGTTTCAGGGACGTTATAGTTAGAAATAAGCATTTAAACAACCTTTGAAATTCACTGAAAAAAACGTAGGTTTCAGGGACGTTATAGTTAGAAATTAGCTTTAAAAAAACCTTAACAATTCACTGTAAAAGCTACAGGTTTCAGCGGCGTTATAGTTAGCTGGACATTTCACTCGTACAAAACCAGAGAAATTCAGCCGTTATAGTTAGATGAGCTAACTATAACTCGCGCCCCGCAATGCACTGCTGATGATGTCACCTATTACATCATTCATGACATGGTCAGTGACATCACTGATGACATCTAAAATGACATCACTAATGACATCACTGATGACATCATCCACGTGATAATCTGATGCACCTCCTCACACCCTAATATAACCTTTGATACACCCACTCTAGAATACAGACTACCATTTTCGAAACCATAGACACACCAATATTAGTCACTACATACCCACTCACTGATTCCTAAGTCTACACACACATCCACTCATCATTCACCCATACAGTCACTCATATATGCAGTCACCTATCAATACAGCACTATCATATGCACTTATACACCTAAACAGACACTCAGACACCACCACTCAACCGGAGTTACTCACGCACCTAGTCAGTCATGCAAAGAATCAATCACACTCCCATTTACTCACCTACACAGTTATACACACAAACCACCTCACTTATTCATACAGATACTAACACATAGTTACTTTCTCATACAATCACTGATACAGCAAAACACTCATCCATACAGCCACTCTCACAATCACTCACTCTCACATATAGTCATTTATGTACTCCAACACTCACATATACTGCCTTTCACATATATAGTTACTCACACATGCACCACTGATACATCCATTCACTCACCAACACACCCATACACACACTCACTCACCCATACAGCCCTTCATGGATTCACTCTGGAACCCATACACCCAGTTAACCACCAACCCACACAACTATGGACAGAATCAGAAAATCCCACCCACCCACACAGACACTCAGGCACCCATACAGATACTCAGACAACCAATCTATAACCCATATGAACACTCATGTAGCTACTCACCATCTCATGCAGCCGCTTACACACCAACTGACAGACTGAAACAGACATTCACACAGTTTAGTCACTAACCCATGCATTCAGTAAGATACATTTCATCACTCACTTATACAGTCAGTCATGCACCTACTAAATCATGCATTAAGACACTTTTACACCCACTCATTCTTCAATACACCTTGGCATATATATATATACATATCTCATGTGATCAAGTCCCTCGGTGAGGGACGAAACGCGTCATGGCTGCTGCATCTATTTGGGAGTTCCAATAAACATTGCAGATTGACGAACTTCGGTGGTCCGCACTCTTTCTTTGTGCCCTGGAAACTGGCAAATCGTGAAGGAGTTTTATTGGATATATATATTTAAAAAAACATATTTAAACTTTACAGAAACACACAGTCACTGGATTATGTCATCAGTGATGTCATCAGTGATGTCATTTGAGATGTCATCAGTGATGTCACTGACCTTGTCATGACTGATGTCATATGTGACGTCATCAGCAGTGCATTGCGGAGGCGTAAGTTATAGTTAGCGCAACTGACTATTGGAGCCGATAGAGCACGCATGGGAAAACAATAAACTGCTTTTTGATTTTAGGTGTGTAGCGTTATTGCAGATTTTCACTTAAATGTTTCTGAGGAAGAAATACGGCCAGCCTTTTAAATACCACATGGACATTTTCAAACAACAGAGAGACTATTCCCGTGATCAAGGCTTGTAAAAGTTGAAATGCGTAGGGGAATGTGAGCCTCTTGCCTGCATGTTTCATTGTAATAAACGTGCTGAATACATACAGCCAAAGCCAGTGCACTTCGTGTTTATGACAAAGGAGATATTGGATGATTTATATTCGGAAAGCTGCGTTCCCGAAGCACTGGCCGCCCTGTGAAGGTCTGGGGCTCCTGATGAAGCAAAGGTAGATGGATATATATGTATCAGTAGCGGCTCCTGCAAGGGGGTGCTGCCGGGCGGTGACGCAGGTCGGGGGAGGGGCAGGGTGGGGGGTGTAAACTCCGGATTATGGCCTAACGGAGGTACGTAAACAAATAAGTAAATAAAACAAATTTTGTTGCGCGGGCTGCATCGTCTCTCACGAACTAGTCGTCTTCTGCAGTATGGAGTACCTGGCTGTGTTCTTACCTCGCTCCCGGTCCTGGGGGCCTCCCTGCCCGGGCCTGGTGGCAGGATCCGACTGTGCTTTTTTCACTGTTGCATGGGATGCTGTTGGCGGAGACTCTCCACATCGTGTGTGCCTGCCGCCCTCCCTCTCCAGAGTCCTATAGGAGACTGACTGCTCCGGAATGGTCCGCCTTCGAGAGCCCAGGCTGTTCCGAATAGACTCTACATTGCCCAGTTGGCCTGTTTTTTCTTTATCCTTTATCCTTTTTCCTTTCCCTCTCTTTCTCTTCCCTTTCTATGGGTTCTTTTCGGACGCGCCTTTCTCAGAGGTTGGGATGGGGTGTTATTTTGGGACTTTATGGAGGAGCTACTGGTCGCTAAGTGGGGTCGGCTGGCCCGTTGCCCCTGTACGTTATCCACTTTCTTTGCCGCTATTCTTGATGACATGTTTCTCTCCCTCCCCTGCGCGTCCCTTGGGGGCTGCTTGGTTCCCAGTCCTGGGGTTCGTCTCCCTTTGCTTTAATAGGATGTGTTTGGCTGGGTTCCGGTTTTGCGATGCTCTGCGATTTTCTGGGGCTGTTGGGGTGTGTTGTCCTTCTTTTCTTACACCATGACACACACCGTTACATTCCTCTCTCTCAATGTGAAGGGGCTCAACTCTCCTAACAAGTGTCGACAGGTATGGCGCTATCTATCCAGCATGATCCTGACATGGTTTTCCTACAGGAGACCCATTTGCTTTCATCTGACACTCAGCTCATGTCCCACCACAAATACCCCACCCAATTTTGGGCATGCTCCTCGTCCAAGACTAGTGGAGTAGCAATCCTTGTCAAGCCCGGTTGGCGTGCGGCGTCCTCCCAGTGTGTGGCCGACGAAGGAGGGAGGTATCTTAAGATTGACATGGTTTGGTGTCAGGATTCCTGTACCTTTGTTAATGTATATGCCCCCAACTGGAAACAAGATGTGTTTTTGTGCCAGCACCTGGGGGCTTTACTACGCTCCCTCTCTACCCCTGTTGTACTTGGAGGTGACTTTAACCTGGTTTGGGACCCTGAGAGGGATTGCACTGCGCAGGCGCACCATGTGGCTAGGGTGATGTCAGTGCAATTGAAGAATGCCATTACTGACTTCGGTTTGGTTGATGCCTGGAGGTATCTGCACCCGGACTCTCGGGATTATTCTTTTTTTTATCAGGGTTATCGTTCCTATTCGTGCATTGGTTACTTTTTCCTTTTGCTCTCTTTGGCTCATGTGGTGTGCACGGCAGACATCTGGTACATTTCTATTTCTGACCACGTGCATGTGTTGCTTATGCTTCAACCCCCCACTGCCCGTGGTGAGCCCCTTCCTCGGTGGCGATTGCCCCCCGATCCCTCCGGGACCCGGTACATGTGGCAGACATTCGTAAGGAAATTGAGTCCTTCTTTGTGGCCAACTCTCTTACCACTACGCCTGAGGATGTCCGTTGGGACGCCTTCAAAGCTACTGTTCGGGGGTTATCTCTATTACCTGGACCCAAGAAGCTCGTTTGGTTGAAGCCACCCTTTCCTGGGATATTAAGGACTTAGTGCGCGAGGACCACGCCTGTCCTTCTCTTGCTAACAAGCGATGCCTAGCTGCCCTACGCAGTCAACTGCGCCTACAGCTCACTAATAAGGCTGAACAGCTCCTTGTTAACCTTTCAATTTTTTTTTATGTGGGTGGGGATAAGGTCAGAGCGTGCCTATGGGCCCAGACTGCCCGATCTCATATTGTGAAGCTCCAACACCCTGATGGCTAATGGGCCATCTCGGAAACGGACAAGAGCCATACCTTAATGGCCTTTTATACTGATTTATATGCCCATGATTCTTGCCCACTGCAGGCGGTTGAGACGTTCCTCGATCCATGTCCTTGGGACCCTATTGATCCCTACTTTACCGAGTTGCTCGATGAGCCTATCTCCCGAGAGGAAATTGCTTAGGCATTGAAGCAGCTCCCGACAGGTAAAACCCCGGGCCCAGTCGGTCTGCCGGTGGTTTTTTATCGGGTCTTCTACCCCACAGTTGCGAGATCACCTGCTTCATCTCTTTAACAGCTTTACTGATCATACGTGCCTTTCTCCTATGATGAGCGTAGCAGAAATAGTACTTGTTCCCAAGCTTGGAAAGGTTCCGACCCTGGCAGCTTTCTGCTCATTGCCCTGTTAAATACCGACGCCAAGATATTCACCAAAATCTTGGCGAACTGTGTGGAGCCCCACCTTTTGGGCCTTATCGACCCCGATCAAGTGGGGCTTATCCGTCACCGCCAGGGCACCGACAACATTTGGTGGATTTCCCACTTGGTGGAAAAGTCGTGTATCAGAGATATCCCTGCCTGCCTGGTCTTCCTTGACACCGAGGAGGCGTTCGATCGCATGGACTGGGGCTTCCTCCGGGCAGTCCTCCAGAAGATTAGCCCAGGTCCTGGATTTATTTCTAAATTCATGGCCCCCTATGCGAAACCTACCACTCGTATTCTGTTTAACGGCTCTACCACCGCTCCTATCTTTATCCACCGGGGCATACTCCAGGGGTGCCCACTTTTTCCCCTATTATTTGCACTCGTCGTTGAGCCCTTAGCTATTGCTATACGCCGCAATCAGGATATACAGGGTATTTGTATGGAGGTACTGAACATAAGGCTTCGCTCTTTGCCGATGATCTACTCCTGTCCTTGTCTTCTCCGTTGACCTCTCTTCCCACAGTGGCCGAACTCCTGGGGTCCTTTGAGGCCACTTCGGGCTATCGGATTAATCTGACGAAGTCCCATTCTCTCACTCTCACCCTTTCGGCCTCAGAGGTCCAGGGTTTGCTGGACAGCTCCCAGTGCAGTGGACTGACGAGTCGGTTCGCTATTTGGAATTAGATCTGACTCCTATGCTCACTTCTTGGTCCTCATCTAACTGGCCTAGATCCCGGAACTCCATCCGCGAAGAAATGCGTAGCTGGGACGGTCTTCCCCTGGCGTGCTTGGGCCGCCTTCATGCTGTTAAAATGTCCCTTCTTCCTAAAATCGTTTACTTGTTTCAGTCTCTTCCTACTCCCATCCTGCACTCAGACATCCAGGCTTTACAATGGGATTTTACCAGGTTCATTTGGGGGAAGTCCCATCCCCGTTTCTCTCATAAAATACTTATGCTTCCCAGGTCTCGGGGTGGTCTGGCCTGGCCCAATTTACTGGAATATTACTGGGCTTGTCACCTCCGGTTTACATCGGAGTGGGTCGTTCCTGAAAGTGAGAAACACTGGTTCCATATGGACCGTACGGTGGCCTGTAATCCATTGTGGGATTTAGCCTGGCTCCCGCATGAGGCATGACCTCGCAGTGCCTACTTAGCGACTCCAACGAGAACGGTCTTGGAGATATGGGATAGGCTGGTGCTCTCCTGCGGACTTACGACCTTCCCTTCCCCCAACACCCCGCTGTCACGCAACTCTGCGTTCCCCCTGCCCTTCAGCCTCAGGCCTTTGCGGCTTGGATCATAGAGGGTTGTCGTGTTCTCCAGGATTCCTTTCAGGGCTCTGCCCTCCGCTCCTTTGATCAGTGCAAACAATGTTTCCATCTTATTGATTATGCGCATCTGCAGTATTGTCAATTGCTTCATTGGCTGTCTTCTCAAGCGTACTCCAGAGAGGTGACTTGACAACTCACCCCTTTCAAGCCCCTGGTCCTTAGATTTGAGGGGTCTAGGGACCTCATCTCCAAAACCTACTCTGTCCTTCAACACTCTAGACAGCTTCCGCTCCATGGCTATCAGGCATGTCGGGCATCTGACCTGGCTGCTGACATCTCCCCGGAGTAATGGTTCCGCTTGTGAAGGGACATCCCTGAGGTATACCGTAGCATCCTCCAGCGCGAATCTGCCTATAAACTAATGACGCGTTGGTATTATACTCCTACCCGTCTCCATCAGATGTTCCCGAACGCTCCTCCGATTTGCTGGTGATGCCAGACTGATAGAGGGGACTTCCTGCACATTTGGTGGTCTTGCTCGGATCGTACTATGTTTTGGAAGGAGGTCCTCAGCCACATTAAAGAGGTAGTGGGTTTCCCGGTCCCTTCTTCTCCGTCCCTTTGCTCCTGGGCATTCAGCCCGGCGCACTGAAGACCATGACTTCGGAACACTGGCATCTCATCCTTCACTTATTAGGCACAGAAGGACCGTCCATTGCCTACTGTTGGAAGCGGCCCCACCCTCCGCCTATTGCCGCATGGTTCCTCAGCTGTGGGAAGTCCTTTCACTGGAACTGCTTACGGCCGCCTCACTCACACTGATACACGCTTTGACTGCATCTGGCATCCACTTATACACTATCTAACTAAAACCGAACACTCTCACTTGATGCCCCCTAGACTCCGGGCTCTGCAGCTGTTTGATGATCCCCTGGAACCTTCCTCTTGTGGCATGAGATCGGGTTCCCTGTAGTGAACTGCTTGGTCTGCTGGGCAGACGCTTCGGGCCTTGTGACTGCTGGCCTCTATTCTGGGCCTCGGCGTCTCCTCCTCCTCCTCATTGTCCTGGCGCATCCGCTCCTATCCTCTCTTTTCTCTCCCCCTTTGTGGACTGTATTCTTCACGGTTCTCTTCTTTTTGTCTCTGCCCTCACCTTTCTTAGGTTTCCTCTTTTTGCCTTTTTCTTATTATAAGATATTTTTTATGTTATTTGCCGCAAAGTATAATGATATTGTCGCAGTGGGAATTGTATTTTCCAAGTGGGCGGGGGATCTAGCTTTGACCAGTCCTTGTTAGCCTTGACCAACTGTTTGACTTGCAGGTTGTGATGTTGTGTTCTCCCTTTACTGGACAATGAAACTCTAGCTGGACCTCTGTTTTCTGGCCCCCTACATGGCTCCCCTCTTGGGTTTGGCGAGTACTTTCTATTTGATGATGTCCCCCATGCTCTGGAAAGTCACGGTGCCATCATTGCATATGTGTTTTGAATCTTATGAAACTTGATCTAGCCCGTTTGCAGGGACCCGGGCTGATTGTTTATACTGTAACCATTTTTTTTGTTGCCCCCCTCACCCCTGCCTTCCATTCACTGCGACATGTGTCAATTTCTATTTGTTTGTACTTAATACGGAGATATTAAACAAAAAAATATGCGTTTTGTAATGCATTAGAAACACATATAAATACTCATATGAATACTCTGACCTGAACTAAATTAACAAAATATACCAATTACGGTGAGTTCCAGATTCACCTAGTTACCTTGGCAATGATCGGAGGCCCTATTGTGTAAAATGCACACTTTCCCTGTGCACCCGGTGAAACAGGTGCGCCAGGCGCAAACAGAGAAAGTGTGCACTATTACATGAAATGCGCTGCCCCCAAGGCAGCCGCGAACTCACTCTGTCTCCAGGGCTGAGAATTACTGTGAAAAACGGAGCTGCTGCTTTGAAGCCGCTCCGTGTTTTCACTGTGCAGGCGGCACCTGCCTGCACTTTCAAAGGGGATTAGAGATCCCGTTGCAGGTGGGTGCAGTCAGTGACTGCACCCGCCTACTAGGGGAATCTGGGGGTTCATAGGAGCCCCTTACCCCCTCCAGATGGCTACTCTCAGGGGGCGCACAGACAGTGCGCCTCCTTTTAGTCGGCACACTGTCAGAATGCCTCCTGAGAGCTTCTTTGCCTCTGCGACTGATTCCGTAATATAGCGCTGGCGCAGAGGCAAAGGGATTCCCTCATTTGCATGGGGCACAACCCCATTCAAATGAGGAAACGCCCCCTGCTGATAGCGCTCGCGCTTTATGTGCACCAGCACTAGCGGTATTACAGAAGGGGTCACATAAGTGTCTGCGGCCCCTTCTGTAATACCAAAGTGCCCCTGGGGCGTGAAAAGCTGGTGCAAACCCCCGGGGTACTCTCTGAAAATATGGCAACAGTTCGGCTGCTGCAGATCACAATGCCCCCCTCTAAGGTTCTTCCCATATTTGAGCCAGGTTCTTTTTCCATTATAAACTGATGGGGTACTCCCAGAAAGCATCAAAGGAAATGGGAACAATGCAATAAGTACAACAATTGATCCTCACATACCTCTTCACAACACTCGAAGAGGCAAAAGACTCAAGAGATCCATCAGGCGAGACATCAGAAAAAACTTTACATGAATATAGGAATAAAGCACTCTTAAGAAATATACCAGAGAGAAAGGCAAAAAACAACTTAATTTTGAAGACAACATCTTTTTATGTCTAATCATAATGGAATAGGTATAATCAATATAACATTTAACCTTAGACGGTTGTCCAAATAGAAAGCGTAGAAAAAGTACTCACGTGCAACGTACATGAAGAGAAAAAGGAAAAGTTAGAAGAAAGCAATTGAAAATCGAAGAATCATAATTTCATACATAAACAACACTGGTTGAGATTGTTCCAGGATGGCTAGACCAATGTTAGTCCTGTTTACAACCCTGTTATGATATATCGCTATATGGCTTTATCACAGCCAGCATACTGTATTCCAGGCCACAAAATAAAGTGTGTGGACGTTTTGACCCGTCTTAGACGATGAGGGTGGTTTATGGCCTCCGCATGCGGGTCTTCATCAGGACATACAAAAGACAACCATGGTTGCTGCTTCAAGAAGGCCGGGACAGTCCAATAAATGGGTAGGCTGTAATGGGAAAATAGACTGAATTCATACATCAATCATGAAACCGGTGTTCCCCATATTGAAGTGGTAGGGCTCCCTAGAAGGTTTGCAGAAAATATTCATGCGACTCAAAAATTGGAGTAGACTGCCTCAGTGAGCACTTCATCAAGGACATCATGGTAGATAGCTGTGCGGTATAATGGCTTCATGAATATTCTGTATTTTTGGGCCCATTACTCAAAGTCCAGTGAAGCAAACAAATTGCCAGGTCCGTCTTAGCTCGTTCAAATACAGGTTGTGCGATGGAGAACTGAAGCTCCTATTCCTGAGGGAGACGAACAAGGTTATATTTCCAAACATTAGAGTGCTTTTACCATTCAAACAGATGCTGCCTTTACTGAACTGTGCTCCTGAAATGCACCCTACTCAAGCCTCAAACATACCCAAGACTGCCATAATACTGGAGGATGTGGTGCTCTGCTAACTGTACTGAATAATAGGCAACTAAGTTGGATGTGACAGACAGACAGGCCTGGAATAGAGTCCTTTGTTGTGCAGAACTCCAGGGGGGCCTAGCACCTTTCAACTTTAATACAGAATAGGAAGTTGCTGTAGGCTGGTGGCTCACAATATAGGGATACATTCTTCATCTTCCAATGTACTTAAATGATAACATGTGTAAGGAAGGCTACAGCAATCTCATATCTGTTGACACAACTGGAAGTGGAACATGTTGAGGTAGGGTCCACTCCAGGCAGTAGTTCAACTTACAGCTTTATTAGGAACATCCACATCGTAATCAAGACAAACTCCAACTGAATAGAATACCAAAAGAGTTTAGAATACCAATCAGAGAACCAATGAAAACAAAGGGACACAAGGATAAAAGATAGAACGCTGTGAAGAACCAAGCTTGGTTAAAGACTAAAGAATGAGAAAAACTTAACACTCTAAAGTCTTAAAGTGCTAATTACCACACATGTTGCAATTGTCTCCCATGGAGGCAGACTGAAAGAAAAAGTGTTAATGAAACAGCAATCCTGCTATGTCCATTGGGAAGGAAAAGTGTCTTTAAGCATTATTTTTTCATTTCAGAAACAGGCAATGTAGTAAGAACTAAGACAATGAAGTGGGCAAGGAAGGAATGAGTAAGCCAATGGTGTGTTAAGCTGGATCTTGTATGGCTCTATAAAGAGGATTTACCAAACAAAAGAGAAAATCAAGAACTGAACCTTATGCCATCAGTATATTGAAAATTCTAAATGTTCATTCCTTCCCTGCACCGCTTTTCTCTTTCACTGTTTTTGGGGGGTAATTGGTGGGCTTAAGCATGTAATGCAATGAAAGCAGGCTATATTCAGTAAATTTAGATAACTAGAAAACTCAGGGGGATATTCACAAGGACTTATCTCAGATGTATCTCCACCTCAATGCATCAAAAGTGGAGATAGATTTAACACCCCATTCACAAGCTGGTGCAAACTGCAGACATCGCCAGTATTCCCGCAATAACTGCCCCAAAATGTATCTCCACGGTGGACACTACCAACTAACCCTAATTAGATGCAGAGTTGGCGTTCCTGTGCAAAAACACACGAAAAAACCACAACACCACTTTCACAATGAACTGCCAGACCTATGATGCAAACCAAAAACAGGTGATAAACCGTGGTAGCAGCTGGGAATTAACACCTGCCTTTTGCTGGTGTTAAGCAGGATGACTACCTGCAGCATAAAATGGAGCCCAGCCAAATGCCACACCGGAAGACCCACAGATGCCATGGAGACAATGATCATGCAACGCGGATACCCATGAGGGCCACAACACCCACCGCAACCACCCCAGGTCTGCCACCACCCACAGGACCCATCCCGCCCCCCCCGGGAACACCACAGAGGCAGTATACACAAAGACAGCGGACCCACCTGAAACGCACCTGCCGCCCAGACCCAAAGTCAGAGGATGTCATTGCGCACTACAGGCCCAAAAAGGACAACCATCACCTGCATCCTAACCCACATCCCCCACTTGCTGACGGTACCAACCCAGCGGACAACCAACATCCCTCCGCCGACATAGCTGCCGGCTGCGCAGCACATGCCGGCCTCTGGTACCATCCAACCCACAACTGCCAGAGTTGGAGGAGTCACACAGCCAGCCCCATCCAAGGTCATCACACCTGTCCTGGATGCCAACATCAGCCTGGTACCCCAGCACCCCCACGTCACCCACACTGCGCAGGAGCAACTGGAGGCCAAGCAAAGCCCTTACGCCATAGCTGGATTCCCTCACGTGTCAGGGACAATCAACTGCACACATGTACCCCTTGTGCTCCCTGCCCACACTGCACACAACTACCACAACAGAAAGTACATGCATACCATGAATGTGCAGGCAATATTGGACCCCCCGGGACTGTTGTGGATAACTCCCCAGGCAGAGTGCATGAAACTCACATCTCCCGACAGTCCATCATCACCCAGCGCTCCCAGGATGGCACATATTGAAATGCAGTGCCCGTTGGTAAGTCCAAAATAAACACACCAAACACCTCCAGCCCACAGTCATGCAACTCACAACACTGCCAAAGGGCACGCAGCACAACTGCATTCAACATGACACACAATATGCCAACCGACCAGACACGACAACACAACTCCATTGGGAATCCGGCCTTGCCATGCCCACAACCCAGCCATGGCATGGCACCACAGACACACAATAGCAGGATGTGAGGAGAGGCATGGAGCAGGAATGTGCAAGAGTGGCAAGTGACTGAGGAATGCGAACCTACCCAATGCCAGGTGTGGTGGGGAGGTGCTGGACAGACCATAGAGTGCAAGCCACGGAAATGGCCATGTGGAGATCAACGCTGGTGTATGGAGTGTAGTGGCCAGTGGCACTACCATGTCCCCACAGGCTGTGGGGCAGAACATGGAAATGTTGCACGTTACCCCCTCCCCTGCATGAGCGTGCATAGTGGGTTGGACCTGCGTAAGCCAGGCCTGCGTAGGAGTGTGAACAAAAAGCATGTCGCACTGGTCATGGTTCTCATTCAGAATGGACAACACGTCTGCCAGGGTGGTGCCTCTCAGCCCGCAACGAGTCATGCACCAAGCGCAGAGGACTCTGCGTCCCTGTGCGCCTGCTGCACCCCGGGCTGCTGGTCCCCAGACCCGTCATGCCTGCCCCAGTGCTCCAACGAGGCTATGCTCACCTGCCTACACCTTCGTGTGTCAAAGAGGGCACACCACGCGCTGGTGCAAGCTCCAAACACCAGTCCCGCCACCTCTGCAGCCTCCGCAGACCATCGCTGGCCCCCCTGACGCTGGCCCACATTACTCCTTTCTCATTGACATACTCCACCGGCGTCCCCTTCGGCCTAGTAGGTCCCACATGTGGAACTGTGTCCTGAATCCTGAATGGCAGTGACCCCAAGTCCGTGGCAGCGACCACAGCAGCAGACTCCCTTCGATCAATGAGGCATAATTCCATATCGCAGGCCTGCGACACGTGGTGCCACTAACCCTGTTCAATGCAAGCCGGCGACACGTGGTGCCACTAACCCTGTTCAACGCAAGCCGGCGACACGTGGTGCCACTAACCCTGTTCAACGTAAGCCGGCGACACGTGGTGTCACTAACCCTGTTGAAGAACCAGAAACCTTATGGGTCTGGCAGCGCGGGGAACACCTTAATCTCCTGGGTCCATTTGCTTTATCTAACAGAGACACAGGAGCACTCTGTTGGGCGTGGAAGATCAGATTTATTAGCTGCAGCTAAGTACAGTTGTCCCAGAAGTACACTCGGTATGTTCTCAGGAGACTGCCACTTTACTCCGTGGAGCACAATCTCTTATAGTACATGGATGGCATACAAATTAACCAAGAAAACTCACAAGATATATAAAAAGAACCAATAAGAAAAGCACAAAAACAAGGCTTTATCAATAAAAAAGAACTTGAGAAATAAAGTATCGAGTAACCCAAAGAAGCCTCTCCTCCAGCTGTCTTTTTCGTCCCTCCCCACAGGTTAATTCATTAACGGGTCCGCAACTGACTTGCAGGTGGCGAGATACATTTGTGTGCTTTGGAGAACAGTTGTGAAACGAGAGAATACGAGCGGAGGATGGCGAAGGCCAAAGGATAAGATAAAGTCAGGAAAGAATGGTGCGAACCAACAGATAGTTGAGACAGGGATTAGTCAGACCAGACAGGGATTAGTGGACTCGGCCAGTCCCTGACACCAGTTCGTAAACAGAGGCAGAAGGCTATTTTGACACGATGCTGCAGCAAAAGCAGAAAAGACCCGTTCGCCGTGCTGCCTGAGTGAGGGCAACACAAAATGGCGGTGGAACACAAAATGGCGGCTCGATACGATCGAGATCGAAAATCGAGTTTCCTCAGACCCTCCTTTTGCCAGAACTCAGGCAAAATACACAGACTCACGTTAATTTGAGTCGATGTCGATGGCCATGAGGTCATCAAGCTGTTGCTGTAACATCATTTTAATGTTCTCTGTTCTCTGTGATTTAGGTTTTGGGATGCATACAGAAGCACAAAGGCCGCAGATGGCGGGGCCACAGTGCAGACAGAGACAACAAGAGAAAATGATGGCCAGAACC
This sequence comes from Triturus cristatus, assembly GCF_964204655.1. Lineage (NCBI taxonomy): Eukaryota > Metazoa > Chordata > Amphibia > Caudata > Salamandridae > Triturus > Triturus cristatus. Next base: position 748,075,512 of record NC_140589.1, read on the forward strand.
ATTCCAAGGAATGTTAATACCTTCCATCCCTATTTTGACAGTAGTCCCCAAAACCATCCCAATAACGACCAATCTCCTTCGTCCTGATGAATCGACTTAGCGATTACATGTAATTTAGAGATGGCTTGGTATACCGTCGGAGCATCGTCAGGTATACAAATACAGCAACTAGATCCGATCAATGTACAGACTCCACCACGGTCCGCAAGAATAACATCTAAGGCAACTCGGTTCTGTAATGTCATAAGTTCAGCTGTAATATTACTTAAGGCTCCTACAGTGATGTCTATAGTAGTCTCTACAACACAAACCAGTTGTCTCATGTTTCTGCTATTGGCCATTGGACCCCAAAAAGGAAGAATTCATTTGAGGAAATCTCCTCCCTCTTGTCCTGCTGTGTCCTTGGAATCAATAATTCCTCTGCCATATCTGTTTCTATGGTGAGTTGAAGAGGCAGTGTATGTAGGGGGAAGAAGGAAAGCTATATAACATGTTCCGGAGAAACCAGTCGGCAACCACGTATAGGCTCCATCGTGGCAGATAAAATACGTGCCCTGAGATGGTACTAGCGGCGGCGAATTCTGAGATGAGTGAATGTATGTGTGGGAACAAAAGCTTTTTCTTTGTTCGGTGTCAGCAGTCTGGCCATTTATTTGCAAACAGAAATTGCCTTGTTGAGGAACAGTCCATATTGGTGGAGATTTTCCCTGTTTAACCTTATCACTAAGGCTAGTGATGTAGTGAGTGACGTTCCAATCAGTATATGCTTTTCTCTCATCAACAGAAATTTTACTATTCTCCATGATTTTAGCCATAGCTACCATTCCCTTTATCAATGAACTATGACTAAAATCTGGACCATCAATATATGAACTGACAGGTCGTTTAAATCGGCTCTGATATGCGTTAGAGAATATTACAAAATAAGCCCAAGCGGAACCTTCATAGGAGAACGGAAGGACCAAGTATGGCATCCCTTTTTCGGTGGTATGAGGCATAAGTCCATATACCCAACAATCGGTTGCATTAATTACTAATTGGTGTTGGTGCAATAACTGAACAAATGAATTATTGTAGTATTCGGTTCTTCTTATGAATTCATGCTGAGGAAGTGTATGAAATAGATGTGGAGAGACAGTAGAATAAGAAGGCAAAGAGATAGAAGTAGGGACAACTTTTTGCTGCATAGCATAAACAATCCATCCTATACACGCCAATAAAATACACAATAATATAAAAACACATAACGTCACACCACAACGACTGTACATTAGTTTAAAATATTTTTCTCTCATTTTCTTCTTCTTCTCTCTTTCTTCTAATGTAGTCTCCATCTTCTAAGTGGATGCTCACGGCAATCTTCCTCAATCACTTGGTTATGATTATCTGCCATCCTATGACACTGCACGTCCTGCAGGCCTATTGCCACTACTCAGGTCACAATCAAGCCTCCGACCGTGACCCTGCTACCGGGATAGAAACTACATGGAAGAGAGAATCTCAAGTTTTCTTATTTAGTCTTGGCCTGAGATTATAACGGACTCTGTCAGGTACAGTCTGATCTCGAAACAATGTTTGTGGGGTTGTAGTGTTCAAGCGGAGATGTGGTGGTACAGTTTCCTGAAGAATATCATCGTCTTCTTTCTCCGACCTAGTTCCACTCAGGCATGCATTGCTAAAAGGTAGGAACCTAGGAACCTTTTCGTTTATTATACCCTTACGGACCCTTACGGACCCACTGATCAAAGGGCAAAGGCACCTTCTTGCAATGCACGCCGTGTATCCAGTTTTTCTTTCCTTCGACCTTTATTGCTGTTCGCGTCACCAGGAGGACCTGTCAAGGTTCCCTCCAACGAGGCTCCAAATTCTTTGTCCTTTGGAAATTTTTCACGCAAACCCAGTCACCTGGTTGGATGGAATGACCCGGGTCTGTGGAGGCCTCTGGCAAAGCGTTCTGAACCTGTTGATGGAGAACACGCAATTTAGTTGTATGGTCATGCAAATAATCAATCAGCATTGGGTATGGTATATCAGAATATTTTCTAGGGCGAGGGACTCCAAATACATTAGCTGGGCGTCCGAAAACCACCTCGTATGGGCTAAGTCCCAAACGAGAATGCACAGCTGTTCTGGTGGACAGAAGAGCCAAAGGTAAAGCATCGGGCCAGGCAAGACCTGTGGTGGCTTGTATCTTGGCAAGCTTCAGTTTAAGGATACCATTATAACATTCTACTAAACCGCTGACTGTGGATGGTTTGCCGCATGGAAATTTTGCTTTATACCAAGACCTGCACAAACTTTTTGCATAACTTGGCCCACAAATTCACTCCCATTGTCACTCCAGACAATGCGCGGCAAACCAAACCTAGGAAAGAACTCTTTCAAAAGGACTTTGGCAGTAGACAAAGCAGTGTTGTCTTTCAGAGGATAGGCCTCTATCCATCTGGAAAAGGCACATACCACCACTAGAACATATTTGAGATTGTTGCATCACTCCATGTGAATATAGTCGATTTGCAACACCTCAAAAGGATATGTCGGGGAGCAAAATGACCTGCCGGAGTTGGGGTTCCCTTTCCCGGATTGTACATCAAGCAAATAATACAATGCTTCACTACATTATCTGCACATTTTGGAATCCCTTCATTCTGCCATACTGGAGCCAGAAGTTTACATATTCCTTTTGCACTGATGTGGGCTGGACCATGCGCCATAGTAACTACAGGCAGTACATAGGCATCTGGTAACAACCAACGTTGGTGCTCTGACAATTCTACCCAACATCCCATCTCATCTAACATTCCTGTACTTTCTTTCCACTTTCTCAACTCTTTCTCTGTAGCATCTTCCTGAATCGATCTCACATTTTCTATTGTATCCTCACACATTCCTCTTTCCCTGACCCAATTTGCAGGGCCCGTCACATACATGCGATTCGTAGCATCTCTGGCTGTCCTTTTCGCTACCTCGTCCGCAAAAGCATTTCCACGACCAACATCGTCAGAGATCTTCTTATGCGCACTACATTTCACAATTGCTATCTGGATAGGCAAGGCAAGTGACTCAAGAAGATCAGTCACCAATTGACCATGTTGTATTTTATTACCATGGGAGGTAAGGAATCCTCTTTCCTTCCACAAACGACCGAAACTATGTGCCACACCGAACACGTACTGGCTGTCGGTATACACATTCACTCTTTTTCCCTTTGACAATACACACGCTCTGGTCAAATCTATCAGTTCGGCCGCCTGAGCTGAATTATGTCTGATGCGTGCTGTCTCCACAATTGTATGCAAAGTAGTAACAGCATAAGCTGAGGTTGTCTCACCATTTGGGAGTTTGAAACAAGACCCATCCACCCATAGGATCCCATCTGGATCCGTTAGCGGCGTATCTTTCAAATCAATTCAGTACGGAGAAAACAATCATGTCATTCTTGAATACCTTCCTCTTTCGGAAGGGGTAATAAAGTGGCTGGATTTAAAGTGTTACATCGTTTGATGTGCACATGACTAGCCAAAAGCGTCAGCTCATATCCAGACAAACGAGCACTCGTAAGATGCTGCGTTTTCATCCTGTTTAGCAAGGTATCCACTGCATGTGGTACCATAACAATGAGAGTATTATCTAACACCACTCCAGCAGACTGACGAATAGAAACCGCTGCTGCTGCTGTAGCTTTAAGACAACTAGGCAATGCCTTGGCTACTGGATCTAACGTAGCTGAAAAATAGGCACATGGCCGCTGTTTATCTCCAAATCGTTGTGTCAGGACTGACAACGCACAACCTTCTCTTTCATGGACATAGAGCGTGAAGGGCTTACTGTAATCCGGAGTACCCAACACAGGAGCAGAACACAGACTTGTACGTAAATCAGTAAAACTCTTCTGACATTCGTCAGTCCAAGGAAGGGGTTGGGGCGTGTCTTTTAAAGTGAGTGCCAACAGAGGTTTGGCCAGCAAGGAAAAGTTCGGGATCCACTGCCTACAAAAAGAAGTAATACCCAGAAAGGCATGCACCTCTCTTTGTGTGTATGGCACGGACATTTGCGCTATTGCTTGAATTAGTTCTGGGGTTAATCGCCTTCCCTCCTTTGATAAGAGATGACCCAAATAGGTAACCTCTCGACGGACATATTGTAGTTTAGAAGGCGAAACCTTATGATTAAGATCAGACAAGTGACGTAACAATGCAACAGTCACATTCCTGCAGACATCCTCTGAATCAGCAGCAATTAACAAATCATCCATATACTGAATAAGAGTAGCACCTGAGGGCAAAGGGAAAGCATCAAGTTGATATTTCAGACCTTGACTATAAATGGAGGAGCTTTCACAATAGCCTTGGGGTGCGCGCTTGAACCGGAAACTTCGGCCTCCTAGAGAGAAACCAAAAATACCCCTACTCTCTTCAGCAATGGGAATGCTGAAGAAAGCATTCTTCAAATCAATGACAGAAAACCAAGTTGCTGAGGCAGGTATCATAGTTAACAAGGCAGTAATATCTGGGACAACAGGATACTGCGGTAAAACTATTTTGTTAACCTCCCGAAGATCAATCACAAAATGATAAATAGGAGGCTGAGAGGGGTCGGTGCGTTTAAGAACAGGAAGAATAGGACTATTACATAAATTTCCTCTCGTTTCCTCAATCACACCCTTCTGAACCAAATCATAAATGATATCCAAAAGCGCTCTTTCACCTTCATTGGAAATTCTGTATTGAGGAATGCGTGGCAATTTAACTTTGGGCTTGAGAGTCACAACATAAGGCGGGATCTCAAGACAACCAACATCATTTGGACCCGTAGCCCAAAGCGTTGCGGGAAGAGAGAGCAATTCAGGTGGGAATTGATTTTTAGACAAATACATTGGAGAAGTCAGTTTCTGCCCCAAAGTAAGATGTACATCAGAAGGAGAACAATATATCGTTGCATGCAATCTTTTCAATAGATCTAAACCCAACAGATTCTCGCCGCAACCCGTTGTTAAAAGAAGAGGAGCTTCTAAGTCATAGGGGCCAATTGAAATAGGCAGAGGGCTAGAGACTGGGTTACAAACCGGGGCGCCAGAAAATCCTACTGATGCATTAGTTGAGCCAGACAAAGGTGCCCCAGAGAGTTTAGAGCGAATGATAGAACTTCTCTCGCACCAGTATCTAAAAGGAATGGCTCTGAAACACCCATTGTAGTGATATTAACATAAGGTCCACTCTGATCTACTGGAATCGATACAACTCCCTCACTTTGTCTATGGCTGTCCTAGTTAGCGTGAAGGCTTTCATTTTCACCTTCATCATGATAATCATCATTGTAATACTGTGTAGACTGAGTATTCTGTTGATCAAAGTAGTTCATAGAATTCGAAGGAGGAAGGGAACGCTGTTCTTGGGTCAACACACCTCGACCTCTACCCCTGGGCACTAACTGATGAATAAAAACAATGTGAGTAGGGGTCTCAGGGGAGTTAATTATGGACTGAAAAACCTTCAATCCCCAATCAGTACCTAAAAACTAACAGGAGGTGCTCAGTCTATTCATGAAGAACAGACAACCACTGAGCGCTGTGAAGAATGCTTAGAAACCTCTTCAGATAATTTGCTCATCACCTGGCAAGAGTTAAGAGTCCATCAGCCCACCCTTACTGGCGGAGCTTCGTCATCTGGACCTCTAGGAAATCTAGATCTAGGGCCACAGTCTTGAGTCACCTAGACCTGCTGGGTACCTGACCTGACGTTCCTTAGAAAGGCTCTTGCCAAGGCGTATGTTCAAACCATATGAACTCTAGTGACGTGCAGTGCTCTAGTGTAAGTGAAAATTAAAAACGGCTACCTGGGCAAAAAATATATTTATTAACAGTTGTCCAAGTGTCATACTTAAAAGAACCTAATAGTCTGGAAAAAATTGACTATTTCCTGGCTAAGTCTATTGTGGTTGAATGAGTCAGTTGACCCAGCTTTCTTCAGGACCTAGATGTAATAGAGTAAAGGCTACTGCAGGATAAACACAATGGGCCCGATTCACAGAACTAACTTAAGACAAAATCCTAAACTTACTACCATTTTGGTATTCACAGAAGGCACTTACTCATTTCGGTATTCACAGAAGTTAGGAGTCCTAACTTTAGGACTCCTAAAAGCCTTCTGTGAATACCGAAAGTCTTAAAATTAGGATTTTTCTCAGTTTAGTAGTCCTAAGTTTAGGACTCCTAAGTTTAGGACTCCTAAATGCCGTCTGTGAATACCGAAAGTCTTAAAATTAGGATTTTTCTCAGTTTAGTAGTAGTATAGTTAGGACTCCTAACCTTAGGACTCCTAAACTGAGAAAAATCCTAATTTTAAGACTTTCGGTATTCACAGAAGACATTTAGGAGTCCTAAATTTAGGACTACTAAATTGAGAAAAATCCTAATTTTAAGACTTTCGGTATTCACAGAAGGCATTTAGGAGTCCTAAAGTTAGGAGACCTAACTATACTACTACTAAACTGAGAAAAATCCTAATTTTAAGACTTTCGGTATTCACAGAAGGCATTTAGAGTCCTAAAGTTAGGACTCCTAACTTCTGTGAATACCGAAATGAGTAAGTGCCTTCTGTGAATACCAAAATGAGTAAGTGCCTTCTGTGAATACCAAAATGGTAGTAAGTTTAGGATTTTGTCTTAAGTTAGTTCTGTGAATCGGGCCCTAACAACGTAAGAGAAAGCAAGGTGAAAAATCTTGAAACCTTGTGGTAATGAGTGTGCAATTTTGCCAAAGTGATTTTCAAGAATCAGTGCCCTACACTATCACTATCATATCTAACTACTCTTTTGCATAGTTAAATCAATAAAACAAATAATTGTGCAAATGTACAATTTTGCTTACTCGTAATGTGAAATGTATTTTGCAATCTTTTTCATATCGTTGAGGTGAACTTTGAATAATGTTAGGCAGGTGTTTGCTGCTTGAAATGTAAAAGAATGTGCAATAAAGACTTTTGAGAAAAATAGTGGTGTATTATATAATTTTTAATTTACCTAACCGAAAAGCCAGCTCTCAACTTTAAACTTTAAAGTGTTTTATGTTTTAACTGCAAGGAAGGCTCTTAGCTGTGTGCATGCATAAGGCATTAAGGCACACAGGCCATCATTTTATGTGGGCAAAACTCACAATGCAATAATTTCGCACCGTGAGCTTTATTTGCCGCAGAGATCGGTAATTGTGTGGCACAATTTCAGCAGAATTACAAGACTTTTCATTTCAAATGCAATGACTGGCGAAATTGGTGTTACTGTACTGATTTCCACAGGTAATTCCTGATTTGTAGGACATTATCTGGGGATGCATTCCACAATAAAATTAGCTGGTGAAATGTGTTCTTAAAATTAGGATTTTTCTCAGTTTAGTAGTAGTATAGTTAGGACTCCTAACTTTAGGACTCCTAAATGCCTTCTGTGAATACCGAAAGTCTTAAAATTAGGATTTTTCTCAATTTAGTAGTCCTAAGTTTAGGACTCCTAACTTTAGGACTCCTAAATGCCTTCTGTGAATACCGAAAGCCTTAAAATTAGGATTTTTCTCAATTTAGTAGTCCTAAATTTAGACTTATGACTACTAAATTGAGAAAAATCCTAATTTTAAGACATTCGGTATTCACAGAAGGCATTTAGGAGTCCTAAAGTTAGGAGTCCTAACTATACTACTACTAAACTGAGAAAAATCCTAATTTTAAGACTTTCGGTATTCACAGAAGGCATTTAGGAGTCCTAAAGTTAGGACTCCTAACTTCTGTGAATACCGAAATGAGTAAGTGCCTTCTGTGAATACCAAAATGAGTAAGTGCCTTCTGTGAATACCAAAATGGAAGTAAGTTTAGGATTTTGTCTTAAGTTAGTTCTGTGAATCGGGCCCAATTTGTGCATAAACCAGTGTAAAGCAACACTCATAAAGGAAGTATAATAATCAGGTAAGTATGTGGCGATAGCCACCCTACCAGTACAAGCGAACCTCGTGCTTGGAGGTAAGAGCTACCTCTTCTTTCCTAGAGAGAATTCAAAGAGTCAGACCATCAAAAAAGGACATCCTCATAAATCACAGCATCAGCAACTACTATACAACAGTGCCCATTATGCCCTGCTTAAATCGCGAAATAACCCAAAAAGTGGTTCCATGCAAAAAAGATTTGGAGAGAACTGTACTTGACTTACCCAGCTTTATGTGGGAGAAAAACCTCACCTCACCCGGCTGACTGCTCGGAGATGGAGGCACTGCTCTGTTTGTAAGTAAAGTAAAACAGAAAAGTTGCATACTCATACTAGTCTGTCTGCACACTTTACATATAAATCAAACATTATGATAAACCTAAAAAATCAAAGACCCCACAACACTCAACCCCTAATAGGTGCAATACTGCGGGTAGAAGGAAAGAATGTCCTTCATGAAACCTCAGGCTTAAAAAAAACTCAAAAATCATGCAGTCTAAAATAATAGAAACCTCTATCTGTGTGACCCCCCTTGGCTCACTCAAAAGCTAAATGTAACAGAGTCCAGGGAAAACACCATAGTATGCGAGGTTCAAGCAGTGTTGTCATATAACTGCTAAATTTAGTCAGCAAAAGACCCAAGTATCACGGACAAAAACGGGGGCTCTCCACTCCTTACCTGTCCGTCGGTACTTCAAACCAGACTACGAGCTGTCTGGGAGGTGACGGCAGGGGGAGGGAGAGCTCCTTATATATCCGTCTTAATTGCTCAGAATCACTTTATTTAGATCAGCTGCCGATCTTCCCTTAACCAATCCGCATGCGCCTGAGAGGCGGGATGCGGGAGCCTCGAAACACTCACTCTAGCGCATGCGCACTACAATATAACAACTAGCTACATGACGCGACATCATCTGTAATTATGCTCAAGGCAAAGACACTCCGCTTTACACATGCGCGGTATGAGGGACCAGTGATGTACCCTGGCTCCGCATCCGCGCATGCGTGTTCGGATCCAGTAGGACGCGATTGAGTGGTTTTCAGAAACGGCAGAGTCAGCACAAGTTGTTAACTCAGCCCATTGCAATTGCAAAATGCCATAGCGATAAACATACTCTGTGTCTCAATTTATTAGCATTCTACATAGACTCGCCTCTTTAATTAGAGGCCCCCCTCTCATATAATATATGTCTGTACCATCAGCACTTAACCATATATCAATTTAATAAGGAAGACTGTGTGGCAACAGTAAAACACTGTTACGGGCCATTTTTTTAAAACGTTGCCAGTAGCACAAATTCAAACGCAACACGAAAAGAAGGCCACAACTAGCGAGCCTTATCCACAAACAAGTGTCATTATAGCGTAGTTCAACTTAAACACAGTACTGGCAAGATATCGCGGCCGCCTGCCGCATTGGGGTCGATAGTAGAATTGGTTCACCCAGAATCTATTGGACCAACGGTGGATGGAAGATGGCATGTACCTAAATATACATATGTTTATATGGGATGATATCTGGGCTTATTCTGCACTATTGCGCGGGTACCTATTTGTATCAAAGAGTACAAATGATGACTCTGAATGTCGTCATGTGATAGAATGTCGTCATAGGCTGGCATATTTGCACACTCGTCAATTTGGAAGGGAAACTCGGGCAATCAGAAATGGTTTCAGATAGAGGCCCATGGTATACTATCATTAAGGCCATGAATGTCTGTTTTCATTCTGAAAATCCACCTCTGCTCTTTTGAAAACAGAAATTTTGAGATATCTGATACGTGCTGGGGAATAAAGGGACGCTCTAGCACAAGCCATTTCAAATCATCGGCCTTATGTTGTTTGAAAAGAAAATGATCAGTCAGACAGGTGGACTGTTTCATACACCGAATGGTGCTCTTATGCTCACTTATGCGGAGCTTTACTTTGCGTGTAGTATGACCAATGTATTGCAGAGCACAAGGGCATGTGATCATATAGATCACACACTCAGAATTGCAATTAGTGTGATTCTGCAATATCCAGGGACGGCTGGTACCTATGTCCACTGACGTCATTTTGGTTGTCTGAGGACATACACTGCACGAGCCACAAGGATAGTGTCCTCGTACAGGGGGTAACGACCACAAGGTGTTAACGTTGCATGTAGGTTGTGACAGTGGTCGTGTATGAACCAAACTATTCCGTAAATTTGGGCCCTTCTTGAATGCAAAAAGAGGGGGCGGGATGGTTTCAGATGCCACATTGAGGATACGCCAGTGCTTGCGGACTGTTTTCTGTAATCGATTAGACAAGGTACAAAAGGTAGTTACAAAGGTCAACCTGTCATTGGGGATTTTGGGAGTGCTGTCATCCAGCAGCGCATCCCGATTGTTATTCGACGCTCTCTTCCAAGCCTGATGTACCAATCGCTTGGGGTACTGCCGTGACCGAAGTTGAAGTGCCAGTTCACTGGCATGTTTGTCAAAGAGGTCCATGGTGGAACAGTTCCTTCGCACTCATAGGAACTGTACCACCGGAAGATTCTCCCTGAGAGCCCTCGGATGATAGCTGTCGAAGGGTAGAAGAGAATTCCTCGACATGGGCTTTTTGAATAGTTCGCACTGCAGTGTGTCTTCATGGGAAAAGATAGAGTTGTCAAGGAAAGATAACCGTTGCTGACTAAATTCAATGGTGAATTTCAAAAAGGCATTTTGTTGGTTGAGCCAAGTGTGGAAGGACAAGATCTCTAAGCTGGTACCCCGCCAAACCACCAGTATGTCGTCTATGTACCTCTTCCACAGCACCAGATGTTGACGATATGGGTTGCTGTGGTTGAGTACATAGTTCTGCTCGAAAAGATGGACATAGAGGTTGGCGAGGCTGGGCGCAAAAACGCTGCCCATAGAGGTGCCAGACACCTGGAGAAAGATCTGATCTTCAAACCTAAAAAAGTTCTCCATCATTGCTATTCTGGCACACTCCATAATGAAGCTGACCGGAGTCATGCTGTTCAACTCACGTGCCTCTAAGAGACCCCTGGTGGAGTCCAAAGTTTCTTGTTGGGGGATGCACGTATAAAGAGAGTCCACGTCAAAACTAGCCAGAATATCGGTACTGGTGTTAAACTCGATCTCAGGCAAAATCCGTAAAACATCAGACGTATCCTTGAGATAGGTGGGCATCTCAGCGACCATCGGCCGTAGGAAAAAATCAACAAACTTGGACAAGGGCTCCAGTAGTGAGCCGATCCCAGATATAATGGGTCGTCCAGGAGGTGGTCGTTGATTTTTATGGATTTTGGGGAGGCAATAAAAGTATGGCATCACAGGGTTGTTGGTTACCAGAAATGTTGCCTCATGTGGCGTGATCCACCCTTCTGCCTCACCTTCCTCGACTAGATGTTTTATCTCCAAAGTCAACCTTGGTGTAGGGTCGGTATCCAAAATCTGGTAGGATTTGGTATCATTAAGTTGTCTTAAGCATTCGGTCCGATATACTACAGTATCCAGTATACAGAACCCAATTGTCCACGGACTCGATAATTCTCGCTTCGGTGCCCACTCTAAGCACGAGTTCACACTATGCAGCTCTGGGCAACAAGCCTGCTTAATCTCCACAACGGCCCCCCGCGGCGGGATGCCTGGCTTTCACCTTGGGGATGCCCAGTACGGGTTATCTTACAGGGAAAAACCAGGACGGGTTCCCAATGCAAGCGCCAAGATGCCCGTAGGGTGATAGTTGCGCTCTATAAGTACCTCAATCAATCAATCAATCAATCAATCTTGGAGGACCGTAGCACCCCCTTTGTCCGCTGGCTTGATAGTGACGGACGCATCCCTTGTCAAGTTCTGAAGGGCCAATCTGTCCTTCTTAGTAAAATTACTATGGTTAGTCAACCGTGAGTCACATAGTGCCATCACATCATGAGTCACTGCCTTCTCAAAGGTAATAACCTGGGAAGGAACCTGATGTGACAGAGGTGTAAAATTAGATTTGGGATGTAGACCGGTGTTTGTGTTGATGTTAGGGGACACAGTATTTTCCGGCTCTTTGTCTTTAAAGAAAGAGTGGAGACTCTTAACTCTTGCCGGGTGATGAGCCTTTCTAAGGAACGTCAGGTCAGGTACCCAGCAGGTCTAGGTGACTCAAGACTGTGGCCCTAGATCTAGATTTCCTAGAGGTCCAGATGACGAAGCTCCGCCAGTAAGGGTGGGCTGATGGACTCTTAACTCTTGCCAGGTGATGAGCAAATTATCTGAAGAGGTTTCTAAGCATTCTTCACAGCGCTCAGTGGTTGTCTGTTCTTCATTAATAGACTGAGCACCTCCTGTTAGTTGTTAGGCACTAACTGATGAATACCTCGACCTCGTGGAGCAGATGATCCTTCACTACGCTGTAATAAAACCGGGCAACTATTCTTAAAATGACCTTCCTCTCTACAATAGGCACATTGATTAGGACCTAATAAAGGTCGCGGAACAAAAGGCTTGGGCTTTTGATACACCCTCTGAAACTGTGGAGGCTGTTGAAACTGATGCTGGGCAAGACGGGGAGGATAAGCCTGTTGCAGAAGAACCTTCGTTTTTAATTCTTTAGTCTTTTTCTCTTGCTTATCTTTCTCTTCTTTATCCCTGTTCTCATAATATTGAGCAGTAGCCAATATCTGCACAGAGGAAGAAACAGCCCATGAACTTTCAGAGTCTTTCAACTTATGTGACAGCTCGGGAAGCAAATTAAATATGAATTTGTCTCCAAATAATCGCTGACCACCCTCTGTAGTCATATCCTGACCACTATGATCAATAAACGTCTCTTCAAAACGAGTGAAGAAATCAGAGACACTCTCATCTTTCTTCTGTTTACACGCAGCTAGTTTATCCCAATTAACTCGCAAGGGAGGCATCATCGTTTTCATTAAAGTAATAATCCTACCAGGTAGTTCCAAAATCAAAGCATCAGGCTTAGCACCCCCCACTTGGGCTGCATCTGCGGCAATTATAGCATTCCAATCAGCACCTAATTCCTGTGCGTGATTCTCTCTCCGAATTCTAGCCCATAATGCTTGTGGGAGTCTGAGATAATTCTTTATAATAACCAGCAGGGTTTTTACGGGGATCTGGTAGAGACTGTTTAAGAGCCATAACTTCAGATCTTTTCCAGAGGACATGTACCCATATACGCTGGAAGTGTGCGGGAATAGCTAGATTAGCACCTGCTGCTGGAACCTCTTCTCTCCATACTGGAGGAACCTCTCTCATCGGATAATGTTTGGATGTCAGCCTAACAGCAGGATCGGAATCAAAGAGAGTCTGCGAGGAAAATAAGGATCTAAAAGAGACAAGTGTCTTTACAGAGTCCTCAATCTTAGGACCCACGATGAGTCCTTTATCGAAATTTGCCTGAACATCCAACAGACCCTGAGGAACTGAACTCAAATCCATATCCTCCCATCCTTTAACAAGAGTGTCACACATAACATTAAAAACATATCTCTGCGTGGGCGCTTCCCACTGATGAAGGGTAGCCAAAATATCGTTCGCACTATATAAGGGACCTTTCTCGATCCATTTACGAGCGAGAGAGTCCAATACCACTCGTTCATCGATGGTTGGAAGCTGACTACGAGACTGACTTCGAGAAAAAGCCAGAGACATATTAAGAGTCTCAAAGAAAGTATCTGTGATCCATTTACGGACAGTAGGAGAATTGGACATAAGGACAGGGGACAAAGTATTGGGCAAACTAATAGGAGAAGAACTGACAGTTATAAGAGGAGCCGAAGGCAAAGGAGATTGTGGCTCTAGGGATAGAGATAAAGCAACCGGTGGCAAAGGAAGTGGGGCGGCAATGCTTGAAGGGGCAAATGCGGGGGAACCGGAGCAGGCGGAGGCGCAACTAATGGCTGAACCAGTTGTAATACTGGGGGTGCATTAGCGCCTTGTACATAGGGAGGAGGCAATCTCAATAGGTGAGACATCAAATGGTCTTCCTCCAGTTCCCTACTTTTATCAGGAGGGGAAGTAGGCAACACCGGATAGCATTTATCTATCGCCATACGATGCTGTCTCTATTTCACGATCGATCTCATTATCTTTAAACTGCTGGGCAGCCTGTATAACCGTCATACTTTGTGCTTTCTTATCTCATTTTGTCTGTTTAATTTCTCTCTGTTTGGCTTCCTTACGCCAAAGGCGGAAAGAGTCAAACATTGCCGGCCGGGCTTTTCTTTTAAACAGAATTGCTTCCAAATTATCTAATATGTCAGGCTCAAAGCTACCGTTCTGTGGCCACAGCAAAACACCATTGTTCTTTGTGTATCGGATCCATGCCTCATTAAAGGCAATGGGGCCAACACCATGTTTAGAATAGAGCTCATAAGTGGGAGTTCCAACCGAAGGAATAGGACAAGAGCCCTCCAGCCGGGAGTCCCTATCACAACCAAAGCAACAAAACTTCCTAAACTTACTCAGACCAGGCATCGTTATTTCACTGGACTTTTCACAAACATCAAGGGGGTTAAATCAATTAACACAGCACAAATGTACTCACCCCTCGGCTTCGGCTTTTGCAATAACCGAATCAAAGACCCAAAGGACCAAACAAAATAGTGGGAGCTACCCACCACCAATACTTAACTAAGTGTCTTCTTACGCCAACAGAGACCCGTCTAACATCTCGCCTTACCATACATCACCATAGAAGGGCCAAAGCAAGGTGGCAGTCAGGGCAGCAGTCGTCAGCAGCCGTCAGGAAGGAGAAACCGCACTGAAAAAGACCTTCGGACCACTTTCGACATACAGGGGTCGCTTGACGTGGCTCGCGATCCCTCCGGAATTTTCTTGCGGGGCTCCTCACGACCTTCAGGCAGGACTACTACCTCTAAAGCCGCCCAACGTAGGGCGCCACTTGAAGAACCAGAAACCTTATGGGTCTGGCGGCGCGGGGAACGCCTTAATCTCCTGGGTCCACTTGCTTTATCTAACAGAGACACAGGACACTCTGTTGGGCGTAGAAGATCAGATTTATTAGCTGCAGCTAAGTACATTTGTCCCAGAAGTACACTCGGTATGTTCTCAGGAGACTGCCACTTTACTCCGTGGTGCACAATCTCTTATAGTACATGGATGGCATACAGATTAACCAAGAACACTCCCAAGATATATAAAAAGAACCAATAAGAAAAGCACAAAAACAAGGCTTTATCAATAAAAAGAACTTGAGAAATAAAGTATCGAGTAACCCGAAGAAGCCTCTCCTCCAGCTGTGTTTGTCATCCCTCCCCACAGGTTAATTCATTAACGTGTCCGCAACTGACTTGCAGGTGGCGAGATACGTTTGTGTGCTTTGGAGAACAGATGTGAAACGAGAGAATATGAGCAGAGGACGGCGAAGGCCAAAGGATAAGATAAAGTCAGGAAAGAATGGTGCGAACCAACAGATAGTTGAGACAGGGATTAGTCAGACCAGACAGGGATTAGTGGACTCGGCCAGTCCCTGACACCAGTTCGTAAACAGAGGCAGAAGGCTATTTTGACACGATGCTGCAGGAAAAGCAGAAAAGACCCGTTCGCCGTGCTTCCTGAGTGAGGGCAACACAAAATGGCGGCGGAACACAAAATGGCGGCTCGATACGATCGAGATCGAAAATCGAGTTTCCTCACTGTTCAACGCAAGTCGGTGACACGTGGTGCCACTATCCCTGTTCAACGCAAGCAGGCGACACATGGATGAGGGCTCAGGCCTACCCTGCGGACCAGTAGGTCCCACACCCAGCACATAGTCATGAATCATGAATGGCAGAGTCCACACCAGTGAACGCACGAAGAGGAGTAAGAGGAAGATGCGGCTAAGTCCGGACAAAAGCTGGATCAGAGTCACAGAGGTGATCGAACACTATCAACAACTGACCTGGTGCCATCAAACCTGTTCACCGCAAGTCAGCGACCCGTGGCGGTAGGCCCGTGCAGGACGCTGTGCATCTGGGGTCAATAACTCTGTGCAGCACAAGTCATGGGACCTTTATGGTTGAATGGTTGTGTCCTTTACGATGTACACTGTTGTCGATTTCTGACTGCACCATGCAGGCCTTGCTGGCTGGTGTGCACACACCCCACACACATCCAAGACAGGTGTTACTCGGTATGTGTGCCTACTAATAAATGTGGCCGAGCACACGTGCCCATAGCCATTCACACCATCTGAGCAAGTGTGTCCATGTGGTCATTGTGTCAGCATGATGGGCACGGGCCCTGCAAGATCACAGTGTGCTGTCTTCAGCGGACGTTACCATGTCACCTCAGCGTTGGCAGTGACCCTGGACATGTAGCTTCGCACGCACCCCCCTGCATGCACAAGCAGTGTGTGCTGGTCCGGTGTATGTCAGGTCAGTGCAGTGGTGTGCTGATTCGGCAGGAGCAGGGCGTGGCTTGGACCTAGCCTTGGGCAGGAAGTGCGGTAAGTGTGTCTCTGTGTTGGGGTGTTGTCGCCACCAGGGCCACAGTAGTTGATGTTGCAATGTGGCATGCACCAGGAGGGCGAGCCCGCACATACGGAGACATGTAGGAGCGCAAGACCGCTCGGGGTCTTGGCACATGCATGCCAAGTGTTATGTGTATCAGTCTTGCGGATGCATGAGTCAGTTGCTTGGTGTCATTCACAGCACGATCACAGCCAGCCATGGGCTGAACACCTGTGTCCGCCATGTGCGGACCATTGGCCTACACTCACGTGGCCGCACACCTTCAAAGCCCAGCCTTACAGTGTAGTTGGCATTCCACTGGACATGCGTGGACAGGCATTACAATGGTGTGCCGTAGGAGTGCAGGTGATGCAACTGCGCAGTGCACACAAGTGTGGGGGCTCGTGGGAGGTAGGATCAGCTGTGTGGCAATGTAACACACAGCAAGGCCGCTCATGTGCCACGTGCTGGGCATATCATCCATGATTCCCAGGATCTCAGACATCCCACCACACCCACGACAGGCCTCTGTACTTCTCCTGTATGTATGCAGATGGTGAAGTTACTGTAGGGATGAAAGGTCCTTTGTCTGAACTATCAGGCGGTAGCACATCTGCAGCTCTAAGCAGGAACTTCCATGTGGCCAGCACCCCCTGACAGATACAATAGTATTTGCTTGTGACTCCCACACTACGCACTGCCCGATGTGAGACCAATGTGTACACATCCCATTCGCAGAAGTCCTTGGTCGTAGTTAACATGCTTGACATGGCCTTCACATGTACTCCCATCCCACCCCAGGCCTGCACCCGTTGCGCACAGACACTGCTCATTGCACCGAGCTGTGCCATTTCATTCACAGGACTGGCGCAGGGCAAGCCAGTGCCGCTTCAAGCAGAGCCACTGACGCAATGGCAGACCATCCCGGACACATGCTCGGCTCCAGTCATGTGGATCTGTACCGTGCACGTCTGCTGCATGTACTAGGGGGCACTGCCATTGGCAGTGCTGCAGATCAGTTACCGGCTGAGCTTCAGCCTTGCTGACGTCACCTGCATTCAGCCTGTGTTGCATTGTCGCTCGTGCATATTCGAGTGGTCCATGGATGTCTGCCTCGCCAACGTAACAGTAGCTGACCTGGATTATGACATGTGTGTGCGCCCCCTGTTGGCCCACGACCAGTAGTGTCACCGTGATGCCCGTTTATGGCATGCATGGATGTTTGGCATGCAGGCTGGAAACTGGACCTGGGAGATTGCACGAGTCGTCGTGTGCAGTGAGCACATTGAGCCACTACCCGATTGGGCTTTGGTGCACATTGGGTCCAGTGGTTGGAGTCAGCACATCTGTCCGGGTCCGCTGATGGTTTACCGATGACATGTCAGATGTGGTGGACAACAATCGCTCATTGGAGATATTGGCATATGCAGCTGCACTCGCATGACAAGGTACCTGTAGCCACAACTGGATGTGACCCATTGCACGTGTCCCGACGCCTGGTTGCATGTTGGGAATCTGGTCACATGTCCCAAGATGACAGTGGAGATGGCTGCATTGGCCTGGACTCATGATCCAGGTGTGGACACCCAACGCGGGTTGGCACTGACATGTGTTGGTGATGGACTCCCCCGAGGTGGACATGGGCGCTTTCCTATGTTCCTCATGCAGACATGCTGCTGCATTGGTCTGCATATCATGGCACTTCTCTTGGCCGTACTGACATGCACTTGTTGATAAAGTTTCCGCACTTTCACTTGTCTCCAACTGTGTTGTGTCTTGATTTGGATGCCAATGTGTGTGTCACAGACTCTGGCTCCCTGCCATACGTGCATTGCTACCCCATCAGGACTGTGGGTTTGTACTTGTGCATTATCATGTCTCTGTTTCGTGCTTAGACAAATGCGTATGGCCGTTTACCAGCCACAGGCGGGTGCACTTGTGTCTTGTGTTTGGTTGTGCGAATGTTGGCGTTTGTACCACATTGTGTTCGATGTTGGGGTGATCTGCTTGTATGTGTGTGTGCCGCATTGTGTGTGAGATGTCCCTTCAGCTCTGATTCGGCTCACCCTTCTCCCTTTCAGGCAGTGTGGTTTTCACTTCTGTGCTTGTTCAGTGGTGTGATATTGCCGGGTTGTGTGACTTGTGCCTCCTGGTTGGTGTCGTTACTCTTGGGCATGGTTTGTCTGCAGTTGTGCTGTGCTTAATTGTGCATGTGTGCCATTGTGCCCATCTCCCCCCGTCCCCCCAGTCCCTGCTGGTTCCTCTCCCTGTTGCTGTTGTGTCTGTTGTCTTGGGAAGTTTCCGGTCCCCGAGTCCTGCCACCATCTCCAGACTGATGTGGTGGACAACATTTCCTCCATGTCATCCAGATCCTGGTGTGGCGCTGGACTCCCACCTCAGGTGTGCATTGCTGCCTTGTTGTTGGCGTGTTCTGCTTGTTTGTGCCTTTCGCATCATTCTGGATGTTCTGGTTTTCTTCCATTATCCTCCTCCGCTCTTAGGCTGCATTCACCTTGTCCAAGATGGCCTGCCATGTACAATGTTTTGTTGCCAATGGGGCTTGTGGGATTGTCTGCTGGCTCGGGTTGCCTCCATTGTGTTTGGCTGTTGTTTTCTGTTTGGTTTGTCTTTCTTTTTCAGGCTTTTGTTGTGCTTATTCCTGCCTGCCATGTGTGTCGCGGGCCTGGCGGTGCTGTTCCCTGCTTTCCTCATCGCGAATGGGCTCATCACATGTTTTTTTGTGTTGTGGTTTGTGTTTTTATATCCGTCGAGGTGGTTGTATCGCGGACATTGGGGGAGGTTTCGGCAGACTATCGCATGGTACCGCCTTGTTGTGAATTCCATGTTGACACAGGGTTATTTTCTCGCGATAGGCTGCGATGTGTAAAGTTGCGTTAGCATTTTTTGATGCTGTTTAGCACACGTTCTTGTTAATATCCCCCTCAGAGAGCTGGAGATAGGAATTTTAGGGGGAATTATTGCAAGGGCTTTGGTGTCTTTTGTTGGGCAGATGCTTACTCGCTGTTTTATTTTTTAATTTGAGAAATCTGCGCAAGTCTGACAATGTTTAGAAATATATCACATCTACTTCAGTATGTAACTAGAACTGATGGGTCCAGAAGAGAAGTAAAAAGATTCTTTATTGGTTTTTCTCTATGGATTACACTATAGCAAAGTTAATGTGCATTTTCCAGATAATCGTCCCCATGTCTTTTCAAGGCCTTAGTTGGATTTTCTATCTCTCTTTTGACGAAATTTGCGTTCTTGTTCGTTTATTTGTAAATTCTGTTTATTGAATATATAACAGACAACAAAAATCAAACAAACTCAGGACCCATGTCCCTGTGAGAAGAACAACAGATTAAGGCCATTATCCACATTAAATAGCATGACATTGTGACAAGAGCATACATGTCAGAATCAATCCCATCCAATACATCCCCAGAACAGTCTCTCAGTTCTTGTTCGTTTAAAAATGCAATCATGTAAAGGGCATGATAGTTGAAACTATTCCCGTGTATTTTTCATCAATGTAGGAAAGAGTATTTCATAGAGCTAGAACTAAGCTTGAGCAGAAGAGTGAACTGAATGTGGGTGGACTTCTTACGGTAGAGGATCATTTAGAATGAGAACGATTATTCACAGGCATTGGTTGGTATTGCGCAGCAGGATGTATGCTCTCTGAAGTGGTGAATCTTCGGCTCCTTAAGGAGTGTTTGGGGCATTTCTGAAATGGGAATGATTCGGTTTTAGAGCCTGGGGGCATAAATAGAAAATTCCTGCATGCCGGTGTATGCAAATGTTTGCTTTCAGTCTGTGCCATATCCTGGCTTACATAGTGGAGCCATCTGCCTGAAGTTATGAATGTCCTGAAGTACACAAAAGGCATGTTTTTTTATCATTGTCGTGGCCAGTTAGAAAGAGGTCACCTTTCATGCATACATATATGTGATATAGCAAGTCTTGAAGATGATGTGGATTTTGAGTAGGAACCAGTGTAATTACATCAGGGTTGCGATGTTGAGGAGGAACCTTTGGAGCAGATTTACAAGACCCGTACGCCACATTTGAGCCACCGTTGCATCACTTTTGTGACGCAGCGGCGGCGCAAAGCCAGCGCCATGCTGTGGGGTATTTACAACGTGACGCATCTAGGGAGATGCGTCACGTTGTAAAGCCCTGCGCCACATGTGTGCATTCCGGCACGGGGGGGGGGCGTTCCGGCACAGGAACGCCTTCGGAAAAGTGGCTGAGTGAAACCTACAAGATTTCCGACCCCGCTGCATCAAAACCTTACGCCTGCTTCAAGCAGGCGTAAGGATTGATGCAGCACGTTAGGCATAGGGGCGACGCGTTGTAAATCTGCCCCTTTGTGTTTTTCATTGCATATGCTGTAGAATGAAGGATACCTTTCAGGAAAGCAGGACTGCTGAGAGGGAGACCCCACCAAGCAGGATGCTTCCTGGCTAGGTGCAACAGGACCAAAGATTGCCCTGTTGCTTTCAGGTTGGGTTCAAAGTGAAATAAATAGATTTTCTGTCTTGGTTGGTTGGCGATAGATTCTTTGAAGAAGAGGTCAGTATCGAGAGGAATCCAAATGATTGCATTGCCAGCTGGGGTAGGATTTTTCAGGTTATTTTTGAAGAGCCAGGCATGAATGTTATGTTGTTCGTTGCTATCGGCAAACAAGCAAGAGTCTCTCTTAGCTAGGTTGAATTAATGGTAGGTGCTAGACATCCATTTCTGAATGAGACTGAGCCAAATTCTGGGCCACTGATTTTTATAAGCAGTAGAAATTTTCAAGCAAAATTGTGTTTCCAAAAAGTATTGATTATTATTGGTGCTGCTATCAGTGAGTGGAGTCTCCATAAGGCAGTTACAGATGATGGGAATGCAAATTGGAGATTTGCCGTAATCCAAAGCAGATATGTTCATTGAACTTGAGATTCCCATCCTAATAAAATAATATTGATTGGCGAGAAAGCTAGTCATCCACTGCTGCACAGTATCTGAGAAATGGATAGATGTTTCCAGTGTGGGGAGACGTGCTTGGTGGCCAACAGTGTCAAAGGCTTCTTTACCGTTAAATAAGGTCAAAAGGTCATTTTTGCCTCTGATCAGGAGGGCATTGCCAAATACATGAAAGGCAGCTGTTTCTCTTCTAGAGATTGGGCAGAAGCAAATTTGTAGGTCCAAGTAAGGTTTTTCTTCCTAATATGGTTTTGGAGTTAAAACAAAAATGCGGTTTTACTGACTTTTCTAAATGTCAGTCTCCATCCAAGAATGCATATCAACTTTGATTAAAACATAAAATCAAACAACTGTAGAAGGAAGTCACATAAAAACGAGAGTTTTGTTTAAATATGTACAGGTTTCTTTTATGTCAAACGCGAGATACAAAACGATTAGAAAAGAAAAAAGTGACAAAGTAAAAAAGACATACATTTTGAAAACCTTAGATTTGAAAAAATGAAATAGCTTGGAAAAAAAGATTGAAAAAAAACCTGCAAGGGGTTTTGGTAAAGATTACAGAATGGATGTGTTTAACGATAACGCGGTTAGCAAAAGTCTTTAAGCTAGGATTTGGGTTGGGTATAGTTGGCAGAATTGTTAAATGTCTAGGGTTTGCTTTAGGCTTATACGGAGGTTTAGGATTAGTTTTAGGGATGGGCTAGAGGTGGGATTAGGGTTATTGTTAAGAGTAGGATTTGGGTGAAGGACCTGTAAATATGACTTGTGCAAAGGAGAGTTTCGCAGGGGCAGTGGGGTAATCTCGTTACTTGAAGGAAACACCCATTCATGAGAGTTCATGAGGAAGCCATCTTCTTAGGAGGTGACTGTTGCTGACTTGGGAATTGTCATTATATTTCTATCTGGCACATAATGCCTCTGACAAAGAATAGTTGCATTTCCAGTGATTCTTTTTCCCCTGAGTTTCATCAAGTTTCTTGGGACAGAAAGTTTGTAAATTCCATCTGTCGACTCTGTCGCCTTTCGCATTAGAAGCAGACCTGAATACGTTTCTGCCTTTGTATTTTTTAGACAATTTTGGCAGCTTAACAAATAGTTAACTCCATTCGAGTGTTGAGAAACAGCAAGACATATGCAAATAATCACCAATTAAATTAATTAAATGTAAATTCGACACTAAAATATTTATTATTCTCTTTGTCGCGGAGTCCAGGCTTAACAAGCAAGTTCGAATTTATTTATTTTCTTTCTTTCAGTATGCATTTCTTTTGCTTCTGTTTTTCTTGCTGTTTGTGCATTACGCTTAGCTATGTTTTGCAATAATTTCAAGAATCATTGTGCTACCCCACGCATATTTGTTTTAATCCGCTGTACAATTATTATAAATAAATGAATAGTTCGTAAATCCTTTACGTTCATAAACAATTTCTTGTTTCGAGTCTATTGCTCCACTTCTAGAAAATCAGAGACTGCCTAAGATATCTTTTACTCCGACCTATTCAGCAAATACCCTGGGGTTCCGGAATAGGCTCCCAGCTTCAGGGCAGTGACACTGTCCTTTTAAAATTTTAAACATTTCTCTTCAGAATGTATTTGAATGCCTAACATTTTATGAATGTAATAAATACGTGCGTGCAGATAGGCCAAAGCCCAATCGCTTTTTGGCTTGTTACAGTTATCTATACTTTGTTTCATGTTCATTTCGCCCAAGTATTGATGTATGTTTAAATCGTTAATACTTGTTTCTGCAATCTGTCTTCTTTAAATCATAATTGTGTTTTGGTGTCTCTATACCAAATACTTTTGAATCCGAGTGAGGTGCATGCTAGACAAATGAGCTAAATATTGAGATAAAACATGCTAATTTTTACCCACGGTCTTGGAATTTATTTTTTAAAGAGTATGAGTCTTGTCCTGAACAAAAGTCCTTTTTGTTTTTCATGCTATTATTAGGTTTTTTTTTTCATGCTCACAGAATTTATCTTGCACATGGACAAATGACTCGTGTTGACCTTTAGAAATGTAATTATGAAATGTAAACTCTCCACAATCAATCATATTCCAAATATGGCAGTCCAGTTTTTTTTAATATATACCCTTCAGATTCTGCCTGCTGCAGTTATTGCTATACCCTTCGGTAGCAAGAGAAGTTTGCAGGAAACTGTGGAAAAATTATATATTGCAATTCCAATTTGCGATTCAATAACTTGTTACCGAATTGCAATTTGGGATTTAATCATATGCGCCGATTATGCGATTTGACCCGTTTGCGCCCACAAAAAAGCTTTGTACATTTGGCCTTAAGTTCAATTTGGATTATCACACAAACCTGTCTTGCACCTAGTAATTTATCACTGTATTGTGTTACCCTTGGTCTTTAAACCGCTGGTTCAGAAGTCACTCATTCTGCCTGGCATTCAGTTGATCTGATATTCATGTCTCCCGGATTTCTCTGCAGCCTTTGACACTGTGTGCCATGTCACATTTGTTAAAAGCTTGGGGAGTTTGGAGTTGGTGGGAAAGTTTAGGATTAGATTTGTTCAGCCGCGGCCCGTATAGGGAGTGCCACCGGGCGGTGACGTGGGGCGGGGGAGGGGCAGGGTGGGAGATTGTAAAATTCGGTAAGTAACGGAAAAAATAAATAAAACGAATTTCGTTGCGTGCGCTGCATCGCCAAATGCGATGCAGCGCGCGCAACAAATTTCGTTTTATTTATGCGGACGCATCCTACTTGCCCATGCGGGACCGCCACACCCTTAGCGGGCGGTCCCATTTCCCAGGGTGCCGCCATAATATTAGACCCCTTAGTGTCTGAGGTCCAATAATTATATTCAGTTGAGCCTTTGATGTAGGGGATACACTTTTTGAGGTTTCCCTTTGAAGTCCCCAGACATCATGCCTCTCCTGTCATGGCTCTAGGCTAACTACAAGTGGTATACATCCCTTTGTGTGGCAGAAGGACAGAGTCTATTCATGTGTAAGTGGAGCTGTTCCCAAGTCCTCCCTCCAATACTACTAGTGATCGCCCATCCAGGCACATCTAAGCTCTCTGTTGTGTGTGGCTGTCTAAGAGGAATACACAAAGCTCAACTGTAAGGTACACCCAGTCACGTGACCAAGGTACAGGCTACAGGCACTAAAAGGCTAAGGCAGGAAAATGTCAACTTTCTAAAAGTGACATTTAATTTTTTTTTTTTTTAAATCCAACTTCACCATAAGTTACAATTTCTCTTTACAATTCCAAAGACACCAAACATGAATGATTTGCCTGGTACCATTTGGAAATTACACTTATAAAATGTAGTAAGGTAACTCCAATGTTATCCATGGGAGAGGTAGGGCTTGCAGAAGTGAAAAATGTTCTTTACCACCAAGAAATGTAAAACTTGTCCTTCATTTTTATCTATACTGCACCCTGCCTTCTGGGCTGTCCAGGGCCTGCCCTATGGGTGACATATGTATTAAAAAGGAAGGTTTGGTCCTGGTAAAAGGTTTACATTGCCAGGTCGGAATGGCAGTTGAAAACTGCACACACAGGCCCTGCAATGGCAGACCTGAGACATTTTTAAAGCACTACTTAATTGGGTCGCACAACCAGTGCTGCAAGCCCACAAGTAGCATTTCATTTACAGGCTTTGGGCACATGTAGTGAAACTTTACTGGGGATGTACATGTAAATTAAATATGCCGATTGGTTATAAGGTAATTCAAAATCTTTTAAGGAGGGAGCATTAGCACTTCAGCACAGGCTAACAGTGGTAAATTGCACAGAGTTCTAAGACTAGCAAGAACAAATTCAGGGAAAAGTGGAGGCTAAAGGCAAAAGGTCGTGGTGAATCTGCAGAGAGGGCCAGGTCCAATAATACTCAATTGATTCTCAGGTTGGATTGTAGCTGTGATGAGACATGCTCAATTTTCACTTGCAGCTTTGGACAAATCACATACTGGATGTCCAGAAACTGCAAGAAATTTAACTGAGAAATAATAAAGTTCATGATGCTGGGTAGGCTGCATCCAATGTGATCACTGTGATGGTGGCCAGATGTCTTGGGTCGGTCTCTGCCATCCTCCATTAATGACTGTGAAAATCATAGGATCAGGGCTCAAAACTGAACTCTAATTTAACTCTAATTTAAAGGACATTTCAGCATCCTGCTTCTTTCTTCTGAGGGGCCGATTCCGATCCGGCCTGAAAAACTACGAGCCGTACGTGTGTTTTCCGGCCGACTCGTACAGCTGTACGAGCGAGCAAGTATGATGCGAGCTACATGAAATTCACCGACTGAGTCGTTTCCGGTTCCAAACTGCTCCGTACGTCTCGGTCATAAGCTAACCGTGGCATGCAATGGATGCGATTCACGACCGAGCCGGTACGATGCACGTGTCAGACAGCCTGTGCGAGCCGGAGTGTCCGTCTCACAAATCGTCCAGGTGGTTGCCTTTGGGGGTTCATGTCGGACCCCCTGTCACCCGCAGCCCTACGACTCGGACACAGGGGGAGACCCATGGGTCTCCCCAACACAGGCATGTGCGGTGTGGATGGCACTGACGCGTACCCACTGTAGCGAGCGCACTTGTCCGCGACATACCCATTCAGTCAATGGGAGCCCATGTACCCATCGTTTGACCGGCTCCCATTGACTTCTATGGGAGTCCTACCGAACCGAGTCCAGCAGCATACGGCCGCATCGTACTCGCTCGGTCGGACTGCAGGACTCCGGCTCGGTCGGAAAACACTCCGGATCCGGCTCGGGCGGAGTGCTTTCCGACCCGGAACGGAATCGGCCCCTGAAAGTTGTAACACAGATTCTGCCATTTTTAGTGAAGGCACACTTTCTGATTCATCATGCACAAGGCTGGAGGTAATTAGACAGAATATAGGAAACAGAAATATTGTGGGACAAAATATAGTGTCAAGAATATTGAGGACAAAAATTTTGATATAGTAAACTTTATAAGTAAGCAAACTTTACTATATATAACTTCATATATATGTACCTTGACGGATTACCTATTTGCACTTACCTTGTCAACATTTTGTTTCTCGATATTTTTGACACATTATTATGACCACATAATATTTCTGTTTCCGATATTCTGTCAGTGATCCAGGCTGAACAGGCCATTCTCCCACTTTGGCATTTTCCCTGTGTGCTGCAGGCAAAGATACTGTTTTCAGAGCACAATGTGGTGCCATCACCCAATGTGGTGTGGGGGTGATTTGAACACTTTTGCCAGGAATTATTTTGGTTTCCAGTCCAAGCATGTTCAAAAAGTACTATGCTCTTAATAGGCTATGTAAATGCATTCCATCTTGAACTGCCTTCTTACACCACTTATCAACTACAACTAATCAGAGTGCAGCAGCCATATTTTACTCAACCCACTTTGACATTCAAGACTTTCTGGGCATATAAGGTCTTTGCATTGGCTCCCCATGCACAGGTGCGTTCTGTTTAGCAGTCTCTGCACTGGCTTTAAAGCCCATGATTGTATAGGTCCTCTTTTTACTCTGCAACTGTTCTCTTGGTATTTGCTTTTGTAGACTGTGTGCTCTACTTTGGCATTTGTCTTAAAAGTACCAGATGTAGGACGTTATGCCAGGCTTGTAGGGACTTTGTCTTTCAGGAGGCTATGACTTGGAGTTTTTTCCCTATGGAGATGGAGACTATCAAATAACACAGTCTTTAGGAAGAAACTAAAAACAGCTTTTCCAGCTGTGGTTGGATCATTCTAGATGGGTCCAGTGCATAGTTTTCAGTGCCAGGACACTGAATGAAAACCACATGTTTTACAAACACCAAAAATAAACAAATAGAATAAATAAATAAATATGTGTTAACACTTATGTATGCCATTCCTAAATCACTTGCAAATTATGACCAGGCATAAATGTCCAACCGGGCAGAGGTGTAACTAATGCATGTTGTCATATACCCCCTTTCTGTGAATTGGTCCATGTATTTGGAATTTTGACATAGGTCAACAAAGTACCCAGACACAACTCTCCACCACGAGCTAAGATCCTTGAATACATTTTTTCAATAATTCCATACCGCAATATGCTCGTGGAAATGCTCATAATCTGCTCGACATCACAAGTTTTGTATTTTAAGTTAACTAAAGGTAGCAGTAGTGGCTTCTGCATTTTTTGTTCTAATTGTGAGAATTGGGCTGAACTGTGATGTGTGTGATAACTCCTGTTACCACACATATCAGCTTTCTCAGTTATGTAGAAAACGGTTCACTGATAGAATATCAACCCCCAAAATATCCCCATACACAGATATTGAGTTATAAATATCGATGTCAAAAATATCAACATCCTATATTTATAATCGTAAGTACAAAAATATAGAAAAAAGAATATTGATGTAACAAATATAGTTGTACAAAATATTGTTTTCAATATATGTATGAACAATAATATCACATATATTAAATATTAAAATTAACTTAAAAAAATAATTAGATCTAATATACATTTTAATAAATATAACAAATAAATGTAATTAAAAAAATGTAAACATATGTATGTAATGTATACGTACATAAATTGACTTTAATAAAAAAACATTGTATTATAAATTAAAACATTAAACTATTTAAAAGTCTTTAAACTTACATTTTCTACAACAGTGAGTGCAACAGTAGGGAGAGTGTTAGATAGCGAAGGGGTAAAAATTACTATTCCGACTCCAGTGAATGCAAAAGTAGGGAAAGTGTTGGATAGCGGGGGAATACAAATTACTATTCCCACTCCAGTGAGTGCAACAGTAGGGAAAGTGTTGGATAGCGGATGAATAAAAATTACTATTCCCCTTCCAGTGTCTGCAACAGTAGGGAAAGTGTTGGATAGCAGAGGTGTAAAAATTGCTATTTCCACTCCAGCGAGTGCAACAGTAGGGAAAGTGTTTGATAGCAGAGGGGTAGAAAAGACTGTTCCCACTCCAGTTAGTGCAACACTAGGGAAAGTGTTGGATCGCAGAGGGGTAAAAAATTACTATTCCTACTCCATTTGGTGCAATAATAGGGAAGGTGTTGGATAGTGGAGGGGTACAAATTAATATTGCCACTCCAGTCAGTTCAAAATTAAAAGCAAACAAAATATCACTGACAAAAAATATTTTTTTTTAAATGAAAAATGTATAAAAATACTTAAAAAATCTAAAATAATTTACAAACAAATAACTATTTTTAATTAGAAATTATTTATAAACAGAAACATTAATTATTAAATGAATGTAATCTTTTTTATTTCCTGCCCTGGAACACCGCACAATTCACGACACACATCTACATTTAAAAAACAATTACCTCCATAATTAACATAATTAATTACCAATTAAAGCAATATTATTAATTAAAAAACAAATTAAAACAGATGCAAACGTTACCCCTGTAAAACCAAACCTCACACACAAAAACAATTACCCTAATTAATGAATTAGTATTAATGATCAAATAATTATTAATTAATTAAACATCAATTACTTTTTACCCTCTACCCCTATAAACCCCACAACCCACACCTAAAAATCACTACGCATTTTCCATAATTAATTTTAAAATAATAAATTAATATCAATTAAGAACTACCTAATAATTAATTAAAAAATAAATTACTTCTGACCATTTACCACTATAAACACCACAACTCACATCTAAAATATTTACACAATTGCCAAATTTAGATTTCCATTACTTAATTAGTATTAATTAACAACGAATTATTAATTATTTAAAAATAAATTATTTCCCGCCCTTTACCCCTATAAACCCCACAACCTGCTCCAAAAAAATTGACACAATTGATATCATTAATTACCAATTAATCAATATTAAATACCAAACAATTAATAATTAATTAATAATATATTACTTCCCATAATTAACAATATAAAATCTAAAATAAAGAAATATTACTACATAAAATATTATCATTAATTTATTTATAATTAAATTACTTCCCACTCTACTCCCCTATAAACCCACAACCCGCTACGGAACTAAAGAACGCAATATTTTATTAAAATAAAATTGATAACTACTGAAAATGTAACACATATATTAAAAAACAAAAACAATACTTATAAAAAAAATTAGATCACATACATTTAAAATACATACTAAAATACATATCACTAATAAAAAAATCGATATTTTAAGCAACTATATTTTTTCAAAAGATAATAATGACTTCGTTTTTTTTTTTAAATGATATTTCTTACCTTAAAGTCGATAATCTTGACCACGATATTCTTGCTGTCGATATTTCTGTGGTACAAAAGGGGGTGGTGATGGACGGAGCATCAGAAGCAATCAAACACTCACACCCAGTCAACAGATCTGGGTTTGATCCATCACCGTTCTTTAGCCCACTCTGCCACCCCAGTTCAAACATGGCCATATGCAAATCAGTCTGACCCTGTGCCTCATGGGAACAGTCCAGCCCGAACTGCCAAGCCATGCCTTCCCTGGACCGGAAACAAGCTTCCTAGGACCGGTTTCTGGCATTTCAGCCGTCTTCAGCCATGCTTGCTTGAACCCAGTGGCAAAGTGAGCAAGGGACTCACGTCTGAGCATACCCTGCCAACTTATGGTGAAGAAAGCGGTACAAAAGGGGGTGGTGATGGACGGAGCATCAGAACCAATCAAACACTCACACTCAGTCAACAGATCTGGGTTTGATCCATCACCGTTCTTTAGCCCACTCTGCCACCCCAGTTCAGACATGGCCATATGCATATCAGTCTGACCCTGTGCCTCATGGGAACAGTCCAGCCCGAACTGCCAAGCCATGCCTTCCCTGGACCGATAACAAGCTTCCTAGGACCGGGTTCTGGCATTTCAGCCGTCTTCAGCCAGGATTGCTTGAATCCAGTGGCAAAGTGAGCAAGGGACTCACGTCTGAGCATACCCTGCCAACTTATGGCGAACAAAGCGGTACAAAAGGGGGTGGTGATGGACGGAGCATCAGAACCAATCAAACACTCACACCCAGTCAACAGATCTGGGTTTGATCCATCACCGTTCTTTAGCCCACTCTGCCACCCCAGTTCAGACATGGCCATATGCAAATCAGTCTGACCCTGTGCCTCATGGGAACAGTCCAGCCCGAACTGCCAAGCCATGCCTTCCCTGGACCGGAAACAAGCTTCCTAGGACCGGTTTCTGGCATTTCAGCCGTCTTCAGCCAGGCTTGCTTGAATCCAGTAGCAAAGTGAGCAAGGGACTCACGTCTGAGCATACCCTGCCAACTTATGGCGAACAAAGCGGTACAAAAGGGGGTGGTGATGGACGGAGCATCAGAACCAATCAAACACTCACACCCAGTCAACAGATCTGGGTTTGATCCATCACCGTTCTTTAGCCCACTCTGCCACCCCAGTTCAGACATGGCCATATGCAAATCAGTCTGACCCTATGCCTCATGGGAACAGTCCAGCCCGAACTGCCAAGCCATGCCTTCCCTGGACCGGAAACAAGCTTCCTAGGACCAATTTCTGGCATTTCAGCCGTCTTCAGCCAGGCTTGCTTGAATCCAGTGGCAAAGTGAGCAAGGGACTCACGTCTGAGCATACCCTGCCAACTTATGGCGAACAAAGCGGTACAAAAGGGGGTGGTGATGGACGGAGCATCAGAACCAATCAAACACTCACACCCAGTCAACAGATCTGGGTTTGATCCATCATCGTTCTTTAGCCCACTCTGCCACCCCAGTTCAGACATGGCCATATGCAAATCAGTCTGACCCTGTGCCTCATGGGAACAGTCCAGCCCGAACTGCCAAGCCATGCCTGCCCTGGACCGGAAACAAGCTTCCTAGGACCGGTTTCTGGCATTTCAGCCGTCTTCAGCCAGGCTTGCTTGAATCCAGTGGCAAAGTGAGCAAGGGACTCACGTCTGAGCATAGCCTGCCAACTTATGGCGAACAAAGCGGTACAAAAGGGGGTGGTGATGGACGGAGCATCAGAACCAATCAAACACTCACACCCAGTCAACAGATCTGGGTTTGATCCATCACCGTTCTTTAGCACACTCTGCCACCCCAGTTCAGACATGGCCATATGCAAATCAGTCTGACCCTGTGCCTCATGGGAACAGTCCAGCCCGAACTGCCAAGCCATGCCTTCCCTGGACCGGAAACAAGCTTCCTAGGACCGGTTTCTGGCATTTCAGCCGTCTTCAGCCAGGCTTGCTTGAATCCAGTGGCAATGTGAGCAAGGGACTCACGTCTGAGCATACCCTGCCAACTTATGGCGAACAAAGCGGTACAAAAGGAGGTGGTGATGGACGGAGCATCAGAACCAATCAAACACTCACACCCAGTCAACAGATCTGGGTTTGATCCATCACCGTTCTTTAGCCCACTCTGCCACCCCAGTTCAGACATGGCCATATGCAAATCAGTCTGATCCTGTGCCTCATGGGTACAGTCCAGCCCGAACTGCCAAGCCATGCCTTCCCTGGACCGGAAACAAGCTTCCTAGGACCGGTTTCTGGCATTTCAGCCGTCTTCAGCCAGGCTTGCTTGACTCCAGTGGCAAAGTGAGCAAGGGACTCACGTCTGAGCATACCCTGCCAACTTATGGCGAACAAAGCGGTACAAAAGGGGGTGGTGATGGACGGAGCATCGGAACCAATCAAACGATATTTCTGTGTCACTATATTTGCAACTCGATATTTGTGTATGTCGCCATTTCCAATTTGATATTCTGTTTGCATACCGTATAAAACACTGCCCTCCCCCCAACAATTGTCCCGTTATTCAGGTCCAACCTACTAAAAATTGATGCGAAAAAGATAGTATATGGAAAGCATGATTTACCCAGTTAATATCCCCTTTTTTAGGGGAATACTCACCCCAAGTGAACACCTCACCCCAGGGTAAGGGTATTTCACAGGTGTGGTAAATAATCTAACCCCACTCCTGGGCAGCCTTAAAGAGGACCTTTGTGAATTCAACAAGAAACTTATATAACACATGAGCCAGGTCAGTCAGAAGAGGGAGGAGGAGGATTATTATTATTATTATGTGTTCTTATATAGCGCTCAACTTACCCTTGGGCATCTTGGCGCTTGCATTGGGAACCCGTCCTGGTTTTTCCCTGTGAGATAACCCATACTGGGCATCCCCAAGGTGAAAGCCAGGCATCCCGCCGCGGGGGGGGGGCCGTTGTGGAGATTAAGCAAGCTTGTTGCCCAGAGCTGCATAGTGTGAACTCATGCTTAGAGTGGGCACCAAAGCGAGAATTATCGAGTCCGTGGACAATTGGGCTCCGGACCCTGCCGCGTCGGGAATTGAACCCTGGTCCCGGGTCTGACCTCTGCTTCAGGGTATGCCTCCTCTAACCAGTGAGCTACACTTCTCCACAATGAGATGAAGCAGAGATGTCATTGTTCTCCAGGCCCTGCATTTTTCACAGATCTCACTCGTGCTGCAACATTGATGATAGATCACGGCTCACACCACTAGCTGGTGCCATATATCAGATACAAGTATTCTCTTTCCTTGCAGGAGACTGTTTCAGGGGCGGCTCCTCCATGTGAGAGGAGGAGCATTGCCCCACTGCATTAACACAGTGCCAGAAGCAGAAACAAAAAATGGTATTATAAATTCCATTTTATGTTTCTGCTTCTCGCACTGCGAGAAAGCAGAAGGGTTAGGTTGGGGGCAGGCAGGTGGGCGGTCCTGCTCTAGGGCAGGGGAGGAGTGGCTTGCCTACTGTTTAGGGAGCTGACTGGTCTGCCCTCTGGTGTTGACCAAACCAGTCATGCGCACTATGGACCCCATTAGGATGGCGGGCGGACTTCAGTCTGCCTGCCACCCTAGCGGTTCTGGGACCGGCCACCAGGGGTGCTGCGGTCCCGCACCGCCAATTAGGATGCGACCGCCACCCTGGCGGTTGCATTCTGCATCTTTAACATTGAGGCGGGTGCTGCTGTAAGCAGCACCTGCCGCAATGCCAAAGAGGCCTGCTGTGCATTGCCATGCACAACGTGGCAGGCACTGCGCAATGCCTGCCACCTTGAGCATGGCAATGTAGGGGGGTACCATAGGTACCCCCCAAGTGCAGCCCCACACACCCCACCCACACGTGGGCCCGCAACGGGCCCCCAAAGCAATTCCCGCCAACCTTTCCATGGCAGCGGAAGGCCTTTGTGTAAACCCATGCTAATATGGATGGCGGTGCCCACCATATTAGTGCCCCAGTCCGCCCGGCTGGCAATCGTAACAAATGCCGACCGGCGGAAAAGCGGCAGATGCACTATGCGTCCTCCGCGAAACCCCCCGCCATTGTAATATGGCGGGGGGTTTCACTTGTTACAATGTCGTGGCGGTCGCCACCCGAATGTCACGACATCCTAATGAGCTCCTATGTCTTTCTTCTTGTAGGCTGCATGCAGCCTACATGGAGAAACTGGCCTTCTGCATAAAAGCCTGGCTGGACAGCGTCCTTACCAATCAAAACACTGCCATTGCAGCATTTGATTGGCTTAGGGTAGGGAAGGGATGCTTCCTTCGAAAGTAAGTTAACTTTTTTTTTCTTTATTTTAATTTTAATTTTAACCTCCCCCTCCCCGCGTGACCCCCCACCCCTTGCAGCCCTCCGCCCCCCCCCACCCGCAAGTCATGCCTGTAACAACTGGATTGTTTACAAACTATCAAACAAGATCTCGTTTGTTGTCGCGGGCTTTGCAAAAATTTCTGCCATGCCTGCCGTGAATTAGCAGAATTACGTCATCATCCAATAAGCGCACTCTGTGATTGCTTATCAAGAGGTGCAATTCCAACTGCACACTTTTATTTCTAAAACAATGTTCACAATATGCAAACATTTAAAACCTGCAGGAACAGGCAGCATTTCGGATATAGTTTGCGCAGTGTTTTTGGGGCCGGTTCCACAGTTCCATAGTACAAAGCAATAAACAAGACTGAGTTAAAAACCTGCCATAATACAACTACGGGTTATCTTTGATTGCCAACCACAGCATAAACAAAATTAAAGCCAATAACTCAAGCAACTGGACTAGCAAAGCACATCAAGATGGCTTTCATCTCTGAAGTACTAACGTGTTATGCTGAGTTCCACCAATCACATTGGTGGCCCTTCAGAGGCCGGTCTCTGTTTATATGCACACTTCTGCTTTATCGTTTATTCAGTCTAGTAGGGGCTAATAATTACACAAAATGTCTCTACGTGTTTTTTAGCAGGTGCATTTGTACCATGCTACTAGAGCCTCAGATGTTTTTGATGCAGCTGTAAATTTACAAGGGCATCATCAAAAACATTAATTTTGCTTTCCTTCAGACACGTTGGCTGCAGAAAAACTCCTGGTAATTGTCATTGCTCAGTGTGGGCTTTGAAGTAAGAGCCATGATTCCCCTTAAAGCAAGTCATTTAATGTAGTGCTATGAAAGGTGCATTTTAAAGGAACAGAAAGTCTGGCTTGAAAGGTTATTCAGCATAATTATTCAGAACATGTTTAGCAACCCTGCAAGGCACATTTTCATTGCTTCACCATCCACTTAATTCCAGAGATAAAAGCAGATTAAATGTAGTCGTGTTATCTATTATGTAAGTATAAATTGCGTAGGTCATCTCTGTCAACAATGGGTGAGACACTGTCAGGCTGCAGCACAGATGAGCCACTGGAGAGATGATA
Organism: Triturus cristatus; assembly: GCF_964204655.1. NCBI lineage: Eukaryota > Metazoa > Chordata > Amphibia > Caudata > Salamandridae > Triturus > Triturus cristatus. The sequence continues at coordinate 748,110,559 of NC_140589.1, forward strand.
AAATTAGCTTTTTTAAATGAAGATTAAGTTTCCCCTGTTACTCCCAAAACATATTAAATGTGGAGAACATGTTTGCTATCTATCCTGCCAGAACTAAATATAATGAAGACACAACTGCACTGAAATAGGTGGAACTTAAGTGATAACGTGAGAGCAGTGGAATCTTCAAAATGTTGCCTTACTCTGCCTATTTTCCTGACATCTTATTGTTGGCTTTAGGACTTGGTGCACTTTACCACTGCTAAGGAGTGCTAAAGTGCATGTGCTCTCTCCTCTAAACCAGGTATGATTGGTTTACACCTGTTTGGCATAATGGATTTACCTCTAAGTCCATTGTAAAGTGGTATACCATAAACCCAGGGCCTGCAAATTAAATGCCACTAGAGAGCTTACAGCACTGCTTGTGCCACCCACAGACGTAGCCTTTCCAACCCTGTCTCAGGCCTGCCACTGAATGGCCTGTCTGTGCAGTTTACTGCCACTTTGACTCGGTATTTAAAACTACTTGGCTAGCCATGAATTATCCTCTTATTACACATAGGTCACCCATGAGGCAGGCCCTAGGTAGCCCTATGGGAAGGGTGCTGTGTTAGTAAAAGTAGGGAATGTACCTTTATGTGTGGCATGTCCTGGTAGTGACAAACAGCCTGTTTTGTTTTGTCACTGCTGTGAGGCCTACTCATTGGTAATTCCTGATCAGAAAGGAGTGGCTTTGTCATGTTTGGTATTTTTAGAATAGTGGTGATAAATCCTACGTACTAGTGTAGTTGGATGTTGCATTACTATTTTAGAACGGCTATTTTTAGAATTTGGGTATTTCTCTGTGCTTATGATTATTTGTGCTTGCAGCCTGCCTCCCATAGTCGTTTGGGCTAGGTGACAGCTACACTTTGTGCATACTGTCTAGACAGCCAAAACACAGGAGAGGCTGGGTGTAACAGGGAATACATCTGATACTCTTCCTGGGCGTGGAGAGGGAGAGGTTGTCCACACTTTACATTTGTATAGGTTGTGTCCTTCCCTCACACAAAAGGCTGATTTACCCTTACTGATCATTTGGAACCAAGGCTTGGTTGAGAGGGATTGTTGCACACTTTTGATCAAAGACATTTTTGAGTGTAAGTACTGGAGCTCTGACCCCATGTTTTTAGACACGGCATGGACTTGTAACCAGATGCTGCTGGCTTTACATGCTGCACATTGCCAGAGGACTGCTGTGCTGCTAAGGGGAACCGCCTTTGGACTTCTTGCCATGTTGTGCTGGCCTGCTGCCTGTTGGGCTTCTGGAGAGACTGCCACCCTGCAATTGGACTCTTGTACTGGCCTGCCTGCCTGCTCCTCACCTTGTGCCCCTGTGTTCTCCAAGGGCATGGTGGCTTGCCCCCTGGCCACGGAATCCCAGGGCCATTAAAGATTCACACTGTCTGCCCCTGCCGTGGAACTCAGCAACTGAGGAGTCCGACAAAGGCTTTTGACTACAATCAGCACATGGTGAGCACTATTAAATGGCTTCAAGTAGCACGTGTTGAGTATTGCCTATTCCCCTTGATTCCGGCTAGGGTAGTCAGCATGTGGCTGACCAACATGGGACTTGTTCCTCTTGATGTGGTTTGGCTGTACTGTGGGGACTCTGTAAGGCAAGGATTGCCTCCTGCGGCCACCAGGTTTCAGTGACCACAACAAGGCTCCTGTCAATAAGGCTGAGAGTCCAGCAGAGAGTGCCAGGACCGTTTCCCTGAGCGGGTGCCACCATCATAAATAAAGCCACATCGTGGAGGGGTGAGTGGCCAGTGGATTCCCACCCTCCCCACAAAGGTTCTGTACCATGATTTGGAAACCTGCTGGGTCTCCTGAGAGCGTGGGACCCCACCAACCCCACACGATACCACTAGGAAAGCTTCTAAGAGCTGATCCAGTTCTGAGGCCGCATCAGTGCCGGTTTGCCCGGCAAACTAGGGTGGACCAAGCCCACGGGGCTTGTGCTCATGGACCCACCCCTGGATTAAGCGTTGGTGGCAAACAGGCAGCCCGGGCTCCACTTCCGAGGCTGGCCTCTTCTCAAGCCCCAAGGCATTCTCTGCAAGGGCAATGTCATTGCCCGGGTGAGGAGAGACTTCGGTAGTGCCTGAAAGGTACTGTCTAGTGGGCAGCTGTACTGCGCGCTCACGGGCAGCTGCATTTGGGCACAGAGAAAGTGAGGGACCCAGAAAGGCCTCTTGTGGGTCTCCCAAGGTTGTACCTTCTCCCTTTGCTCTTTGGGGGTATTTTAAGCTTCTGGAAGCATAGCCAAGAGAAACCTAGATGAAGGTTGATGAGCGCATCAGGTTGCGTCATGAGAAACTTTTCCTGCCTTCAGGCGACTGTAATCGAGAATTACCATGTCATGTGTAGTAGGCGTGCAAGTGTACCAGCACCCTACTCCATTTGCTAATGCACTTGTTCAGTCAGGCTATAGTGATTACCTTAACCCTGCTAATAGGAGTGCAGGGGTTCCTGTGCCTTTGTGTACTTACTGTTACTGATGTGCTTTTCTGTTGCATGTCATCCCCTAAGTATTTACTGATGTATGATGTTTTTGGATTGCATTGTCCAGGATAACGATCCCTATCAGTAATTGTTTGAATGGACAGTATTGATGATTCATGTCATTTTGGTCAGATTTTATGTACATTATACTATATATATATTTTTATATAATTCTGTGTGTAGTCTGTTTTGTGTTGTGTTCACTCTGTTTCTGTGTGAGTGTTGCACAAATGCTGTACACATTGCCTCTGATGATAAGCCTGCCTGCTCAGTGCCAAGTTACTCGAGAGTGAACACAGTTTATCTTTTGTGTGTAACTTACCTATCCTGACTAGAGTGGTGGGTTCTGCACTGGCTTAAGTGCATCCCCAGCCAACCAGAAACCCCATTTATAACATGTGTGATCAGCGGTGAGGATAGGGCTTGCGTTTCCATGATACCTCAGTAACTCATTGTTGCACTACAACTCTGCACTTAGACCATTACATGTTTTATTTTTTCTCCTGTTCTCTCATTGGTCACTTTTATTGTTTACTCCTGCTTCATCCCTTATGCCTGGGTCTCTTGTTGTTTGCACCAGCTGTTTAGTAACATGCCAAAATGGGGTTAACCTTTGACATTAAATACCACCTGTTCTACACTGTGGAGGAGTTGATGGGTTTTCACAGTGAGAGAGGATTAGTGGTGAGTGGGGAATTCACCCAGCGTGACCATCAGAAAGTCCTGCATCAATTTGGGAGTGTGCACTGGGAGACAGCCTTAAAAGATGACCAGGGGGGATTTAATTCTTGGGAGGACTCTGAGGAGGAGAAGGACCTCTTCGGAATTCTTAAGAATCCTAAGCCATGGAATCTCCCATAAGATTCTGACCCAGAATCCAAAGAGGGCAGTGGCCCTGAAGAATTTGAGAAGGAGGGAGCAGATGACTGGGCAGGGACACCAGTAGAGCGACAGGACCCCTTGGATAGGGAGTCCCTTGCTGGGTCTAGTGCCAGGATCGATGTCAATTCCCACCCCCTTTCCCCTGAGGAGTTCAATAATAGAAAGGTGGAAAGGGGACTGAGGATGCAGCTGGCCCTGCTGGCTGCTGAGAGAAGGACCTTAGGTAAGGAGAAGGTGGTGGAGTTTAAAAGAGCCTTTGCCAGAACAAAACTTGATCTTGAGGAAAGGAAATTGGTCCATGAGCATAGTTTGAGAGATCTGTACTTACAAGCACTGTAAGTAGGGTCCAGTTGTGGCATCAATATTGAGTCCAGTGTTAACAATACCACTCATAAAACCTAAGACTTGGTCCCTAGCTTCAAAGAAGGGGATGACATACATCACTGGTTGCAGGCATGTGAGAGTGCTCTGGCATTGAGCGGGATCACTGAGGAGGATTGGGAAACTGTTCTGAGGCGTAATATTCCTGAGGATGGGAGGGATGCCCTACTAGCCCCAGTAAGGAGTGACAGGCAGAGTTATACCCTCATGAAGGAAACCCTGAATTGAAAGTATGGCTTCCCCTCTGAAGACTATAGGTGAAGGTTCAAGGGCAGCGGAAACTATCTCACCAGTCTTGGGAGGCATTTCGGGAGGATTTTTGCAAAGCACAGGATGGATAGGTGGAGGGTAGCACAGTAAACAATTTTGATGCGACGTACAATCTGATTGTCAGAAAGCGCATGTTTCATTGTTGTTTTCCATGGCTATGCCAACACCTGTTGCAGTGTAGGTTCTCTGACCCCAAGGGACTTGCAAAGCAGGCAGACCTCTGGGAGGTAAACATCCTTTACACCGATTGCGTAACAACGCATGTAATTACCCTGCATTTTTTAATCTGCAGGAACTTTTACAATGCAGGACTTTACACCGCAAGCCAGCATTCCCCATTACAACGCCCCACTTGAGTTAGAATAGTATATGGCGTTGTAATGGACAATGCTTTGTAATGAATTGCGGTGTAAAGCTCGGCATTGTATAAGTTGCTGCAGAGTAAAAAATGCTGGGTAATGACATGCATTGTAAACGCGTGCGGAGTAAAGTGTCATATTGCTCTGGGTGCGTACCAGAGGGTCTGGAAAGGCATTTGGAAGTGACCCTAAAGAGAGTGACTTAGGTTCCTCTCTTTCCAGGACATGGGAGGCTCACAGTAGTTCAGACAGTTCCCAGTGTAGTGGCCTGGGTAAAGGGTCCTATATCCCTTCTCATAGAAGAAGGAGAGGTGGGGTGGACAAAGTCCCAGGGAGCCCTATGCACAGTCCCGGATACTGGATAGTTCCCCAAGAGGGGCACCAGGAGGGAAGGTGTGTCTGTATCGATAGACCATCCACTGAGGGGGACCCCATCGCATCAGGAGAACTTGGGGGGCAACTGATACCAGCATCCTACCTTTTCTGGTGTCTGGCTGTACCACTCTGCAGAGGAGGGTACAGATGCCCAGATGGAGGTGTAGGGGAAGGAAGGACTCACCCCTAACCCCTATTCAGCCTAAGGTTACATACCCTGTGTTTTAAGACCAGTTGCAGGATAGCACCCCTGAACTGGTGGGGGAATTGAGCACAACGGCTTCCACAAGTGCCCTGATAGTTCTGGATTTTGGGGGTACCACTCCCAAAAGTAGAATATAGATCCCAGAAGCAGGGGGAGGAAGGACTCACCCCTGACTCCTGTCCCATCAAGGGCATAGACCCTGGGCTGGAGGACCAGTCTCAGGATACCACACCTGGACTGGTGGGAGGTGGAGTGGAGAAAGGATGTAATGTACCTGAGGCTACCACCCCCCACTCTGAGAAACCACAGAGGTCAGAGACCCCTGGATGCTGGATGGTGTGGGGCCTGGCTCTGGACATTGGCTGTGATCTCTGTTGGTTGCTGTCCTTGTGGACATAGTTTTCCTTGGGTTTTCCACAGAAGTCAGACCCAAGGGGTAGAGTGGGCCACATCACTTTGTTAGCCATGGTGGTACTATCTGGCTACTAAGATGCATCTATGAACAACTTAAAGTTAGGCACTTCACAGATGGGGTCCACAGGTGAGGAGAGGAATTCCCCATGGGTTAGCTAAGTGGGCCCTGAGAGTATAGACAGAGGGATCCAACTGGGTTCATAGAGGTGTAGAACTGGCATATGCCCCTGCAGTACTGGGCCAGGGTCCATGTTCTATCACCCTGAGCAGTGAATCCCATCAAGGTATTGATAAGTCTACCCTTGCTTTTGGCTAGACGGGGGTTGTGTTGGACCTGGCCCTTTTTGCAGGGTTAACCCCAAACATTTTACCTTCATCTGCCTATTTTTCTGACATACTTTCTGTTGGCTGTAGGACTATGGGCACTTTACCACTGCTAATCAGTGCTAATGTGCATGTGCACTCTCCTCTAAACCAGTTATGATTGGTTCACACCTGTTCGGCATATTTGATTTACCTGTAAGTCCCTTGTAAAGTGGTAGACCATACTCCCAGGGCCAGTAAATTAAATGCTACTAGTGGGCCTGCAGAACTGCTTGTGCCACCCACAGGTATGGCCTTTCCAACTGGTCACAGGTCTGCCTCTGCAGGGTGTGTGTGCACAGTTTACTGCCACTTTGACTTGGCATTTAAAACTACTTGCTAAGCCTTAAGCTGCCTTTATGTACACATAGGTCATGCCTAAGGTAGGACCTAAGTAGCCCTACTGGCAGGGTGCTGTGTAAATAAAAGGTAGGACATGTGCCTTTATGTGTGGCATGTCCTGATAGTGACAAACAACCTATTTTTGTCAGTGCTGTGAGGCTTACGCCTCTAATAGGCTAACATTGGGAATTCACACATATACTTTTAAGTGCTAATTTCTGATCAGAAAGGAGTGGCATAGCCATGTTTGTATGATTAAAATAGTGGTGATAAATCTTGCTAACTGGTGTAGTTGGATTTTACATTGCTATTTTAGAATTTCCACTTTTAGAAAGTGGACATGTCTCTGGGCTTATGACTCGTTGTGCTTTGCAGCCTGCCTCCAATACACATCTGGGCAAGGTGACAGCTACACTTTGTGCATACTTTCTAGACAGCCACAACACAGGCGGGGCTGGGTGTGACTGGGGATGCATATGCATTTATCTGCATACTGATAGTCTTCCTGGCTGGGAGAGGGAGAGGTGGTTCACACATTATATTTGTATATGTTGTATCCTGCCCTCACACCAAGGGTTGATTTACCCCTACTGATTATCTGGAGAGAGGGCCAGTGTTCAAAGTGATTGTTGTGCACTTCTAAGGGTTCCGTTGAAGTCACCCCTTGATCAAAGACATTTTTTAGTATAAGTTCTGTGGCACTGATCCCATGTTTTTAGACACTGTGTGGACTTGTAACCAGACACTGCTGGCTCTACATGTAGCACATTGCCAGTGCACTGCTGTGCTGCCAGGAGGAACCACCATTTGGACTACTTGCTTTATTGTTCTGGCCTTCTGCCTGTTGGGCTGCTGGAGAGACTGCCACCGTGCAACTGGACTCGTGCTGGCCTGCATGCTCTTCATATTGTGCCCCTGTGTTCTCCATGGGCATGTTGGCTTGACCCCTGGTCACGGAATTCCAGGGCCTTTGAAGATTCCCATTGTCTGCCCCTACCTTGGGATTCAACAACTGAGGAGTCCGGCATGGGACTTTTGACTGCAATCAGTGCATAGTGAGTGATGTGTCTCGCTTTGAACAGCATGTGGTGAGCGCAGCTTAGTCCCCCTGGTTTCTGCAGGGTAGATCAGCATGTGGTGAGCGCAGCTTAGTCCCCCTGGTTTCTGCAGGGTAGATCAGCATGTGGCTCACCAATTTGGTGGTTGTTCCCATTGATGTGGTCTAGCTAGACTGCAGCAGGGTTTTCCTCTCATTGCCACCAGTTCACAGTGACCACTAGTAGTCTCCTGTCAGTTAGGCAGAGAATTTGGCAGAGAAGGCCAGAAGCATTCCTCTGAGCAGGCAGCACCATCGAGGAGAACACCGCATTGGAGAGGGATGAGTGGCCGGTGGAGTCTCACCCTCCCACAAAGGTTCTGTACCGTGATTGCAAAACCCATTGGGCTCCCTGAAAATGTGAGACCACACCAACATCTCACCATTAGGATAGCATCTAGGAGCTGATCTGGCTCTGAGGTCCCATCTGTGCTGTGTTGCCTAGCAAACTAGAAGGACCAAGTCAACGAGGCTCGTGCCCATGGCCGCACCCCTGGATTCAGCATGGGTGACACACAGGGAGGCCGGGCTCTGTTTCCGAGGCCCCCCAGCCACTTCTCAAGCCCCAAGGAATTCCTTGCAAGGACGATGCCATCACCCAGGTCCGGAGAGACCTCCGTGGCACATGAAAGGTACTATCTTGTGGGCAGCTGCTTCCCGCACTCATGAGCAGCTGCGTTTGTGAACCGGGAGAGTGAGGGATCTAGCGAGGTCTCTTGCAGGTCTCCAGAGTTTGTGCCTTCCCCCCTTTACCCTGTGGCATGGATCTTGGGGTCATTTGAGCTTCTGGTAGCATTACAGGGAGAAATCTCAATGGAGGTCCCCGAGCGCAGCAGAGTACTGTCGCAAGGAACATTTCCTGCCTTCAAGAGACTATGATAAGGGAGACGCGCGAGCGCGCAAATCAAGATGGCCGCCACTCGGTGAGCTCCTCCGCGTTTTCGCCCGTTTTTTTATATAAAACGCCGAAAGTCTGTCAAAATTTTGCTCTAAAGGAGGTCGCTGCGCTAATTACAGGCTTACCAGCATTGTGAAGGGGTTTCAGCTCGTTTTCTTCGTGGGAAGTCGTGTTTCTGGCTCCCTGGTTCCTGCTCCGAGCTCTGCTTTGAAGGACTGCCTGGTTAGTCTGTCAGGGGGGCGGAGCATACTTCAGGAAAGGGCCTGGCTTGGGCCTAGCCACACCCCTAGTCCAGTTTAGCTGCTGCACCAGTATTTTGAAGGATTGCTTTGTTCCTTTTCGTTTTCTACTCATAATCTACTCTTTTTTAATCAAATTATATTATCTTTTCTCTAAAATGGATAACAAAAATAAAAGAAAACAGCAGAGTTCACCGCCCCCAATAAAATCAAAGGTGGTGGAGTCATCTGAACCCTCGCTTTCTTTAATTTTGGAGGAAATTCAGGCTCTTCGTGCTAGTACAGAAACTATTGCGACTGAAATAAAAAATGTACGAAAGGAAATGGCGAGTTTGTCGATGAAAATCTCAGACAACTCAATTAAAATACAAGACAATAAAGTTAAAGTCGATGCTTTTACTCCACTTGTGGCGAAAATATCACCTCTGTGCTCACAACTTCTGGACTTGGAAAATCGCAATAGACAATACAATCTTCGCATATTTAATTTACCAGAAGAAGTTGAGGGATCTAACTGTCGACTATACTTAGAGAACTTACTTCCTGGTCTTTTAAATGTCAAATTTCCAGAAAAATTTGAAATCGATAAGGCTCATAGAATTCCTTCACGTCGCAATCCTCAACATAGCAAGCCTAGACAAATTATATTTAAAGTTCTCCGTCACCATCATTTGGTTCTGATCAGAAAAGCAGCTAGAGAAATTCCTTCATTGTTGGTCAATGGTCACAAAATCTTTATTCATCAAGATTTTGCCAAGGAAACTGTTGCAATACGTAAGGGTTTTACTGATCTTCGCCCAAGATTGAGAAGCCTTGGATACCAATATGGCCTTTTTGACCCTTCAACTATGCGCATTTGGAAAGATAATTTTTCAAAATCCTTTCAGCGTCCTGAAGATCTACGACAATTTCTGGATCAGCAAGTACAGAAAACTATGGACACTCAGGGTCCTATCACTTGATTCTTTCATGTATGATCTTCTTTGACAGATTTATATAACTCCTAATAGTTTGGGCTCCAGCGGTATCTGGCCATGCTTGTAGAGCGTGTGTGCGTCCCAATCTTCATATTTATGTGTTTTGTTTGTCTTTTTTGCTATGTTTTATTTCTTCCATTCCCTTTTGTGTGTTTTGGAGCTACTTTCTTCTTAACATTTGTGTCTTTTTCTGACCTTCTTCTTTCTAACCCTTTTCTCTTTTTATTTTGTCATGGCTAATATTAAAGTAGTGTCACTGAATGTTAAAGGTTTACGCCATCCTGTGAAACGTACAAAATTTTTGGATTATTTAGGTAGTTGCAAAGCTGATTTTTGTTTTTTGCAAGAAACTCATATAGATGATAAAATTTTAAACTATATGAAGAAAAAATGGGTTGATAATATTGTTTCTTCTCCTGCTATTGGCAAGAAAAATGGTGTAGCTATATTTTGTGCGAAAAAAGCTCATTGCCAAGTTTTGAGCAAAATTACAGATACGGATGGGAGATATTTAATTGTTAAGGTTAAAGTTCATGATTCTATCTTATTTTTATTAAATGTTTATGGCCCTACTGCAGATGACCCTGTTTTTTGGGCTACTCTTTCAACGGAGGTGGTTAAAATTGGTAATGTACCTTTAATTGTTGCAGGTGACTTTAATGTCATATCTGATCCGTTATTAGATAGAATATCTCGTACTAAATTCCACCCCCCTAGGGTTTATTTTGCTTTTAAATTATTTCTTCAAACCACTAAGTTAGTTGATATTTGGCGGTTACACTTTCCTACAGAAAAATGTTTTACTTTTTTTTCTAACCCACATAACTCTCATTCTAGGATCGATTATATATTAGTTTCGAAACAGCTGATCAACTGTGTTAGTAACCCCAAGATTGGCAACATTGATGTATCTGACCACGCAATGGTTTCTTGTATTCTAAATTTAAATCCAACCTTTACTAACCAGCCTAGATGGAGAATGAATTCTGGTATAGCTCTCAATGAACTTAATAAACCAAAGCTCCTCTCTGCCATTCATGATTTTTTTCAATTTAACCCTGAAGGTACTACTTCTTTGGTTAATAGATGGGATGCTTTTAAAGCTTATATTAGAGGGGTAACTATTTCTATTATGGCTCACGAAAATAAGACCTTTAATGCAAATATTAAAAAACTAGAAAAGCAAATAGCGGAATATGAACGACTTTTTATTTCGTCTAATGACCCTCAATATAGAAGTAAGTTGCAAAAGCTTCGATATGAATTCAATACAATTCTTAGTAATAGAGCTGGTGTTCAGATTTCTAAGGCCAAAGCTAAATTTAGTTTTAATGCAAACAGATCTGGAAGATTGTTAGCGAATTACTTACGTATCAAAAAGGATAAAACTCAAATTACTTCTATTCATGGATCCAATGGTAAAATTGCTTTATCTCATAAAGATATTGTGAATGAATTTTTGGATTTTTACTCTAAGTTATATGATAAACCTGAATTTCATAATGAATCCTTAGTTGATTCTTTTTTATCCTCATGTGGTTTACCTAAAATTTCTCCATCAGATAAAATGGGGCTTGACTCTCCAATTACTAAGGAGGAAATTTTGACCGCTATAAAATCTCTTAAAAAGAATAAATCTCCGGGTCCTGATGGTATCCCAGCGGAGTTTTATAAAGAGTTTCAATCCCTTCTTTTACCCTTATTATTTCAACTATTCACAATGTTTGGCTCTACGGGAATTACTTCAGGATCCTTTACTGAAGCTTTAATTATCGTTCTTCCCAAACCTGATAAAGACCCCACCCTTGTATCTAATTATCGCCCTATTTCTTTAATTAATCAAGACTTTAAATTATATGCCAAAATATTAGCCACACGATTATCCCCTGTACTAGATTCTATTATACATTCGGATCAATCTGGTTTTATGAAGAATAGACACTCTGCAAATAATACAAGAACGTTATTACATGTCATTGAACAAGGTCTTACGTTAACTACTCCTTCAGGAATTATGGCTTTGGATGCTGAAAAAGCCTTTGATAAATTGCATTGGCAATTTTTATTCCATGCTTTATCATCTTTTAACTTTGGAGATAATTTTATTCGTATGATTTCAGCTCTATATTGTGCTCCTACTGCTCGTCTATTTATTAATGGCCAAATTTCAAATCAATTTTCCCTTTTTAGAGGTACTAGACAAGGATGTCCCCTTTCCCCGCTACTGTTTTTAATTGGCATTGAACCTTTTCTTACATCTATTAGAAAATGTGATAACATTAAAGGAATTATTATTAATGAGATTATTATTAAAACGTTAGCGTATGCTGATGATGTACTTTTATGTATTAGTGACCCCTTATCCTCATTTCCTTCGTTATTAGAGATTATAACAAAATATTCTATGGTGTCTGGCTATAAATTAAACACTAATAAAACTGAATTTTTCCCTTTAAACATTTATTGTACTCCTGACATGATACCTATGAATGAAATTGTTTGGCAAAAGACTAAATTAAAATATCTTGGTATTTTATTTTCCTCATCTATAAAATCTACAATGACTTTAAACTGTAAGTTTGTCTTAGATTATATTAAAGATAAAACGTCTAAATGGGCTTTGCTACATCTTTCATGGTGGGGTAGACTAGAATCTATTAAAATGAATATTGCTCCAAAAATATTTTATACTCTTTCCATGATTTCCTCTCAGTTCCCATTAAAATTTTATAAAGATATTGATAAACTTCTCTCCAAATTTCTTTGGAATAACAAATCACCTCGCATTAGTTATAAAAAATTAAAAATGTCTAAATGTAATGCTGGATTTGGTATCCCAGATTTTTTTCTGTATCATAAAGCTTTTATTTTAAAACAAAGTGCCATTTGGTTTAGTCATTTCCCTTTACATAATCCACCCTCTTGGCTCCTAATTGAAAAATCTATGGTGAGGCCGTTCCCATTACCAACGCTGTTAACTATGTCCAACACCTCCTCAGTTTTTCATAAATCTATCGTTCTCAAATCCACTAAATTGGTTTTTAATGATTTAGATTCTATTTTTCTATACCCCATGTATAACACTGTTGAATTGTCATTATGGTATAGCAATATCATTAAACTAAATAGGAACATTAGATTTTGGTCTTCATGGATCAAAGCGGGTATTTTTTATCTTAAAGACATTTATTCCAACAATACCTTTATACCGTTTGAGGATCTACAAACAAGGTTTGGTTTAACCCAATCTGATCGTATTAAATATGAATATTTAATTAATTCAATTTTAGATTCCTTTCCACAAGCTATTCCGACTAGTGTTACAGCTGATCTATCCGTGTATATCCAAACTATATCGCTGAAAGCTAATGGTGTTTCCATTTTATATAAAAAATTATCTAATACGTTAGGAAGTAACATAACGATGATTGCATCCTTCTGGAATAATGAACTTTCACTTACATTGTCTAATGATTCATGGGAAATTATATGGATTAGAAGTATTTCTGGTTGGTTACCTGTCTCACTTTATCAAACCAATTCCTATATATTATTTAATTCTTTATGGACTCCACAACGTTTATTCCAAGCTAAACTCCTTCAATCTGACACTTGTTGGCATTGTAATTTGCATCCTGGTTCGTTACGACATATGCTTTTTGATTGCCCTTTAATTGCAAAATTCTGGACAGAAGTTTGGGATTTTATTAAGAAATTGTTGCATATACATGAAGACTTATCATATAAAATGTTAATTTGCAAATCAGTTACATTATCCCAATCTCTAAGTTCTTTTGAATGTATGCTTTTTGATTTTTTGATTTCTGCTGCGTTAAAATCTATTACCTTTTGTTGGAAAGATGTTTCTAAGTTATCAGTTCATGCTTGGTGGTCTTGGGTTATCTTTACAAGACGAGGTGCTCAATTATCTTTGTCTGGGGTTAATCATAATCCTATTTCCTATCACTCTTTTTGGAGTCCTGTTGATCTCTATTTTGCATCTTAGGGGTATGTTTATGTATTGTAATGCTTTTTACGATTTTTATACTAATTAATATGTCATAGTAGCTCTATTTATTGCTTACTCAATAATTTGTTATTAGATGTTTCCCTCCCCCCCCTCCTTTTAAGTTTATAAGAATATGACCAATTTCTTTTCTATTGGAATGAATTTGATAATTTTTGTATGTCTATGTTGTTGATGTTCATTATAAAATTTCAATAAAATATTTTGAACACAAAAGAGACTATGATAAGAAAATTACCATATCATGTATAGAAGGCGTGCAAGTGCTCCAGCTCTCTACTCTGCTTGCTAATGCTCTCGTTCAGTCAAGCCATTGTGATTACCGTATCCCTGATAATAGAAGTGCAGGGATTCCTGTGCCTATGTGTACTTACTGTTACTGATGTGCATTTCTACTGCATTTTATGCCCTAATTATTTCCTGATGTATGATGTTTTTTCCCTGCATTGTCCAGGATATCGGGTACTATCTGTGTAATTGCATTAGACGTACAGTATTTAGGATTCATAACATTTTGGTCTAATTTCATGTACAATATACCATATATTTGTTATATAATCCTATGTGAAGTCTCTTTTGTGGTATATTCATTGTGTTGCTGTTTGAGTGAGTTGCGCAAACACTTTACACATTGCCTCTGATGATAAGTCTGCCTGCTCTGCGCCAAGCTACCAGAGGGTGAGGAGCACAGATTATCTTTGGTGTGTAACTTATTTGCCCAGACTAGAGTGGTGGGTTTTGCCTGGCTTAGGTGCACACCCTAGCCCAGTGGTGTAGGTAGGCCTTAGCCCGCCTGTGGTGGCCCCTGCGTTTACCACCCTCAGCAGCCAAATATAAGAGGAGGGTGCTCACGATTCCTGTGACTCGTGTTGACTGGGGCGGACCGCACCCTGTACCCATCTTGCTACACCACTTCCACATACATTGTGGGAGAATGGATTGAGATAGATTTTGGGATCGAAGACAGTGTCAAACCTCAATTTCATGAGCCAATGTGTCCAAGAGATAAGGCACCTCCCCAAACTACATCAAATTACCAGAGTAATATAATTAATTACGTAATGGATTAGACAGATTGAATTGACCCTACTCAATAACTTAGTTCTAGATCAATGAAAAGTTCAAAGGTTTAATTACGGAAATTCAAAATGAGCAATTCTGAGTAAATGCCATGAAGGATTTCAAATGCAAAGTTATACAGAACTTTAGCAAATATTCTAAGTCTCAATGGACAGCAAAATTAGTAAAAAATTGTGCAAAGTCTTCGGGCTAACCCCTAAAATTGAGGGTTTTCATACACAATTCTTGCATATAAAATTTGAGTTTTGACATATTCATTGTGAAGTGAGCAAATGTAACATTTCTTCAGCAAATCAGAACACAACAAAAATAAATGTCATTACCTTAACACCGAAGAACAATCCTATTATTTAAAAATTATTCAACACCCTCAATGATAATATCATATTGGAACAAATTTGAAACGTTTAGCATTAAGAATTTCTTCAAATGAATAGGTCAAGTGAAGGAAGTATTACACCTGCACCATCGAAGATCTTCATATTAACGAGAAAGGGGACGTGGCTTATATACAGCCGAAGATGGCGACCTGAAGCAAGAGCTCCACGTCTTGGCTGAGTGTTTACTCTAATGACGCATTTTTCCCTGAGGAGAAAAGACAAATATGGAGCACTTTGACAGAGGTGAGAGGAGAGTACTTATGTGACTCTGTTCTGCCCACATATAATCATATTTAGGAGCTTGGAACCCAGTGCAGCCGCAGTGGCCATTTTCTGCATTCCTGACATTCCTTACAGCACGCTCCTCACACAACGTCAGCTAATCTTATTTTCAAGGATGGAAAAAGTGATTTTTTCTCTAAGGGGCCGATTCCAATCCTGAAAAAAGGCTGTACGAATCGTTGTACGGAAAGTTTTCTCCGTATGACTCGTACCCAGTAAACTTTCCTTACAACCTAGGAAGTACGATTCGTACAAAAAGCCTATTTCCGTACGTTTCGTACAAAAGACCGTACGGGTCAAAAAAAACAACAGCTTGTACGTGACGTCCGGACGCATTCAAGCAGCGGTTTCCGGCCCAGCAAGTATTCGTCCCTACGTCACTCCGTACGGCTCTTTTTTTACGGGAGCCAAACACAGCCAGAAAAGCAGAGTCCTACGCGAACCGCTACGCAACGGAGCCCCGGTATGCGACGCACACGCCATAAACCCCATCGTACGTGCTCATCCCGGTCCTCCTAGCCTACGACCTGGTGCACCGGACCGGCGCACATGCCGCAGAAGGTGAGAACAACACCCAGGGGCCAGGGGGGGTGAAGGGCAGGAAACATACCCCAAAGCCAAACCTATAATATGGAGCCCATACATTACCACCTGGGTCTGGTCACTGGGGGGTGGGCGTGGCCAGCAACCCCTGCGTACCGCAACTACGGAAGTGGATGTGTATGGTGCGTTGCACACATACCCGTACGGCACAAGTAGAACAGTGATACGGACCGTACACACGCATTTAATGCGTGGGTAATTTGCATTGCACACGTACTCCTACGGCACCAGTAGAACAGTGATACGGACCGTACACATGCAATGAATGCGTGGGTACGGTGCATTGCTCACGTACTCCTACGGCACCAGTAGAACAGTGATATGAACCGTACACACGCAATGAATGCGTGGGTACGGTGCGTTGCACACGTACTCCTACGGCACCAGTAGAACAGTGATACGGACCTTACACATGCAATGAATGCGTGGGTACGGTGCGTTGCACATGTACTCCTACGGCACCAGTAGAACAGTGATACGGACCGTACACATGCAATGAATGCGTGGGTATGGTGCATTGCACACGTACTCCTACGGCACCAGTAGAACAGTGATACGGACCGTACACACGCAATGGATGCGTGGGTACGGTGCGTTGCACACGTACTCCTACGGCACCAGTGCATTTGGGATACCAGTCTTACACACGCCAGGAATGTGGGCTTATGGACTGGCCCTGCTTGTTACCTTCATGTGCAGGTCCAGGCCAGCAGTGTACTGCTCCAAGGGGGTGGGTGGGCGGGTGCCTAGGATTCCCAGCAGTGGCCAGCCATGTGGGGGGGGCTGCAGATCAATACCAGCAGTGGCCTGCAATATGAGGGGTGTGTGCACATGAATACCAGCAGTGTCCAGACATATGGGGTGGGTGCACAGGACTCCCAGCAGTGTACATAGACATGGGGGTGGGTGCAGAGGACTCCCAGCAGTGTCCAGACATATGGGGGTGGGTGCACAGGACTCACAGCAGTGGACAGAGATATCGGGGTGGGTGCAGAGGGCTCCCAGAAGTGGCCTGCAATATGAGGGGTGTGTGCAGATGAATACCAGCAGTGTCCAGACATATGGGGGTGTGTGCACACGACTCCCAGCAGAGGAAAGAGACATGGGGGTGGGTGCATAGGACTCCCAGCAGTGGACAGAGACATTGGGGTGGGTGTACAGAACTCCCAGCAGTGGACAGAGACATAGGGGTGGGTTCAGAGGACTCCCAGCAGTGGACAGAGATATGGGGGTGGGTGCAGAGGACTCCGAGCAGTGGCCTGCAATATGAGGGCTGTGTGCAGATGAATACCAGCAGTGTCCAGACATATGGGGTTGGGTGCACAGGACTCCCAGCAGTAGACAGAGACATGGGGGTGGGTGCATAGGACTCCCAGCAGTGGACAGAGACATGGGGGTGGTGCACATGACTCCCAGCAGTGGACAGAGACATGGGGGTGGGTGCAGAGGACTGCCAGCAGTGGCATGCAATATGAGGGGTGTGTGCAGATGAATACCAGCAGTGTCCAGACATATGGGGGTGGGTGCACAGGACTCCCAGCAGTGGACAGAGACATGGGGGTGGGTGCACAGGACTCCCAGCAGTGGACAGAGACATGGGGGTGGGTGCACAGGACTCCCAGGAGTGGACAGAGACATGGGGGTGGGTGCAGAGGACTCCCAGCAGTGGCCTGCAATATGAGGGGTGTGTGCAGATGAATACCAGCAGTGTCCAGACATATGGGGGTGGGTGCACAGGACTCCCAGCAGTAGACAGAGACATGGGGGTGGGTGCAGAGGACTCCCAGCAGTGCCCAGACATATGGGGGTGGGTGCACAGGACTCCCAGCTGTGGACAGAGATATGGGGGGTGCACATCATTATCAGATGACCACACCTACATGGTGGTTTGGACGCATCCCTCACTTTGGACTATGATGATAGTGCAATAACAACACATCACTGACAGCAGTGTCCCACTCCCAGGAGGATGGATGTATTTCACAAACTGCATGACACACCACATGTGGGTGTGAGGACATATAACACATGCATACCCACCCATGGCGGATGCAGCACAATACACACCCTGATATCATGTCACAAGACTGTATAGTCATGTAACTGCCTACAAAACTAAGATAGCCAAAGGGAACACACACTGTCACGCACATCCCAGGACTGATAGGAATGTCCAGGTGCTGGTCCAGCCACCAAGATGTTGTCTCTCATGGAAGGAATAGGGTGGAATTCCCCTAGATACAATGCCCACAATTGTCAGTCAGGTGCCCAAATACCCTGTATAACAAGTACCATTTGTGTGGTAGGCTGTGATTACACACATGGATAGTGATGAAAAGGGGGAATTTGTCCATGAAGGCATTCCTACATACTCAAAACACAAGTACAGTGACTAGCAAGGATGGCACAGACGATTCAGCAGGAGACATCGGTGAGCAGGCATGGCCATTGTTGAAGGGATCCGTCACCAACAAAAGAAATGTTGATACAGGTCAGCACAACAATTGTGCAACTGTTTGCAGGGAAGATGTCAGGTGCCACAGAGAAAGGAACACTCCTTGGGACAATGTCTCAAAACAAAATGAACACACACTACCAATGATTCTTTGCAGAGACATTGTGATGGCACACAGATGGTCCACCTCATGACCATCATACAAAAACATTTCTCAGACCCCTAACACATTACCAGAACACCAACTCCAGGAGCCTCAGCACCAACATCAAGTACCTGAAAAGCAATAGTGTTGAAAGTAAAACAAAAGGCTTTATTCAGCACCAAAAAAATAGACTATTTACAGAGGCCAATGGCCAGTCCATATTTCAAGTCCAAGGGGGGACGTAGGGGACCGCGTCTACCCCTAGCTTGCCTGCACAAAGGAACCCCAAGGTTTGTCGACCGGGGGGGGGGCATCATCTGTGGCAGTACCAGGCACCGCAGGGACAGGAGGGGGAAGGGTAGGTGTGGCGGGTGCAGGGGTGGATGTCTCCACCACAGGGGGTGGGGCAGCGCCGAAGGTGGAGGCGAGCGTGGCGCTGCACACTGCTGCTAGGATGTCCAGCCTAACTCCTGCACCAGAGGATTCCCCAGGGTCAACGGAGGGTGTGGTGGGTGAGGGATGGGGTGCCGCACTCTTGGGGAGGGGGTCGACATGGTGGGGGACTCAACTCCCGTGCCCATGGACTTCCTCGCCCGCTTGTGGGGTGGTCGCTCAGTGGGGGCGAGGTCCAGCTCACCCATTAAGATCCTCATGGGTGAGCGTTTGGCAGGGGAGTGGTTTTGGAGGGACAGGGTTGTGAGGATTGCGGACTGCGACTGTGGCTGCGTGTATGTCGTCTGTCCCCAGACCCTGTGGGTGTTCCTACATCCCCCTGAGTGTGCGTGCCAGGAGGTGTGTGCTTTGCCTTACTTGGGGGTGTGCTGGCTGTGTCTGGTGGGGTGCGTGCCCGTGACTGTCTGGGTGTGCGTTGGACAGGCATGGGAGAAGTGTGGATGGGTCTGGGGTGGGGGGGACGGAGCG
Source organism: Triturus cristatus (assembly GCF_964204655.1). Classification (NCBI taxonomy): domain Eukaryota; kingdom Metazoa; phylum Chordata; class Amphibia; order Caudata; family Salamandridae; genus Triturus; species Triturus cristatus. The sequence goes on from NC_140589.1 coordinate 748,129,779, forward strand.
CTGCAGGAGAGTAACTGCTGCCATCAGGGAAGAGTCCATGGACCGCAGAATCCTGCTTTGGTCAGACATCGTTGCTGACATGCCCTCCATGAACGACACCATCTGTGTGAGCAGTTTAGTGTGGCCATGGAGGACATTCAGCACCGATGCCTGCCCAACCTGCAACTGCCGCAGTATGTCCACAGACTCTTCACTGAGGGCAGCAGGGGTGACAGGGGCAGGGGGTGCGGTGCCTGGTCCGAAGGAGACATGTTGGGCCTCTGCACGGACAGAAGGGACGGGAGCAACTGGGAGGGCAGAGATGGTAACGGAGGAGGCGGGGACAGATGTGGGGATGCTGCCAGGTGGTGTTGCAGCCTCCGCCTCCTCGAGGAGGTCAGCGTCAGACCCGTTGGCGTCGTAGCTGGTATCGTGTCCAGACAGGTCCTCTGACTGACCCCCCTCGCCCTCAGTGCCACTGGCTCCTCCTGACTCTACAGCACTGGTGGCACTGTCGCTGGGTCCCTCCTCCAAGTCCGTGCAGGTGTCTCCCTCTGTTGCGGATGATGATGCTGTGGGCAAGGAGAAGAAACAGAAATGCATCAGTCACCTGTATACATCTGACACATGAGCACAAAAACAATTGGTCACAGTGCATATCAGGCAATGCATCATGAGTAACAGCTAGATTACTCCGCACATATGTAAGCCCTGTACTGCCCAGTTGGTAGACCCACTATGCCACTTGGACACACGGAAAAAAAGAACACACCAGGCCACAACTTGAATGAGAAATACACTGAGAAGCTAGTGTCTGTGAACCGGTGAGCACAGCAATGCAATGAAGTCATGCCACCTCTTGTTTACCCTGAAAGAAACAGTAGTGGTGCACCCAACGTAAACTAACGCACCTCAATACTCAAGGTGTCACCAAACTCAGAGACCTGTAAGTACTTTGGAACACAAAACGAAAAAATTTTGGTACCTTGGGACTCACAATACTTTACACAATCGACATGTTTTGAATGTGCCAATTCGCAATTTTGTGAAAAGAACACTCATGTGCCTGCATGAAATATGTCTCACAAGGCAGTGCACACAAAACTACATTTACACTGTCATTGAAGAAGCTGGCACCTTTTCTAAGAAGCTACTGTTAGAAATGAATGGTGTTGCAGAAAGTACATATACATGGGCCCACGGACGTCTTGATGTCTTGAGACTTGTTAGTTTGCATCACCAACAACAAAGGAGTCTCACAAAATCAAGACCATGTATGTGGAGAATCTGCAACACCATTTAATTCTAACAGTGGCTTCTTTGCAAAGGTGCCAGTGTGTTCCATGAAAGTGGAAATGTCGTTTGGTATGCACTTCCTTGGGAGACATCTTTCATGCAGGCACATCAGTGTTCTTAACACAAATCATCAAATTACCAAATTTAAAACATGAAGAACTGTTGACAAGTGCTGTGAGTGCCAAGGTACAATTATTTTAGAGTAACAACTTTAATTATGTCAGTTGTCACATGGCCATCCGTCACCTGATTACACAGTTGGCTACACATATGACCTACTGCCTGTCATCTGGAGTGGCACCAATGTCCACACCCAGGACAATGCATAAGCTACTGGGCCTGCAATTGGGTTGTAAAAAAGCATAGCTGTTCTGTGGAGACACCCTCATGGCAAGCCAGAATGTCCACACAGATGTCAGCAAACAAAGTCCAAACTGCGTTGCATCTGAACCACACACAGGTGCCAAAAATGTATGAGCAGGAATCATGTTTTGAAAAAAATGACACAGGCTGCAAAGCACGAACATTAAGCACTGGCCAGCATCACAGGGGCAGTGCACGGTGATTCTTTGTACAGCCAATTCTCACACACAGGTCAGACCCGGCAAGGAAAAATCAGGGTTGCCCATGTAGGCCTCTCCCGCACAACCACCCATACCTGAGTCAATGTGATTGATACAGATCAAGAAGTGACACCTATTATTCAGGGTTACAAAAACTGTGCAGCAAAAATTGCTAGATTTACACAACATCACCTCCTGGGGCTGGCAACACATGTTTGTGACAAACAACCATCAACAGATTGTTGTGAATAGCCACACAGGCACTGCCCAGTGTGAGTATGCACAAGCAAAATGGTGTATCCCTGTCCAGTGGACACATGTAGCACACATTTGAAAAATACAAACTAGGCCAGGGAACAATACCACAGAGTCAGACCTATGCTGAAACCACAGAGAATGTGCACAGTGTTGGATGACACACATGATTAAGAGGCCAGGGTGTCTCAGGGGACTGTAGTGGGCACACTGCTCCGTGTTCCTGGAATGAGCTGACTGTACCATGATCAACCGTCATGGCACTATGCATATCTCCCACTCATGCACATCATGTCTGAGGCCACAACATTGGTCATGCATGGTGCAAGGGTGTTCAGTTGAAATCTCACACTCCTATGTTGAGAATCATCATCAGTGCCAACAAATATGGACCCCCAACATAGTGAACAGGTCATGGCACAGGCAAGGTACCAACACAAGTCACAGACCACCCTCCCACATGATGCAGAAAGCAATGTGCACTTAGATTTACTGGAAACCTAGATGACCATGTGCAAATGTGATTACACACAGACCAGGGGACACATGTCAAGGAGGGGAAGGGATGAAAAAGAGCACCAGGTGACATTGGGGAACAGAACATGCACTGCACATATAAACTCTGGGAGTGTATCCAGGCTACAGAGCACTTCCAAAAGCTGGTGACACATAACACAACAAACAGCCATGTACCTACCCCCTTCTGCTGCAGTCTCTCCCGTAACTGCCTATCGAGGTCAGGGAAGACCACCGCCAGGACACGGCTCATGTGGGGGGTCAGGCGTCGGCACCCACTGTGGGGGCGAGGAGGGTCGATCCCCAGCTGGACCCGGGCGATCCGCCGGGTCCAGCACCGGATGTCCTGCCACCATTTGCAGACCTGTGGCAGCCTCCGACTACGATCCCTCGCAGATCTCATGGACCTGACGATGTCCCGCCAGATCTCCCCCTTCTCGTAGGCAGTTACCTGTCAGGATGACAAAGTGACACAACATCAATACACCTGCTCCATGTCCCAGAGACACACATTTGGAAAGCTTTGAAATATTGAACAGGGCATAGGATGCTGACAGGAATTGCATCATTCACAATAAGAAATTGGCCTGTGTGCAAGCCCCAATGCACTACATGGCATTGAAAGTCAACAGGTGGCATGAGGAATGTGACACACTCACTGATCATGGCACACACTGTGCAGCACATGCAACAGCAGGCTGATGGCCAGCACGTGTCAAGCAGTCACATGTCCCACTCCACTGACGCACCCTCAGCAGACTAGACAGACACACCCAGGCACAGATCACTCGCCTGTCATTGACAACAGCGGATACATCCTCACTCTGCACATGTGCCACTTGCCAGTGGGGTGTCACAGGTGTCGTGCTAGCTCTGCAAGTCAGACACACAGCACGGGTTACTTGTCACATCAGATGGGTGGATCTGTTGCCTCCTCCATGCAGCTGTGGTGCAACACTTCACATAGACACTCACCCACATGACAAGGAATATTCACACACATCAATGTCCATGAGGTCGTAGACATCATTTGGACACTCTCACCACACAGGTCCACTCAACTCATACACATCTGTGGGTACAGTCACCTGTCACACCGGGGGGACCACTGAATCACCTCAGGACAATAGGAAAAAAAGACACCAAGGATTTGCCAGGCTGAATGTGTCATGCACTATGCAGTGAAAGTCAAAGTAAGCACAATGCAAGTGAGGAGTGCACACAGGAACTACATCATGCTCTGCATGAGAGACATCAGCATGTCCCCCCCCTGGGACCCACTCTAAACAACATTGCATGTCTGTCCCACCTGGACACAATATTGACAGTCACACAACAGGTGCATAGGCAAAGGTAGTGGGGTCTGCACTCACCTGCTCCCCTGGTCTCCCATACAGCTCGGTGTACTGTGGGAGGAGGCAGGTCAGCAACGCCTCATTCTCCTCCAGGGTGAATGGCTGGGCCCTCTCCACAGTACGTGACATGGTCCAGAGGAAGCAGAGACAGCAGCACAGTGGTTGACTGGAAAGTTGTGCAGGCAAGTGCCCTCTCATGGGTTCTGGCTGCCTTATATCTGTCTTGCTGAGGGGCATTCATTTAGAGGAGTACATAGTGATTGGTCAGACTCATTTGCATCATACGTTTACTCCAATCCCTTTAAACATACACCAATGACTTTAAACATACACCAATGACACGCATTCGCATCGTTCAAATTTTGAGCATCATGTCAAGTCAAAAACCACTTTGCAACATTGTATTGTGTGGCCAACTGACTGTTCCAGGACACCTGATGGACACATTTCAACTGAAAACTCTGTATCCATGACAACCAGCATGCATTTAGGGCCTAATACTTGTCCCTTATATGTCCCCTATGTAATTTTGAAATCCACACACAGGTACGGTGCGTTTCACACGTACCCCTACAGGCACCAGTTGGATGTTGCGTCTCACACGTACCCCTACGGCACAAGTACAATAGTGAAACGAAGCGTACGCACGCGATGATTGCGGGTGTACAGTGCGTTTCACACGTACCCCTACGGCACAAGTACAATAGTGAAATGAAGCATACACACACGATGATTGCGGGTGTACGGTACGTTTCACACGTACCCCTACGGCACAAGTACAATAGTGAAACGAAGCGTACACGCGATGTTTGCAGGTGTACGGTGCATTTCACACGTACCCCTACGGCACAAGTACAATAGTGAAACGAAGAATACACACACGATGATTGCGGGTGTACGGTACGGTTCACACGTACCCCTACGGCACAAGTACAATAGTGAAACGAAGCGTACACGCGATGTTTGCAGGTGTACGGTGCGTTTCACACGCACCCCTGCGGCACAAGTACAATAGTGAAACGAAGCGTACACACACGATTATTGCGGGTGTACGGTGCGTTTCACACGTACCCCTACGGCACAAGTACAATAGTGAAACAAAGCGTACACGCGATGTTTGCAGGTGTACGGTGCGTTTCACACGTACCCCTACGGCACAAGTACAATAGTGAAACGAAGCGTACACACACGATGATTGCGGGTGTACGGTGCATTTCACACGTACCCCTACGGCACAAGTACAATAGTGAAACGAAGCGTACACATGCGATGTTTGCGGGTGTACGGTGCGTTTCACAGGCTTACAATGGTAATACAGGCGTACACATGCCAGGAATGGAGGGCTACGAGTCGCACAAGGATGTCCATCAAGTACTTGTCATTGCATACTTTCATGTGGGCCCTAGGTGTGTCAGCCAGTGATATTGCACGGGTCATCTCATCTAGTTGCACAATTGATGTGCGATGACCTGTGGGCACATGTCATGTGTGTTGGGGCACTATGTGGCACACATCACCTTGACACTTGCCACATGTGTGTCTGTAGTCCAACTGTGTCATGCACAGCAGCAGTGGGATGGCACAGTCATCACCATCCGCACCTGTCACCTGATGCCAGGGACAGTAACACTCTATTAACTGACATGTCACGATCAGCGTGCCCCTATGTGACTATGTCAGGTGTGTGTCATGTGTTCCCATGAGCTTGCTGTTAGTGTTCCGTCAACTGCATCTGCTGTTGGTGCATCCAACATGGGTCTGTGTGGAGATGGGCATGGCACACATCTATGATGCCACATGTGGATTCCCACAGCTGTAGGGTCTGTGTGCATCAGACATCATATTTTCCCAGGCATATATGTCTGAGTCGTCTCAATGGCTGTGTTTATTTGTTGTCACGTGTCGCAATGTGTTTCATATGTACATTTGACATTCCATGTGACATGTGTGTGTGCCTTGCAGTCAACTGTCTGGATGAGATGACATCCTTCCAATGCAGCTATGTGGATGTGTGTCACTCCGGTGATATCTCTGGCTGTTCACTCAGACTTGCCCCCAGCTCATTTCAGGGCATGTCATGTAGACTTGACAATCAACAGTTGTATCTGGCTTTTCGTAGGAGTGCCAGCAAGCTGGCATATGTGTCCTGGATGTATTGCACACACCAGACTCCATAGTTACCTGATGTTTAGTAGCAGTTTAGCATGTGCTATGTTCATTGACATTGATGTTGGCAGACTCTCAATCTTCATTATTCCTAACAATGACTTGCAGGGCACCGCCTGTCCCACGACCAATGCCAGACTTGGCTGCCATGAGGGAACGTTCCTGCATCTGACGTTACAGATTCACCCAACAGTTGATTGAGGACTTGACCGACAAGCTGGCACCACACCTCCAACCGCGGCACAGGTATCCTACTGCGCTGACCCCAAAGATGAAGGTGATGGCAGCCCTACATTGTTTTGCCACAGGTACGTTTCAATTGACCATAGCTAATGTTGGTGGGATGTCACAGACAATGTTTAGCCATGTCCTGCGTGATGTTTTGGCAGCCATGTTGGAGCACCTTGATGAATTCATCAAATGTCCTACTCCTGAGGAGTTGACAGATGTCAAGGGTGATTTCTATGCCCTGGGAGGGATGCCCCATGTCATTGGGTCCATTGATGGGAAACATGTGGCTTTGGTACCACCACAGGCACAGGAGCAAGCCTATCGCAACCGTAAACATTACCACTCAATAAATGCCCTTGTGGTGTGTCTTGCTAACATGCTGATTTTCCCATGTCTGTGCACGTTTTCCAGGATCAGCACACGATGCCTACATCATGAGGCATAGCAGGGTGCCACAAATGATGCTGTGGCTGCACACGAACGAGCATGTCTTGTTGGTGGGTATACTCTGTTGGTCCTGTGTGTTACGGTATCTTTGGCTCTTACGGCATCTCCTGACCCACTTATTTACATGATGTTTCCATGTAGGGGACTCTGGATATCCCAACATGCCATGGCTAATGACACCTCTCCGCAACCCAAGAACAGCTGCAGATCACCGGTACAATAATGCACATGGGCAGACCAGGCGAGTGATTGAGAGGACGTTTGGACTCCTGAAGAGCCGATTCCGGTGCCTTGACAAGACAGGCGGGTCCCTCCCATATGCACTGGAGAAGGTCTATAAAATTTTCATTGTGTGCTGCATGCTGCACAACATGGCCGTTGAGAAGGCAGTGCCACTCATCCTTGATCTGATGAGCAGCAAAATCCACCCGTGGAGGATGCAGGGCTTGGTCATGAGGCAAGTGATGAGGAGGAGGAGGATGATATCCGGAGTCAGCTCATACGCAACTTCTTCTCATAATGGTGAGTCACTGGGTATGAGTGTGCAAGCTTGTAGCATTGAGTGGCATGTGTTGCAATGTGTGTGTCCAGCTGACTGAATGCAAAGTAACTTTGATGTGTGTACTGATGTGTCACTCGAGTGATGATGTCATGCCACACAGTTTTGCGGAGAGACTTTCTTTGAAATTTGCATGTGTCCAACATTGTTCATGTTTCGTAACTGACCATGTGTGCCGCGAGATTTGTTTTAAGTGACTTCTTGTGTGTCTGTCAGTCCCAGGTTTTTGGCCTGTTGTTTGCTTGTGTCATCTTTATCCTCCTGCTATTCCTCATGAGGATTGCAACGTGTGCTGAATCAGCGTTCCATGCACGGGCATGTGGAAATGTCATTTTGGGTAAGAATTTCAGCAAGGCTTTTTGGTGTTGGTATGGGTTGGGAATGTGTGGGGACTGCTTCTGTGCATGTTGTGGTACCATGCATACATGTCTTCTCACCATGGAGCATATAACATGTAGCATCACTCCAATGACATGATAATCACCCTTCTTGACAGTCATCTGTAGTGGAGTGTGGAGTCTGATGAAGGCATCAATGTGCGTAAACCTTGCCTCTGAAGCATTGCGGATGCTACGGGTGGACATAGTGTGGGACATTACAACAACAGGCTCTATGGTGAATTGCAGCCTCTCCGTGTGCAGCAGGATGTGTTTGGCTCATCCCCTTAACTTGTGTGCCAGTTCATTGGGATTTACAACATCCGTGTTGTGAAGGGGGGGTCCAGCGTATGTCCCACATGTTCTGTCAACTGACCTGTGAGTCTGTTCATATGGGTGCATTTCCCTTTGTGTGAGTTTGTGCAATAAAGGTGTTCAGCACAATCCAAAGTGCCTCATCTCTGTCACTGCAGATCTCTTGCCAGTTTGCATGCGTCATCTATGGCATAATTGTCAAAGATTGAGCATATGAGTGTATGTGTACTTCGGCAACATGCATGCAGTTCTTCATGGCTAATAATCTCTATTGTGCATGAAGTACCTGGTTGTGTATGTATTTGTGCAGGTTGCTCCTCACAACGGGACTTCAACGCCTGCTGACGGTGTGTCTCCTGTGCGCAGCTCTGCATTTTGTTGCCTGATCATTTTTGTTGATTCTTCATACATTTTCTCGGAGTGACCCATGAGTAACCCGACACTCCTTCCTTTACATACACCTGTTGCACTGTGCCTTTCTGACCTCCTTGTCTTTGTGTGCTAATTTTTGTCTAGTTTCTCACCCCTTCCGCCTGTGCTGCCTCACCTGCAGCACCGCCCCACCAAGTACCCTGATTCTGCAACCCACAAGCCTCCAAAATGCTCCTCCCTTCCCCCTCCACCCATTCTAAATGCAGCCAGCAGCTTGTCTGTGCCACTGTTGCGCCAATGCCATGCCAAAGGCAGGACCGTCTGCGCCTGCAACGTGCACGACCCTCTGGTCTTTGCATGACCCACGTCACACAACAGGCTCATGCTGCAGCCACCCTCCAAGCAATGTCCTCCAGACAATAAACCACCTGCTATCAGGCAACCCCTAAGCGCACACACGACACCTTCGCATGCTGAGTGTGCAACTCCAACTGCCTACATAGCGCTGCCCCGCCTACCAGACCCTGTCAGAACAACCAGGTCTTGTGCCTCCACACCTGCTCCGTCCACAAGCACGCCATTGGACTCTGTTACCGCCTCAACACAACAGCCCTACACATCACCTTCATGACTGTAACCTGGACAAAAGCATCCTCAGCACACAACTTCTTCATTGCCATCTCCGACGGATACAAGATCACCCGCAGGGACGGCAACAACAATCCCGGAGGATGAATTGCAATTTATTCCCAAGTACACCCTCAGAGTCACAAATCCGGTTTTGCTCCAACCCCCTGGCAACCCTCAGAGTAACACTCATCTACAGATCTCCAGGCCTCCATCCACAATTCCGCAAAGCCATCAACACGTACATATGCACGCACGCCCTCACCTCCACAGGCTACATGTGGCTGGGGGCCAGTAACTTCTTGCTGGAGGAGAACCACACCACCATCCATCATTGGTCCATCAACATTTGCATCCACGTCTCCGACAAGCAACACACTGCCCCACACCCCACTACCGATCCCCCAAAGATGCTTGATGTAAGTCACCACAGACAAGCTGTGTGGGACACTTGAACCAACACCACCGCCACACCCTGCAACCTCACACACTGGATCAGCTACTGATCCAACAATCTTGCCACATTGACGGACTTTCCTGTGAAGCACAACAACAGTTAAGCCACCTGGGACAAGGCAGACCTACTGGACTCATACAGATCTAGCCGGACTCTTGTGCACACCTTGCAACACAAAGAACCTTCATTTACCTTACAGCCCTGGAAAACGCCACACACAGCTATCACCATATCATCAGCAAAGACAAGTGGAGATCCTTCAGATAGGGCCGAGGCACCAAAACACATGACATCAAGGAGCTCATCAGCATTGTGAGTGGACTGACAGCAGATCTCCATCCAAAAGACACCCCACCCTTGCAAGGCAGATCACATCCCTCGCAACTTTCTACCGCTGCAAGCTCATGACCATACACGACAGCCTTGGCACACAGAGGCAGACAGCACTATTATCAGTGGGACAACCCCCCCTCAGGTTCTGGACTCCCGTCAGCAGCAAATACACCACCTGGCTCATGTGCACCATCCACTCTGGCTCTCCATCAGGCCCCTTCCCACACAACTTCTCAACCACATCATTCCCCATCCTTGAAGCCCACGTCCAGCGCGTCCTGAATGTCTCCTTTGAGTTTGCCACATTCCATGGGAGCTGGAGGCATGCAGAGACCCAGGCCCTTCTTCAACAACGGACGGCAGTACCGCAGGATCTCCTGGAACATCACCCTGCTTCCCTACCCAGCAAATGTCATCAGGTCACTCAACGAGCAACTGACAAACTTCCTCCGCGCAAACAGCTCCAGGCAACCAGCACCAGAACATCTTCCACAGTAATCACACCACTGCAACCGTCATCATTGCCACCACCAACGACAACTTTGCCCTGCTCAACAATGGTGAGGCCACCCCCCTTGACCTCTCAACGGCATTCTACACCATGTGCTACCACACTGTCAGCTCTCACATCTCCAACACTGGTATCCAGAGGAGGGCCCAGGATTAAATCAACAAGTAGCTCAGGGAGTCGGCCTCCACCCTGCAGCATGTAGTACACTGGGGTCACGTGGCCCATGCCCCAGGGCTAATCTCTCAGCGTGATGATCTTCAATGTCTCCATGATCCCCCACTCCAACATCACATGCGCACACGACCTCATCATCATCTCGTATGCCATTGACACCCAGCTGCTCCTCAACCTCACCAAAGATCCAGCCATTGCCAGATTCAACCTTCAAGATGGCATGAGATCCGTTGACGAATGGCTGAACATCAGCCACCTGAGGCTGGACTTCGACAGGACTGAGGTCATCATGTGAGGATTGTCCCCTTACGGCTGGATCAACTCCTTGTGTCCCACCGGCCTGGGCACAGCACCAGCACCCAGTGGCCACGCACGCAAGCTGGTGTTCATCATGGACTCATCGCTCACAATTACCATGCTACTCAACACCATCTGTACCTCATGCTGCAACACCCTCCGCATGCTGCAAATGATCCACAGATAGATCCACTCCAAGGCAAGACAGACCGTCCCCCAGGTCCACAACACCAGCCGGGTCAACTACAGCACCGCCCTCTACGGAGGAACAACAGCAAAACTGCAGGAGAATTTGTCCACATCCAGGGTGCTTCCGCACACCTCATCTTCAACATCCCCTGCCCCAGCCACATTGCCGTCCACCTGAGATAGCTACAATGGCTCACTGTCTACTGCAGGATCACCTTCAGACTCCTCAACCACACTCAGGAGGCAGTCTACAACTCCAGACCCAAAACCGACCTTGGACGTCTGTCATCCAACACCCCGTTGGCCCAACTCCATGCAGCCCACCTTGCCCTGGCCACCATTCATCACATCCACAGAAAAACTGCATGCAGGAGATAGTTCTCCCACCTCGCCAAACAGACCTGGGACTCCCTCCCCGGGCACCTCAACATGACCCATGACCTTTACACCTTCATGATACTCTGCCAAATTGGTCTGTCTGAGCAGTATTGCAAGCCCCTCCTCAGCAGCTTGAGGCCATCACAGGTGAGTATTGGGCTCCATGTCTGTACTTGGTGATACATTGTGACCCATGTGTGTCCTCGAACGGACTCAGATCCAAGTGTATGGATGGCTGGAGTTAGTTCCACACTCAGGCATACTTTGACATATCCCCACACGTATGTTGTGGACTCATGCTAAATGACTGCGACATAAAATTACAATTATACATTTTTTATTATAGGTCTGGGGCGTGATTTGTGCACAGAAAAAGGTGCAATACAGGGACCATAGAATCCAAAGTTCACAGGGGGAGATGGGATCCTTGGCATTTGAAGTCATCAGAGTCCAGGCCACAGTGTTTGGCATCATTGGTCAGACTGTGACCAGCAAGTCCATGTGGCAGATGATGTCAGTCAATGAGGTAATGCTGTTGCACATGGAGGCCAGGTGCCATGCCAGGTGACCTGGGAGATGTGGATGGTCCGCTGCTTCTCACGGTCTTTTCCATGGACGACCCACCTTCCTCTGGGAACCCTCAGATGCAGACCTTGACGATGCTTGGGACGCTCCGTCGGACGAATCCTCCTCCTCCTCCCTCCCTGTGGCTGGTGGTGATCTTCGCCTGGTGGCACAGGGAGGGTTGGCCATGTTGTCGGTGATCCGATGAATTGAATGGCTTATGTCCCTTTACACCGCCAGGAGCTCAACCAGTCTTGCCTCCATCCGTCCTTGGTGTTCTTGTTGACTGGCGTGTTGCTCGGCCTGCTGGTTCTTCATCTCTGTGAGGGTCACCACTACCTGGCTGAACTCCCTGGTGTCACGCCGGTATGCGTCCATGATAATGTCTATGTGTGACATACCGGACCCTTCAGCTGGCTGGTCAGGTTCCCGCCTCCGCCTGCCTCCACTCCCACCACCCCTGCCCACACGAGCCTGGGCTGCCGTTGTGGGCACATCGGGTCTACGGGACCCCTGAGGGATGGCAGTGGCGGTGTTGTCTGCCTCCTCCTGGGTGCCCGGCGCACCTTGTCCCTCCTGGTCAGACTGGCCCAGTTGTTCACTGTGGGCAGGGCTCCTCGGTGTCTCCTGGGATGTGGCAGGAATGGGGGTGGTGTTTGGCACAGATGTTCCTGAACCAGGTGCTGCAGGGGCTTGGACAGGAGAGGGTCCAGTTCGGTCGGGGTCATCCGCGGAGTGTTGAGAGGCGTCGCTGCCGGTGGGATCAGGTTACTCCCGAGCCTGGGACTGTGATTTTTCACCCCCATTGTTGGGGGGAGATTCATCATGTTGCCCTGTGTGTGAGAGACAGACAATGTTAATGCTGTTTCATGCAACATCCATGTTTCATACACATACAAGTTGGCACTGTTCCTCCAGGTAGTTGTATATGCCTAGCATTCTCCTCAATTTTCACTTGTGGATGGGTATGTTGCGGGGGACAGATTGATATGTTCTCCTGAGTCTTTGACATGTAGATTTTTGGCTTGGATGCTTCTTCGGCTATGTATTGGTGTTGTTGTGTTACATGTCCATTGTGACAGTGGGTAAATCCATTGCCTGTCCTGGGGGTGTCTGCTTGTGTAAGGGGTGTGTGTGTGACAGGGCCTGCTGGTGGGTGTAGTGTGATTTGGCAGTGGGGCTCCCAGGTGATGTAGCTGTCACCCCATGGAGCATGCTGCCATGACAGTGAGTGTGAGTTCCTGTCCTAGATATCTGACCTTGTTGTCCTGGTGTATGTGTTTGCACTGGTCACAGGAGGGCCTTGTGCTGCCTACACCCGGGCCAAGTGTCAGCTATCTTGTCAGTACTTTCCCAATCCCTGTGCATTGCGCATGGTGCATGGATATGTACCTGGGCTATATGGGATGAGGCCAATTGTGTCTGATTTGGAGTTCAAAAATGCGTTTTGTGACACCCACCCTCCCAGCCTACCGGACATCCATTCTTGGGTTGGTGCTTCGTGTAGCATGGGACATAGCATGGCCTTGCTTTCTCAGTGGGGCATACACATGTTATTGGCATTAGCGTTGTTTTTGACTGTGGTTCTGGCCGGTGAGGGCTTGGGGGTAGTTGCGTGCATTTTGTGTAGTTGGAGTGTGGATGCCATTACCCCCATGTTACGTAAGATGTTTGTGTACTCACCAGGCTCTGGAAGTCCTTGAAGTCCATGTACTCCCACCGGCAGAAGCAGGGCCATCACCTTCTCCTCCCTGGGATGGAAATGTACTGGTCTGCGGGGCCCACCACCTCCAGTGATGTTGCTCTGGGCGTAGTCGTCATTCATTTTTCGCTTGACCGCCCTCCGCAGATCGTACCACCTGTCTTGGTATTCAGTCCTGGTCCTTCTGATGGGTGCAACAGCATTCACCCTATCGACGATCCTCTGCCACAGGCGTGATTTTTCGGCTATGCTGGTCTGTCTGACCAATGTTCCAAACAGCTGTGGCTCGACTCTGATGACTTCATTGACAAGGATCTCCAGCTCCTCCCTTGTGAACTTTGGATTCTTGTCTGTGGGCATTGTGTGGGGTGAGGGTGTGGATGGTTGTGGGTGTGGGTCTGAATGTGAAGGTGTGGGTCGAAATGTGAAGAGGGGGTATGTGTGAAGGAGGTTGTGTGAAGGTGTGTATGTTAAGGTGGATGGGTGCAGCTGTTGGTGTGTGCTCTCTAGCTGCAGTGAGTCTGTTGCAAAGGCTCATGGTTTGTGTGTGTTGGCCCTTTTTATTGGTCCATTTATGGGTGGGCCTCAGTTTGAATTTTTGGTGGGTGTGTTATAAGGGGTGGTTGTGAGTTTGCCCCTCTGTTTGCCTGTTTGGATGTGGCCAGGTCAGTCATTTCCATGTTTTGTGCACTGTAGACGTGTTTTGTGGTGTTGTGCGAATCGAATAGACCCTCCTTGTGCTGTTTTACATTGCCTATGTACGGCGCGTACATATGCGATGTTGTTGTGAGGTGCGTACATACGCAATGTTGGGGTTCGCACCGTACATACGCGATGATGTTGTTGTTAGGTGTGTACATACGCGATGATGTTGTTGTGGGGTGCGTACATACGCGATGTTGGGGTACGCAGCGTACATACGCAATGATGTTGTTGTGAGGTGCGTACATACGCGATGTTGGGGTATGCACCGTACATACGCGATGAGGTTGTAGTTAGGTGTGTGCATACGCGATGATGTTGTTGTGGGGTGCGTACATCTGCGATGTTGGGGTACGCACCGTACATATGCGATGATGTTGTTGTTAGGTGCGTACATACGCGATGTTGGGGTACGCACCGTACATACGCCATGATGTTGTTGTGGGGTGCGTACATACGCGATGTTGGGGTACGCACCGTACATACACGATGTTGTTGTGAGGTGCGTACATACGCGATGTTGGGGTACGCACCGTACATACGCGATGATGTGGTTGTAAGGTGTGTACATACGCGATGTTGTGAGGTGCGTACATACGCAATGTTGTTGTGAGGTGCGTACAAATGCATGGGGGGGCCTGTACGACTCGCACCCCGGGAACTACTTTTCCCGGGATATGAGTCATACAAAGTCCGGATCGTTCTTGTACGGTCGGACTGTATTTTTTTCATTCGCACGGATAAGTGTCCGGGTCCGTCTCGTACAACTTTTCCCCATCGAATTTGTACGGATTGGGCTGATCTATGTATTTTTCCCGTACGAATCGTACTTCACGGGTGGGACGGGACTTGTACGATTCGTACGGGAAAAATTACGGAGACGAGTCGTACAGGAAAAAAAATACAGGATTGGAATCGACCCCTAAATTGTTATCCCTTGTATTTCTTGGCACTTTTTGGGCAATTTTCATGTGTTCAATCAATTTCTAAATACACCTACTACTTGCTAATACCTTTTATTGAACTTGCCTTTCTACTGGAGTTCTTTTGCGATTTTACATATTAACTGCACTTTTTCCAAAAAAATTTCTTCTCACTCTTTATGTGCTTTTGGTTCTGTTATAGTCTACCACTAGCTATCTATACACACTGACTTTACTGTTAGAAACGTGTATGGGCAAAACAAGGAAGTTGAAAATGCCTTCCAAAACTTTTGTTACCACTGCAGCAGGTGGTAGGATTTCTTTTTGTGAAACCTCAATAACAAATCTTCCTTTACATGATATTCTCCAGTCTGCTACTCCTCGATCTTCTTATGCCTCATCTTCTGGTTCTAAGACACCTGTGAATAAAAGACTCGAACAAGACCCTCCCTTGCCTGAGAAATTGCCTTCTCCTATCTCGTTAGAGATTTTTCTTGAAGAAATAGGAACCTTATACCCTTTTGTTGAGGAAACAAACAAACGTATTCAAAATTTTGTACGACAAATGGTCTGTTACAGAAACAAGAGTCTCTTTGGTAGAACAAAGAGTTAGTGATATTCAAAATGAGATAATTTAAATTGCATTTAATATTACAATACAAATATACAATATTTTATGTACAAAATGTTTACATTTTCAGAGAGTATCTCACGAAATTGATAATGAAGGACATTGGATTATTGTCAAATTTATGATTAAATAACATTGCTTTTACTGTTTTAAATGTTTATGGTACGACATAAGTAGAGTATACCTTTTTTTGGCCTGAAATTTCAAAGAAATGTATTCAATATGATGATGCATATTTCATTTATGCTGGATTGTAATCAAGTGTTAGACCCTTTTATTGATAATTGATCAGTTAAAATTCTTCATCACCAAATGCATAAACAATTTCATTTTACAATTTCCCACTATGCTTCAGTAGATTTATGGAGGTTATGTAACCGGTCGTCTCATGATAAAACTTTTTTCCCCTACTCTTTTTTCCCCTACTCATGGGATTCTCACCAGGCTTGACCATCTATTTCCTACCAAACAATTATCCCAAAACATCATTAATGCTACCTTAAACCTAATTATTCAATATGTGATGTATAATTTTCTTCTTCCTTTCCCCTGACTTTTTTCAAACTAATGAGGGTCCACGCACCACTCCACAACTATTATGGGATACTTTTAAAGCAGTGGCACAGGATTTATGATTAATTTTGTATAAAAGAAAAAGAAACACTGTGGAAAAGACCTGAAAATGTTACACTCATCTATTGAAACATTAGAGCACATATTTTACTTTTCTAAATCAGAGGTTGCTCTCAAAAATGTGATCCATGCCAAATTAAAATTGAATGAACTCTCTACAAAGGACACTTCCTCTGTCTTTATTCCTGGTATTATCCACCATCATCTTTAGCTGGTTGTTAACACCATCTTTGACATTCTCCATTTCACATCTTTCATTCCTATTTCTCTTTAATAGTCTTTTCTCATTTTTATACCAAGAGTTTTTAATCAAACACCCAGAAAATGTTTGTAAGAGAAACAAAACAATTGCACTTATCATTATAATTATCACAGGAGTCAGCATTAAACTTTAAGTTCCTGCCCTCAAACTATTAATCCATTCACCAACCTTACTAAAACCTTTCCGTATCTCACTAACTCAGTGTTGAAAACGGCCCTTTTCGCAGGGTCACCCCCAATAATTTTGCCTTTCTCCTCCATTTTTTCTGAACTCGTTTTTGCTGTCCATATGACTCTGAGCACTTTACCATTGCTAAGAAGTGCTAAAGTGCATGCGCTCTGTTATCTAAACATGCTAATATTGGCTCATACCCAATTGGCATATTTAATTTGCTTATATATCCTCAGTAAAGTGGTACTATACATGTCCAGGGCCTGTAAATTAAATGCTACCAGTGGGCCTGCAGCACCAATTGTGCCACCCACTTAAGTAGCCCTTTAAACATGTCACAGGAATGCCATTGCAGACCTTGTGTGCGCAGTTTAAACTACCATTTCAACCTGGCAAAATAATCCTATTGCTAGGCCCAAACCTTCCCAATTAATGCATATATGTTACCCCAAGGGTAAGCATTGGACAGCTTAGAGGGCAGGGTGTAATGTATTTAAGAAGCACGTACCTTAAAATCTTACCTGTCCTGGTAGTCAAAAAGTCTTAAATTCGTTTTTCACTACTGCAAGGCCTATATCTCCTATAGGATAACATTGGGATTACATAATTACATTTTATAAGTGTAATTTCCAAATGGGAAGATATGACTGGTTCAAGTTTGGTGTATCTGTAATCCGAATTTAAAGTCCTAATTTATGGTGAAGTCAGAGTGAAAATTGTAGTTCTGAAAATTGTGCTTTTAGAAAGTTGGCATTTTCTTGCCATTTGGTGCCTGCAGCCTGTCTCTGGTCACATGGCTGGGTACAGTTGGCTGTTGGGCTTTGTGTATTCCTTAGGTGTGACTGAGTGGGCCATCACTGGCAAAATGGGAGGGAGGAGCTGGGTCCAGCCTAAGTTACACATGAATAGGCTGGGTCCTGTCCCTACACAAGGGGTTGCATACCCCCTGTAGTTAGTGTGCAAGAGTTCTGGATTACCAAATAGCCAAAGTTGCTACCGGCCTATGGGCACCCCTCCTTTTAAGGGCCCCATGACAATTGATCAAAATAATATTGATTTGATCTTGAAAGAAAATTCCTATTAAGCTTTCTTGAATTGTTTCCAAAACATAGAAAAAAATGAATCAACTCAAAGAAACAAAAACTTTACATTAAAGACTCTATAGTGAAAATACTCTATTAATGTAATGTACCCATTGAATATTTAAAGTTTTGTTGGTTTATTAAAATAATAATAATAACAATGTTTAATACCATTTTGTAATAAAATTGTTTTTTAAAATTGTTGGTTGATAACATTAAATAAGTATTAGGAGATAATTTCAGAAGAAGGCCCCGAAATGTTGACTGCCTAGGGGCCTCTCCACATCTCGGACCCGACGCATCGTTTCAGCTCCACGGCCCTTCTTTGACAATGATCCACACAAGCTCTGCAACCAGGCTTTAGGGTACTCTGTTCAGCTGGCCTAACTAGGTCCCTGTAGGAGGTCCACGCTCCATTGCAGATGGCCTGAAATTGTAACTTTGTCCCTGTCTGGTGCGACCAGATGTCCCCAATTGGACTTTGTGTTTTTTGGCACTATTTTCACTACAATCTTTAAAATTCATTATATCCATTTCTATTGATTGAATTTTTGTTTTTTGGTCTAATTTAATTGCTAACTCTGCCTAGGGCTCCTTTTGTGGTGTGTTTTCACTGCTTATACCGACTGAAGTGTTGCACACATACTTTAGACATTGCCTATGAGTTAAGCATGACTACTCTGTTCCAAGATAACAAGGGGGTAAGCACAGGCTAATTTGGGTTTTACTTGAGCCTTACCCGTACAAGGGTTGTAGTTGCTGCTTGACCAGAGCTTACACCCCAGTCAACCAACAACCTGATTTCTTACACCCAACAACCTACAATCTCCCATACGCCTTGCTCTTCTAAAGCTTGAGGTTTACGAGAAATGTTTGTTACATTGGTTAAATGATTCTTATTAAACAACAAAAGAGTATGGGAAAAATACTACAAAGAAGGGTGTGAAGCCAATACAAAAAAATCAATCAGATTTGTAAAAAGAGCCCTCACTCACCAACCTGTTTGGTGACATGCTTCATCATTGGGCTCCCACCAGGGAGGTCTAATACCTCCCCGGTGTGCTACTATGCCTGTTTGCGTTACAACAAACAAATGATGGACGGAATGCTGACAATGCAGACATTCTCCCCCAGTCAAGAGATCTGGGTTAAATCCATCGTTCTTTTGCCCACTACGCCACCCCAGTTTAGACATGGCCATATGCAAATCAGTCTTGACCCTGTGCCTCATGGGAACAGTCCAGCCCGAACTGCCAAGCCATGTCTTCCCTGGACCGGAATCAAGCATCCTAGGACCGGTTTCTGGCTATCAGCCGTCATCAGCCAGGATAGCTTGACTCCAGTGGCGCAGTGAGCACGGGTCCCACGTCTGGGAATACCCATCCCACTTAGGGCGAAAAGCGTTACAACAAACAAATGATGGACGGAATGCTGACAATGCAGACATTCTCCCCCAGTCAAGAGATCTGGGTTAAATCCATCGTTCTTTTGCCCACTACGCCACCCCAGTTTAGACATGGCCATATGCAAATCAGTCTTGACCCTGTGCCTCATGGGAACAGTCCAGCCCGAACTGCCAAGCCATGTCTTCCCTGGACCGGAATCAAGCATCCTAGGACCGGTTTCTGGCTATCAGCCGTCATCAGCCAGGATAGCTTGACTCCAGTTGCGCAGTGAGCACGGGTCCCACGTCTGGGAATACCCATCCCACTTAGGGCGAAAAGCGTTACAACAAACAAATGATGGACGGAATGCTGACAATGCAGACATTCTCCCCCAGTCAAGAGATCTGGGTTAAATCCATCATTCTTTTGCCCACTACGCCACCCCAGTTTAGACATGGCCATATACAAATCAGTCTTGACCCTGTGCCTCATGGGAACAGTCCAGCCCGAACTGCCAAGCCATGTCTTCCCTGGACCGGAATCAAGCATCCTAGGACCGGTTTCTGGCTATCAGCCGTCATCAGCCTGGATAGCTTGACTCCAGTGGCGC
Organism: Triturus cristatus; assembly: GCF_964204655.1. Lineage (NCBI taxonomy): Eukaryota > Metazoa > Chordata > Amphibia > Caudata > Salamandridae > Triturus > Triturus cristatus. The sequence continues at coordinate 748,149,841 of NC_140589.1, forward strand.
AGTGAGCACGGGTCCCACGTCTGGGAATACCCATCCCACTTAGGGCGAAAAGCGTTACAGCGGAGCTGGCGATTGAATGTTATGTGTGAGTGCAGAAGAATGTGCAAAGTGAGATAAAACATGTCAAGGTTTTAAACCAAAATTCTTTATTGGGGTAAACCCGGCATTAATTAAAAAAGGGGGTTTTAATAACTAAATACCAGATCTGCTTAGTTATCCCTTATAGTGAAAAAATATATAAAAAGTGGTCAACATGTTTCTGCCTTTTTAGCGTGTTCACCGGGCACTTGTCAGGACCCTACTGCCCCGATGGTATGCACACGCTAAGGTGCACCCAACCGTTGGCAGTAATACTTAAAAAACTCACGGTTTTTGCTACTGGAAAACTTCAGGATTTCTGAAGACAATGTAGCTGCAAAGATAAACAGAAACACAAGACACAGATATAGATATACTGTTTGTTAAAGACACAACACATAATTTCATGTAAGTGAAATTGGCGAATAACACCCTTCACCATTTCAAAATACCAGTTGATATTTGATGAAAGTTGTTAAATTCCAACTATTGAATTCAGCAAAACCATGATACTTGAAAAGCCCGTTGGTCAAGTATCTAGCATCAGTGAGTGGCCACCAAACCTTTGTTGTGCCCAAAAGTGCTTGAAACATAGAAAATTCTGAATCATAGACAGCATGCGTTTTATTTAATGCGCAACTGCCTTACAACCTTCTATTCCAGGTTGCACTTTATGGTAATTATGCCATAAGTAAAGGAAAAGGAACTCAGATTAAAAGGTCACGTAACTTAAAAGTCCCCAAAGTTGTCGTCAGGAGAAATCAAAGACTCCAAAGTGATCATTAGTGATTGATAATGGTGGGGAAACATAAGAACAACTTACTTAAAGCTATAATCAGCCTCACATCATAGATCCAGGAGGGTGGTGCGCACTTATAGTCACACTCTGAAAAAGTAAGTCTTGATCGTTACCTTCAGGTAACTGAAAAACGAAACAACGCTAGCTGTAGGATCGTGCAAAACCACTTACTTCATCAAAGCGCTGCACCCGCCGGAACACCTGGAGGTCCCTCTATCTTGGATCCCGTAGATGCCGGAATTGGTCGATATTTTGGTTTATGTATCGGAAACAACCAATGGGTGCCCACACAATCGCATATCACCTGTTATATGTGAGGTGCGGAAGTAAGGATGTAACGGGTGACGTCATTCGTCACGTGACCTCTTAATAGCCAATCGGAAGGAATGGAAGGAAAAGACTGGCTTAGAAGTACTAGAGCGCTAACCCCAACTTAGTTTTCACCATCACTACGAGTTTTAAAATATATACGATAAACGTAAAAGAACAACAGAATAGCAAAAAAAGGGGGGGGATTGGAATTATTAAAACGGACAGAATTCGTGTTAAAAAAATCAAGGTATTAGTGATACGTCAGTATGACGACAACGTTATTATTGTGAAGAGGAAGAAAAAAGGTCAGAGAGGAAATACTGAATCACTGACTTCTTTCTTGTAAAAAACTTTATTCAGCAGAGCATGTACAAAGGCAAGCCAGACTGATAAAGACCTTTGGTTATATGAGCATTAATAAAAGGGGTTTTAGCAGGTATGAAAGTACACCACCTTTTAACTTTCAGTACCTTGCAAACACCACCTTCCTTTGCAAGAGGGATATCTAGCAGTAAATAGTGTTGCAATACCATGGCTTTAATTGCAATTAATTCAGAACAAATTTGAGTTAAAACACCAGCCGCACTTAAGGAAGTTTGTTCATCAATTTAGAAAAACATTTAATTTTCATATCATTCGAGCCGCACTTATAGAGGGAATAATAGCACGTAATACTATTTGTCCAAATCCACGATTCACTCTCCTCAAACGAACTGCATCATCCAATCCACTCATACGATTAGCTCTACGACACACTAAAGAAAGATAACAAGATCCCACTCCATTATGCAGCAAATTGAAATAAGCAGTCGTATCATACACATAATAAAATATTGGCTCCCCACCAATCAAATAGTCACCAATTACAATTTAACTTCATTCACGCTCACTCTCCCCCCCCCCCATATTCAGCCTTGCCGAAGGTTCATGATGGACTATACACATTTCACCTTTCATCTACTGTTCCATTCTCAAATCTAGGATGTAAATTCAATGATCCAAATTCTTTATCTTATTTAATCTGTTCTCTTATTTATCTTTCGTCCCTCCAATCACTCACCATCTTCACTCTTCTCTCTTTATATTCCTTAACCCCTTCAGTGCCCATGACGAGATAGTCTCGTCATGGAGCGCGGTTGCGCTGTGCCCATGACGAGACTATCTCGTCATGAACCCCGCCCGCTAATGAAACGCCCGGCACAGGGCGTGGAAAGGGTGGGGCACTGAAGAGGTTAATAAAATCATGCTCCTCTTCACTCAAGCATACACATACCCCCATTTAGTAGGTGTAGCTCCATGGTCAATTTGTGCAATCATTTGCATACATTTCATACATTTAAGGCCCTCATTAGTTTTCTCATCATGATAGACAAGTACTCCAATGACACATTGATATCTGACAAAAAGGGAGATGAAAAATGTGTTATTATTAAAAGTACCAAAAAAGACTGTACAAGAGAGGCTCTAGGAAATGGGAAAGTGCATGTAGGTGGAACCTTAACCAGCAAAAGAGGGAAGAAAGGTTCACACAAAGCAGTTCTTAATATGCATTGCCTCTACTTACTCTTTCAACATTTTAGCATCATTATTACCTTGAAATCCACTTACTTGGGTGCCGATCACGATCCTGGAAAAAAATTCCCCGTACGACTCGTATCCGGTCTTTTTACCGTACGAATCGTACAAGTGCCGTACAAACTGCCAACTACGATTCGCATGGGAAAAAGTCCATACGAATCGCATTGGGAATAATTCCCCACACGTCCTCGGGTCGGAAAATGTGTCCGACACGTCCCCGGACGATTTACCGTACAAATGTGAAAAGTGAAGTCCGACCGCGCAAGTACGATCCATCCCGTGCGTCTGATGTTACAACTGGATGGAAAAAACACCGTCCGCACCGAACTCCTATAGCAACCATGGAGACATGTGCCCGCATACGCGCCCAACACCCCCCCAGCCCCCGTATGTATGCGCCCAACCACCCCCCCAGCCCTCGTATGTACGAGTCGAACCCCCACCCGTGTATGTACACCCGTGTATGTACGAGTCGAACCCCCACCCGTGTATGTACACCCGTGTACGTACGAGTCGAACCCCCACCCGTGTACGTACACCCGTGTACGTACGAGTCGAACCCCCACCCGTGTATGTACACCCGTGTACATACGAGTCGAACCCCCGCCCATGTATGCACACCCACCCGTGTATGCACACCCGTGTACGTATGAGTCGAACCCCCACCCGTGTATGTACACCCATGTACGTACGAGTCGAACCCCCACCTGTGTATGTACACCCGTGTACGTACGAGTCGAACCCCCACCCGTGTATGTACACCCCCGTACATACAGCCCGTACCCTCACCCGCGTATGTATGGAGCGTACCCCCACCCCAACCGTGTATGTACGGCCCGTACCCACACCCGCGTATGTATGGAGCGTACCCCACCCTAACAGTGTATGTACGGCCCGTACCCCCACCCGCGTATGTATGGAGCGTACTCCACCCCAACAGTGTATGTACGGCCCGTACCCTCACCCGCGTATGTATGGAGCGTACCCCACCCCAACAGTGTATGTACGGCCCATACCCTCACCCGCGTATGTATGGAGCGTACCCCCACCCCAACAGTGTATGTACGGACCGTACCCCAGGCCCCAACACCAGCACCCTCACCCAACATCGCGCATGTACGAATTGTACCAAGCCAGAGACAAGGACAGCACTGTACAACAAAATGGCCGATGTACACACCGTACAGACGCTAAAAACACACGCACACAACCAGGACAAAGCAAAACAACACAAGAAGACTCCATTCGAATTGCACACAGCCACAAAACATGTCCAACAAGCACAAATACAACCTATTCACTGACCTGCAACTGCCAAACTCCCAAACAGATGGCCAAAACACAACCACTCCTTATAACACACCCACCCAAAGTTCAAACACTGCCACACCCACCAATGGACCAATAAAAAGCCCCAACACACACAAACCATGATCCTTTGCAACAGACCCACTGCTGTCAGACGACACCGAGAAACAACTGCACCATACTACAACCTCCACTACACCTTACACCTGCACACCTTCACACAACCACCTTCACAAACACCCCCTCATCACATTCACACACACAACTGCACAACCACACCCACACACCCACAACCATCCACACCCACACCCCCCACAACCATCCACACCCACACCCCCCACAACCATCCACACCCCTCACAATGCCCACTAACAAGAATCCAAAGTTCACTAGCCAAGAGTTGGAGGTCCTTGTCGACGAAATCCTCAGAGTCGAGCCACACCTCTTTGGAACATTGGTCAGACAGACCAGCATTTCCGAAAAAACAGCCATGTGGCAGACGATTGTCGATGCTGTGAATGCTGTTGCGTCCACCAGAAGGACCAGGCATGAATGCCAAGCCAGGTGGTACGATCTGCGGAGGATGGTCCGCCGCAAAATGACCGACGACCACAACCAGGCCAACATCACTGGAGGAGGGCCGCCCCGCAGACGCGTACAATACCATCCCTGGGAGGAGAAGGTGATGGCCATACTGCCGGTGGTGGCAGTGTGATGAATACAAGCCCCAGCTAGGCCCGCAAGAGACAAGGGTTCGCTCTTCTGTAACGAAAATCTATAAGGAAGTTGGCACGGAAACTGCAAAGTACAAGAACAATGTTTATTAACCCTTAAGGGTGGTCCTACAATCCACACAACACTCTTCAGTATTGCAAGGAGTAGCACACAGAACTTGCGTACACAGTCCCCTTTTATACACAACAGAGGGGCTCATGAGTGGGTGGATAGTACATGAAGTCGAAGAACATTACCATTTAGGGTCATTCTCGATTCTAAATCAATACATGGGCGGAGCTAACACACTCCTTGAGCCCGCGAAAACACATGGTCAAGCAAAGCTAATTATAACAGATGTAGTCAAGTCTGGGCATGCGCCAGATGGACAAGAGGGAGCTATTTATAACTGTTGCTAGGCAGATTACAAGAGCAACTAACACAGAGGTCGGACTCTCCTCGTGGTGAACACGTGGCAGCATGTCAATACAAAATGGAGTCCGGACTTCGGCCAACATATGAGGAAAACACGATAAAAGGGAAACACTAATGTTTTCAGTAAATGCTTAATCACATTCTGCCTTAATTTACAACAGACGACCCTTTCAGCATTTACTGAAGACATCTGGCTTCCAAGAATAATCATCGTATATGTCAATTATCATCATTCCTTTAACCTCTTTAGCTAGACCCTTCTGGCGGGCAACTTCGGCAATAGCTTTCTTATCTGGAATGCAGAATGAAATGCATACAGAACAACATAATGGTCCACATTGAATACACATACAGAGAAAGAACAGAATTGCTATAATAATGCAGAGACCAGTTAAGACCTTCCATCCCCAGGCAGTAACCAATGCCCAAAACCGTCCAGAAAAGGACCAAGTGCCGTTTTCCGTGTGGATTTCAGCTGCTATTTTATGCAGCTTATTAATGGCATTATAAACGGATGGCGTATGATCAGGAATGAACACACAGCAGCTACTTCCAATAATTTTACAGGCTCCTCCTCGATCAGCTAGCATTACATCCAATACCATACGGTTCTGCAATGCAACAATTCTGGTAATCTGTAATTCTTCCGTAAGATTCCCAAGAGCAGCAGCAGTCTGATTTGTCACAGCTTCTACCACTCTTGTTAATCTTCGGATCTTCCTACTGTTCAGGGCAGCTCCAACAAAGAAAAACAGTCCTAAGTTAAAATCAATATACTGTTGCAGACTGGTATCAGTCTGATCTACATCGTCAATTGATAAAGTACGTTTATACCTATTTACAGTCACATTATTCAATAATTTCAGATCCTTATGATAAGATGCGGGAGCTAGGAATACAGGAGGTAATAAGAATGATACATAGCATACCCCGGACCACCCAGCCGGCAAACGGTAATAACCTTTATTTCCACATACAAAATAAGTATTATGGGATGCTAGGAAGGTGCTGTTATTCAGTCCGTCGATGTTTAATACGGTTATACAATCACTGACACCGACAGGGATAAAACCCACACTCTGGACACACAGGTCCGCTTGGGCTTGGGCCACTTGGATCACAAATTTTTCCTTCCCCACAGTGTCTCTGGTATTCGTGAAGATATAGGGAATGGATTCATTGTCCGGTCGGTACTCTTCCCATTCCCAAATTGTTCCATTCGCTTGTGGATATCCACTCTTATCCTGATGGCATTCTTTATTAAGTCTGAAAAGCAATCGTCCCACTGTCGGTTTTCGAGTAGCAAACAACAGAGTGTACCATGCTCTACAAGAGCCGTTATGAGAGAAAGGAAGTGGTATGAATGGCGTACCTCCTTTCTTCTGATGGGCTGGCATCATCCCACATATCCAACAGTTCGTAGCGTTCGTAGCAACGTGGGTATGATGCAGCATCTGAATGAAAGTGTTATTCAAATAGGATTGTCGATGCTTCAACTCTTGATATGGCAATGTGTAAAAGTAGTGCTCCGCAGGCACTGGAGTCGTCAACACAAGTGTCTCTCGGGCTGGAGTTGCCTCCTCCACAAACCATGTGGTTATACCAACGATAGCTACTGTTAGCATGAACCCCAACGCACAAAAAATCTTCTTCTTCTCCATGTCAAAGGAAACAATACCCTAATATCTTCCTGAAACTAAAAGTCTGTCAGAACTCTTCCCCTTGGGCAGCGGTTGATTTCTTCACCAACGGGCCAAGACGGGTGTCGCTACACTAATGCAGGGCTGATCCCCCCCCCTTGCCTCAGCGGCTCTCCGTTTCACTAACCCAAGGGCCGTTCTGACAGTATGTCCCAGTACTGAAGATCTCACTTCCTTGGTCGCAGATGATATCGCCTTCCTCCAGAAGTCGTGTGGTCCGAAAAGAGCTCCTCAGTGTCGTTTGGCCTTGCAACACGGCCTGTCTCTGCTGCTAGGACTTCTCGTTGATCGGTCAGCACGGCAGACTCCACCAATCCGGGCGGTACCTTTCGACAGTGCAAGGAATGGATCCAATTCTTCCTGTTCGAGACTCGCACTGCCGTCCTCGTTGCAAGAAGGACTTGCTCAGGTCCGATCCATCTCGGCTCCAAACTGTTCGATCTATCGAAGACCTTTATCATCACATGGTCTCCGGGCCGGAGACCATGTCCTTCGCCAGTAGACCGATCAGGGAGCGCCTCTCGGACCTGTTGATGAATAGAAACCAAATTATCCGTTAACTGTGCCAGATAATCACCCATCATCACACAAGGTACATCATACACAGCCTTAGGCCTTGGTGGACCCCAAATGTTCATTGGTCGTCCAAATACAATCTCATAGGGCGTAAGGCCGGTTCGAGAGTGTGGCACCGACCTAATTGACAATAACGCCAGTGGCAAGGCGTCTGGCCAAGTCAAAGATGTTGAAGCTTGAATTTTGGCGATCTTAAGCTTCAGTGTACCATTATACTTCTCGACTAGTCCTGCAGACTGAGGGTGGAACACGGCATGGAACTTCTGAGTGATGCCTAGGCCCTTCAAGACATACTTTATAACATCCGCTACAAAGTGAGGGCCATTGTCACTCCACAGAAGTCTACAGACGCCGTATCGAGGGAAAAACTCTTTCAGCAATAGCTTCGCTGTAGTCATTGCAGTATTGTCTTTCGCAGGGTACGCCTCAACCCACTTACTGAAGGCGCAAACCACTACTAGAACATACTTCAAATTGTTACAGCGCTCAAGCTGGATGTAATCCATCTGCAGAACCTCAAAGGGTGCAGTGGGTGTCGCAAATCCTCCTGCTGGAGTTCGCGTACCTTTCCCTGGGTTATACTTCAAACAGATCATACAGGTCTGCACCACCCTCTTTGCTGTGCTAGCAATCTCTGGATGCTCCCAGACTTGGGTAAGCAATTTCACAATTGCGGAAGCTCCAACATGTGCTAGCCCATGTGCCATCTGGACCATAGGTTGTACAAAAGCCGTGGGTAGTTTCCATCTATCCATCTGCTTATTTCTCCAGCAACCCTCGTCATCCAGTTCTCCCTCGCTAGCCCATTGTTCCCGCTCTTTGTCAGAAGCGGTCTTTTGTATTTCTCGCACTTGCTCCTTCGCATCATGCCATCTCTCCACCTGTGACTTCACTACATACATGGCAGTAGTGCCGGGCTGCATCGCAGTCTCCCGTGCTACTCGATCTGCTAACGCATTCCCTTCTCCAACCTTATCAACCACTTTCCTATGGGCGCTACACTTAACAATAGCGATTTTCTTTGGGTATGTCAATGCAGTTAAAAGGTTATGAACTAACTCCCCATGCATTATCTGTACCCCATGTGACGTTAGAAACCCTCTCTCCTTCCAGAGTAGGCCGAAATCGTGCGCTACTCCGAAGGCATAGCGGCTGTCTGTGTAAACATTCACACACAATCCTGTACTGAGCTCACACGCTCGTGTTAACGCTATCAGTTCCGCTGCTTGAGCTGATTTCTGTGGTATGCGTGCTGTTTCCACTATCGTCTGTAACGTGGTAATTGCATATGCTGCTGAAGTCGTACCATCTAGTAGCTTCAGGCATGATCCATCTACCCACAACTCTCCATCTACATCTGAAAAGGGCGTATCCTGGAGATCAATACGACCCTTTGTTTGTTCCTCAGTCACAAGAATACAATCATGCGCTTTCTGTGCCTCAGGCTGTGTCTCGGGGTATGGCAACAATGTGGCCGGGTTTAACGTCACGCACCTTTTTAACGTAATGTGAGGAGCTAAAAGCGTCAACTCATATCCCGTTAAACGGGCACTGGTCAAATGCTGCGTCTTTGTTTGATTAAGCAGGGCATCAACAGCGTGGGGAACTAACACCAACAGTTTATGGGACAATACAATTCCTTCACTCTGCCGTATTGACACAGCTGTCGCCGCAACCGAGCGAAAACACCCTGGTAATGCTCGGGCGACAGGATCAAGCACAGCCGAAAAGTATGCACAAGGGCGCTGCTTATCGCCGTGCATCTGCACTAAGACTGATAATGCACATCCATCTTTCTCATGCACATACAACGAAAAGGGTTTTGCATAATCAGGGGTCCCTAACACTGGTGCTGAACAAAGGGCCTGTCTTAATTGCTGAAAAGCAGCGTCACACTCATCTGACCAGGGGATCGGGATGGGCGTGTCTTTTGTCAAGAGCGCTAGTAATGGCTTAGCTATGTGTGAAAACCCCAATATCCACTGTCTACAAAAAGAAACAAGACCCAAAAATGCACGCACGCCCTTCTGCGTGGATGGCCTTGGTGTGTCCAAAATTACTTGGATACGATCTGGTGTGAGTGCACGCCCCTCCTTAGACAAAAGGTGACCCAAATAAGTCACCTTTGGTCTACAGAATTGCATTTTCTTCCTAGAGACCTTATGATTGTGGGATGCTAAAAAGGAAAGTAAGGCTATCGTGCTGTTCTCGCACAACTCCAGGGTGTCAGCCGCCAACAGGATGTCATCGACATATTGAATGAGGGCGACCCCCTCGAGTAAAGCAAAGGAATCCAACTGTCGTTTCAAAGCCTGACTGTAAATACTAGGGCTTTCTGTGTAGCCCTGGGGAATTCTACAAAAGCGATAAGATCTATTGTTTAATGTGAACCCAAAAAGGAATCGGCTATCAGGGTGAATGGGAATAGAAAAGAAGGCATTTTTCAAATCAATCACTGAGAACACGGTCGCCGTAGGCGGGACCAGGGTGAGCAACGTCGTGATATCGGAAACCACCGGGTACTGAGGTATCACGATCTTGTTCACCTCCCTCAAATCAATTATGAACCGATAAACCTTTGCATCCGTGTCCTTTTTCAGAATAGGGAGAATCGGACTGTTACAGATATTATAGGGAACTTCTTCCACTACTCCTACCGCGATCAAATCTTGCACAATCTGTATGAGAGCTTCCTCGCCCTCCTGGGAAATACGATACTGGGGGAGGCGTGGTAGCACCGCCCCCTCCTGGACACTAATGCGGACTGGAGGAATCACCATTTGTCCCACATCCGTGTCCGATGTTGCCCATAAAGTTTGGGGGAGGGTAGCCAACAATGCATCCTCTGTGACCGTGCACATCCGCCCAGATCGAGGGTAGTTGTCATTTAAAATCACCCTCACACCCTCAGGGGAACAGCGAATTGTGGCCCTAAAATGCTTTAACATATCAAGGCCCATAATGTTATCCGGTGTGTACGGAGCAAGCAGAAACGGACAAGGCGCAGAGAAACAATCAACTTTAAATGCAAGGGGCTGTGAAAGAGGGCTTCGGGAGAGTGTACCGTCAAACCCTACCGATGTAACTATTGAGCCGGATGGGGGAGCCCCCGGAACCAAGTACCTAGACAATGCACTACGTGTCGCTCCTGTATCCACTAGGAACTGATCAGTAGAACCTAAAACCTCAGCCGATACATAAGGACCCGTCTGATCGACCGGCACCTCAACTGATTCGGACCCCCATCCTACGCATTCCTATGCATGCTGAGAATCGTGATATCCCGAATGATCAATGTCCGATACATGGTACTGATGCTGGCGATCAAAAACATTCGAGCTATCTCGGTGCTGTCCTGCAGTATCGAAACGGGCATTATCGTTGGAATTCCTTCTAAAGTTCGAGAAGCCCCCTCTACCTCTCTGGCCACCCGGAGTGTGCCCCTGCCGCGAAGCGCGCAACGCTGGGCACTCCCTGGCCCAATGGCCCAACTGTTTACAGTACGCACATTGGTTTTTATTCAAATCAGGTCGGCCCGAAGGGGGACCATAAAATCCGCTCCTTCCCCTATTGTTATTACCCCGGCGGGGCGGGCCATATACTTGTGCTAACATAACTTTCGTTTTGAGATCTTTCGACTTCTTCTCCTCCTGGCCCTTCGCCTCGTGCTCCTGACGCTCATAATACTGGGCGATGGTCAGAAGGGCCGTCGGTGTCGCGGAGGACCAAGAACTCTCACTTGCTTTTAACCGGGCCGCAACTGCCGGCAGTAGATTAGCCACATAAAAGGTGGCGGCCTGTGTCGTCGGTAAGCGACTGGCCACTAAAATCATGGAACGTTTCTTCAAAGCGCGTGAAGAAATCTGCCACTGACTCATCAACTTTCTGCTTACATGCCGCCAACATATTCCAGTCAATCTTCTTGGGGGGAATTATTGTTTTCAATTTAGCCACAATAGCAGCAGGGAGATCTAGAATAGCCCGGGGTGGTTTCTGTGCGGGCTTCCGCTCCCTATCCTCATCCTCAAGGTCAGACCACCGGGCCTTAAAAGCAACTATATCATCCACCTTTCGGACAGATCGCCACGTGTCCAGTGGTAGAATAAGGCCAAAGAACAGATCTATGTCCGCTAAGGTCATAATGCAAGAATTCAAGGCCCCCTCGACTTCTTCATAGAAGGCCGCTGGATTCTTGCGGGGGTCAGGCAATGCATTCTTTAACGCCATAACATCGGCTCTATGCCATGGAGTATAAACCCAATTATACACGAAATATCCCTTAGCATCGGCGGAGGTAATATCGGAGCTAGTCCCCGCTCCCTTAGGAGGAACATACAAAGGCGCCGCCTCTCGCATTGGTTTAGCATGCACTATATCATCCTTATCTGACTGGGAGGCGGATGGGTGGCCCTCTGCTGCAGACGAATCCGACTGCTTCTCTTCCTCCGTTTGTTGACGTGCTTTCTCTCTAAGGGCCAGCACCTCGTCCCGCAAAGCGAACAGCCGCCGAGCCGCCTCAGAAGCCTTAGGGGGAGAAAAAACACCGTTACGTAATGCTCCGGCGTCCAAAGACACGTCGTCAGGCTCAAAGACACTAGAATATTTTCGGAAAGCTGCGATTACTTCTTCTGAAAAATGAGACAGAAAATACACCCTCTCTCTATCTTGCCACGACCCCCAAGCATGGAACAACTCATCCATAGACATCTTGCCCTTAAGTGCACGGATGGAAAGTTTCCGGAGCTCAGCCATATGCTCGGCCGATAACATGGACCGTGTGTCGACCTTACCCGGAGCCGGGCCAGAATCTTGCGGCCGTGGAGCAGATGCGCCAACATAAGGGGGCGGAGAGCGATCTAGTAAATAAAAATCGTCATCAGGATTATTAAGGACAGGATAAAGTGGCTGACGAACAACATATTGACCCGAAACTTGTAGCCTACGCTCTTTCTCTTGGCTATCCGTCTGTTCTTTGTCCTCCCAACGCTTTGCTTCCTGTGCTCGCACATGATCATTCTTTCGTTGCTCTTTATCAAACAATGCTTTCTCACGTTTCTCTCGCTCACGCACTTCCTTCACCCATAACCGCACACACTCAAACATATCCTGACGAGCATGTCGCTTACACATACACTGTTCCACATACTCAATCTTACGCATATCAAACGATCCATACAAAGGCCATCGCAACTCAGGATCCTTCTTGGTATATTTCCTCCACAATGTGCTGTACATTATGGAAGAAAGACCATGCTTCACGTACATATCCCTATTAGGAGTCCCCTCTGGGGGAGCTGGAGCAGATTCCTCGAGGTTCAACCGGTTACCCAGACAGCAGCACCACTTACGGAGTGCGCTAAAAGCAGGCATGTTAGGAATAATGCAAAATATGCAGTATTATCAAGAAAAATGGCACTTAATCGTTGCGCCGTTCCAAGTTTACACAGCTCCGGAGAAATTTCTCCACATTACCTGCCTATATGTGTTGCAACGCATATATGTTCACAAAGACAAATTCAAAATATGACTAGTCACAATCAAACTCAAATAGCCAGACCAGGCTTCAAAACTCGGAGCAAGTACCGTACAACGGTTCTTACCAATCAAGAGTCCAGGTTCCAACTGCCAAGCTCCACAATCGCCCAAACGGCTCTCACGGCAGGACCGACAGAAGAGGTCTCAGTCGATGACCGGCGCCACCCAGATGGTCAGCTCGGAAGGGAAGGAAGAAAAACCTCGGGATGCCAAGGCTAAGACGCCGCTGGCAGTGATCACGTCCCCGGCCAAACTCCTCACCTTCGTCGCGACCAGTCCTTCGAGCATCCGAGTCGCCGATGAGCCCCACGTGACGGGCGCCAATTGATGAATACAAGCCCCAGCTAGGCCCGCAAGAGACAAGGGTTCGCTCTTCTGTAACGAAAATCTATAAGGAAGTTGGCACGGAAACTGCAAAGTACAAGAACAATGTTTATTAACCCTTAAGGGTGGTCCTACAATCCACACAACACTCTTCAGTATTGCAAGGAGTAGCACACAGAACTTGCGTACACAGTCCCCTTTTATACACAACAGAGGGGCTCATGAGTGGGTGGATAGTACATGAAGTCGAAGAACATTACCATTTAGGGTCATTCTCGATTCTAAATCAATACATGGGCGGAGCTAACACACTCCTTGAGCCCGCGAAAACACATGGTCAAGCAAAGCTAATTATAACAGATGTAGTCAAGTCTGGGCATGCGCCAGATGGACAAGAGGGAGCTATTTATAACTGTTGCTAGGCAGATTACAAGAGCAACTAACACAGAGGTCGGACTCTCCTCGTGGTGAACACGTGGCAGCATGTCAATACAAAATGGAGTCCGGACTTCGGCCAACATATGAGGAAAACACGATAAAAGGGAAACACTAATGTTTTCAGTAAATGCTTAATCACATTCTGCCTTAATTTACAACAAGTGGATGGAGTAGAAGGACTCCGAGAGCCTGGTGAGTACACAAACAACTCACCTCACATGGGGGGAACGTCATCCACAACCAAACTCACAATCATGCACGCAACCACCCCAAGGTATCGCATGACTCAACCACACTCCATAAACACGCACATGCCACTAGCGCCACCATGCCCCATGCACCCAGCTGGACAATGCCAAGTCACAGGCCACAGAAAACACCAACACAAGACACGGTAACCCGGATGGCGGGAGTGTGGGCCTCAAAAATCACATAGTGCAACTCAGAAGCAGACAACAATGCCCTCTGCCCATATGGCCTAGGTCACAGCCAGACAAACAGTGTGTCCCCACACAGGAAAGACTTGCCTGCAAATGGCGGACGCCTTGCATGAAGACATGGGGTGAAGGCACCTTTTTGCACATGACAGCAGCCAATGAACAGCCAACATTGTGAAAGAGTGGCAGCACACACCACCACAGCAGCAGCGCAGACACAGACACTACACCCAATGGGTGCCTGGAGATCAGAAACAAACTCACATGAACAAGCCAAGGGCCATTCAAAGATCTGCAAAAAGTGTGTGCCTAGGAAGCTGGGCTGAGGTGACAGAGGATGACACACAGAGGGAGGGAGAGGGGGAGAGAGAGGGAGGGAGACACAGGGAGACGGACAGAGGGAGGAGGCTGACACAGGGAGGGAGGGAGGGAGAGGGGGACAGAGAGGGAGTGAGAAAGGGATACACAGGGAGACCAATTCAGCCTTGGGTGGTGTGGGAATGTCTGCTCGTCAGCAGGTGGACTGCGTGCATGTAGACAAGGGTGGCCCGTGCCTGAATCCCCCTCTCTTCTCCATGGCAAACCACTGGGCCATGTCTCAACCTGTGCACGAGCACAACGACAGCTACCTGCATTATATAAGTGTGTGGAACAACTCCATGTGCCCACGTACAGTGCAACATGGAAGGCGCCACTGCATGGCTCGCCACACCTGCTCACTCCACTGCTGACTGCAGTCACAATTGACGCAGCAAGTAAGACTGTATCACACGTAGGTAAAGTCTCAAAAGCTGTGGCCAAGGGACATACTCATGCACAAGTGCACTGTGAGTGGAATGCAAGACATATTCAAATACCCAGAGGAAATGTGGCAACTTTGAAACTAATGAAACATGGATGTTGCATGGAACAATAATAACATTGTCTCTCACACACACAGGTCAATGTCGTGGATCACCCCCCAACACTGGGGGGGAAGACTCACAGGACCCGGCTCTGCGGGATGACGATCCCACCAGCAGCGACAACTCTCACCACTCTGTGGACGACCCCGACCGACCTGGCCCCTCTGGTGTCCAACCACCTGCAGCTCCTGCGTCAGGTACAACTGGGCCAACCACCACCCCCACTCCTGCCACATCCCAGAAGACACCCAGGATCGCTGCCCCACCACCACAACGGAGCCAGGCTGACCAGGAGGAACACGGTGTACCGGGCACCCAGGAGGAGGCAGGCGACAACGCAAATGCCACCCCTCAGGGGTCCCGGAGACCCGATGTGCCGACAAGGGCAGGCCAGGTGCAAGTGGGCAGGGGTGGTGGGAGTGGAGGACGGTGGAGGCACGAGCCTGACCAGTTGGCTGCGGAACCGGTATATTCCCATGTAAGAAACATCCTGGACACATACCGGCAGGACACCACGGGCATGAGCCAGGTTGTGTCCACCCTCAACGAGATGAAGGGGACCCTCGAGGAGATCAAGACCCAGCAGGCCCAGCAATATGCGGAGCAACATGCCTGTCAACTGCGACACCAAGGGTGGATGGAGGACAGACAGGCTGAGCTCGTGACGGTGCTCACGGGAATTAACCGTTCACTCCGTCGGATAGCCGACAACATGGGCAACCCTCCCTGTGCCACCAGGCGAAGAACATCACCACCCACAGGGAGGGATCAGGAGGAGGAGGAGACATCCGACGGAGCATCCCAAACATCGTCACGGCCTGCTTCTGAGGGTTCCCGCAGGAGGGCGGGTCGTCCACGGAAAAGACCGTGAGGGTCGGCGCAACAGCACCATCTCGCAGGACACCTGGCCTGGCACCTGGCCCACTGGACCAACAGCAGCACATCAGCAAATGACATTCTCTGCCACATGGACTTGCTGGTCACTGTCTGACCAATGTTGACAAAGACTGTGGAATGGACTCTGATGATTTCCAATGGCAAGGACACCAACTCCCCCAGTGAACTTTGGATTCCACACACCCGGAAAGCCCCTCTTGTCATACCCCCCCAACACGTACCCCAACACAAATAAAAACTTACACGATAAAGAGATGATGCCTACATTTTGCAGTATTACCTTACATGTGTCTTGTAAAGTCTAACCATGCCTGAGTTCTCATATGACTTCAACCATCCATACCCTGGGGCCTGAGTCTGGCACAGGACACACATGGGTCACAATGTATTAGGCAAGACAGACATGGAGCACCATACACACCCGTGATGGGTCCAACCAGCTGAGGGGGTGGCCGCACAACCGTGCCGACAGACATATTGAGTACAGCAACAGTAATGCGCAGAGGTCAGGGATCATGTGGAGTGTCCTGGGGGGCACCCAGGTAAGTGTAGACAGGTGGCAGAACCATGTCCTGCAAGCTTGAGTCAGGTGGATGCAGAGAATGGTGGCCTGGCCAACGTTGGATGCAAGGGGATGGCACATGTCACAATACCCACACAGTCATGGACATCATGCACAATGCAGAGTCTAATCCCACACAAACAGCTTGCATCTTGCTACTCTACACATAGACACATAGCCACTATCACTGAAAACCATGCCAGACATGCCGTATGCACCGTGGCAACACACCAGCATTGGCTGAGAAGAGGCACCTTGGAGGCATAGGGACACCTTTATTAGTCATGTATTCTTGAATGCAGAGGCAACTCGGAGTACACATACACAGGTCATGTGGATTAACATGTGGGTCCAACACTGGCACCCCCCTTCTGCACCACAAATGCGTGATATCCATGGAACTGGCACACAAGTGGCGGGTAACAGCTAAACACCCCCTGCTGCTCACGGAGAGGCTGCCATACACCATTGATCCTCTGATGTGGAAGTCTCACACCATGTCAAGCCAATGCAAACCGTATGTGTCCGAGGGCAGTGTTACACACATTGATGCCATCATCACAATCCACTATCCCATTACAGATGACTGTCAACAAGTCTGATCATCTATTCAGGTGTATCCAGCTACATGTAATGTGTCCCATGGTGATGCGACATGTCTGCAGAGGAACCAAACATCGACAGGGGCAGTGTGCACACATCGTAAACAAATGCCACACCCAATACACCCCTGATGCATCCCTTACCCTAAGGAGACTTCCAAACTTGTCCGTGCGTGTAACGGTGAGTCAGCACACGATGACGTGTTCATGAGGAATAGCAGTGCCACAACAATGCAACCAGCAGACGCCATGCGCAAGTACCTGGGGATGAGAGACACACAAGAAGTCAGCCACAAAAAGCACAGCCACTTGCATGTGCATGTACTCGACACATGTAAGGATGACAACATGCTAGGTCACAATTATGACTGGGGAAATACACTCATCACTGGCACCATCACTCGAGTGACACATCCACACACACCTCTGACTCACGTGGCATACATGCAGATGGACACACACATCGCAACACATGCCACACGGGGACCAATGCGTGCACACTCAGACACTGGTACTCACCACTAAGCAAAGAAGTCGCGTATGAGCCGACTCCGGATGTCCTCTTGCAGAACCACATCCTCCACATCACTAGCCCCATTGCCAAGCCCTTCGTCCTCCACGAGTGGATGGTCCTGATCATCTTGATCCAGGATGAGTGGCACAGCTTTCTCAACTGCCATGTTGTGCAGCATGCAGCAGACCATGAAGATTTTGCAGACCTTCAACGGGGCATATGGGAGGGCGCCGCCGGTCTTGTGGAGGCACCTGAATCGGCTCTTCAGGAGGCCAAATGTCCTCTCTATCACTCGCCTTGTCCGGCCATGGGCGGTGTTGTAGCGGAGCTGGGCCGGCGTGCTGGGGTTGCGGAGAGGTGTGATCAGCCATGGCATGTTGGGATAGCCAGCGTCCCCTACATGGAAACCACATGGACATAAGTAGGACAGGAGAAGCGGTCGGCCTGGAAGTCTACGCAAAATACAGGACAGACAGAGTGTACCCACCAACAACACATGTTCGCTCGTTGCGCAGCTGCGTCATCATTTCAGGCACCCTGCTACGCCTCATGATGTAGGCATCGTGTGCTGATCCTGGAAAACGAGCACAGACATGTGAAATCACCATGTTGGACAGACACACCACAAGGGCATTGATGGAGTGGTAGTGCTTGCGATTCCTGTATGCTACCTCCTGTGCCTGTGGTGGTACCAAAGCCACATGTGTCCCATCTATGGACCCAATGACATGGGGCATCCCTCCCAGGGCATAGAATCCATTCTTGACAACAGTCAACTGTTCAGGAGTTGGGAAATGGATGAACTCATCCAGGTGAAGCAACATGGCCTCTAAAAAATCATGCAGCACACGGCTGAACATGCTCTGGGACATGCCACCAACATGAGCTATGGTATATTGAAAGGTACCCGTGGCAAGAAAATGTAGGGCTGCCATTACCTTCAGCTTGGGTGTCAGTGCCGTAGGATACCTGTGCAGCGGTTGCAGGTGTGGTGCCAGCCTTGCCGTCAACTCCTCAATCAATGGTTGGGGGAAGCGGTAGCAGCGTATACAGTCATTCTCCCGCATGTCAGCCAAGTCCGGAATTGGTCGGGGAAGAGGCGGCGCTCTGCAGTAATTTGAAAGTGACAAGGAAGAGTGAGTGCACTACAACAACAATTTATATGTACTGAGCACATGTTAATCTGTCAATACACATATGCTACACAGGGAGTCAGGTATGTGCTACATGCCCTGGACACGTATGGCTGCCAGGTGACACTCCTACCAAGACCCAGCTACACACGGAGATTGTGAACCTCCACATCCCATGGCATGGGACTAGCTGTGTCCCAGTGTAAGTGAACAGCCAGACGCAATACAGGAGTGACATACAGCAACATATCAGCAGAAGTAGGATGTTGATAGCAGAGACAGGTAGCGGAACACTAGAGCCACAGGTCACTTGACATTACACTAGGACAGCCCACACACCTTGCCATGAAGGTGTACATGTCATGACTGACCACACATACATTGAGAGGATGCAGACAGGTCCTTGTTACGCTACTCCGTGTCCCATGCATTCATACACACCTTACATCCGATACCACATGTGGCCTGGTGTGCGTAACAGTGTGCCATGTCCATCTACACACAGACACATGTTGGTTACAGCAACAGCAGATGCTTTTGAGGGAGCACCAACATCAAGCTAATGTGAACACACCACACATACATGACATAGTCACATCGTGCACCTTGGGTAGTCACATGTCTGGTGTGGTAACCCCTGTAGCGGGCATCAGGGGACACTTGCGTATGTTGTTGACTGTGCGATGCCAGTGACGCTCATCTCAAGTGTGCTGTACGACATGCACACATGTTAAAGGAGTGAAGGGCATGTCTGGCACAAATAGCACCGTCACACATAACATCTGTACACATCTCATCATACATCTATTGCCTTCACAACTCAGGAGTAATGTGCCAGCTCACAGCCTTTCACACCTGTGCCCCACACATGTAGTTCTGGCCAGACAATGCCTTGATGTCCGTCCATGGACAAGTATGTCAGCTCTATTCCTTTCTGTGTGCTGCCTGTCACCACTGTTATGTGTGTAAGGCACCGTACATTCGCTCTGAGGGCGTGTGTACGTTCCCTATCACTATGGAAGTGCTGCCGTAGGACTACCCATAGTGAAAGTGAGCGTACGCGCGTGTGTACGGTCCGTATCACTATGGGTACGCATACGCGAGCACACCCATAGTGATAGTGAGCGTACACGCGTGTGTACGGTCCGTATCACTATGGGTACGCATACGCGAGCACACCCATAGTGAAAGTGAGCGTACACGCGTGTGTACGGTCCGTATCACTATGGGTTTGCTCGCGTATGCGTACCCATAGTGATACGGACCGTACACACCATTGCCAGCAGTGACACCTTAGCTGGCACATCGAGTGGAACTGAGGCCGTGGGGAGTGAGCCGGAGGACCTGTCCACTGCCACCACAGATTATGAAGCTGACGGGTCCGAGGCTGAGCACTCCGAGGGGGCGGAGGCTGCTCCAACAGCTGACAGCAGCACAACATCTCTTCCCGCCCCCTCCATTGCCATCACCGGCCTCCCACTTGCTCGTTTCCCTTCCTGGCGTGCTAGGTCACCACGTGTCTCCTTCCTGCCAGGCACCGCACCCCCTGCCCCTGTATCCACTGCTGCCGCCAATGCCGAGTCTGTGGACATCCTGCGGCAGTTGCAGGTTGGTCAGGTTGCGATGCTTAATGTCCTCCATGGCCACGGCCAAGTGCTCACCAACATGGAGGCATACTTGGAGGGCATTTCAGCATCGCAGGCTGACCAACGCAACTTGCTGCGGTCTATTGACTCGACACTGTCTGCAGCAGTGGGTCTCCTGCAGCACTTCGTCCCACCCCCTACCCATGCCCCATCCACACTTCCCACTCCCATGCCTGTCCCACGTACACCCAGACATCAGCATGCACACACCCCACCAGACACAGGCACCACACGAGCAGGGAAGGCAAAGCGCACACCTCCTGGCACACACACACAGAGTGAAGTAGGCACACCCACTGGGTCGGGGGGGAAACGGAAGACACGCAGCCAGAGTGGGAGTCCACATTCCTCACGACCACCACCCTCCAAATCCACTCCCCCCAGCTCTCCTGGCCAAGAGTCGGACACAGGGTCAGTCCTGCCCAGTCTGTCCATCAGCCCCAGTGTGGCACCACCCCGCAAGCAGTGGAGGAAGGACACCGGCAGGGGAGTTGAGTCCCCCCCCTGTCCACACCCCCCCCCAGTAGCGCTGCGACCCATCCCTGTGACTCCCCCCCTCCTTGGGGCCTGTGGTTCGTTCGGGTGCAGGGGAGACGCTGAGCGACCTGGCAGTAGTGTGCAGCGCCGTGCTTGAATCCACCTTTGGTGCTGCCCCACCACCTGTGTTGGAGTTGTCCGTCCCTGCACCCACAACACCTCCCATTGCCCCTCCTGTCCCTGCGGTGCCTGGTCCTTCCCCCCAACATGATGCCCCCCCCCCTGTGGAAGACAAAGGAGTCTGACTGTGCAGGCAAGCTAGGGGACACACGTACCACTGTGTCCCCCATCCGGATTGGAGTTATGGACTGCCCTATGGGCCTTATATATATTGACATTTATGTTGTTTTTTACTTACATCATGCTGAATAAAGCAATTTGTTTTTTCCTTTGTACACTACTGTTTATCTGGTGTTGCTGTTGGTGGACCAGCTCCATGATTTTGGGTGGTGATAATGTGTTGGGTGTGTGGGAAATGTAGTCTTGTGCTGGTCATAGGGTGGACCCTGGTATCTGTGTGCCATCACAAGCTGTTGGCTAAATTACTTTGTTCATGTAAGCAGTTACTGCATGGTGACATCGTCCCAAGGTGTGTTCCTTCCTCTGTGTAACCTGACATCTTCCCTGCAGGGTGTTTCCACTATGTGGTGCTGAGCTGTGTCTACATCAGCTGGGGGTGTGACGGACTCCTTCAACTTTGCACATGCATGCTGTGCGATGTCTCCACCTGCATCATTTGTGGCATCCTTGGTGGTCCCTGTACTTGTGTGTGTAGACTGTTGAGAAGACTTCATGTGGACATGTTCTCTTTTAGGCGCTATGCATGTGTGTACTCCCAGCCTCGCACACATGTGGTACATGTACTGCAGGGTCTTTGTGCACCTGACTGACATTTGTGGGCATTGTATCTGTGGGTACTCCACCCTTTGCGTTCCATGGGCACTGCTGGGAGGACTCTGCACCCACTCCTCCTGCGTCTGGGCACTGCTGGGAGGACTCTGCACCCACCCCTCCTGCATCTGGCCACTGCTGGGAGGACTCTGCACCCACCCCTCCTGTGTCTGGCCACTGCTGGGAGGACTCTGCACCCACCCCTCCTGCGTCTGGGCACTGCTGGGAGGACTCTGCACCCACCCCTCCTGTGTCTGGGCACTGCTGGGAGGACTCTGCACCCACCCCTCCTGCGTCTGGGCACTGCTGGGAGGACTCTGCACCCACCCCTCCTGCGTCTGGGCACTGCTGGGAGGACTCTGCACCCACCCCTCCTGCGTCTGGGCACTGCTGGGAGGACTCTGCACCCACCCCTCCTGCATCTGGCCACTGCTGGGAGGACTCTGCACCCACCCCTCCTGTGTGTGGGCACTGCTGGGAGGACTCTGCACCCACCCCTCCTGCGTGTGGCCATGTACGCTCCATACATACAGTGTTGGGGTACGCTCCATACATACGCGGGTGTGGGTACGGTCCATTCATACATGGGTGGGGGTACAGTCCGTACATACACTGTTGGGGTGGGGGTACGCTCCATACATACGCGGGTGTGGGTACGGTCCATTCATACAAGGGTGGGGGTACGGTCCATTCGTACACGGGTGGGGGTACGGTCCGTACATACACTGTTGGGGTGGGGTACGCTCCATACATACGCGGGTGAGGGTATGGTCCATTCATACACGGGTGTGGGTACGGTCCATTCATACACAGGTGGGGGTACGGTCTGTACATACACTGTTGGGGTGGGGTACACTCCATACATACGCGGGTGAGGGTACGGGCCGTACATACACTGTTGGGGTGGGGGTATGCTCCATACATACGCGGGTGTGGGTACGGTCCATTCATACACGGGTGGGGGTACGGTCCGTACATACACTGTTGGGGTGGGGGTATGCTCCATATATACGCGGGTGGGGGTATGGCCCATATGTACCCATGCCCACGCTGTGGAGTGCTTGTGCAGGCCGTACCCAGGCCTTTGGCACATGGGTACAGGCTATACCGCCATTGTTGGGGTGACGTGGGTGTGGGCGTGGTACGACTCGTACCCACGCTCTTAAGGCGTGGGTACGGTACGTACCTGTATTGTTGTGTTGCCGGTTCGCGTCGTCGCCCACTTCCGTTGTGGCGGACGCTGGTGTTGCTGGACACGCCCCCACCCCCTCGAAGTGACCAGGGCCTGGAGGTCAGGTGTGTCCAGGGCATGTGTGCTGTGTGACTTGGGTGGGGGTTTTGTGTCCTGCCCCTGCCCATGCCCCCCCCCCTCTTTGACCCTGGTTGTTGTTCTGACCTTCTACGGCGTCTTCGTCGGTACCTGTAGAGGAGGTCGACTCCTATGAGGGCCGGGATGACACGTAGGTTCGGGTCCATGTCTGTCCGTCGCGTACAGGTGCTCCTTGTGCGCGTCGTCCTGATTTCCCGGCAGTTTTTGGCTGCCGGAAAATATTCTCCGCGCGGGATGATGTCGGTGCGAATCGTACTTCCTGGTTCGTGGAACGCAGGCTGCATGCGTCCCGACGTCATGTCGGCGCTTTTCCATCATTTGTTTGTTGTAACGCTTTTCCGGATGGCATTTGTGTGTATATTTTCCTCGGTTAGTGTTTTGTACGATTCGTACGGAAATAGTGTTTCTGTGCGAATTGTACTTTCATGTTTGTTAAGTTTTGCAACCGGGTACGAGTCGGACGGAGAATACGCTCCGACCGACGGTTCGTACCCGGTTTCTCCAGGATTGTAATCGGCACCTTATGTTTTCTACTTGTCAGTGTATTATATTTCACGTCATTGTGTACTGTAGTTAATTCAACCACTGTCATTCAACTCTTGTCGAGCAGAGGTATCCCAACAGAAAAAATAGGCTCAACAACAGGTCAACTAAGACTGTTAATGTCATTAATAAGAAATAACCTAATAATGTTAAAGTCTTTGAAATATTTCCTATATTCCAATTTCCAATGAGACTTAAAAACTAAAATTATCATCAAGCTCCCAAAAATTTGTATTCAACAAAAGTTTTCTTCAAACCAATTATATATGTTTTCTTTTCTACAAATGTCTTTGAAAACAATTATCAAACTCATTTCAAAATAATCCTCTTTTTTTCAAAAGTTAATTTCTCTTCATGCTCTCAAAAATATTTCATTATTTGTTTTTGATCAAACATTCTTTCTTTTAACTCAATAATAAAACAATTTAAATTTCTTGGTGTGTTAGACCTGTCATCCTTAGGGTGATCTCCCTGCAAACATGTTCCCTTCCCCCCTCTTATGTTTACAGTAAGGGTGGTAGAAGTGGTACGCAAATACACCTTTTTTGTACAAGTATCTGTGGATATAATGTCTTATGAATGCTTCAAATAATTCTGGTTTGGTGCTGTTATGATACCCAACACCCTACTACCTGGAGTGTTCACACACACACTAGACCTGAGGATCCCTTGTCTACAACTGCATCAAATAGAGATATCCAAGCACTCAAGTAGAAGTCCAAAAAGTATAATCTGTGGTCTAATGCAGAAAAAAATGGTTCTGTAATTTTTTATACATTTCTTATTGAATAACAGCAAGTAACAATCAATGCATGTTTCGTCTCACAATCAATCAATCAATCAATCAAGGACACTTATAAAGCGCGCTACCTACCCGTAGGGTCTCAAGGCGCTGGGGGGGGGGGGTGCCGCTACTGCTCGAACAGCCAGGTCTTCAGCTTCTTCCTGAAGGAGAGGTGGTCTTGGGTCAGGCGCAGGTTGGTCGGGAGGGAGTTCCAGGTCTTGGCGGCCAGGTAGGAGAAGGACCTTCCTCCTGTAGTCGCTCTTCGGATGCGGGGGACGGCGGCGAGGGCGTGACTTCTTCAAGGCTGTAAATTATGTATAAATATAAAATCTGTCATATAATGTAGAACTACAAAGACAAACTATCATTAAGTAAATGTGCCCAAGCAAAATGCTACAAGACCTGTTTTAGAAAGAAGAACCTGTGAAGATGCTGAATGAAGATCTGATTCAATCCGTATCACACACTGTGACATCATAAAGTGCTCAACAAAGAAAAGTACAGATGACCATGCAGAAAACAGAACACAACTTGTGGAAAAGAGTAAAGATAAGTAGTGATAATGATAGTACATGAGATGCAGAAAAAGCGTAAGTATTTAGATGTAAGGTAATCCCAAATCAAACTCCTTGTTAATGCCGTGAACAGCAATTATCAGCAACTGACAAGTTAAATTTGGGTGGTGAGTAGTAGCACAAGAAGGAGAATATATACTAACCTAGCATTGATAGGGTAAACTGTTCTTCATGAAAGGGTCCCGAAATGGTAGTCTCATGAGAGGCAATATATAGAGGAACGCCCATCAAAAGGTATGGTGCTGGTGATGCAAAATATTGTCACAATGGTAGTGCCACTTAGAAAATAGTAACAGTGTGTAAGTGTCGGCCTAACGATACTGAAGTATGTCCTCAGTCTAGAAGTGGGTAACATAACTTACATGTAATGCTGAGGAAGTGGACCCATCTAATTTAAGGGTGCTAATCAGCTTGTGCGTCTACTAGTTAAAGGTTGTCCTGTTTGACCTCTGTGTCCATATCAATTCTTGGTAGATCTGAAGTTATAATTTCTGGTTGAAATATAAGAAACTGCTGTCATTCCAAAGGTAAACAAGTGGAGATATTAGTGAGTAAATAGAGGGAGTGTGTCTACCCTGACAATCATGGAAAGTTGAGAAGTCTGTTAATATCTCGACATAGAGGGACCAACCTGCAGTCACTGGTGAGGTATTTGATAAACTTCGAATGTCACCAGGAACAACTTGACATATGTGACCTAGGTAGTAAAGAAAAGAAAAGGAGATTGTCCTGTAGGCATCTTTTGTCAGAACTGTATAGGCCCATTAGTTGGTAGTACTAAAATTGACAAAGTCCTACCTGTTGACCATAGACTAAACTCTGTAGTCCGAAATTAGCGGTCTCTGGAGGAGAATCTGCAGGGCCTCTGTAAACATCTACAGAGAAATGAGTGTAAAAAGACTTATATCTGAGGTTATGACTGTTAATGTCTCAGCATAATGGGACCAACATGCTGTTCATGGTAAACTATTTGGTGAACTTCTGATATTGCCAGTGACAACTGTCACCTAAATTGTAAAGGAAAAGAGAGAAGACTGGCCTTCAAGTCTCCCATATCAAGACTGTAGAAGCCCACTGTTAGACTTGGCATCTTTTGGCATGTTGCCCCTGTCTTTTTGCTTTCTGACGTGCTTGTTGCAACTCTGTTTTTGTTGGTTTATTGTCTCTGCGCACTTTCTCACTGCTGGTCAGTGTTCAAGTGCAAGTGCTCCTATCGTAAATTGTTCTTATGGATTGGTGTTTTCATGATTGGCATATTTGATTTACTAGTCAGTCCCTAGTAAAGTGCATACCAAAATTCAATCGCTCCAATAGGCAGATGACATGATAATGCTCGACCAAACACAGATTGGTCTACAGCGGCTGCTAACGGCACTGTCTCTATACTGCAGAGAGAACAGTTTGAAAATAAATACGGCAAAAACAAAGACAATGATAATCTTGCGACAAATAAAAAGGGAAGGCGCATGCAACATCGAAGGTAAACCCAGCGAGATAGTGACTACCTATAAGTATTTAGGAGTGTGAATCGACCATAAAGGACGGCCCTCCGCTCAAATCACTGCAATGAAAGGAATAGCTCAATCCTTGGAAGACATTTTTTGCAGACCAAGGAAAGCCATATGTTCACCTGATCTTACTCCTCTAATTCGAATAATGGGGGCAAAATGTTTACCATCTGTGGCCCATAGTGCGATAGCCTTCAAAGACAAGATGACAACATGGCTGGACAGAGCACAATCAGCCTGCTTTCGTAAAGTCTTCTTACTACCGACCGTGTCCGCTCATGCGCAGATCCGTAGGGAATTCAACCTTTCATCCCAAAAGTGGATCCTGAAAGCTAGATTTATAGCGTATTGTCTAAAAGTTAAAAAAGCACAAGTAAATACACTAAAGAAACATATTTGGACAATGATAAACACCTGAGGGTCCACATGGTGAGAATTTCTAGCCCATTGTGTCAAGGTACTGGAACGAAAGGAAAAATGGTCGTCCCCCTACCCATAACAGTGGCCGCAAGACTTTTAACAAAACAGGCGAAGTTACTGTCTGCCGACAGCAATATGCAAACATTATAAAAACGAATTCATGGAAGCTGGGCTTCAAACCTTTATACTAGTGGGACCATGCCATATTATCTGTCCTCCCCATTAAAAACAATAATGAAGCGACAATTAATGAAATTGCGGTTTGGATTGATCCCACTGTTGGCATACAAATATGGGCGTGGGTACAAAGCGTCCGTAGCTACTAAGTGCTGAGCATGCGGAGCAGTAGAGAAATCACTAACTCACATATTAAGCATCTGTGAGACACTCTGCCAAATCTGGCGTGTCAAGCTGTCCTAGCCGAGTGTATGAAAGGCGAATCGGCACAGCTGGGGGCACGCTTCTTGAAATACCTGATGGCAGTAAAGGCATTTTTTTACTCCGACCATGGCACAGAACTATAACTTATAACGCTGAGTCTAGTTTTTAAAGCATCATGTTTAGCTGAGTTTTTAATCTTTTCACACAATCGATGAAAATAACTCGTTTTTTTTACTCTTTTTAATATTGGAATATATGCATTTTACATTGTACACTTATATGTGGCCTCATTGCAATGATTTTAATTAATTGTGCAACAATTTTTTTTCTATCTAGTAAAGTGCACTGGATGTGCCAAGGACTGTAAATCAAATGCTACTTGTGGGCCTGCAGCACTGATTGTGCCACCCACATGAGTAGCCCTGAAAAGGTAGCTCAGGTCTGCCACTGCAGTGTCTGTGGGCAGTTTAGTACTGCCATGTCGACTTGGCAAATGCACCCACTGGACAGGCCCTATCCTTCCATTTTATTACATAATAGTCACCCCTAAGGTAGGCCCAAGTTACCCCTGTGGGTAGGGTGCAGTATATGTGAAAGGTAGGACATGCCCTGGTGTGTGTGACATGTCCTGATAGTGAACTACTGCAAATTTCGTTTTCCACTATTGCAAGGCTACCTGTTCCCATAGGACAGAATGGGGAGTTTTATTATACAATTTTATAAACATAACTATCCCTGGGAACAAGGTAGGAAAATAAAGTTTCGTATGCCTGAACTCAGAATCTAAAGATGCAGCTTTTAGTAAAGGTGATTTTTACATTCTGTGTTTAAAAATAACACTTTTAGAAAGTTGGTATTTTCTTGCTTAGCCATCCAGTGTGCCTCTGCTGGGGTTGTAGATTGACTGCCTGGTTTTGGGATGACAGGGGCTGGGGAGGACCAGTGGCTCCACAGAGTCTAGACGGGTCAGGGCTGGGCTGAATAGACCTGGGCTGCATGTAGAGTAGGGGGAGGAGATTTCCTTTCACCTGAATGGGTCTGGTCTTCCTCTGACAATGCTGTCTCCACCTCCTGCCAGGAAGCTGCACCAAAGAGGACAGAACTGGTTCTGGCTGGGCAAAGACACTCTCTGCCTCCCAGAGAAACAAAGAATTTTATGGTATAAGTATTGGGGCCCAGACTCGAGAACTTTAGAACTCTTTTTGACTAAGAAGACTGCCATGAAGAAGAGCTGGAGAAGCTTTGAGGAGGAACTACCACTTTGCTTTGTTGGCCAGCAGTGGCTGCTTCTGTCTTGGGCAGTAAAAGGACTGGACTAAACTTTCTGCAACTTCTTTATTGAGTATCTCCAAGGGCCTTAAATAGAGCTTGCCTCCTGTTCTGAAGTCACAGGGACTGCAAAGACTTCCCCAACCTCTGGGTACCGCTTCTGGTACCACTGTTTCAGCTGCCACAGCAAAGGGGAATGCAACCAACTCCGTCATTGGTTCTGTGTCCCGACGGCACCACAGACCGCACTGTCTGCATCTTGCACTGCAACCCTGGTCTCACTGATGGAGACGACAGCTGCCACCAAGCCACTGCTTGTACCAAGACCTGTGAGCACCGCAGTCTGCACCGCCTCACTTCACTTTGCCATCCTGGACTCACTGACACCATCACTGCTGCTGGCTTTGACACCTGTGACCGCATCGTGGCTGGGGGCACCGCTTGTAAACTTCTCGATGCACCGCCTCATCCCACACAGCCACCTGGGCCGACCAACATCAGCTCCCGCTAACCGGCTCTGTCTCCTGCACTGCAACCCGCCAGCTCCGCATCGAGCACCATCTCGCCCTGCACCGTAAGCCTTGGTCTCACCGACGCCATCTGGATGATTGTCACCGAGCCACTGCCAGCACCACATTGAGAGGACACCGCACCCTGCATCGCTTCCATTTTGCAATGCAACCTCAATGGTTGCCATGACCAGCTCGCATCAGCCGCAATTAGAAAGGGACTGTTACCAAGTCTGTTCACGCATTTGCAGGCCCATACCAACGCGGTCGGCTGGAACTGTTAGACTCTGTTGTTTTCAGCATCATGGTAGCCCCGGACGGAGCTATCGACTCGTACGAGCTGTTTTTCAAGTATTCTTGCAAAATATACTTTTTAAATTACTGTATGGTGAATTTCTATCATTTTGGTCTTGTTTTAAGTATAAAAAATATTGGATATTTTTCTAAAAGTAGTGTGGTGTCCTTTTGTAGTGTTTTCACTGTATTACTGTTGGTTATGTGCAAATGCTTTACGCACTGCCCCAAAGATAATCCTGACTGCTCATGCCAATGCCAAGCTACCAAGGGAGTGAGCAGGGGTTATTTTAGGAGTGTAACTCCCTTACCCAGACTAGGAAGAGGGGTCCCTAATTGGACAGAGGCAAACCATTGCCAACTAGAGACCCCCACTTCTAACACCCACTATCTAGCATAGTAAAATCATGAAGTCTTACCTATGGACCATAAGACAAGCTCTGTACTCCAGCATTAACTGTCTCAGAAGATTAGTGGGTAACACCTCAGTGTAGAGCCATCTAGATAATGATTAAAACATGAGTATAAATGCACTGACATCCAATGTTAAGTGCACTGATATAGTAGTAATAGCATGTCCATTATCTTACCTCTCTGATCTTATAGGAGTGTACCGGTCAGAATGCACATTGGTGAACAGGCAGAGACCTTGCTAAGCTGCTGTTTGAAAGAGGATAAGGAAGTTGAAATATAGTATTCGAAATGGTCACATAAATTGGCAGTGTCTGTCATGAAATGTTATTCAAATTAAGTGAACGCTACACGATGGTTGTAAAGCGTAGCGTGTATTGAAACCAGGAAAAACAGCAGACATGTGTTTCGTCACGTAGTAACTTCTTCAAGGCTAGATTGACAGTTGAGTAGTTTTGGGGTGTCACTATCACTTTCAGGACACCAAGACCATTTTTTGACATTGTTATTATTAATATTACTCCATACCCCATGACAACTCAACTGTCAATCTAGCCTTGAAGAAGTCACTACATGACGAAATACATGTCGGCATTTTTTCCTGGTTTCAATACACGCTACGCTTTACAACCATCTGGCTCTAGTCTTCAAATGTAGAATGAATAAGCATGTGAAATAATATGAAAACGTGAAACTGTTTTTTTCTGACTGTTATTGAGAGTGCTTTGGTATTTTGGTTTCTTATGTCTACACTGAAGTACCTGTACTAATGTGTTTCATTCATCCATGGTAGTAGGGTGCATTTATACCAAGAAAGCACCAATTTGATATTTCTGATATTGTCTTACAATTGCGGCACATAACAGAAGAGTTGCGGTCCAGAAAACCACTACTACCTTTTCTAATTTTTCATTAGTATACACTAATATGTATTTAGTGTTGGAGAAATTGTAACTAAAAATCACCTTCAATGGCTGGATTTTAAGTTGCAATTTTGAAAATAACACTTTTAGAAAGTTGGCATTTTACTGCCCTATTTGGTGACTGTAGCCTGCTCCTGGGTAACATGACTGGGTGTAGCTGACAGATGGACTTTGTTTATTCCTCCCACACAGCCACACAATAAGGGATTAGTTGTACCTGGATGGGTCATAAACTAGGAGAATTGGGTAGGAGCTGGCACAATCCTACTTGCAAAAGATTAGGCTGTACTCTGCCTTCAGAAAAAGGACTTGTCACCCCTCTATTCTTCCTGAACCCAGTATGATGAAAGGGCCAGGGAAGCAGGAAACTTCCCTAATTCAAGGGAAGTACCAAGTATAAAAATGGGACCCTCAGACCCACTCTTCAGTTCACTTTCTGGACCTACGAAAGGACTCTCAGAGGATTATCTGCTGTTGTAGCCTGCTCTGTATCTCAGAAGATTGTCTTGCTGCAACTGGAAGGACTGCCTGCGGCCCGCCTTGATCCCTCAGTGGCTTGCCCTGCTGCTTGAGTCTTTTAGAATCTAGGACAACCAGAATTGACTGACCTCCTGATCAGAGCCTCAGGGACAGAAATGGCTCTCAACATATTGGCCCAGCTCTTGGACTCTATCTGGGTGAGTCCCAACCGCCCAAGTTGTGCCCTCCAGTACTGGACCCTTGATAGTGGCGGCACTAAATGGGCCCAGATAGCCAAACTCCAGAACTTAGGACTTAGAATATGTTTGGCTAAAACTGCTCTGAGAAACGAGAGGTGACTGGGACCAACTTGCTCATCTATCCGCCCAAGGTGCATCGCCAGTCATCCTGACTTCACGGTTGCAACCACTATGCTCTTCTCCGCAGCAGAAAATCCTCTTCAGCTGTCGTTTGCCATAGAGGTATCTGGCCTCCTAGAACTTTTGTTGGCAACAGACTCCTGCCTCATCCTGCTGGAGATTTTCAACTTCCCAAAAACAAAAACTCAGTCCAAACGTAGAAATCTTTGCCGTAACTTTGTCCAGTGGCTACTCAATGAAGACTCTTCCTCCTAGGATACTGCCTGCAGCCCTACCCTGCTGAACTTTATCTTCACAGAACATTTTCTTCAAAATTTCTTTGGAGTCTGAAGGTAAGCACTGACTGGGCCCAATGGACTTCTTGCATTCAACCCGCACTCCATCTTGGTCTGCCATATTTTTCGACTTTGAACTAATATTGCATGACAGGATAGCCATGGTTGGCTCTTTAATCTTTAAGGTGCTGGTTTTTACATAAACATTTAAAAATTCACAACTCTGGTTCTACTAATTGGATTTTGTCGTTTTGGTGTAAAATTATTTATTACCATTTTCTCTGCTGTTCTAAATTGTTGTGGGATATTTCTTGTGTTTTGATTTGTTTTTAGTATTGTTTGTGTGCTGCAAATAAACCTTTTTGTCAGGCCCAAACCTTTCCTTTTAATGCATCAAACGTAGCCCCTTGACAGCCCAAAGGGCAGGGTGCAGTGTATTTAAAATGTCAGACATGTACTTTTAAGGTTTACATGTCATGGTAGTGAAAAACTCTTAAATTTGTTTTTCGCTACTGCAAAGCCTGCCTCCTCCATAGGATACCATTGGAAATACCTTATTACATTTTATAAGTGTAATTTCTAAATGGGGTAAGGTAAACCCTTCATGTTTGATGTTGTTGGAATCGCGATTTAAAATCCCAACTTATGGTGAAGTTGGATTTTAATTGCAAATCTAAAAATGGCACTTTTAGAAATTTGACATTTTCTTGCCTTAGCCAGTTGGTGCCTGCAGCCTGCATCTGGTTCAGATGACTTGGTGTAGCTGCCCTGTTCTGTTCACGTGCTGCCTGCTGCCCTCTTGCTTGAAGGGGAAGAACTGGACTTGCAACCCAGGACCCCACAGTGATTCCAAGATATAGCCTTCTTGCCTCCTGCTCTGAGCCTCAGGGACATAAAAGGCTCCCAACCTCCTGCTCCAGCCCCTTGACCCAGTTGCAGCTAGTTCATAGTCCCCTAGAGGTGCATCTTAGGCTCTGGGCCCTTGGTATGGCTTAAGGGTGCTGAAACCAAGCTTTTGGGCTCTTATTGATTGCAAACGGGTCAATTCGCACCAAGACCTCGCCATTTGTGCCACAAATCAGTGAACGTGTGACATCCCTGGTTGGCACTTTATGCTTTTTGGCACTATTTTTCACTTTAATGTTCAATAATTCATAACTCCAGTTCTACTGATTGAATTTTTGTCGTTTTTCTCTTGTTTTATTTATTAAAGTTTTTTCTTCTAACATGGTGTGGAGT
This sequence comes from Triturus cristatus, assembly GCF_964204655.1. Lineage (NCBI taxonomy): Eukaryota > Metazoa > Chordata > Amphibia > Caudata > Salamandridae > Triturus > Triturus cristatus. The sequence continues at coordinate 748,183,062 of NC_140589.1, forward strand.
CATTTTGCATGGTGTTTTCACTGTTTTACTGTTTGAAGTGTTGCACAAATACTTTCCACATTGCCTCTCACAATATCCTTAAACTATTGTTTGTCCTCTACCTAGTGGGTTAACCAAAGCTCTCCTTGAAGAGTCCAACTTAACAGGCCCAAACAAGTCACTCTATTCAGGCTTTGGCGATAGTGAAGGTGGAAATTAACAGAGCCACTGTGATGACACAAGAGGCCCTTTGTAAATACCTTACAGAAGTCATTTAGAGGATGGAGTGAAGTGTCTGTGACAGTGGACCCATCCAATGGAGAAAAGAACTGTGCACATGCAATTGTACTATATGTAACAATAATTGTGCAGGATGTGTACTGATAGCCTCCCTATACACACACCATTGTTATATAATTTACTAATCTTCATTTGTGCACTGCATATTGCAGAGCCCAATTTCACCTTACCTTTTCCTTTTACCAGCCACATCTGCACGCTTCTGTTTGCAGACAATGACGATATCATTTGAAAGTTTCTAACAGTGTGGCTTCCAACCTCTTTCTTTAACCCAACCCTAAGCAGGGTCTGGTGATTTAATGGACTAATGCGTCCACTGTAGGGGCATATGTTTAACCTCATGGTCACAGGTTCAAATCCTGAAGGGTCCACTTAGCTGTCCATCCTTCTGAGGTTGATAAAATGAGTACCATTGAGTTGGGTAACAATAAACATCTGTTATTCAGTACCAAGGTACCCTTCCAGGTGAATATGCACTTTACAAGTACACGTTATCATTTCAAGTTAATTTCTAATGACATTTTGAGTGAAACATGCAATACTAACACATAAAGAACACATTTCACCAGCTAATTTTAATGTGGAATGCATCCCCAGATAATGTCCTACAAATCAGGAATTACCTGTGGAAATCAGTACAGTAACACCAATTTCGCCAGTCATTGCATTTGAAATGAAAAGTCTTGTCATTCTGCTGAAATTGTGCCACACAATTACCGATCTCTGCGGCAAATGAAGCTCACGGTGCGAAATTATTGCATTGTGAGTTTTGCCCACATGAAATGACGGCCTGTGTGCCTTGATGCCTTATGCATGCACACAGCTAAGAGCCTTCATTGCAGTTAAAACATAAAACACTTTAAAGTTTAAAGTCGAGAGCTGGCTTTTCGGTTAGGTAAATTTAAAATTATATAATACACCACTATTTTTCTCAAAAGTCTTTATTTGTATTGCACATTCTTTTACATTTCAAGCAGCAAACACCTGCCTAACATTATTCAAAGTTCTCCTCAACGATATGAAAAGATTGCAAAATACATTTCACATTACGAGTCAGCAAAATTGTACATTTGCACAATTATTTGTTTTATTGATTTAACTATGCAAAAGAGTAGTTAGATATGATAGTGATGGTGTAGGGCACTGATTCTTGAAAATCACTCTGGCAAAATTGCACACTCATTACCACAAGGTTTCAAGATTTTTCACCTTGCTTTCTCTTAAGTTGCTAGTGTTTTGACATTGCTAAGTCAGTTCACAGCTGGCAAATAGGCGTGATAAAAATGTTTAGCTCCTATAATGTCACCCGCAGAGTCATAAAAGTAACATCAGATGTGCATCGCTCTGAGCAGGGCCATTTAGAATATTGCCTGCATTAACTACAGATGTTTGTAAATTTAAACAGCCGCAAGTAGATTTCAGATAGGAGAGACCACCTCAGTAAACGGCACTTGACAGAAAGCATTCATGACAGTTCTTTGAAGTGATTGCTCATTGTAAAGCTAAATGCTCAAGCAAAAAGTGCTGAGACATGCACAAAATGCTTAAAAGTTGACCTTACCTGCCATGTTTTCCTTTTTGGGGGGGGGAAGCCTCACACAAATTAAAGAATGTACTTGATTAATAATAACGTTTTTGAAATGTTTTGCTAGAAACACTTTATTATTAAATACAATGACTGTATGTTATTTCACACAATAAATACAATGCATGAATAGAAAATATTAATGTTGATCTATTTCTTTTACTATATACAATGAAGAAATGTGCTGCTGAATAATATTTGTTGCAGTTGATGTTTCTATTTCACACAAGTCTATTGTTTAGCCCAACATACAATTTATTTGATTAGAAGGTTAGAAAGGGCTCATACCCATGGAAAAGAGGTCTAAGAATTGAAAGGCCTCATAGGAAGACAATATTTAATAATGTTTTATACCTCAAGATACTTCTTTGAAAGCTTATTGTGAAGGAACATGGGAAGGGATGAGATGAGACCGTTCTCAAGAAGAATCGAAAGCTTATTGGATGAGAGGAAGGAGAAGATACAGAACGAACTGCAACATTTTCATTCAACTCTTTATATTAAAGCGTGTTCCTAGGTTTGGTTAATCATTTTTCCTGACATTTCTTTGAAGCTGGATGCTAACGACTTTATGCTGAAAGCTGAAGGCTGAATGCTGTTTGCTATGCCTGCCTGACTTTATTGCTGGTTGCAGTCGCTAATGTAATTGCATGATTCTTTTTTTGCTTTTACAAACCTCTCTTTATGAGGCGTTCAGCTGATACTGATTGATCAAATTTTTTGCTTTATGCTCTCTCATTTTTGACTTTCGAACATGAACTCTTTATGGGTTCCGGCTAACCCCATTCTTTATAATAAGGATTAATTCCTTTATGGAAAGTGCTGTATTGCTTATTTGATGACTTGCTTTAACCAATATTTTACTATCAATTTGTTATTCTGAATGTTGCATTTTGAACGAATTGAATAAAGTAAAGGGAACTTACTAAACTTCTTAAGGAAAATAAAACCTATAAACTGATTCAAAGCTCTCATTATTAACTGAACTTGAAGATAGTATTGTGATTATCGATTTTTATGATGTTTAGCTCCTGATTTTCTCAAATATGACAGCAAAGGTTTGTCGCAGAGAAGTGAAAGGAAACTCACAGAGAGAGATAAAGAGAGTGGGATCAGCCATGTTTTGGTGTGAGATAGAGATGATGAAGTGTTTTATTTAAATTGATTCCCGCTCCAGCATTGCCATGCTGTGGACTGGCTGGAGCACCTACTAGACCGGGAAGCAGGTAAAAGCGCTTTGTCTTAACCACCGTTGTGCGTAGAGATATCTTCAACAATGACTAGAAGAATTGGAAATATGGGGCAGGACGTTTTTTTAAAATGATTCCTCCATCGCTGAGAATGGTACAGAAGGATACACAGAATAAAGAAGGTCCTCTACAGGGTAATCTGTAAAATTGCTCCTACTGTCTGAGGCCTTGTTAAACATTATGACAGTGCTGTTGGATACCAGAGAACAATCAATGAAACCCTTTTAGCAGAACATGCTTATCATCTGTGGAATAATGTATGTTGTAGAGCAAGCTTGACAATGCTTGTCGGAGTGGGATTTTCCATATCTCCATCTTTGGGTGTAATCATTAAATTACCTTGCCACTGGTTGCATGGACCTTAGCACATCGACAAAGCGAAATAAAAGGAGCAATCATCTACATTGAGCACATAGCAATATAAACGTTAAAGACTTTTAGTCCGGCCAATAAAGAGAATTAGTGTGAGTGCAAGGGTTTTATTTTTTTAAATCTTATGTTTTAAATATTTATTCAATAGGTATTATTATTTTACATATCACCATTAAAAATGAATATATATGGGGTAGGGTGGCTGTAGAGTATGGCTTGACCTAATTTCCTTCCCCAAATACCCTCATTGTGCGTAATCCAGCCTTTATGCCAGGACTAGGCTTGGGGTCCTTCCCCGTTTGGGAAAGAGGCATGTGTAGAGTACTGCAGGATCTCTTTCAAGGATAGCAGATTTAACCATTTGAGCAATATAAGTCGGATTTCAGTATTCCTGACAAACTTAGACATCAATATTTTCAGCTATGCCACTCAGCGCTTCATCCCCCATACCGAAGGAGCTACTCGCCCGCTTACCCCATACGAGAAGTTAGTGTGCCAATTTGAGGGCTCAAGGGGTCTGATTTCCAAGACCTATTGTGTCCTTCAACAGTCTTGTTTCTTCCCTAGCCACCCTTTTCAGATGAGATGGGAGTCGGATAGTGTAACGGACATCACGCATAAGAAATGGGAGCTTCTATGGCGGGAGGTCCCCAAAACACATAGCAGCATATTACATCAGGAGTCAGCCTACAAGCTTTGGTTGACATGTCCCAACTCACACTCATTTAGAAAGAAGTTCTGGGACACATTAAAAACACTCTGGCATTCCTGATTGTAGCAGACTACTGCGCGATTATTCTGGGCCTCTGCCCGACCACACTTGACGCACTGACCCAAGCAGACAGGTACTTAGTCTGCCATATGACAGGTGCAGCCAAACATCTGATTTAGCCTGGAAGAATCCTGTTCCCCCTCCCAGTGCCTCCTGGTTCACTAGACATTGGCATTCCCTGGTGATGGAACATCTATCGCATAAACTTTCTCTAACTGACAAGAAATTCATGTGGCTGTGGCAACCCCTGCTTGATTGCATGTCACGGGTGGAACACCTTTGCTTTCAGCCACCCAAATTGAATGCCCCCCACTAATTTGATTGATTTTCCAGTGCAGTGGCTTTAGCCCTTGCTGCTTTTTGGCCTATCTATTGCCAGGGACACTCATGACTGCCCTCAGCGCTCCCAAACCCCTTCTCTCCCTTTCTCTGACTCCCATCTCTCTTGTTCTGCTTGGCCTGTGAGTCTGCACATTTGACGGTACTACTCTTTTCTTTTGCTCAGTGAGGACGGATCATTTGCCTTTTCTCCTGTTGGCCATTGTTGGGTCAGTTTGCCCCTTACCCATATTTTGGGATGTTACTGGCCTGGGAGTCATCATGGCTCAGTATTGCCGTTGTTGTTCTTTTATGAGCTTGCTCAGTAGACGAGCGATCTGAACACATATGCTGATTAGTTACTACTCTTTGGCTAAAATGTTTGTAGATGGGGAACCCGATCCTGTCCTGCTCTTAATGTTCTGTTCTATCACAAGGCCTTAAGGGGGACTTGGTTGATGCACAATGTTAATTTTGTCATAATGAAGCTTCTGGATTGTGCTCATTCCTTATTTTTGATTTTCTATGCTTCTCTCTGTGCTTGCCTCATGAACTGTGATATGACCAATGTGTATGATTCTCCTTCTATATTGTGTTTTTGAAGGGCTTTGCATATTGTAATGCCTGGCCAGTATCTGTGTATGTTGCTGTTGAAAATTAATAAACAGATTAAAAAAAAGTTAATATAATCCAATAATCGATATTTTAATCTAAGGAAGAATACAATATTGGTAAGAATTACAATTAGTATTGTAATAATACAACAAGCGTGTTCCAAAAAGGAATTTTCCTAATCTAATTTTATCAAAGTAGACTAGAATTAGGTATCAGTTCAGGAACCCAATAAAGAATTCAGATGAGAAAATAAGTGCATAGGCATGAAGCCTTTCCATATTAAATGAAAAGAAGCAAATTAATTTGGAAATGATTCACAGCTATGAATCATCAAACATTTAGGGACCAAATACGATGTCAGGCGGACATCCATTCGCCTGACACCGTCTGGGAAACGGGAACAATCGACCTCCGTCCGGCAGTCCTGAATGCCTCATTAAGATGCGGCCTCACATGGTGTGGTAGCATTCCAAAATTTCCATATGGGATCATGTGTTTCGGCCGTAAACCAGCCGTAGTACATGCTCCTTTAGATAAATGTGAGGTGGTGGTAATCCCTGCACCATGTAGCAGGCACCTCAAGGTGCCTGCCACGGGGTGCAGGGATTAACAGGGGGCACCAACCAGATGCCGCAGAGGAAAGGGGGCACTGATATGGGCCCCCAAACACACTTTCTGACAGGGTTTCCATGTCAGAAAGGCCTGTATGGAAACCCTGCTGGAAACAGTGCATCGTAATCTGGATGTCATAAACTGCCATCCATTTGGAGTATGGGCCGGTTCTGACGGATCACTGGCAGAATATGGAGAGTCAAAATATCGACCTACTGAAATATCGACACAACAATATCGATGTTCAGAATATCGAAGTTCTATCTACATAGGGGCCGATTCCGATCCGGGTCGTAAGGGCACCAAATGCGATCCGGCTGGAAAAACTACGTGCTGTATGCGTGTTTTCCGCCCGACTCGTACAGCTGTACGGTCAAGCAAGTACGATGCAAGCTACATGAAATTCACCGACTGACTCGTTTCCGGGTCCGAACCGCTCCGCATGTCTCGGTCGTAAGCTAACCGTGGTGTGCAATGGATGCGATTCACGACCGAGCCAGTACGATGCATGCGTCGGACAGCCTGTGCGAGCCGGAGTGTCCGGCTCGCATATCGTCCGGGTGGTTGCCTTTGGGGGTCCACGTCTGACCCCTGTCACCGCAGCCCTACGACTCAGACACAGGGGGAGACCCATGGGTCTCCCCAACACAGGCATGTACAGTACGGATGGCACCGATGCGTACCCACTGTAGGGGGCGAACTTGTCCGCGACCCACCCATTCAGTCAATGGGAGCCCATGTACACGTCGTATGACCGGCGCCCATTGACTTCTATGGGAGTCCGACCGAACCGAGTCCGACAGCATACGGCCGCATCGTACTCGCTCGGTCGGACTGCAGGACTCCGGCTCAGTCGGAAAACACTCCGGAACCGGCTTGGTCGGAGTGCTTTCCGGCCCGGATCGGAATCGGCCCCATAATAGTAAGTACAAAAATATCGATAAAAAAATGTTGTTAAAAATATCGTTTTATTTTATGTATCAAAAATAATGTAAAATAAAGTACATAACACATATAACTAAAATAAAATTGGTTAAAAATGTTAAAAAATATAAGTAATAAATATAATGTAAAAATCAATTAAACATATATATCTATAAAATATAATATATAGACTTACTTATTAATATTTTTAAAATAATTATTTTAATAACTTATAAATTGTTTTAAAACATATCAAAATGCATATATATTTACACATACACCAATAATATAAATTAAAATTAAAAAATATATGTAACCAATTAAATTAATACAATATTTTTAAAGTACATTCTATACTACATTAACTAAAACAGTAGAGAAAATATTGGATAGCGGAGGGAATAAAATTACTACTCCTACTCCAGAGAGTGCAACAGTAGGGAAAGTGTTGGACAGCATAGGGGTAAAAATTACTATTCCCTCTCCGGAGAGTGCAACAGTAGGGAAAGTGTTGGATAGCGGAGAAGTAAAAATTACTATTCCCACTCCAGAGAGTGCAACAGTTAGGAAAGTGTTGGATAGCGCAGGGGTAGAAATAACTATTCCCACTCCAGTGAGTGCAACAGTTAGGGAAAGTTTCGGATAGTGAAGGGGTACAAATCACTATTCCCACTTCAGTGAGTGCAGCAGTAGGGAAAGAGTTGGATAGCTTAGGGGCAAAAAATACTATTTCCACTCCAGTAAGTGCAACAGTAGAGAAAGTGTTGGATAGCCGAGGGGTAAAACTTACAATTCCCACTCCAGAGAGTGCAACAATAGGGAAAGTGTTGGATAGCGGAGGGGTAAAAATTACTATTCCTTCTCCAGTGAGTGCAACAGTAGGGAAAGTGTTGGATAGCGGAGGGGTAAAAATTACTATTCCCACTCCAGAGAGTGCAACAGTTAGGAAAGTGTTGGATAGCGCAGGGGTAGAAATAACTATTCCCACTCCAGTGAGTGCAACAGTTAGGGAAAGTTTTGGATAGCGGAGGGGTAAAAATTACTGTTCCCACTCCAGTGAGTCCAACAGTAGGATAAGTGTTGGATAGCAGAGGGTTACAGTTTACATACTTATCAATGTAATAATTATTAAAAATAAATAACCGATTAATAATTATTTATTTATAAATTATTTATAAATACTAATAAATAAATATTAGTACTTACTTTTTTATAATTAAGTTACTTCACATCCTATTCCCCTATAAACCCACAACCCACTCATAAAAAACACAATTAATATATTTATCAATAAATTAAATAATACTAATTAATAACCACATTTTTAATTAATTAATAATAAATTAATGATAATTGATAATAAATATTATTAATAATGACTTTGTTAAAATTAAATTACTTCCCACCCTACTCCCATATAAACCCACAACCCACGCCTATAAAAAAAACAAAATTAATACAACTATCTAATATTTAATTAATATTAATTGCTAATCAATTAATAATTAATTATAAATTAATTATAAATACTAATAAATATTTATTTATAATTACTTTATTATATTTAGATTACTTCCCACCCTATTCCCCTAGAAACCCACAACCCACTCCTAAAAAACATTAGACAATTTATATAATTATCTATTAATTAATTCGCAATAATTAATAAACAATTAATAATGAATTAATAATACATTAATTATAAATGATAATACATAAACATTATTAATTATTTTATTATTATTAAATTACTTCCCACCCTATTCCCCTATAAACCCACAACCCACTCCTAAAAAAATTACACAATTTATATAATTGTCTATAAATTCATCAATATTAATTAATAACCAATTAATAATTAATGAATAATGCATTACTTATAAATACTGATAAATACACTTTAATAATTATTTATTATAATTAAATTACTTCCCACCCTATTCCCCAGAAACCCACAACCCGCTACAGAAATTACTCAAAAATTATTTTACATGAAAATATTTACTGCTAAAAATGTAACACATACATAAAAAAATACACTTATACCAAAAAATTACCTCACATACTTTTAACACACATACTAAAATACAGAACACTAATGTAAACATTTATATTATTAACAACGATATTTTTGCAAACGATATTACTGTCTTCGATATTAAACAAAACAATATTTCTTACCTTACTGTTGATATTCTGTATCACAATATTCTTGATTTCGATATTCTTGACCTACGATATTTAAAGCTCGATATTCTGGTAGGTCGAAATAAAAAACTCGATATTTTGTCTGTTCACCGGTTTGAAACCAACCTGAGGTCAGAGGCCTTATGATCGACATTGTGATAGGCTCCTGTATGGACTGAGAAAATCGGCTAATTAATCACCCAAAAAGAGAGAAACTCAGAAATAAGTCTCTAGCAAAACAAGTGAAAGAAGCCCCCCTCTACTCTGGGAACATGCACTATTATAAACACACAATATTCTAGATGGTAACAAGTGTCCTTTTTTAACCATCCACAATCGCCAATAAGATTTGAGAAAGCTCTTGGGAATAGGTAAACTCTCCATCTTCTCATGTCTGCACAAAAGACTATAGAAGCTAGTCTTTGAAAAGATACATCATCCACATTTTGTGATTCAAACAGTTCCTCCCATAAATCATCCTTCCTCTTGTCTTTTCTCCTCTCAGTGAGAGTTTCACTATCAGTGATCTGATACAAAAAAGCCTATTCACCAACTAACAGATGGCTTCTAGAAAATTACGAAAACTGCACAAGAGATAATTTCTTTGGGGCGAAACAACGGCTCAATGTAAAAAACAGGCCTTTCAACATTAACATGAGGTTTCCATTAATATTAGATCTGGGTGCAGCTCACCGAGTTTCACTCCACGGACTAAAAGGGCACTAGCGCAAGGAAGTTATAGGAATGTGCCGCATATTGATAAATACGGCACATTACTGCCCTTCCCTTTCATGCAGCACAGAGCAGCAAGATGGCTTGCTGTGCTGCGAGAAAGCTTGATAAAAGTATCAAACCTACAACCACACTTACGCAGCTAACAACTGCTCACGCAACACCACACAGTTCCATACATTAGAACATTCTGTGCTAATGACAGGGCTCGAGTCGGGGTACCACGCGGGTGGACGGCGTCCCCCCACTTATTTTACCGGGTGGACGCCGTCCCCCCTGCGCAAAAGCTGGCCGCATTGAGGGCTTCACGAGGAAAACATAATCCCAGCACACCACCAAATAAAGCATGAGAGGAAACGGCGCGCGCTCACAAGGGGCCCGGGTTTGGAATAGGAAGGAAGTGTGATGACAACGCCGAGGTTTGCTGGTGGCAGCTTGCCCCCTTCACCTTTCGTGATGACACTTCCTGCCGTGACGTCACTTCCGGAGACACCACCTAACTTGGAGCGTCCCCCCACTTCTTTTTTTAGGACTTGTGCCCTGGCTAATGAGTTCACACAAGCAGATTAGAGTCATTTGTGAGTTCAGTAGGACAATTGAGAAGGTTAGGAAAACCATGTCTGAGGCAAATTTGCTGTCTCTGAATCAACGAAACTAGTGAAGAGTCTGTGCTAAGGGATTGCTGCTGACTCAGAGCAAACAAGCATAGGCAAAGGCATACGGAACAGCACCAGGGGCGTGGGGCACATATACACACTCACTCACTAACACCCATACATTCACACACACACATTCACAGCACTAGCTCACAACAAATTCATATATTGATACATACATGCATACACACACCAATCAATCAAAAACATAAAACTTACTTTCTCTGCATCTCCCTGTGTGGAAAGCCTCTGAGATCCCAGGAGGGCTGGGACTGCTGCCTTCTCTCATTGGCTGATCTTGGGTACAGATGCTCTTCTTGCCAGAAAAAAGGTGGAGGGCATGGCCCATCAGCCCCTATGGATGGGCTGCAACTAAAAAAAATGCCACAGCTGCGATGTAGCCACAAGCCTTGCATAAATAACTGTGAGAATCTTTGTTTTATTATATGATGTGGTTGTTCAACGTAACTCTGTAATAATGACATCGGTTTGTATCAGGTCCAGTCAGGTTTGTTCGTAAAATCTGAGCTCAGTCCTGGGTAGCTGTTGTATGTAGCAGGCAGGCTTTATTACAGAAATATGTGTAGAGCATTAAGAATCACCAAACCAGCATATAAGAAAAAAATAAGACACAAGAAAAAGCTGACACCAATTTATATAAGTAGGCTAAATTTTTATTGTTAAATATTAAAAATCCACCAGAGGCATCAGGAGATATGGATTTCATGAAACAAGAAATCATTGCTGTAGTGCCATAAATAATTGCAATCGACCATGATAGCGATTTATTGTTAGCAACAGCAAGCTAGTTGAAAACAGCTACCTAGTCACGTTTGGACAGGCCCACTCCTATAGGAGTCAGTCACTGAGAGGAAATAGGCCCAGGAGGACAGTTATCTATCACTTTTAGCAGTCATCTATCCAGTTCCAAATCCTTAGGCAGGACCTCTATTGAAGTCAATGGAGTGGTCCTGAGGCAAGAGATACAAGATGCTGAATGATGCCGAAGAATGCTGAAGGTGGATCTTCCAGTGGCCACCCCTCAGTCCTCAAGCTGGAGGGGGGGGAGTCATCTTTGACCTTAGGGAAGGATCTTCCACAAGGTCAAGGGCAGGTCTAGTTGAAACCGGTCTCTGGTTACAGCAAACCCTGTGGTGCCTTTACAGGTAAAACATTTTTGGCAAGGGAACCTTAGCATACTTTCACGGGCTTCACGGATACAACAAACTCATGGACTACTCATGAGGGTCAAGACTTGGTCTCCCAGGTTGCACCTCAGCATCTAGCAGTGGTCAAGCTTCTTGGTGCTGGGCTTTCAAAGGTGCTGCCTTTTTTCAGCTTTTATGGCCCTTTGGCTGTAACAAAGAATCATCCAACTGACTTTTGAAGTCACTTCTTCTGTCTGGCACACATGGACAACTTTTCAATGATTAGGGCACCGCAGATACCATCCTCTCTTTGCCACTTCTCAGGTTCAGCAGGCGCGGTAAAGTGTTTGGTTGTTTGCTGGGTTCAGGGAGCAGCAATGTAGTCATTCTTTGGTCTTTGTTACAGATGATTACTAATCTAAGGTCTGAGTTCTAGGGATGCCACATTTATACCTACTACCAGCTTATGAGTGCTGATAACTAACAAGCTGATGGGCTACCAGGTTCCCTCCCACCTGATCACTACTTCTTGCAAAGCATGACAGCTAGCTATCCCAGAGTTCACCTTTCTACCCACTCTTAACATGGCAAGACCCTTCTCTTGGTCTGTGGGGCTTCCTAGTCCAACCCATAGGTGTGGCTACCTGGGGACTACACACCGCTTGAAAAAGTGGTTTGACACAGGTTTCCCTCACTGACCCAGATGCCAGCCTGCCTGCCTAAACAAAAGAACAGCCTGTTCTTAGTGTGATGCCATTTGTCCTTCAAAGTTAGTTTTCCCTTTGAAGCTTGCAGAGTGGGCTGACACCCACTCTTACCATCCTGCAAGGAGGAGGTTGCACCTCGTCCCTCAGCAAGCCCTTATTCTCTTCCGGAGGGTCTTTCTCGCTTCCATTCAGGAAGGTAGCAGGCTGTCTCATGGTCAGGAGTGTTGTACAGTTCCTACTTCTCAGTAAGACTCTGCGTTTTGGCCAACATAAGCTTCAACACCATATGGAACTGATTCCACGTATGCCCTCATAATATGTTGACCTGGTACCTGGCTAGCTCACAGTGCACCATCTAGGCACCGGGTACCGGATGGTGTCTGCCACCTCAGAACATGACAACCCTTACTCACCAAGGAAATTGTGCGAACAGATCTAACCCTTTCGTGAATAGCTTAGGCATACCCAAAGGGTAACACAAGAAATACTCAAATATGCCTTTCTAACATTTATTGAAGTAATAAGATTCTTGTATAAAATACTTGTGTTGCAATGATTAATGGAAGGAAACAAAACAGAGCAATCAGCATCACCAGAATGGTAAAAACAAAAAGAACACAGTTCAACCATTGTGTTGCTACATCGATTATATGACTACATATATTTGTAACTATACTCCTACATAGTGCTTCTGATCCTAATATGCATAGGTATGTGGATCTGCCAGAATATCTTTACAGTATTCTAACTCACTGTTTACTTCAGGGAATGTGTCATCTGGGAACGTGTCTTGCTGTAGAGTAAGTCGTCGACCTCCTCATTAGGGTATCTGTATTCAGCTTGGCTGGAATTCTGGGATGGGGTGACCTCAACAGTGCCAGTGAAATGCTCCTCTCCCTAAACAAGGGGTTGGCAGAGCTTTTATAAAAAACTTCACCATACTCTCTATGCCGGAGGTCTAGTCTGGCTGTTATTGTTTATTCTACACTTGCAGAGCTGTGGCTAAACAGACAACAACAAACAGCAACATTTTGCGCAGTCAATTTAGGGGCATATTATCAAGGATGGCGTTAAAATTATTGCCGGTTTAGCGGCAAAAAACTGCCGCTAAAGCAGCGATAATGGGCTTGATAATATGCCCTGGAGATTTCCAATAGAAGTCCATGTTCTGGTGTGAAGTGTTCAAGGGTCTGATAATATATCTACGAAGAAGTGTAAGTGTCAGCTGCAGATAGGTTTCTGAGAATATTATACTGTACGGGTGTGCAAGTAAATGTGTGTTAAAAATCAATATCTAAAAAGATGTCAACTTTAAACGTAAACATGTAAAATGATGGTGTTCCGTGATCGAGGCCTATGAAACTTTACAACAGGAGCTGCTTTTGAAAAAAATTGTCTGCTGGAAAACTTGAGCAATAAAGTGACTACTTTCTAAAGTTGCTATTTGTGAAATAGTTACATAAAATTTTACATGGGCAACAAGTTGGGTTTAGTGCAACAATTCTTTTGATACCTTGAAGCATTAGATTTGGTTGTCCCACCTGTACGTTAACATTGCTGATTCATCAGCATGTCACACTATACTGATCAATGGGGCTACTAGCCTTCCTTCAGTAAAAATGACAATGCAGGTTTTTTGCTGTCAGAACATGTAAAGTCATCAAAACATCTAACCAAGTCAATCTTTTTCATATAAGGCACCCTGCCTTAAGGGCGTTAGACCTGCCTTAGATGGCAAAGGAATTCACCTCCTTCTAAATAAATCAGTATACCTCCAAGCCCAAGAAAAATGCCTTTGTGGCGAAGACACTTTTACTGAAATTACCTTCAGATTTCAGGGAAGAAGAGCTCGACCAGTCTGGGAACATGACCATGGAATTCCTGGCTACTAGAAAACGCAGTGAAGAATATGGATTCTCCCTCAAATTTTAAAAGAAGATGACCATCCTGAGTACTCCTCTGTTAGGGAGACTATTTTGTTAAGCAGTGGAAACACAACACCTAGGTCCGACTCTGAAATTTAACAGGACCTACATTTCTTTAATAGAGAAGCTGGAAAGGATCTGTGCACTGCCCTATTCACAAACCCATTTGAATTCTTAACCGTGATTTGAGGTTGGACAACGTTATACCCCTTTTAATCCACTAATATCAAGTGGGATTTGTACCTATCATTCAACCATTCATCTCGTAATTGTATGAGGCTGCTGCTCCACTTTTTAGTTGAGACAGAGACAAAAAAGTGTCCCTCTTCCTCGACGTCCTAAAGGCGTTCGCTCGCATGGGGTGAGGCTGTTTGAGTGACACCTCGTGGAGAGTTTGATTTTCTCTCTATCGGGCAACGTTTGTATCAAGATACTAAACCGAAAATCAACTGTAATGGATTTATATATCAGAACATCTTGATCAATCAGGTCACCCGACATAAGAGCCCACTGTCACTGTTGCTTTTATGACTTATTATGGAGTCATTAGCAATAGCTAGCAAAGAAGATGACATGGTTAAGAGGATTCACACTCCTGCTAGTTCGATACCGATTGATGGAGCGGGTAGTGCAAAATGTTGTATACCTCCTCTATTCTGCATGAAAATACTAATTAAATAATCTATTAACTATAATATTATTAAACAAGTTTGCATGTTTATTAACCAACATTATTAATATTAAAATTACACGTGGGATTTGCATTTGCATGGCTAAAATAACCTTTATGACTAAAATCTGTACGCATATTAACAGTAGTATATGTGGTAATTAGAATACTGCATGATATATGTTGCTTTTGTAATGTTGCCCAAGAGGAGGACCGAAAAGGTGAATATAATGGCTTTAAATGTTGCTATACGCTAGTTAAATACAAGCACATAGAGGGATTAGTAAGGGGTTAAATTTAGATTCATTATTTCTATGTATTAATTACACTTTTGTGTTTGTTTAGTTTAAATTAACATTTGGGCCTAAATCCAAGATGGTCGCTGACACCACACGACGAAGTGGCCACTGTCCCACAAGGCGGGGAGTGAGCTGCACATGCGCAAGAATTCTCCTAAACCTTGTCACGACCTTTGTTCCCCATGTACCCGAACAAGAACAATCAACCTTACAATAAACCGGAACAAGCCGACTTCTGGACAAACTCATGACATCACCCCTCAAACTGAACTGAAAACTTACAACTGACATCGGACGATCTTAAACAGCCAATCACAACTGTTCTAAAATATTATATTGTATCTTCTTGACTTCATTGTATTATAAAAGAAGTAGTAGAATAGAGAGGGTTCGTTCGTTTCGCTCTTACTTTTGGGTCACGTCGCTTACGTTGCCTTGCTTCATTTTGCACGTTCTCCTGAATTCTTGACGGTCCGGATGCTGCCCGATTATCTGATGACTGCGAACTTTTCCTAAATCCACAGGCAATGATAGATGCTTGCACGTCTCTGGTCCTTTGCCGATCTTTGGGACTGTAGCGTGTGAGCAAAGAACTTTGAGCTTTGGCTTGCTTTCGGACGATTTATTACAAAATTATGCAGAGCCAATGAATTAGAGGACTCCAAATAGCCAGATTAGGTAAATATGATGTTCTGCAATTTACTCAAAATTTGATATACATTTTCTGAACTTTGACGAGACAAATGCGAACTAAAATCATTATGAAATTTTAGATAAACAATTATTGCTTAACAAGAATTCATGAGTTGCGAGTTTCATATAAGAGACAGAATCTGAGGTCTTAAAATGTGTTTTAGCTGGTTCTAAATCACCATCAACCAATCCAACTAATTTGTTCCATTGTGGGAGGAGTGCCTTGATGTTTTAGGATTAAGGATCTGTAGGGGAAAGGGCGTTAATGTATATTTTGTAAATAACTTTTCCTTCCTTATAGGTTATAAGGTGATCCCCTCACATGTCCGGCGCTTGAATCACTCATCCCTCCTGTGTGTGCAGACCGGTATGGGAGTAACGTGTGAGTGTTGGTGTTATGGGCCCCACTAATGACTGCATGTGTGAATGAGTTAGTGTGACATCGGGTCTGTGACGCAGGGAGAATATCGGCACAGGTTGTTTCCCTGTTGCTAGGGTTTTTTGCGCTGGATCAGTTTTGCTGGTAGCACGATCATAAAAGTTCTCAGCTCAGATGCTGGGGCAGATTTACAAGAAACTGACGCATCTGCATAGATGCATCTGTTTCCTTGCTACAGTGCCAAATGTCCTTGCGCCACCATGGATGCGCTGTATTTACAGTAAAGTGCTCCATGGCGCAAGGATTAACAGATGCCTTAGAAATGCTGATGCATCTGTTGGCACAAAAGTGACGCATTGCTGAAATTGCTCATGAAAGTGACGCAACTCCAGCAATGTGCTACAACAGATAGATGAGTCCCATACAAAAAGCCCTGCGTCATCCCTTACGTCTGGTCTGAGCAAGCGTTGGGATTTTGACGTAGTGAAGGTGTAGAGTGACGCAGTGAAATGTTGTAAATTTCACTGCATCAGTTCTACATGGCTTCTTGGGTGGGCACGCCCCCACCCTGCATACATTATACCTGGCGCAGGTATAATGTGGCACAAGGCTCTACAACATGACGCATCTCACTAGATGCGTCACGTTGTAAATTGGCAGCATTGTTTGCGCCACCTTTGCATCAAAAAAAGTGACACAATGGCAGCGCAAGGAGGCGCAAGAGGCTTGTAAATCTGCCCACTGTTTTTATTTCAGAATATAAAGTAAAATGGTCAAAAGGTGACGTCATGCCCATGACTGATACGACAACGGAACAGATACTGAACAGCAAACTCATCAAATGAGTCTCCTGCAAATTAAAATATCTGGGAATGTAAGTCAGAGGAGGCCTCAAAACTGTGGGCAAGGCTACTGTGCAAAGTCTCATTGACAAAATGATGAAAGACATTACCAAATGAATCAAATTATAGTTAACTAAGTGGGAGAGAATTCAAACAATGAAAATGGCTTTTCAAGACCTTGTGCTCAAAACCAGTTATAATACCCTGGGAATCGGATCCTCGTAAAAATGATTGAGGTATGTCTCTCTGCCCATAAACTGTTGGGTAAAGATGGATGGTACACTTGGCCGAACCTCTCAGGAATATGTGAAATTACAGAGTTTAGGCATACTAAGAAAATCCAGACACGAGACGATGCCTATGTGACTGATTGTTTGAAATCCTTTACAGACTTGAGAGCAGAATTTCAACTGGGCGGAGACCAATTCTGGAAATATGTGCTGTTAAAATACTACCTGACAGAGATTCTTGGTGGCATGCCATGAGTCATCCCCAGCACAAAACTGCCTAATAAAATGGAGGCACTACAAGAAATTGATTTCAAAACGTAGTAATAATATGGGAACCTTATTGTAATGCCAATGGCCTTACTGACCTTGCCAATAAATAGCTTCGCTTACCGCACAGCTCCATTTGGTAGTTGTTGCCCCCGACCCTTTCAGGTCCTAAGTTCGAGGACTTCCTAAACCCATGGGCACCCATTTGCACCTCATTCCTGGTGGTTCTGTGGGGAGCGTCTCTGCTCTGCTACTGTTCTCTGACCTCTGTTTTCTGCTTTCCGCCTTTTTGCTCCTCTGCTGTTTTTCACCTTCTTTTTGTCTATTATTGCTATCACTTTCTCTAATTTCTCCTCTTTTTTATGCCTTTTTACCCTTTTGGTGCCCTTGCCGTTGCTCATCCCCTGCAACCCATCCCCCCTCCGGCGCCGTTCTCCCACTTCCCGCCTCCCAGCCGTCCAGCCCTCCCAAACCACTACTTAATAGCAGCCGTTGTGTGGCCTCCCCTTTGGCACGCCAAAGGCAAGCCCATCCTGTGCCTGTCCGTTACTGGGCCGCGCCCAGTGCCACAGACCCTGGTCCTAGGACCATCCACCGCTACAACTCCAGCACCCTCCACGCCCTCAAACCGGATGTCCCACGACCTGTTACATCGCATCACCAAATAACACCCAGGACCCTTTCTCCTGCCGCAACTGCAACAGCAACTTTGCTTGCCCCCACACACTGGACCCGCATGCAAAAACCAGACCCAACCGTCTCAGTTGTGTCCTACACCCACACGCCAAGGAGATCTAGGACCTGCTTGACAGCATCTCCCCTGACATTGCCTTCCTCACGGATACCTAGTTTAACTCTACCTCAGCCCCAGACATCACCACCACCATTCCAGATGGCTACAAAATCATCCACAAGGAACGCGCAACCAGACCGGGAGGAGGCATCACCATTGTACAAAGAAACACCCTCTGCATCACAACCAGCTCGGATGACAACTCGACCATCAGGGAGCATCTCCACTTCCAGATCCAGACAAACCCGAACCCCACCCTCCCCAGCACCCTCATCTACAGGCCTCCCAGACCCCATCCCCCTTTCAGCAAATCCCTATTCAAATTCATTACACATCATGCCCTCACCTCCAAGGACTACATCCACCTCGGAGACCTCAGTTCCCACCTGGACGACCTCGAGGACTACAGCACATCATCCCTACTGGAGAACCTTACCACCATCAGAGTCAAGCAACTGGTCGCCTCCCCAACCCACTCTGCTGGACACACGCTTGACCCATTCTTGTCAGCAAGCAACATCTCCTTTAGCCACACCTCCAAACTATAGTGGACCGACCACCGCTGCATCAATTTTTCCTTCATCAAACCCACCGTACATCAGAATGCCCACTGTTACCCATGCAGAAGCTGGAACAAGGTCACCAAAGACCCGCTCACCACCTCTCTCGGCAAAACCCCACCACCAACATCCACGGACACCAACCCCTCAGCACGCAACCTCCACCTGTGGATATCCCGCAGCGCCAACACATTGGCCTCCCTCATGAAACCCTCAGGCAAGCAAACCTCCAAGGAAGCCAGCTGGTTCTCTCCTGCCATCCAAGAGTCCAGGAGCACCTGCAGACGGCTCAAGAAAAGATGGAAAAGCAGCAAGGCCCCAGCAGACCACTCTGCCTTCAAAACCACAGTCTCCAAACACCATCACCTTATCAAAACAACTAAGAAAACTGCCATACAGGAACACATCAATGCCAATGCACACACCAGCTAACAATTCTTCACTATGGTCAAAGAATTCACCAAACATGGCACGGAGACAGTCGGCATCCCCCACCTCCAAAACCTCTGCAACAACTTCTCCACCTTCTTCCACCGCAAGATCAAGGCAATTTATGACTGCTTCACAAACCAAAACTCACTGACCTCACATGCAACCACTGCACTCAATTGCCGCAGACCCTACTCAACTGGTCCTCCCTCACCACTGATGAGATCATGAAGAGCATCCACTCCAGAGCCCCCTACAATCCCTGCCCCCACCACATCTTCAGCAGGGCCAGAGCTTCCATCACATCTGAACTCTGCTGCACAATCAACTGTTCCATCGAATATGCCACCTCCCCTGAAGACTGAAAACATGCATAGATCAACCTCCGGATGAAGAAACCCTCTGCCGACCCAATGGATATCAAGAATTACAGACCCATCTCCCTGCTCCCCTTCACAGCCAAAGTCATTGAGAGGCCCATCAATACCATCTCTCTGAGTTCCTCAAAATGAACAACATCCTGGACCCCTCCCAATCTGGATTTAGAAGCAACCACAGCACCGAGACCGCTCTCCTCAATGCCACAGATGACACCCACATCCTCCTTGACACATGCGAGACCACAGCCCTCATCCTCCTGGACCTCTCAGCTGGGTTGGACACTGTCTCCCTCGACACCCTCTGCGCTAGTCTTTATAATGCTAGCATCCGCGACAAAGCCCTTGATTGGACCCGTTCCTCACAGGCAGAACACAGAAGGTCAGACTTCCACCTTTTCTCTCAGAACCCACAGAAATCAGCTGCAGAGTGCCACAGGGCTCCTTCCTGAACCTCACCCTTTTCAACATCTACATGGCCACGCTCGCAACCATCATCAGAAACCACAGACTCAAAATCGTCTCCTATGCCGACACCCATCTGATTCTCTTCCTCAGCCAGGAACCCATAGCTGCCAAGACCAACTTCAACAGCGGATGAAGGCGGTTGCCACCTGGATGAAGGACAGCTGCCTCAAGCTCAACTCAGGAAAGATTAAAATCCTTATACTGGGCCCCACCCCCTCCAACTGGGATGGCTCATGGTGGCCTGCAGTGCTCTGAACCCCCCTACACCCAGCATCCTCAACTATGGCAACGCACCATACAAAAACTCCAAAAGAAGCTGCAACACATCCAAAATGCCTCCACCAGAATCATCCTGAACTTCCCTGCTGCAGCCATATCACTGGCCACCTGAGAGACCTCCAATGGCTCCTGGTCAATAAAAGGATCACCTGCAAACTCCTCATTCATGCCTACAAAGCCCTCCAAAACGCAGGACCCGCATAACACCTCTTCTTCCACACTCCCACCTGACATTTCCGCTCCGCCAATCAGGCCATGGCCACCATCCCATGGATCTGCAGGACCACTGCCAGAAGGAGATCCTTCTCCTACCTCGTGCAAAGACCTGGAACTCCCTACCTCTGCATCTCATGCAATCTGCATCTCTGCCTCAATTCAGGAAGGACCTCAAGACCTGGCTCTTCGACTCAATCAATCAGTCAATACATCAGGTATTTGTGAAGCGCGCTAGTCACCCGTGAGAGTGTCAAGGTGCTGGGGGAAAAAAATGGGAGGTTTGCGCTGCTCCATATCACCCAAAGAGCCAGGTCTTGAGGCTCTTCCAGAGAGCTTGCAGAGTGGGGGATCTTCTGATGCTGAGGGGGAGTTTGTTCCAGGTCTTGGCTGTGATGTAGGAGTAGGCTCTTCCTCCTGATCTGGCTTTGCAGATGCATGGGGTTTTGGCCAGGGTGAGGTGGACGGAGTGAAGGCTTGTCTTGGGTGCGTAGAAGGAGACTCTTTTGTTGAGGTATTTGGGTCCGGTGTTGTGGAGGGATTTGTAGGCATGAGTGAGCTGCTTGAAGGTCACTCTCTGTTCAACGGGGAGCCAATGGAGGTCTCGACGGGGCTGGGTGATGTGGTCTTGTTGTTGAATGCCAAGGACAAGTCTGGCGGCAGTGTTCTGGATGGTCTGGAGTTTGTGGAGCAGGGATTTTTTGGTTCCTGGTGTAGAGGGCATTCCGTAGTCTAGTCTGCTGGTTGTGAGTGCGAGGGTGAGGGCCTTTCTAGATTTGGGGAGGATTTATTTGAAGGTCTTTTGGAGGATGCGGAGGGTGTTCAAGGATGTGGAGGAGACAGCGTTGATCTGTTGGGTCATAATGAGGGAGGAGTCCAGCATGATGTCGTGGTTGAGGGTGTGGGGGAGTTGCTGAGGGCAGTGGGCCACCAGGTGTTATCCCATGCAGAGGGGGTGGATCCGAGGACTTCTGTTTTCTCTGAGTTGAGTTTCAGGCAGCTGCTGCTCATCGAGGAAGCAACCTCTTTCTTTCCTTCCTGGAAGCTTTGTCTGGTGTTGTCAGGTTATTTGGTGAGAGAGAAGATGAGTCATCAGCTTAGGATACTATGCTAAGTCTATGCTTTCTGACGATGGCGGTGAGGGGGGCCATGTAGATGTTGAGGAGCGTGGGGCTGAGCAATGATACTTGGGGGTACTCTGCAGCTGATCTTTGTGGGTTCGGAGAGGTAGGGAGGGAGTCTGAATCTTTGGGTTCGGCAGGTGAGGAATGAGTGGATCCAGTCTGTGGCGATTCCCTGTATGCCGGCATAATGGAGTCTGGCAGTGAGGGTGCATTGGAAGACGGTGTCAAAGGCTACAGAGAGGTCTAGTAGGATGAGGCCGCCATGTGGCCCTGGTCAAGGAGACTGCAGATGTTGTCTGTGGCATCTAGGAGGGCAGTCTCGGTGCTGTGGTTTCTGCAGAATCTGGATTGGAAGGAGTCGAGGATCGAGTTAGCCGGGTCGTCAGCTAGGTGTTGACGATCTTCTCAGTGACTTTGGCTGCAAAGGTGAGGAGATAGATGGGTCTGTTGTTCTTGAGGTCTGTCCAGTCTGCGGAGGGCTTCTTGAGGAGGAGCTTGACTTCTGCACGTTTCCAGTCATCGGGGAACATGCCGGTTTCGAAGGTGGAGTTGATGGTGCGTCATAGTACGGGTGCTATGGCGGAGGCAGCTCTGTGGAAGATGTGCGGCGGGCAGGGGTCAGTGGGGGCTCCTGAGTATGTGCTGTTCATGGTCTTGGCGGTGTCTTCTGTGGTGACAGGGGTCCAGGCAGTGATGGTAGGCTGGCTGGCATTTCTGGAGATAGGTGTGATGTTCGTGCCTTGCTTCTGTTCATTGAAGTTGTCATAGAGGGACTTGATCTTGTGATGGAATAGGAGCAGAGTTTGTTGCAGAGGTCCTGGGAGGGGGGCATCTGATGCTTTGCTGGGGGGTTTCCTGAATTCTTGAATGATGCTGAAGAGTTCCTTCAAGTTGTGTGAGTTGGTGAGGATACTGTCCTGGATGAAGTTCCTCTTTGTGGATCTAATGTGTTGGTGGTAGTGGAGGTGTTCCATGGGGGACAAGGAGTTGGTTGTGCTGACTGTAGTAAGTCTGAGGGAGCTTTTGTGTACAATGGCGAGTCCTCCTCCAGGGTGGTTGAGGCAGTCTTTACTCTGGATCCTGTAACCTTCTGGGATGGTGGTTGCGGTGTCGGGGGCAGAGGTGGCATTGGTCCAGGTTTCTGTGTCGGGTGACAGGATATCGAAGAAGTTCCAGATTTCTACTGAATGTCTGGGCAGGGAGCGCACGTTGAGGAGAATGCAGCTCTGGGGTTTGTGTGCAATGGTTTCTGGTGGGTGGGCGGTAGTCATGGGGGTCCAGAGGTGGGTGAAGGTGCGGCAGCAGTGTCTGCAGGAGAACTGGCCATAAGTGGTGTTCGGCGTCGACAGCTGGCAGTTGTTTCTTCTGGGGTTGAGTTCATAGAGGGCAGCTGAGTCGTAGCACTGGGAGGCAGGAGGGCCAGGGTCCCTGGGGCTGGTTGTGGTCGGGTCGCAGACAGCAAATCCCCCCACCACCCAGCACCTTGAGACCCTTGCGGGCAAATATTTGTGCTTTACAAGAGCACTGATTGATTGATGGTGGACAAGATTACAAAAGAAATGCACAGAGGCTGAATGAGCAGACTTGGAAGGCATGCATGATAAGGAACAATAAGAAGTACTACTCGAAGCCCACCTCAAATGTAATTACCCTAAAGTTCTGCAGGTTTGTCATTGGTCACCCTACAAACTGCACGGGGCTTAAAAGAGTCTTATAGTCCAATGTCAGAGATGTCAAAATGAAGGATTGAACATTGTGCACAGTTTGTGGCATTGTACAAATATGCAGCCCTATTAGAGAAAGATATCACCTTCACTACAATCAGCTCTGCTACATAATACTGAGGATATGCCCAGACTGACTAATCAGAAGAAGAGATGGATACACACTGCGTTGGCAAAAGTCAAGCTCTATATCTAAGATACTGGAAATAGGTAATGGTACCTATTCATCAGTAGCAGCCAGTGTGTAGATAGAGTGGTGAGGTGGGGGGAAGTGGGGAGATGGACTGACGGATGACGAGACAAAAATTTAAAAAACGCTTATCTGCTGCACCGCCGAATCGCACTCCTCTCCACTGCAGGCACAGGCTCCCAGACTCCACTGCGGCCAATCCTTATGCTGCTTTCATGCTGCTGAAAGCAGCATCAGGATTGGCCTAAATGCCAATGATTTGCGCACCCAGTTAGACTAGGATCTGTGCCTGCTCTCTCCAACCTGGCAAACCAACTCGGGTTGGAGAGAGCTTAAGTGCACATAGTGGCCTGGCCATCCGGAGACAGCTGGTCAGACTGTCATTCGAACTGAATAGCAGTGCAACCACTTCTCCACCAGCCTGTCATTCCCTGGCTCGTCCCTAAGCCTCAGCTCAGAGAGCAAACATAAAACGATCATAACCAAGAGTATATTATTATTTCATCTTTCATTTTTTTGGCTGCTGGCAGGTGAGGCAACGCTCCTCAACCATAGCGGAGGAGCCGCCACTGCTACACATCAAGAACGGCTAGAGCCGCTTTCTGTAGCAGCAGCAGCTCATGAACGACTAATTGATAAAGTCTGCAATCAGCTACAAGTTTTCATGGCTATCTGGGGATCCTTTTTTGTCAACGTAATCCTGACTATCCTTCTGTCACTCCTTGGATGGATTAAAAGAAGACTTGCACCAGACGGTTAACCCGGAGTTTTTTTTGTAGCCTCGGAATGTAATTCTGCTAAGACATTGTTGTTACATTCTAATTGATGCCATACAATCTGAAGTCCTGTATTCACTGTCATACAGTACAGGGTTTCATGTATGACTTATTACATGTAGGTAATGAGATTTTTATTATGAACATTGTGCGTTGATTGCAAACTGTGAATGTGATTATCATTGTCATGCCTTTGTTTTTACTTTTCATATTTAAATTGCCGGTTTTTATTTCGGTGAACAATGATATTTGAACTTAACGTTTTTCTGGCTAAGAAGGTCAGCTAAAGTAATCTTCTAATAAAGCTGGTACACAGCAAATGTAAATTTATATTTATTGATTTCAATAAATACTATTAAAACTCCTCTGGACACTCTGGTGCCGATCACGATCCGGTAAAAAATTCCCCCGTGCGACTCGTATCCGGTCTTTTTACCCTACGAATTGTACAAGTGCCGTACGAACTGGCAATCACGATTCGCATGGTAAAAAGTCCATACGAACCGCATTGGGAATATTTCCCCACACGTCCTCGGGTCGGAAAATGTGTCCGATACGTCCTCGGACGATTTACCGTACAAACGTGAAAAGTCAAGTCCGACCGAGGAATCACGATCCATCCCGTGCGTCCGAACTCACAACCGTATGGAAAAAACACCGTCCGCACCGAACTCCTACAGCAACCATGGAGACATGTGCCCGCATACGCGCCCAACACTCCCCCCAGCCCCCGTACGTCCGACACATACCCCCCGTGTATGTACACCCCCACCCGTCTAGGTACACCCCAGTACGTCCGAGTCCTACCCCCACACCTGTACGTGTCATACCCCCGTGTACCCACACCACAGTACGTGTCGTCCCACCGTCTATGTACACCCCAGTACGTTCCAGTCGTACCCCCACCCCAGTACGTGTCGTACCCCCGTGTACCCCCACCCCAGTATGTGTCGTCCCACCGTCTATGTACACCCCAGTACGTTCCAGTCGTACCCCCACCCCAGTACGTGTCGTACCACCGTCAATGTACACCCCAGTACGTTCCAGTCCTACCCCCACCCCAGTACGTGTCGTACCACCGTCTATGTACACCCCAGTACGTTCCAGTCCTACCCCCACACCAGTACGTGTCGTACCATCGTCAATGTACACCCCAGTACGTTCCAGTCCTACCCCCACCCCAGTACGTGTCGTACCACCGTCAATGTACACCCCAGTACGTTCCAGTCCTACCCCCACCCCAGTACGTGTCGTACCACCGTCAATGTACACCCCAGTACGTTCCAGTCCTACCCCCACCCCAGTACATGTCGTACCACCGTCTATGTACACCCCAGTACGTTCCAGTCCTACCCCCACCCCAGTACGTGTCGTACCATCGTCAATGTACGCCCCAGTACGTTCCAGTCCTACCCCCACCCCAGTACGTGTCGTCCCACCGTCTATGTACACCCCAGTACGTTCCAGTCGTACCCCCACCCCAGTACGTGTCGTCCCACCGTGTACCTACACCCTAGTACGTTCCAGTCGTACCCCCACCCCAGTACGTGTCGTACCACCGTCTATGTACACCCCAGTACGTTCGAGCCCCACCCCCACCCCAGTACGTGTCAAACCCCCCGTGTACCTACACCCCAGTACGTTCCAGTCGTACCCCCACCCCAGTACGTGTCATACCCCCGTGTACCTACACCCCAGTACGTTCGAGCCCCACCCCCACCCCAGTACGTGTCATACCCCCGTGTACCTACACCCCAGTACGTTCCAGTCGTACCCCCACCCCAGTACGTGTCATACCCCTGTGTACCTACACCCCAGTACGTTCCAGTCGTACCCCCACCCCAGTACGTGTCATACCCCCGTGTACCTACACCCCAGTACGTTCCAGTCCTACCCCCACCCCAGTACGTGTCGTACCATCGTCAATGTACACCCCAGTACGTTCCAGTCCTACCCCCACCCCAGTACGTGTCGTACCACCATCAATGTACACCCCAGTACGTTCCAGTCCTACCCCCACCCCAGTACGTGTCGTCCCACCGTGTACCTACACCCTAGTACGTTCCAGTCGTACCCCCACCCCAGTACGTGTCGTACCACCGTCTATGTACACCCCAGTACGTTCGAGCCCCACCCCCACCCCAGTACGTGTCATACCCCCCGTGTACCTACACCCCAGTACGTTCCAGTCGTACCCCCACCCCAGTACGTGTCATACCCCCGTGTACCTACACCCCAGTACGTTCGAGCCCCACCCCCACCCCAGTATGTGTCATACCCCCCGTGTACCTAAACCCCAGTACGTTCCAGTCGTACCCCCACCCCAGTACGTGTCATACCCCCCGTGTACCTACACCCCAGTACGTTCCAGTCGTACCCCCACCCCAGTACGTGTCATACCCCCGTGTACCTACACCCCAGTACGTTCCAGTCCTACCCCCACCCCAGTACGTGTCGTACCATCGTCAATGTACACCCCAGTACGTTCCAGTCCTACCCCCACCCCAGTACGTGTCGTACCACCGTCAATGTACACCCCAGTACGTTCCAGTCCTACCCCCACCCCAGTACGTGTCGTACCACCGTCAATGTACACCCCAGTACGTTCCAGTCCTACCCCCACCCCAGTACGTGTCGTACCACCATCTATGTACACCCCAGTACGTTCCAGTCGTACCCCCACCCCAGTACGTGTCGTCCCACCGTGTACCTACACCTTAGTACGTTCCAGTCGTACCCCCACCCCAGTACGTGTCGTACCACCGTCTATGTACACCCCAGTACGTTCGAGCCCCACCCCCACCCCAGTACGTGTCATACCCCCGTGTACCTACACCCCAGTACGTTCCAGTCGTACCCCCACCCCAGTACGTGTCGTACCACCGTCTATGTACACCCCAGTACGTTCCAGTCCTACCCCCACCCCAGTACGTGTCGTACCACCGTCAATGTACACCCCAGTACGTTCCAGTCCTACCCCCACCCCAGTACGTGTCGTACCACCGTCAATGTACACCCCAGTACGTTCCAGTCCTACCCCCACCCCAGTACGTGTCGTCCCACCGTCTATGTACACCCCAGTACGTTCCAGTCCTACCCCCACCCCAGTACGTGTCGTACCACCGTCTATGTACACCCCAGTACGTTCAGGGGTTGGGAACTTGATGAAGTCATCCAGGTGAATCAACATGGCCTCCAAGAAATCATGCAGCACACCGCTGAACATGCTCTGGGACATGCCACCAACATGAGCTATGGTATTTTGAAAGGTACCCGTGGCAAGAAAATGTAGGGCAGCCATTACCTTCAGCTGGGGTGTCAGTGCCGTAGGATACCTGTGCAGCGGTTGCAGGTGTGGTGCCAGTCTCGCCGTCAACTCCAGAATCAACGGTTGGGTGAAGCGGTAGAGCCGGATGCTGTCATTCTCCTGCATGGCAGCCAAGTCTGGAATTATTCGGGCAAGAGGCGGCGCTCTGCAGTAATTTGGAAGTGACAAGGAAGAGTGAGTGCACCACGACAACAACTCATGTCTACTGAGCACATGTTAATCTGGCAATACACACATGCTACATAGGGAGTCAGGTATGTGCTACATGGCCAGCACACGTATGGATGCAAGGTGGCACTCCTTCCAAGACCCAGCTACACACGGAGATTGAGAACCTCCCCATGCCACGCCATGGGAATAGCTGTGTCCCAGTGCAAGTGAACAGCCAGACGCAAGACAGGAGTGACATACACCCACACATCAGCAGAAGTAGGATGCCGATTGCAGAGACTGGTCGCGGAACACTGGAGCCACAGGTCACATGACATTACACTAGGACAGCCCACACACCTTGCCATGAAGGTGCACATGTCATGACTCACCACACATTCCTTGTGAGGATGCAGACATGGCCTTGTCACGCTACTCCGTGTCCCATGCATACATGTGCACCTCACATCCGATACCACATGTGGCATGGTGTGCGGAACAGTGTGCAATGACAATCTACACACAGACACATGTTGGTTGCTGCTACGGCTGCAGCTTATGAGGGTGCTACAACATCAACCTGATGTAAATCCCCCACACATAAATGACATAGTCACATTGTGCACTGTGGGTAGTGACAAGTCAGGTGTCATAACCCCTGTACCGGGCATCATGGGACACTTCCGTGTGTTGGTGTCCGTGCCATGCCAGTGACGCTTACCCCAAGTGTGCAGTCCGACATGCACACGTCAAAGGAGTCAAGGGCATGGCTGGCACACATTGCACCGTCACACAGTACACCTATACACATCTCATCATACATCTGGTGCCTTCTCCACTCAGGAGTCATGTTCCACATCACAGCCTGTCACACCTGTGCCCCACACATGTAGTAATGCACAGACGATGCCTTGATGTCCATTCCTGGACAAGTATGTCCATCCATGGACAAGTATGTCCATCCATGGACAAGTATGTCCGCCCTATTCCTACCTGTGTGTCGCCTATCACCACTGTGATGTGTAAAAACCACAGTACTGCTGCTAAGAGGGCCTGTGTACGTTCCCAAATCACTGTGGGAGTGCTGCCGTATGTGTACCCATCGTGATGGCGAGCGTACAGGCATTTGTACGGTCCGTACCACTACGAGTACGCATACGCGTGCAGACCCATAGTGATAGTGAGCGTAGATGCGTGTGTACGGCCCTGTCACAATGTGTGTCCTCGTGTATGCGTACTCGTAGTGGTACGGGCCGTACACACGCATCTACGCTCACTGTCACTATGGGTCTGCACGCGTATGCGTACTCGTAGTGGTACGGACCGTACACATGCATCTACGCTCACTATCACTATGGGTCTGCACGCGTATGCGTACTCGTAGTGGTACGGACCGTACACACGCATCTACGTTCACTATCACTATGGGTCTGCACGCGTATGCGTACTCGTAGTGGTACGGACCGTACACACGCATCTACGCTCACTATCACTATGGGTCTGCACGCGTATGCGTACTCGTAGTGGTACGGACCGTACACACGCATCTACGCTCACTATCACTATGGGTCTGCACGCGTATGCGTACTCGTAGTGGTACGGACCGTACACACGCATCTACGTTCACTATCACTATGGGTCTGCACGCGTATGCGTACTCGTAGTGGTACGGACCGTACACACGCATCTACGCTCACTATCACTATGGGTCTGCACGCGTGTGCGTACTCGTAGTGATAGTGAGCGGACATGCGTGTGTACGGGCCGTACCACTACGAGTACGCATACGCGTGCAGACCCATAGTGATAGTGAGCGTAGATGTGTGTGTACGGTCCGTACCACTACGAATACGCATACGCGTGCAGACCCATAGTGATAGTGAGCGTAGATGCGTGTGTACGGGCCGTACCACTACGAATACGCATACGCGAGGACACCCATACTGATAGTGAACGTAGGCATGCGTGTACGGGCCGTTGCAACGCATTTGGGGTGCCCTAGGGCCCCGAAACGCACCGTACCTGTGTGTGATGCTCCAAATTACATAGGGGACAAGTATTGAGGCCTACATGCATGCTGGTTGTCATGGAGACCAAGTTCAAAATCCGAAATTGTTCTGGAAGGTGCACAGCAGAAGTCAGTTGGAATTCTTCTACATTGTTGCAATGTGTTTGCGGGTCTGACATCATGCAGGAGAATGAAACCGATAGAGAACCCACAGACTTCTAGGTTTGAAGGGATTGGTGGAAACATAGGATGCAAATGTGAGTGACCAATCACTCTGTACTCCTGTGCATGAGACAGGGCAGAAAGGCAGATATAAGGCAGCCAGGTCCCATGAGGGAGTACTTGCCTGCACATCTTTGCATTCGTCGACCCAGCTGCTGCTACTGATTCCCTGGAACCATGTCAAGGGCTATGGAGAGGACACAGCCATTCACCCTGGAGGAGAACATGGCTCTGCTGGATGTGATCCTCCCACAGTACTCCATGCTGTATGGGCGACCAGGGTATCAGGTGAGTGCATAGGCCACTGGCACAGACTGTCCCTATGTTGTGACTGTGACTTCTGGCATTGTGTCCTGGTGTGACACACATGCCATGTACTGTAGGGGGGGTCCCAGGGGGGGGAAGCCTGATGTCTCCCAGCAGTGCCCTGAGACAGGAGGGGTGGGTGTGGAGTCCTCCCAGCAGTGCCCTGAGACAGGAGGGGTGGGTGTGGAGTCCTCCCAGCAGTGCCCTGAGACAGGAGGGGTGGGTGTGGAGTCCTCCCAGCAGTGCCCTGAGACAGGAGGGGTGTGAGCCTATCACTCCCAGCAGTGCCCTGAGACAGGAGGGGTGTGTGCCTATCACTCCCAGCAGTGCCCTGAGACAGGAGGGGTGGGTGCCTATCACTCCCAGCAGTGCCCTGAGACAGGAGGGGTGGGTGTGGAGTCCTCCCAGCAGTGCCCTGAGACAGGAGGGGTGGGTGTGGAGTCCTCCCAGCAGTGCCCTGAGACAGGAGGGGTGGGTGTGGAGTCCTCCCAGCAGTGCCCTGAGACAGGAGGGGTGGGTGCCTATCACTCCCAGCAGTGCCCTGAGACAGGAGGGGTGGGTGTGGAGTCCTCCCAGCAGTGCCCTGAGACAGGAGGGGTGGGTGTGGAGTCCTCCCAGCAGTGCCCTGAGACAGGAGGGGTGGGTGTGGAGTCCTCCCAGCAGTGCCCTGAGACAGGAGGGGTGGGTGTGGAGTCCTCCCAGCAGTGCCCTGAGACAGGAGGGGTGGGTGCCTATCACTCCCAGCAGTGCCCTGAGACAGGAGGGGTGGGTGTGATGCACAGTGTGAGCCTTGATCACTGATTGTGACATTGCCATCATTCCACCTGTGTACCCACTATGGCACGTACAGCTTTTTCCCTCACCAGGGGATGATGTCCCTATGACAAAGGTGCAATGCGTTGGCTGCATGACATGCCTTGTTGTAAACAGCTAATTTGTTCACATATGTCTCTCTGTGACATGTGGCTGGTGTATTGATGTGGTGTCACTTGTTCTTCCTCACAGGTAGGCGCCACTGCCAAGGAGCAGATCTGGCTGACCGCCGTCAGTGCCGTGAGGGGTGTGGATGGTCGGAGGCGGAGCCTGCCCCAGGTGAGGAAACGCTGGCAGGATATCCGGTGCTGGACGCGGAGGATTGCACAGCTCCTGCTGGGGGACTCACCTGAGAGCCACAAGAACCGCGGCCGCCGCCGTCTGAGCCACCTCCACATGCGTGTGCTGCCGGTGGTCTTTCCAGACCTGGAGAGGCGCTTACAGGCGATGCAGCAGCTGGAAGGGGGTAGGTACATGTGCGTTTGTTGTGTGTCACCGGCATTTGTAAGGGCACGGTAGCATTAATTCACTGGCAGGGTTTAAAGGTGCTGTGCAGATCCTGTTTGCCCCAGTATAGCGCTGCGCCCCTGCCACCCTTCCCCTCCTTGCAATGTGTTCCCTGGTCTGTGTGTGGTCACTCCTTCACAAGGTAATGTAGGCTGGTGCTTTGTCCACGAGAACAATGCCTGTAGCATCATGTGTGGGGGTGGTGTGTGACAGCTTTTTGGACCTTGGCTGTGCCCTGTCAAGTGCACTGCATGTGGGTTCCATGTCAGTTGGCACTGATGCTGACTCCAGACATGGGAGTTGGTCTCTCATGTGTCATGCCTTACAGCGCGCATGTCCTATGTAGTGGCCTGTGACATGATGTGCATGAGTGTGCGATACGCATAGTGCAGGGATGGTGGCGTGTGTTGCAGTCATTACCATTCAGTAGCATGTGGTTGCGTGGCCACTACTGTCCCCTGGAGCACCTTTTCCTCAGTGGTGTGTGTCATCATAAACGTGGACACTCTCAGTGTCTACAGCGTAGGTTGTGCTCTGTGCCATTGTCCCCTGGCACCATGTATATAGACGTGCTATTTTGTACAGGTGTCCACTGTGCAGCCTGACCTGATTGTCCTTCTTCATACTCACAGTTGGCAGTGCCTATGTGTCTTGTTATACTCATCTGAGGATGGGCACTGGTACCTCATTATTTGTACAGGTGCACCTTGGCTGTTTGGCGTCCAATCTTGCATTTTGCCTGCCCCTGTGTTTATCACCCAGACTATGAGATGTTGGTGCCACCTGTGTCTCAACAATTTGCCTCGTGTAGGGGTTGGTTGGGGCGGGCAATGCCTATATGTAAAATCCTGATTTCTACTTGTTGGGTCTGGGCAGTGTGTGATGTTTGTCTGGACACACACGCAAGGTGCAGTGACCGAGTCATGTTGGGCATGTTTCCAGCATTACCTATGCAGCATGTGTCTCAAGTTCGTGGATATGGTCCCTGGTCATCGGTATTTTCACCGACGCTGTGTGGTGCAGATGCAGTGCTGGATTGTCCCCAGGGCCTGGGTGCTATGTCAGACTACGTTTCCTGTCTTGAGCTATTGTCTCATGCTCTCCATGGTGTTGCAGTGGCATGGTGGCTCAACCAACTGTGTGTTTCATGCCCTACATCGGTACCTTGTTTAGTAGATGTCAGGGATCTTCCTTTTCAGGCTATGCAATGTTACCTATGTAGATTGGACTCATGTGACTGATGTGTACAGCTGTCTGATTAATTTCTGTCTCTCCACCCTGCCCACAGCATCGTCGGGGGACACAGAGGGAGACATGGACACAGGCAAGGCGGAGGGACCGAGCACCAGTGCCAGCCGTGACATCGGGGCTGGCACATCGAGTGGGACAGAGGTGGAGGATAGTGCGGCCGAGGACCTGTCGACTGGCACGTCAGAATACGAAGCTGACAGGTCCGAGGAGGATGTCTCCGAGTGGGCGGTGGCTGCACCAGCAGCTGACAGCGGAACAACACCTCGCACCGCCCCCTCAGTTCCCATCAGCCGCCTCCCACTTGCTTGTGTCCCTTCCCAGCGTGCCCGGTCACAGCATGTCTCCTTCCTGCCAGGCACTGCACCCCCTGCCCCTGTCTCCACTGCTGCCGCCAATGCAGAGTCTGTGGACATCCAGCGGCAACTGCAGGTTGGTCAGGCTGCGATCCTTAATGTCCTCCATGCCCACGGCAAAACCCTCACCAACATCGAGGCATTCTTGGAGGGCATTCATTCATCACAGGCTGACCAACGCAACTTGCTGAGGTCCATAGACTCCACACTGACTGCAGCAGTGGGTCTCCTGCAGCGCGACCTCCCCCCACCTACCCCTGCCCCATCCACACTTCCCACTCCCATGCCTGTCCCACGTACACCCAGACGTCGCCATGCACCCACATCAACAGACACGGGCACCACACCAGCAGGGAAGGTCCACCGCACTCCTCCTGACACGCACACACAGGGTGAGGTAGGCACACCCACTGGGTCGGGGGGCAAACGTGTGACACGCAGCCATAGTGGGAGTCCGCATTCCACCCAGTCCACTCCCTCCAAATCCCCTCCCCTCAGCTCTCCTGGCCACATCTCCCCCAAGGACTCCTTCATGGCCGCTCTAACCCTGAGCCCCACAGTTACACCACCACGCAAGCGGTCAAGGAAGTCCTCGGTCAGGGTGGTTAAGTCTCCCCCCCTGTCTCCACCCTCCCCCGGTGGCGCTGCGACCCATCCCTCTGACCCCCCCCCCTCCTTGGGGCCTGAGGTCCCTTCGGGTGCAGGGGACTCCCTGGAGGACCTTGCAAAGGTGTGTAGTGCCATCCTGGCCTCCGCCTTTGGCACTGACCCACCCCCTGTGGTGGAGTCCTCCATCCCTGCACCCACAACGCCGCCCCTTTGCCCTGATGTCCCTGCGGTGCCTGTTGCTTCCCTCCCCCCTGATGCCCTCACCAGTGTGGAAGACGATGCCATTTGACTGTGCAGGCAAGGTAGGGGACACGCATCCCACTGTGTCCCCCATCCAGCTGATAATCATTGACTGCCCTATGGGCTTTGTGAATATTGAACTGCCTGCGATCCACGGACATTGTGCTCATGCTGAATAAAGCATAATTTTGTTTTCATTCTCACACTACTGCTATGCTGGTATTGGTGTTGGTGGGGCTGCTACATGGTTTTGGGTGGTGTTTAAGGGTTTGGGTGTGTGGGATATGTAGTAGTGTGCTGCTCATTGGTGGGACCCTGGGATCTGTGTGCCATCACAAGGTGTTGGCTAACTTTCTTTGTTCATGTAAGCAGTTACTGCATGGTGCACTTGTCCCAGGGTGTATTCCTTCCTCTGTGTACCCAGCTTTCTTCCCTGCAGGGTGTTCCCAATGTTTAGCGCAGAGCTGTGTCTACATGAGCTGTGTGTGTGACGGAGCCCTTCTACTTTGGCCATGCATGCCAAAGGATGCTCCACCTGCAACAATCGTGGCATCCTTGGTGATCACTGTACTTGTGTGTGGAGTCTGTTGACATGAGTTCATGGGGACATGTTCCCTTGTAGGCAGTATGCATGTGGATAATTCTGGCCTCACACACATGTGTTACACCCCTCCTGTCTCAGGGCACTGCTGGGAGTGATAGGCAACCACCCCTCCTGTCTCAGGGCACTGCTGGGAGGACTCCACACCCACCCCTCCTGGCTCAGGGCACTGCTGGGAGGACTCCACACCCACCCCTCCTGTCTCAGGGCACTGCTGGGAGGACTCCACACCCACCCCTCCTGGCTCAGGGCACTGCTGGGAGTGATAGGCACACACCCCTCCTGTCTCAGGGCACTGCTGTTAGTGATAGGCACCCACCCCTCCTGTCTCAGGGCACTGCTGGGAGTGATAGGCACACACCCCTCCTGTCTCAGGGCACTGCTGGGTGGACTCCACACCCACCCCTCCTGTCTCAGGGCACTGCTGGGAGGACTCCACACCCACCCCTCCTGGCTCAGGGCACTGCTGGGAGTGATAGGCACCCACCCCTCCTGTCTCTGGGCACTGCTGGGAGGACTCTGCACACACCCCTCCTGTCTCAGGGCACTGCTGGGAGTGATAGGCACCCACCCCTCCTGTCTCAGGGCACTGCTGGGAGTGATAGGCACCCACCCCTCCTGTCTCAGGGCACTGCTGTTAGTGATAGGCACCCACCCCTCCTGTCTCAGGGCACTGCTGGGAGGACTCCACTCCCACCCCTCCTGGCTCAGGGCACTGCTGGGAGTGATAGGCACCCACCCCTCCTGTCTCAGGGCACTGCTGGGAGTGATAGG
Source organism: Triturus cristatus (assembly GCF_964204655.1). Lineage (NCBI taxonomy): Eukaryota > Metazoa > Chordata > Amphibia > Caudata > Salamandridae > Triturus > Triturus cristatus. The sequence continues at coordinate 748,218,619 of NC_140589.1, forward strand.
CACCCACCCCTCCTGTCTCAGGGCACTGCTGTTAGTGATAGGCACCCACCCCTCCTGTCTCAGGGCACTGCTGGGAGTGATAGGCACACACCCCTCCTGTCTCAGGGCACTGCTGGGTGGACTCTGCACACACCCCTCCTGGCTCAGGGCACTGCTGGGTGGACTCCACACCCACCCCTCCTGTCTCAGGGCACTGCTGGGTGGACTCTGCACACACCCCTCATGTCTCAGGGCACTGCTGGGAGTGATAGGCACCCACCCCTCCTGTCTCAGGGCACTGCTGGGAGGACTCCACACCCACCCCTCCTGGCTCAGGGCACTGCTGGGAGGACTCCACACCCACCCCTCCTGTCTCAGGGCACTGCTGGGAGGACTCCACACCCACCCCTCCTGGCTCAGGGCACTGCTGGGAGTGATAGGCACACACCCCTCCTGTCTCAGGGCACTGCTGTTAGTGATAGGCACCCACCCCTCCTGTCTCAGGGCACTGCTGGGAGTGATAGGCACACACCCCTCCTGTCTCAGGGCACTGCTGGGTGGACTCTGCACACACCCCTCCTGGCTCAGGGCACTGCTGGGAGGACTCCACACCCACCCCTCCTGGCTCAGGGCACTGCTGGGAGTGATAGGCACCCACCCCTCCTGTCTCTGGGCACTGCTGGGAGGACTCTGCACACACCCCTCCTGTCTCAGGGCACTGCTGGGAGTGATAGGCACCCACCCCTCCTGTCTCAGGGCACTGCTGGGAGTGATAGGCACCCACCCCTCCTGTCTCAGGGCACTGCTGTTAGTGATAGGCACCCACCCCTCCTGTCTCAGAGCACTGCTGGGAGGACTCCACACCCACCCCTCCTGTCTCAGGGCACTGCTGGGTGGACTCTGCACACACCCCTCCTGTCTCAGGGCACTGCTGGGAGTGATAGGCACCCACCCCTCCTGTCTCAGGGCACTGCTGGGAGGACTCCACACCCACCCCTCCTGGCTCAGGGCACTGCTGGGAGGACTCCACACCCACCCCTCCTGTCTCAGGGCACTGCTGGGAGGACTCCACACCCACCCCTCCTGGCTCAGGGCACTGCTGGGAGTGATAGGCACACACCCCTCCTGTCTCAGGGCACTGCTGTTAGTGATAGGCACCCACCCCTCCTGTCTCAGGGCACTGCTGGGAGTGATAGGCACACACCCCTCCTGTCTCAGGGCACTGCTGGGTGGACTCTGCACACACCCCTCCTGGCTCAGGGCACTGCTGGGAGGACTCCACACCCACCCCTCCTGGCTCAGGGCACTGCTGGGAGTGATAGGCACCCACCCCTCCTGTCTCTGGGCACTGCTGGGAGGACTCTGCACACACCCCTCCTGTCTCAGGGCACTGCTGGGAGTGATAGGCACCCACCCCTCCTGTCTCAGGGCACTGCTGGGAGTGATAGGCACCCACCCCTCCTGTCTCAGGGCACTGCTGGGAGTGATAGGCACCCACCCCCCCTGTCTCAGGGCACTGCTGTTAGTGATAGGCACCCACCCCTCCTGTCTCAGGGCACTGCTGGGAGGACTCCACACCCACCCCTCCTGGCTCAGGGCACTGCTGGGAGTGATAGGCACCCACCCCTCCTGTCTCAGGGCACTGCTGGGAGTGATAGGCACCCACCCCTCCTGTCTCAGGGCACTGCTGTTAGTGATAGGCACCCACCCCTCCTGTCTCAGGGCACTGCTGGGAGGACTCCACACCCACCCCTCCTGTCTCAGGGCACTGCTGGGTGGACTCTGCACACACCCCTCCTGTCTCAGGGCACTGCTGGGAGGACTCCACACCCACCCCTCCTGTCTCAGGGCACTGCTGGGAGGACTCCACACCCACCCCTCCTGGCTCAGGGCACTGCTGGGAGTGATAGGCACCCACCCCTCCTGTCTCTGGGCACTGCTGGGAGGACTCTGCACACGCCCCTCCTGTCTCAGGGCACTGCTGGGAGTGATAGGCACCCACCCCTCCTGTCTCAGGGCACTGCTGGGAGTGATAGGCACCCACCCCTCCTGTCTCAGGGCACTGCTGGGAGTGATAGGCACCCACCCCTCCTGTCTCAGGGCACTGCTGTTAGTGATAGGCACCCACCCCTCCTGTCTCAGGGCACTGCTGGGAGGACTCCACACCCACCCCTCCTGGCTCAGGGCACTGCTGGGAGTGATAGGCACCCACCCCTCCTGTCTCAGGGCACTGCTGGGAGTGATAGGCACCCACCCCTCCTGTCTCAGGGCACTGCTGTTAGTGATAGGCACCCACCCCTCCTGTCTCAGGGCACTGCTGGGAGGACTCCACACCCACCCCTCCTGTCTCAGGGCACTGCTGGGTGGACTCTGCACACACCCCTCCTGTCTCAGGGCACTGCTGGGAGGACTCCACACCCACCCCTCCTGTCTCAGGGCACTGCTGGGAGGACTCCACACCCACCCCTCCTGGCTCAGGGCACTGCTGGGAGTGATAGGCACCCACCCCTCCTGTCTCTGGGCACTGCTGGGAGGACTCTGCACACACCCCTCCTGTCTCAGGGCACAGCTGGGAGTGATAGGCACCCACCCCTCCTGTCTCAGGGCACTGCTGGGAGTGATAGGCACACACCCCTCCTGTCTCAGGGCACTGCTGGGAGGACTCCACACCCACCCCTCCTGTCTCTGGGCACTGCTGGGAGGACTCCACACCCACCCCTCCTGTCTCAGGGCACTGCTGGGTGGACTCTGCACACACCCCTCCTGGCTCAGGGCACTGCTGGGAGGACTCCACACCCACCCCTCCTGTCTCAGGGCACTGCTGGGTGGACTCTGCACACACCCCTCCTGGCTCAGGGCACTGCTGGGAGGACTCCACACCCACCCCTCCTGTCTCAGGGCACTGCTGGGTGGACTCTGCACACACCCCTCCTGGCTCAGGGCACTGCTGGGAGGACTCCACACCCACCCCTCCTGTCTCAGGGCACTGCTGGGAGGACTCCACACCCACCCCTCCTGGCTCAGGGCACTGCTGGGAGTGATAGGCACCCACCCCTCCTGTCTCTGGGCACTGCTGGGAGGACTCTGCACACAACCCTCCTGTCTCAGGGCACTGCTGGGAGTGATAGGCACCCACCCCTCCTGTCTCAGGGCACTGCTGGGAGTGATAGGCACACACCCCTCCTGTCTCAGGGCACTGCTGGGAGGACTCCACACCCACCCCTCCTGTCTCTGGGCACTGCTGGGAGGACTCCACACCCACCCCTCCTGTCTCAGGGCACTGCTGGGTGGACTCTGCACACACCCCTCCTGGCTCAGGGCACTGCTGGGAGGACTCCACACCCACCCCTCCTGTCTCAGGGCACTGCTGGGTGGACTCTGCACACACCCCTCCTGGCTCAGGGCACTGCTGGGAGGACTCCACACCCACCCCTCCTGTCTCAGGGCACTGCTGGGAGGACTCCACACCCACCCCTCCTGTCTCAGGGCACTGCTGGGTGGACTCTGCACACACACCTCCGATTTCAGGATATGTACGCTTGGAACATACACGGTGGGGGTACGCTCAATGCATTCGAGGTGAGGGTACGAGTCTACTTACACTGTTGGGGTGGGGGGTACGCTCCTTGCATACGCGGGTGAGGGTACGGGTTGTACTTACACTGTTGGGGTGGGGGTACGGTCCGTGAGTCCGCGGGTGGGGGTAGGAGTCGTACTTACACTGGTGGGGGTGGTGGTACGGTCCGTACGTCCGCGGGTGAGGGTTCGAGTCGTACTTACACTGTTGGCATGGGGGGTATGCTCCATGCATACGCGGGTGGGGGTACGGGTCGTACTTACACTGTTGGCATGGGGGGTACGCTCCATGCATACGCGGGTGGGGGTACGGGTCGTACTTACACTGTTGGGGTGGGGGGTACGCTCCATGCATACGCGGGTGGGGGTACAGGTCGTACTTACACTGTTGGGGTGGGGGGTACGCTCCTTGCATACGCGGGTGAGGGTACGGGTCGTACTTACACTGTTGGGGTGGGGGTACGCTCCATGCATACGCGGGTGGGGGTAGGAGTCGTACTTACACTGGTGGGGGTGGGGGTACGGTCCGTACGTCCGCGGGTGAGGGTTCGAGTCGTACTTACACTGTTGGCATGGGGGGTACGCTCCATGCATACGCGGGTGGGGGTACGGGTCGTACTTACACTGTTGGCATAGGGGGTACGCTCCATGCATACGCGGGTGGGGGTACGGGTCGTACTTACACTGTTGGGGTGGGGGGTATGCTCCATGCATACGCGGGTGGGGGTACGGGTCGTACTTACACTGTTGGGGTGGGGGGTACGCTCCTTGCATACGCGGGTGAGGGTACGGGTCGTACTTACACTGTTGGGGTGGGGGTACGCTCCATGCATACGCGGGTGGGGGTAGGAGTCGTACTTACACTGGTGGGGGTGGGGGTACGGTCCGTACGTCCGCGGGTGAGGGTTCGAGTCGTACTTACACTGTTGGCATGGGGGGTAGGCTCCATGCATACGCGGGTGGGGGTACGGGTCGTACTTACACTGTTGGCATGGGGGGTACGCTCCATGCATACGCGGGTGGGGGTACGGGTCGTACTTACACTGTTGGGGTGGGGGGTACGCTCCATGCATATGCGGGTGGGGGTACGGGTCGTACTTACACTGTTGGGGTGGGGGGTACGCTCCTTGCATATGCGGGTGAGGGTACGGGTCGTACTTACACTGTTGGGGTGGGGGTACGCTCCATGCATACGCGGGTGGGGGTACGGGTCGTACTTTCACTGTTGGGGTGGGGGGTACGCTCCTTGCATACGGGGTGGGGGTAGGGTCCGTACATATACGTCCCCACGCATTGTGATGCTTGTGCGGCCCGTACCCAGGCCTTTGCCACGTGGGTGCGATCCGTCCCGCCATTGTTGGGGTGACGTGTGTGGGCGTGGTACGACTCGTACCCACGCTCTTCAGGCGTGGGTACGGGACGTACCTGTCTGGTTGTGTTGCCGGTTCGCGTGGTGACGGACTTCCGTTGTGGCGGTCGCTGGCTTATCAGGACACGCCCCTACCCCCTCGTGGTGACCAGGGCATGGGAGTCAGGTATGTCCAGGCCATGTGTGGTGTGTGACTTATGTGGTTGTTTTGTGGCCTGCCCTGGTCCTGCCACCCCCACCCCACCCCACTTTCCCCCCTCCCTTAGTTATTCTGACCTTCTGCGGCGTCTGCGTCGTAACCTGTAGAGGAGGTGGACTGCTATGAGGGCAGGGATGACTCGTAGGTTCGGGTCCATGTCTGTCCGTCGCGTACTGGTACTCCTTGATCGCGTCGTCCTGTCGCGTATGGGTCCTCCTTGATCGTGTCGTCCTGTCGCGTACGGGTCCTCCTTGGTCGCGTCGTCCTGTGTGTCCGTCGCGTACTGGTCCTCCTTGTTCGCGTCGTCCTGTCTGTCCGTCGCGTACTGGTGGTCCTTGTTCGCGTCGTCCTGATTTCCCGGCAGTTTTTGGGTGCCGGAAAATATTCACCGTGCGGGATGACGTCGGTGCGAATCGTAATTCCTGGGTCGTGAATGGCTGGCTGCGAGCGTCCCGACGTCAGGTCGGCGCTTTCCCGGATGGCATTGGTAGGGTTTTTTTGTTCGGTCTGGCTTTTTTACGAATCGTACGGTGATGGTGTACCCGTGCGAATCGTAATTCCTTGTTTGTATGAATTGACGACCGGGTACGCGTCGGACAGAGAATATGCTCCGTCCGACGGTTCGTACCCGGTTTTAACAGGATCGTGATCGGCGCCTCTATGTATATAAAATAGGTAACAATAGGTCCCTTAGCAGCTGCATTTTCATGCCAGACCAAAAAAGCACCACTCCCCATACAAAATAATCTATTACACAGTACAAGTGAATTTACAAAGCCCCTGCAGCTGTGGGGGCAGCACTGACACTGACACATAGCTCTTCACTTCCATAGTATGAACAGTGAGCTGTGCACAGCTGAGCTCCACATTTTACGCGTGTGCAGGGCCCAAAGTGCACGCACATAAACTGAATTTCTCAAAGTTAGTGCCCAATATCTCGGAAATAGGAAGAGGCAATCGTTGTTCCCTGTTTCCAGGTAATCTTGCAATAATTCTGAGAAACTGCGAGTTAAAAATGTATGCTCTTCAGACAGACGCTCAGCTTTGTTCTGACTTCAGAGCCAGCGCATCTCTTCATGATATGCCCTGGCCTCAGCTTCTCACACATACAAAGTGAGATGACAGGCTGAAGGCAGCGCCCATCTACTGAGCACAACTTAACTTTCATATTCTTGGAGAAAAAAATAAAAATGCTTTTCTTGTGAGAGAGACCCTCTGCTGTGAATCTGTAACGCAGCATGAACCGAATGCCCTCCATTTGTTCTCTAAATCCGTTTATGTCCAAAATACAGGGTGCCCTTTCGCTGGCTCGTGCGTAAACATGGAAACATTATTATTACACTTTATCAGCAACAAAATTACATCATCTTTTATCAAAAAGAGGTTTAATTGCATATTTTCTTTGTGATAACATGCTCTTTTTGGACTGATTGTGATAGTTGTTTAATGTTTTTGCACTTTTGAGGAACATACATTTTAATAAAGAAATGTGAACCAAAAAGAAGTTAAGTATGCAATTCTTGAGCTTCATTATTTTGTAGAAAATTCTAGACTTCTAATTTTTAAAAGTTTAAAATAGACTTTGAATTAAAAAAGCTAGAGTCAGAATATATTGATTTCGATAGTTTCTTATATCTGGTAATGCCATTAAGATGATATTTGCAAGTGTTCTCTGCAATTCTTATACTTACAAAGGCCCTCGGTAACCGCCGTATACTTTATAACTGCTATCACCACCTCATGTTAGTTCTCAATGAAGACATTAGACAAAAGGCACCCACGCACCCGTTGCAACTTGACCTATTGGAGGCAGGGCTGGACAGGCCTTTTATTCCACTGGGCACTTCACCGGTGCTCTGGAGCCGTCGGTGGCCGGTCCTAGAAGGCTCGTGTGGCTGCTGGTGCTTCTCCTAGTTTCCCAGCTCCGCGAAGTTACTTGCATCAGGCACAAGGGGGTTCATGAGAGATAGCGGGAGAGCAGGATGGGCGTGAGCAAGAGGCAAGAGATGAGAGAGAGAGAGAGTGTATGTGTGTGTGTGGATGGATGGATGGATGGATGGGTGGATGGGAAATAAAGAGAACTAGGACAGGATTGGAGAAGGGATAGTTTGAGAATTTTATCAGGGCTGATTTTGGTTCTTCCTGATTGGGGTTGAGGTGCCCTCTCCATAAAACACATATTTAATGGACATGCAAGGACATACAATTTCAACCGGATATGTTGTGATTTATTTTTAGGCCTTGGCAAAAATTCTGTTCCGCTTGCGGAAATTGCGATAATTTGACATTTTCGCGTTCTGCGGAGAGCGCGAAAATGTCAAAATTTCCGCAATCCGCATTTTACCGGAAATTTTTTGCTTGCTCGCGCTGTAAAATAATACATTCTCGTGTGCGCGCGATCGCCTTGCCTGAATCCTCACGTTCGTCGACAAGTTTTCCCGATCCGGTCGCGTTCTCCACGAGATGTTGGATTGTTGGTAGCCATTTGCGCTGTCTCGCGACAGTTCGCACCCGCAGTAACGTCATTTGTCGCGCGATCACGTCTTTCTTCTCGCGATCATGCACCGCGAGACAAGTGAAAACAAGATGGCCGCGCCCGCGAGCAACCGCATGGATAAGTTGGCGAGCCGTGGCCACGCAGAAAATACCGCGAACGGGCGGGAAAAAAACGTCCGCATCTTCGCGATATTTTCGCGTGTTTGCGGAGATTTTTTACATTTTCGCGATAATTTGCGAAAGTGAATTTTGCAAATTCTGCCCACCCCTATTTATTTTAAATCACCTGTTTTGCGTTGGTTCCACTGTTACAGAAATCAGCAAATAATGTAGTTTTGTAAAAGAGCAGGTATTACATTTAAAGAGATGCCATTATTTGTTTTCCTTTTTAATTATTGTTTATTTGTCTGGCAAGTAGCGAGGTCAGGAGCTTAACCTTGGCATCTCAAAAGAAAGGAAATGGGGCTCTTCTTCTTTAGTGAGACTTTCTGTTAAGTGTTAAGCAGTATCGCTGCTTTCAGTGTTTTTAGTGCTTCGCCCCTCGAATAAATGACAAAATGCAGGCGTCATTACATTTCGAGGGGCGTGTCACATGCTGAATAGGACAGAATGCTTCGTTCAGGTAGCTGTAATAAATGGGATGCATAAAAATAGATCTCAGAGATAAACTATAATTAATTGCATAAAATTCAACGTACCCAATGCAGTGCCAAAATGATTCCTCCAGGATATGCGTTTGCAACTTTGTGCCTCTGGGACCACAATCTCATCAACTTCTCAGCATATTCATAATGAATATGAATGAGGTACATTTACATTTAATACATTTTACATTGGATTTTATTGCATTTGAGCTGGGAGTCCAGGAATTCTAAATGGTTTAGGACTTTCAAGGACCTGCTTGTTTGCCATGTACACAGGACCGGATGCTGCAGAACCTAACATGTATCCTCAGAGGGAAAACAGCCCCGAACTTTACATCGTATTTCAGCTGTATTAAAAAGCACTACCTAACCCTAAGGAGGCAATACCAAATGCTGTCTTTTCACCTCGGCGGGATCAAAAGACGAATTGAAGGTAGAAGAAATGCATTTTTTTATCATCATATTTTTTTCATTGTTAAGAGGTCTTGTTTACTTGGCAGCAACACCTTTTTTGGGGTTCACGAGAACAGGGCCTTTGAGCAAATGTTGCTACAAATTGCTCTGAGCCTGTTTCCTTTCCACTCATTCCTGGTTCCTATTCGTCTGCTTTTAGTCTGAGCCTTACCTTACACATGACAACACAAATCTGTACCCTTTTTAGGTCTCGCTTAGCGTTGCAGCGCAAGCTGCTCGCTTTGCGAGGCATGCAGTACACACTATAGCTTGGGAGGTTTGTGGAAGCTCCGCCCACTCTCCGCCCATCATTTTCATTGGCTTGTGTCTTAAATGCTGCCCTCCGATTGGTTGTAGGCTTGATTAAGGACTGGATCTTCTGCAATCCTCCATGTTTTATTAAGGACAGTATAGATAAATAAATGTCCCTGTTACCCTTTTGCTGCTTAAAGCTACTTGCCTACCCCTACAATGGGCATGTTGGCATTTAAGGAGCCCCATGCCTCAGCAGATTCATCTGGAATTAGCGGCCGCCTCTCACTGATGACTTTGATGTTTTGTCTACTTCAGGTGGAACAAGAAGCATTGGTCGACATAGCACTACAGCAAGCGTCAGATTGCAGTGTTGAAGTGTTTTTGTGGGGGGGTGTTGAGGCTGGCAATGCTAGTCAGCTATGTATCTGCTCCAGTGGTCGAAGTGGGGTGTAAAAAGTAGGGGAACTGTGGGCGGAGAATCAGAGGGCGGGAATAACCTGAGGATGGGGTCAGTGGGCGGAGTTACAGGTGTGGCCAGGATTGGCAAAACATCTCAATCTTTAGTATTTGTTTGGCATGTCACTGACCAGTTACAGCTTATTATGTTATGTAATTCAACCAATGGATACACATAATTATTTAACGATTAATATGAGTTATTGACATTAAAATAAATTCACAAAGAGGGATATGTTTCTAATCACAGAATGTCCCAAATATGCTTAAAAGTGGAAGGACAAGCCATTTGTTTCTGAGCTATGGATTTTCTGTCATCAGCAATATACACAGAGACAATCAATTTTATGTCTGTAAATCACTGCATAGGAAATGTTACATAAGACAAAGGACTACAAGATGTAGGAGTCACATGACAACCATATCAGTAGGCAGTAGAGTTTAATAGTGATTGATCTGGAGAAACACAAACTCAGAATTTAAAACTTAATACCATGATTGGGGGTTCTCTTTAATAATCATTATTGATTTCTATCCAAATGAACACTTTTTGCAACATTAGGATAATCAAAGGCTTAGGGAAAAAACCATAAAGCTCTAGTTTATACCTTGCAGATTGCTTGCAGCTCTAAGATGAAAGTTAATAGCTCACTGTTGTTTGTTAGGATTTTAACTTATAAACTGCAAGTAACAAAAGGATCTTACAGACAAAAGCAGTAACCCACTGACCTATTTACAATATGTGCACTTTGTGATGTGGATTGAACATTTTCTTTGCAGCAGACATATTAACCCTCTGCGCTATCTTTCCATGAGTCAAAACTTCCACTAGACAAAACTCCGATCTCTCTCTAGGAAGAAGTTTATTCACCTGAATTATCATGACATTTTTATTATTGCCGAAAATTGTTGTAGGCCAGGAAGGAGGCAGCAAGTGCTTTTAAAACCATAATTTACAATGCCCCCACTCAAAGTCAGCACCCGTTGCAGTCACACCGGTCGCACCGCCCTAGAGCCGGCTCTTCTCAGGGGTCCTGTGACCTCAGTGACAGAGTCACTGTTGCTCTAGGGTCTGCTACTTCGTAGGCCTGCCCGCAAGACTGGAGGTGAACTTCAGTATGGATTGTGGTGGGCAAGCCTTCAAGGTGAACCCACACTTGCCACTGCTAGGGTCCACCTACTGATGCTAAGACACCAGGGCTTTTCCGGTTTTGCAGGGCCTTCTAAGGTCTAGCATGGGAATGTGCTCCCTCAGGAGAATGGTCTGGTGGACTGGTCATGAAGGCTGAATCTGGTTCCCTAGTTCTAAATTCGGCAGCTCTGCCCCCAGTGCTACATCCGCTTCCTCACTGAACACCATACTGCCCCACTGAGAGAAATTCACACTGCTTTCAACTACAATCCAATTTGACCTGCTATAAACAACTGAATGCGACTCAATTCAAATTACGCACTAGGCAAGAGCAATATGCTGTCTAAAAGAAAAAGTAACAACATCCTGGAAAAAGCAAACACTCATAGGGAATGAAAGATTAAATAAAGCATGTGAAATGTAAGCAGAAACAACATGGTGAACTTAACGCTTTTACATTTATGTAGAAATCAACGAGTATTTTTGCCTGAAAACTACAGGGCCCAGAAAGGACCCATTTCAATGTCCACTGCTTATATGCTTACAAAACGTAAGCAGAATGGTTTAAAAAGACTGTGGGGCATATTATCAAGCACGGCGTTAAAATTATCGCTGCTTTAGCGGCAGAAAACTGCCGCTAAAGCGGTGATAATGGGCTTGATAATATGCCGCAGAGAATTCCAATAGAAGCCCATGTTGACACCAGAACATGGGCTACTATTGGAATTCTCAATTTTTGCCAATATGCCCCCCACATTCGTGAACACACGGCCGCCGTATACATTCTGTTTTCCAATCCACCCATCAACCAGGTATTGCAGTACCTCCAGGTTTGGCGCACTTCTCCACCGGGGGAAAACAGCGCCTCACTGGCAAACTCAGTAAAATGACGCTAATGTTTTTGGGGTTTGAATAAAAACAATCAGGCCACTTTAAGAACACTCCGTCTTGTTTTTTTTTATTGATTTTTCACATTTTGAACCTTTTATTTCCGACGCTGCACTTTGGAATAGAAAAATGTAAAAACGGCATTTCCAGCAAAAGTTTTTGTTTTTGCATCCATTTCACAGGCGAACAAAAGAACGACAGGAAGAAAGAGAGGGTGAGAACCATTTCTTGAGTCATGGTTTTCGGTAAGTGAGGAGGAGTTAGACAGACAGAGAGGGAATAGGAGTAAGAAAGAGGGTGGGTGGGTGGGGGGGCAGCTGCCAGCGGCAGAGCAGAAGCGGACACCTTCCTTGTCTTGTCTGGGCAGGAAGCAAGAGACGAGACCTTTTCTTTCTCTGCTCCCCGCACGTCCCGAACAGCCACTAATGCCGAGCCCTCTCTAAGGCCGTGGATATTTCTTACCTCCCGGGACGCATGTTCAAAATAAAAAAAGTAGGGGAACGGAATCTATAGAATTAAAGAAGTAGGGGCACGCCGTGCCATGCCGTTCCCGCCCAGTTCGACCACTGATCTGCTCCCTTTTATGTCGAGCCTATACAGGGCTTGCGCTTTTAAGCGATCTGTTGTCTGTACTTTGTTGGGTCTGACTCCACCCATGCTTTGGATTGTCTTTTGTGTGTGTCGTTTAGAAATCGCAGCCTGCAAATGACTATGGTAGGTGCATATTCCGCCATTTTTCTGAAGTTCACTCCCTTGGAGTATTCCTGTGGGAGCGAGCAGTGGCAGGCACGGTGGCTGCTGAGGCAGGATGCACACTTTGCTCTGACAGCTAACCTCCAGCGCCATTAGTTCCACCCTCTCCCCGGCCTCTCTCCAGCCCATCACTTTGTGCCCTCGTTTCATTTTGGCATTGCGGCACAGCTGCGTGCCTTCCATTCTTCTTTTTTGTCAGCAGACAGCATTTAATCAAATGCCAAGCTTGTCTCTTGAGTTGGGCAGTCACCTTAAGGACTGGGGCATAGACTGTGCATTCGTACCAGGAGAGCAGGGTGTGGGGTGACGGTTCTGAGTCTCCCATCTCTATCCGGGAGGGCGGGGGCTGCAGAGCTTCACGCAACCCCTCCTTTGGGCTCTAACAGGAGTTTCCCTGCAGCACACTCGGCTGTTTCTGCTGGCCTGCTTGCCATGGACAATTTTATGCAGTCGGCCGTGCCTGGTTCTCACTCATGCTTTGGACACAGTTAACTTTAATAAGGGAAACTTTATTTACTTTTTCCCCCTGCTGTTCTGCCAGTTTGGATTGCTGCTTTAAAAAACAAAACATTTGTGAGCCCAGCATCTGCAGGTCACGTGAGTCACACCGTGACCCTCTGGTGTCACTAAATAAACTAAGAGCAAGTGCACCTATGCAGCTTCACTTGGATCAGACGGCATGTTCTGTTTTTCTTCTGGGCAGGTATGTCACCATTCATTTGACCCAAGCAAGCTGTACTTTGTTTCTTACCTGTATGGCCTGTTCTTGCAGAGACACTGTGGCACAGTGCCCCTCAACCTGAGCAGATAGCACAGTGCTGCAGGATGTTTTTGTGGCTGATGCCAGTGAGGAAAGAGCTGTATCACATAGCTCTCCTTCGCTGTGGTGCCCCATGCCCCCACTCTGATAACGGGGTGTGATTAATTGTGATAATGTCACACATCAGCCCCAGTGAGTGTCAACAACCTTTAATTTTTGGTAGCCCAACACCCCTGGGTACATGTACGGGAGGGCTTTGTCATGTGTGGCGGGGCGTGCACATAAGTGCAAGGCTGCCAAGACACCAGGTTGGCATCAGGCCAGTGATACAGCAGTCCCACTGACAAACTCAGGTCAGAGGCCGGTGTCTGTAATTATTAAATATGGCAATGCATTGCCAGTATGTCTTTGTCCTTTCCCATCTGTGATCACATAGCTGCTGATCCTCTTTTTTTTTGAGCAGTTTTATTTAGCGCGAACTCGACCTGAAGGTATTAGAGCACTGCGCACAAGCACCAGTTGCTTTACAGACGGACACATTCATTTTTAGGCACAGGGAGATTAAGTGATTTGCCCAGAATCACAGGATGTTTGAGCCTCCCGCCAATCTCGAACCTGGTTCCTCTGCTTCAAAGTCAGCCGTAATAGCACTTAAGCCACACCATCTCCCATTAGAGAGGAGGTGGAACTGCTGCTGGAGCAGCTTCAGGCCATCAAATTAAATGCTGATCTCTATGTCCCGTGGGGACGGGGTGATTAGATACCAACACACTGATGTCTTCGGAAAGCTGAGGCTGCTAATCCTTACAAAGGGCAGGAGTACAAGTGAAGTGAAGTGTTCATCACCCAACCTACCTGGCTAGGACTCACCTCATGGCACCTAGTTAACAGCCGATCTATTCACAGAGAAGGAGTGAACATACTATTTAAAACCATTGTGATATTTCAAGCACATAAGTAGCATTTATGAATGACAAAGGCCACCGTTCTTTATAAATTAAAATGTTTACAGAAGCTTTTTGAAGTGACCACGATCACAGCCGGATAAGAGGAGAAGACATGTTTAATACTGCTCATCACAACAACAGCTTCCAGGGAATGAATCTATGCTTCAAGCACAAACATTCTATCACCCAGGAGCTAATAGAACATTCAGGGTGCAATGACATCACCACTGCAGATATTACAATATCTCCCTTCTTTACAGAAACATAATAGTAAAACAATAAAGAAAAAACAACAAAAACATAATAAATAAACTACATACAATAAAAATAAATAGCAAGAAAAAATACTTAGAATACAGAGAACAAACTTAATAAAAACTACAATTACTGTAACATTTTACAAATCCATATGTTTGGGAACAAATCTTTTGCGGGTGCTCCTCCTTATCGAGGAAGAAAATCTCTCTTGAGACCTTTCTTGAGATGTACCATTACCGGACAAACTTTTCCCGCTCAATCCAAACTTCCCACCCTCAAAAGAAGAACTGTTACTAAGAGGAACAGAGTTATCATTTAAACCCATTTGGGTGCCGATTACGATCCTGTAAAAACCGGGTACGAACCGTCGGACGGAGGGTTTTCTCCGTCCGACTCGTACCCGGTTGTAAAACTTTACAAACATGCAAGTACGATTCGCACGGAAACACCATTTCCGTATGAGTCGTACAAAACACCGACCGACGAAAATATACATACAAATGTGATCCGGGGAAAGCGCCGACGTGACGTCGGGACGATTTCAGCCAGCGTTTCACGAACCAGGAAGTACGATTCGAACGGACAGCAGTCCGGACGGCAATATTTTCACGGCACCCAAAAAGTGCCGGAAAAGCGAAGTACGCCACGAAATGACCAGATTAGGGGGCCCGGTACGTGCCGTACCCCCCCAGCCCCCGTGAGTATGCGCAGAACCCCCCCAGCCCCCGTGAGTACGTGCCAAACCCCCCCAGCCCCCGTGAGTATGCGCCGTACCCCCTCGTGTATGTACACCCCTGTACGCGCCGAACCCCCCAGCCCCCGTGAGTACGCGCCGTACCCCCCGTGTATGTACACCCCTGTACGTGTCGAACCCCCATGTATGTACACCCCTGTACGTTCGAGTCGTACCCCCACCCGTGTATGTACACCCCTGTACGTGTCGAACCCCCCGTGTATGTACACCCCTGTACGTGTCGAACCCCCCGTGTATGTACACCCCTGTACGTGTCGAATCCCCCGTGTATGTACACCCCTGTACATTCGAGTCGTACCCCCACCCGTGTATGTACACCCCTGTACGTGTCGAACCCCCCGTGTATGTACACCCCTGTACGTGTCGAACCCCCGTGTATGTACACCCCTGTACGTTCGAGTCGTACCCCCACCCGTGTATGTACGGTGCGTACCCCCCTGTGGGTACGCACTGTACATACACGGGTGGGGGTACGACTGGAATGTACAGGGGTGTACATACACGGGGGGTTCGACACGTACAGGGGTGTACATACACGGGGGTTCGACACGTACAGGGGTGTACATACATGGAGGGTTCGACACGTACATGGGTGTACATACACGGGGGTTCGACACGTACAGGGGTGTACATACACGGGGGTTCGACACGTACAGGGGTGTACATACACGGGGGTTCGACAGGGTGTACATACACGGGGGGTTCGACACGTACAAGGGTGTACATACACGGGGGGTTCGACACGTACAGGGGTGTACATACACGGGGGTTCGACACGTACAGGGGTGTACATACACGGGGGGTTCGACACGTAGAGGGGTGTACATACACGGGGTGTTCGACACGTACAGGGGTGTACATACACGGGGGGTTCGGCGCGTACTCACGGGGGCTGGGGGGGTACGGCGCGTACTCACGGGGGCTGGGGGCGTGGGTCGGCACGTATATGGGCACATGTCTCCATGGTTGCAATGGGAGTTCGGTGCGGACGGTGTTTTTACCATACGGTTGTGACATCGGACGCACGGGATGGATCGTACTTACGCGGTCGGACTTCACTTTTCACGTTTGTACAGTAAATCGTCCGGGGAGGTGTAGGACACATTTTCCGACCCGAGGACGTGTGGGGAATTATTCCCAATGCGACTCGTATGGAGTTTTTCCCATGCGAATCGTAATTGGCAGTTTGTACGGCACTTATACGATTCGTACGGTAAAAAGACCGGATACGAGTCGTACGGGGAATTTTTTTACCGGATCGTAATTGGCACCTTGATGTGCAACCTTATCAGGGATTCTATAAATCCTAGATACATTCCACCAATTCTTACCATTGACTCTCACAGCATGACGCAAAACCAAATCTACACACACAGGTTGACTGAATTTAGAAAGGCCCTTGGGTACATTATGCGGGATCTTTATCTTAACCCAATCCCCCACCTTGATATTGTGAAACCACTCATCTTTATGATAACTTTCTCCAGAAAGATGAGAAGTGTTTTCCTCAGCATAACTTTTATTGCGTACCTGTGAAAGCACATTCCCCTCAACACTCTCAACAGAAGATGACAAGACTGATCTTGACAATAGTCCCCACTGCCTCATTCAAGCTGGACACATGCTAAACGTTGCAACTCTCCCTCTCAGTAACTCAAAAGGACTTTTCCCAAACTCAATACCCGGTGTAGTCCGATGAGCCCACAACATACTCTGAACAGCTCCCCCAATATCAATATTTCCAGAAACAGCCCATTGCACACAATCAACCAAAATACTATTCATGCGCTCAGTAAAACCATTTCCCTGTGGGTGATAGAGAGCCACACGCTTATGAAAAATGCCAGATTGATTTAAGAAACTAGACATCTCCTTGGAGACAAATTGTACTCCATTGTCTGACAGTAATTCCTTTGGAAAACCTTCCCTTGCAAAAAGACTTTCCAAGAACTTAATAACTTTTGTTGTATTAGGCTCAGTCATAAAACACACTTCCCACCACTTGCTGTAATAATCAGCAACTACCAAAGCAAATTTATACTTGTTAGATAAAACATTGAACGGACCAATGAAGTCCAAAGCCAGTTTCATCCAAGGCCCTGATGGTAAATCAACTTTTACTTTGGGAGGAATGACAGTCTTGATCACTTTGTCACTGGAACAACATGTATAACAATTCTCAACCATACTCTCTATATGCCGATCCATTGAAGGCCACCAATAAATGGAACGAATTCTGCGCTTGGTACATGTTTGCCCCAAATGACCTTTCGTGCCCTGCCATAATTATGCGATCTCTCAAACTCACTGGAGGTACAAATTTATCGCCACGTAAAATCATCTCACCTTCTTCTAGAGAGAGTTCATCAGCCACTTTAGCGAAAGGTTGTAGTTCACTGTCTAGATGTTTTTCCTTTGACCAACCCTGAATGATACACCTTTTAACCTCCTTAAGGACAGAATCTGATTGTAACGCATCGCACCATTCATTCTCCTTGAAACACCCCTCTTTACAAACATCAATACTTGCAATTAAGCATTCCTCATCCTCTTCTGCAAGACATTCCTCCTGCACAACAGGCAACGGCAATCTGGAGAGAAAATCCGGTCTAATGTTTTTTCCTCCAGGAATATGTTCAACTGTAAAATTGTATTGAAGAAGCTTAGAGCTCAATCTCGCAATCCTGGGCATGTGATCTTTCACAAGAACACCATTAAGAAAGGGAATAAGTGGTTTGTGATCAGTCAGCAGCTTGAAAGACCTACCCCAAAGAAAACCTTTAAACCTTTCAACCGCCCAACAACAAGCAAGAAGTTCTCTTTCGATTACTGAATAGTTTTTCTCACTGGGACGCAATGATCTAGAGATAAATCCAACAGTGTGTTCCAACCCAACTTTCATTTGAGTTAACATGCCACCCAAACCATCCAGACTAGCGTCCACTGACACAATGGATTCTAGAGCAGGATCAAAGGGAGTTAATATGTTACAGCGGCTCAGTTCATTCTTAATTTTATCAAAATCTGTTTGACATTTGTGATCCCAAAGGAAAACAGTTCCTCTCTTCATGAGCTCACGTAGATGCGCAGTCTTTGCTGAAAAATTTGAAATGAATTTAGAATAAAATTCACACATACCAAGAAAAGATGAAACCTGTTCCTTGGACCTGGGAGGCGGAACTTTAACAATTGCTTCAATCAAACCAACTCTGGGAAGAGTGCCCTCGCCTGAAATACAATGCCCTAGATAGTCAATGGACTGTACTCCAAAAACACATTTGCTCAAATTCCCTACAATACCCTTTTCTTGCAGTCTGTTTAACACTTCAGTTAAACTCCTGTCATGCGAAGACCTGCAAACTCCTGCTACTAGAATGTCATCCTGAAAAACAACTGTATTCTGCACCCCCATCAGAACTTTTTCCATCACACGTTGGAATACAGAAGCTACGGAAGCTAACCCAAAAGGCATCCGTTTAAATTGGAAAATTTCCAGATGGAGACACAAAAGCAGTCAAGTGTTTAGATGACACATCCAACTCCACTTGATGGTATGCCGAAGATAAATCTATCTTTGAAAACCATTTGAAGCAGTTTGTGTTTGCAAGGAATAGCTCCATCTTTTACCTTGATAAGATGTTTAAAACCCTTGATTAACCCTAGTGATTCAGAAAAAACTTTTGGGAATTTGCTTCCCCAGCTGGAAGATTCATCATAACATGTTGATTCATTAACAATGGATACTGGTTCCTTAGGGCCATATGTAGATAAATTTTATTTACCGATTCATAAATACCGAATTTTACTGATTCGGTATTTATGAATCGGTAAATAGTATGTAGGTAAACAATCGGTAATTATTACCAATTCGGTAAATATCGGTATTTATGAATAAGTATTTACCGATTCGGTAATAATGCATCCCTTCCCATTGGGAAGCCATTTACTATTACCGATTTGGTAAATACCGAATCGGTAATAGCGGAAGCATATTCATGGGTAGCAGGGTGTCACATTGACACCCTGTTGCACCCCTGATTCGTGCATGTGTGCACATGTGGCGCACATATATGCCCTAAGGGCATGTATGTCTGCCACATGGCACTTTTAAATCAGCCAAATATAGCTTTTTGAAAGGTATTCGCTATTTATCATCAACCTGTAGTTGGTGATAAATACCGAATCCTTACTACTGAAATTCACTCACTTGAGTGCTCCCTACATATGATTTAAGGATTCGGTAATTTACCGAATCTGTATTTTACCGATTCGGTATTTTACCGATCCCTTACCGATTCGGTAAATTACCGAATCCTTAAATAATGCCTCCTACATCTCAAAGGGCTAAATACCGGTCGGTAACGGAAAATTTACCGATTTTCGGCCGTTACCGACCGGTATAAGCCCACCTACATATGGCCCTTAGTGCCTGGCCTAAGAGTCATTCCAAATAACGCTTGGTGGTACCACCCCAGGATATTTAATCCTTTGATAGCCACATATATTTTTCCAGTGATAGATTTTTCTTTGAACACTAAAGTGCTTTCAAAAAAACCTTTTAGTTGAATCTTCCTTCCTTCATAAGACACCGGACTTCTATCAGGAGGTTCAAGATGCCTATCACCCCATACAGATTCGAACAACTCTTCGGTGATCATTGTCATGCGTGCTCCTGAATCAGCGAGCAATTTTAAAATCTTTCCATCCACTAATATGTCAACAATCGGGTCTGCACACTCCTCACAATCATCCTTAACTACTAACATTAAGTCACTCATGGAACTCACAACTTCTGTATTGCTCCCTAATTTGTCGCTCTCTTCCCACACTACGTTGATGTTCCTTCTGGAATTACACACCTTTGCAAAATGACCTTGTTTACCACAATTTCTACACAAAGCATTACGAGCAGGACAGACTCGTGAATTAGGAAAATGTGCAGAATAACCACTCTTTGAACACACATTCTTCTTTTGTAAATAAAATTGTTTCTTATCCTGTCTTACCGCAGGCAACTTCCCCTTAACCTCATTGCTGTTTTTTTCGCTACTATTTTTTTCAGAGATACTATTCTTATCTACACCATTTTTCCCTTCATTTACAACACCAACAGTGGCTTTATCTGATCTGAGCTCATTGGAAGACAATTGTGATAACTCAATGCTTTTAATGATGGAAATCATTTCTTCAAGTGATGAATTTTTTAAAGTTAATAACTTCTGTTGAACTTTTTTATCTCTACACCGTACTACGATTTGATCTCTAATGAGCTGAGACGTAAAAGTCTCAAACTCACAATCAGACTCAAAATGGGCGCTATAATCCTTTGATGACTGGTGAAGACGAAGATTAGAAACTGACTTCAAGTGATGTCAAGGCGCACAGAGGACGCATGCAGTGTGGCTCATGGCGCGCTCCTGCTGTACAACGTCAAAGAGCAGCAACAAAGACAGAGAAGCCCATGGAAGGTTGACGACAGGCTCCGCGCGACTCAATGAAGACGGTGAGTATGCGAGCCAATTTCAATTTTGAAAATGAAGCGCAACTGTCGAGATAAACATCCAACCAACACTTTTGACTTTAAAGTTTGGGTTTCGAGTTTGTTGACAAAATCGGACTCCTCCAGAAGTTGCGTGAAAAAATCACAGCTCGTACAGTTCGTCCGTGCCCAGATACTTCCTGATGGCACAAGTGACTATCACCTTATAGAAACACTGGTGCGATTGAGCGCACCACAGACAGTCAAAATCAGACTCAATATACGCAGGGACACATGCCCTCGCACTCGTTCAAGATACAGTCAGTTAGCCAATACCTCGCTTCTTGACCACACGTTACTGGCAACGGCAACGTTCCGTGGAGAAACAAAAAGGTGAAACTGACATCGGATATAGCTGTTAGCCGAGACCGAATGTCCCATCGGCAGTAAGAAAAACAATGGCAATTCAGACAAGTCCTTTTGAATTAAAGCTGGAAACGATTATTTCTTTAAACAAAATGTACAGGAAAATAATAACTAGAATAACTCCACACACGTGAGTATGAGATTGAGGATGAGCAGTAGATCCCAAAAAGCGTCGCCAATTGAAGTGACCACGATCACAGCCGGATAAGAGGAGAAGACGTATTTAATACTGCTCATCACAACAACAGCTTCCAGGGAATGAATCTATGCTTCAAGCACAAACATGCTATCACCCAGGAGCTAATAGAACATTCAGGGTGCAATGACATCACCACTGCAGATATTACACTATTGTTCCGAACATGAGATGTTAAAAGTTTTCTCAATGGTGTAATTACAAAAGTAAACATCTGAGCTGGAGAAAAATGTTACCCAGAGAGTCCCAGCTAGATGCACATATGTGTTGGTCTGCATCAGTGTGCTTCGTTTCCGATGATATGGCAAATTGTGCTCTCAAGATGTACTAATTTGCCCAGGATCCCACAGTGCAGTAAAAGCTCTCTCTGCAGTCTTACTCCTAGCAATTTCCACTTACTCATTACTCTTTGGTTTCAACCACCTCGTGAAATGTCAGTTTGTGGCTCTTCTATCTGTGTTTATCATTTCTGAGGATAGAGACTTGCTCAGGTGGTGGGATTAGTATGGAGGCATCTAAATATCTGACAGGTGCACCATTCACAGCCAGGAAAGTAGCAGTCTCTCTGTACTTCACATGATGTAGGCAGGTATTGCAACTTGTGTCTTTGGGATGGCCTACATTTTTCTCCAGGCAAGGTGTCAATGCTCCCCACACATTGTCACAGAGCTCCTGAGAGAAGACCCAGCAGTGACAGTGACATTAACAGACCAGAGAGAGCAGCTTAGCATTGTTCCAGTAAGTGCCCATGCAGCAGCGAGGCAAGCAAGCCAGGCCTTTCTCAGAGAAGGCAGCCACCTACCAATCTGCCTGCAGCTACCTGCATGCCCCCAGGCTGGCCAAATACCTGGCCAAAGCCATTCTATGTTTATCAAATCCCCAGCACACGTAAATATCCGAAATTTTAACGTTATTAGTCTGTGAGTAAAATACAGTATAAGAATAAATCAATAAATCATATGTGAAATCTTCTTCTTTTCCTCTTTATTTCAAGAAGTTTTTCGAGCGGAACATCACAGTCACAGCCAACACGTGTTTCGTCGTATAGGGAAAGTAATCCCACGACTTCCTCAAGGCTGTGCAAATAAAACAATAATAAATACCAACTGGTATCAAGAACTTTAAACAGAGAGGGGTTTCTTATCATTGATATGCAACAATTACAATCCGAAATGAGAAAGGGAAAAGAAAAAAGGGATTCAGAAATTGCAGATTGTAAATTACAGATCTTACAGAATTATGATAAGAATCGAGCCAAAGTGTTATGGTGGAATCTAGTAAGATTAGGACCCAAAAGATGGAGAGAGAAGGAAAACTAAAAGTGAAACTCACACGTGACATATTCTCGCAAATTGTAGGAGAATAAGCTAAAAACTATTCCTTAAAACCGTAGTGACACAGTGAACCTCAAACCAGCATGCCAACCGATGGTATTCAACCCAAAACTCAAGGCCCTATGGCCAAACATATTTACCTATTGTCTTTTATTCGATAATATTCTGTTATAAAGAAAACACACCAAAGCAAACCATTAGAGCTCGGACCACTAGGTATTTTTAGAACCGACCGTCCCATTCGTGAGTAAAGCAAAACCTACTTTGAATGTGGTTCTAATTCCGGACCACATGGGGGTCTATTCTTGGACGAGGAAAACGGAGTGTCACAATCTTGTTTCCAATGTAGCGCATATATCGCAATTGTCTGTGAATAATGAAAACAGGCCCATGAGTACTTATCCAGAGTGTGCGTGCCCTCAGAACGGGCTAAACATAAGCCAATGACTCAATTATTCGGCGGCGTACATAAGGTCAAGCATGCCCCAAATTGTGCCTAATTCCACGCACAATATGTGACTCAGATCAAAAGCGGCTCATACTCGTTAAGGAAGCTACTATCTCAACCCATATCACTCAGAAACGGGCTAAAACACAAAACAAAGACTCAATTTCCGACGGCGTACATGAGGTCAAGCACGCCCACATTGTACCAATTCCATGCACAATACGTGACTTAAAACCAAAGCGACTCATACTCGCTAAGGTAGCCACTATCCAGTCCGTATCACTCCCAACGTCAATACGTCTCCTTACCTGAATATTAGTCAATATCCCTTGCCCTCGTCTTCACATATGTAACCGGTGGGTCCGCCGAGTGCAACAGCCCGTAATTCGAGTATTTCCTACGCGTATATGATGCTTGTAAGGAACTAAACTTCCGGGTGGCGTGCAACGTCTCGCGTCATATTCATAGATATAGAAATAAGACTCCACGGAGTCTTCCCTTTATCGTAATCACTTTATATACCTTATAATGTGCACCACTCATAAATTCAAATTTTAGAATCATGGAACCAAATAATTATGAAGATAAATTCGATACCTTAAAGGATAAAAAATCTCATGTTATTGTTCCAAGCGCGCAAACACGTGTACGTGTCCCACATCCGCCGAACCCGTATTGGTGACACCCTGTGTCCATTTGAAATTCAGTCAATCCTAACCTAAGCATTATTATAACTATGCAAGCCAACGACTATAAGGTCAATTTGCTAAAACTACAGGATAATGCGAAACTCCTCAGTTGGGCGCTCAAGACACGTGTGCGTGTGCCGGATTCGCCATGCCCGTTATTATGTTAATATCAAGCCTTTTGCCAACGGCGAATTACATAATTCAAGATCAAAGTGTACGAAGTGAGAATACTTGGTGCAATTATAGCGTTCGCCTTACATCTTTTAATTTTTATCGTGCCTTTTATGTACCCTTGAGTCTCTCCATCAGTTAAGGTCATTATGTCAAAAGACCAAAACAAATATCATTAATATGTGTATAGATGCTACTAAGATCTATAAAAAGAGCTATACATACAGCTAGACATAGACAGTAAATCATGTATGATGTATAAGGTACATTTGCTCTCCTACATCAAAGTCGTGGTCATTGCGTCCATCAGTATATACAATGATTCACTTATAATTTTAGTTCGTAGTTTGAAAAACAGATACACTCATCATACTTCAAGCAAAATGAACACATATTCTATCTGCCAAGGAAGTAATGTAGCTCGTGATCGATATTCAAGCCACATTCTGTGCTCCTCAATTTCAAAATCCATAATGCTTCGTTACGTCTTAAAGTCAGTTCTCGATTTCCACCCCTGGGGTGTCTAGGTATGTGGTCAATTCCATAAAATTCAAAACATCTGTTGGTAGTCTGTTTTGAGCAGATAGATATGTGTGCTGCTATGGGGTATCTCATATCCCCATTTCTAACCGCTCGTATATGTTCCCTGATTCTGTCTCGTAGGGGCCTGATAGTGCTGCCAATGTATCTCTTTCGGCATTTGCACTCTATTGCATAAATGACAAAATTGGTGAGACATGTAATATTGGTCCTAATCTTATATGTCTTTCCACCTGGACCTTGAAATTCAGTGATTCTAGAGTGTGCCCACTTACATGCCGTGCATTGTCCACAGCCAGAAAATCCGCAAGAGTATTGGGTTAACCAATCGTCTCTCCTCTTAGGTGTGGGATAACTTGGACTCAGGATATTTTTGAGTGAAACACCTTGTATAAAGGTGATATCTGGTTTGTCTGTGATGACTTCGCTGAGCAATTTGCCTGCCTTCAGTAGGTGCCAATGTTTATTCAGGCTCCGTCTCAGAATCCCAGACCAGTCATTGAAGCTAGTGACAAGACTTATCTTATTCTCATCTTTATTAGCCACTGTTCGTTCCTTCAGAGTGTCTGCCCTTGCGACTGGATCAATTCTCTGTTCAGCCCTCTTCAAGGTCTCATGGTTGTAACCTCTGTTCAATGATCTATTAAGTGTGCTCCTTTTGTGTGACTCAAAATCAATGTTTGTGCTACAGTTACGTCTCACCCTCACTAGTTCTCCATAGGGGATAGACCGAATCTGGTGTTGTGGGTGTGAACTGGACGCGTGGAGTATGGAATTACATGCTGTTTCTTTCCTAAACAGTCTGCTCTGTAAGCACTTATCCTTAACATAAAATTCAACGTCCAGAAATGAGATCTTGTCTGTACTCTGCTCGGAAGTAAAATGAATTTTATGTTCATTTGAGTTGAGATATTTGATAAAGTCAGTGAGTTTAGTTTGAGACCCTGTCCATATCATAAAACAGTTGTCTATGTATCTCCCCCAGTATAATATCGAATCATTCCATTCTGTGCCCAATGGGCCCCAGATCCTCGTCGCCTCGAACCATCCCATAAAGAGATTGGCATACGAGGGAGAGAATCTGGAACCCATTGCGACACCTTGTTTCTGTCTGTACCATCTTTCTTGAAATAGAAACACATTGCTGTCCAGTAACATTGCCACCATCTCCATTAGCATCTCAGTGTGTTCCCAAGCATTCTCTGATCTATTGTTTAGCATTCTTCTAACCGCCATCATCCCCACCTCCCTCTTGATGCTGGTGTATAGTGCCGTAACATCAAGGGTCACCATAATCATATCATCTTCCCAGGTGAAATCAGCCAATGTGCTGAGGATGTGTTTGGTGTCTCTGATATAAGATGGAAGGTTAACTACCATGGGTTTCAGAAATGTATCCACATACTCTGATATTCTCTCAGTCGGACCCCCAATGCCCGATATAATGGGTCTTCCTGGGGGAAAGGGTAATGCTTTGTGAATCTTTGGTAGTGTGTACAGGCATGGAAATCTCGGCCTGTCCACTCTCAAAAAGGTCAATTCATTTTCATCAATCAGGCCCTGTCCATGCCACCGCTTAAGATGTGTGTTAATGTGGTCCGTAAGGGCCCAAATCGGATTATTGTGTAATGGCTCATAGCATTCTAGATTTGCCAGCTGTGAATGGATTTCATTGTTGTAGTCTAAACTTCGCATAATCACCATATTGCCTCCCTTGTCTGCTTCGCGTATAGTGATGTCATTATTGGTGCTTAGCTCCTTTAGAGCAGCTCGTTCCCTGATAGATAGGTTGTCTGACTTAATGTTGGATATGTTGTTCCTATCTTCGTGTTTGTCTAAGTCTGCCAGTACCAATCTGTAAAACACATCAACATTATTGCCAGCAATCAATGTCGGAGTCCATTTGGACTTCTCCTTTAAGTTGCTAGAAATATTGTAATCAGTAGTGATATTTAAATCTCTCATGATAGCATCCGCAGTAATCATTTCATCTTCACAGTCCGTTATTGACAAAAGCAGTCTAGTGTCTAAAATGTCTTGTGTTGAATTTGTGTTCAGTGGAGACATACCCAAATGCTTGCTCACACTTTTATTGACATCATTCATAGATCCAAAATGTTTCTTCAATTTCATGCACCTGATAAATTTAAACAGGTCAATCTTGACATCACATACATTTCCAGAAATTTTAGGGCAAAAGCTCATTCCCTTAGTTAGCACAGAAATAGCATCATTAGAAAGTTGTATGTCAGTCATATTGATGATATTCACATTGTCTACTTCCTCCGGTCCCAGGACCTGGTCCTGACCCCTGGTAGATCTTCTGCTCGTACCTCCTCTCTTACCCCTCCTGGTTTTTCTCCTTGAGGTGGTCGCCTGTATTCTTTGTTGCCTTTCTTGATCCTCGCTACCTCTAATAAAAAACTATTCCCAATATTAAGGGCATTGCTATCTTCCTCTACTTCGCTACCACTCATATGTGTTGTATTTAGGGAGGTGGAGCTAGACCCCAATGAGCCACTAACAATGTGGGTCTGTTGTTTAGTTTTCGGTATAAGATGATCATACTTCCTTGCGAAAGTAAAAATACGACCCTTGCAATAGTCACGTTCATCCCTTCTCAGCTTACGAGCCTTACGTATCTTTATCTCCGACACGTGGCATTCAATATATCATTAAGGATGGCGTAATTCTTAAAAGTGCCTTCCGGTATATTCAGATCTTTGATTTCTGATTCTAAAGTGTCTATGTCCCTCTGCAACTGCATAACTTTTCTTTCACAGTTCTCTATTAGAATGGCCATGAGTTTGTTTGAGTTGTTACTCAATTCTTTTTCCCATTCACTTAATAAGTCTGCTTCGAGATCCTTATGTGTAGGGAGGATTTGTGACCTTAAACCCCTCGGAATCCTTTTAAGCTTGATGTATTGCTTCAAAGTGGCAGCATCCCACCACCGTGAAAGTTCATTTCTCTTCAATTTTTCCAATCTTATGAATTTCTCCCTTAGACCTTCTTTTTTAGAGGTAGGTCCACCCTGTAATAGTGTGTTTAAGGGTGCATTCTTTGCAATGTTGCTGAAAAGGTCTTCAGCCTCTTTGTCCCTATTTGGTTTGTCTCTGATATTAGAAGTCATTGTGTTCCTTGTGCTGCCACCTATTAATAACAGTTTTCTAACAGATATGTGGTATGGGTCATAGGTGTGTTGGCGCCTCAAGGAAAATACACATTCATTGTTTGTTATTCACTTCTATGATGGTGCTGTAAGGTGTAAAGAAACCACAAACTCTACAGGGGAAAGCAAAAGCTTAACATAACTGTTTATCAAATCCCCAGCACACGTAAATATCCGAAATTTTAACGTTATTAGTCTGTGAGTAAAATACAGTATAAGAATAAATCAATAAATCATATGTGAAATCTTCTTCTTTTCCTCTTTATTTCAAAAAGTTTTTCGAACGGAACATCAAAGTCACAACCAACACGTGTTTCGTCGTATAGGGAAAGTAATCCCACGACTTCCTCAAGGCTGTGCAAATAAAACAACAATAAATACCAACTGGTATCAAGAACTTTAAACAGAGAGGGTTTCTTATCATTGATATGCAACAATTACAATCCGAAATGAGAAAGGGAAAAGAAAAAAGGGATTCAGAAATTGCAGATTGTAAATTACTGATCTTACAGAATTATGATAAGAATCGAGCCAAAGTGTTATGGTGGAATCTAGTAAGATTAGGACCCAAAAGATGGAGAGAGAAGAAAAACTAAAAGTGAAACTCACACGTGACATATTCTCGCAAATTGTAGGAGAATAAGCTAAAAACTATTCCTTAAAACCGTAGTGACACAGTGAACCTCAAACCAGCATGCCAACCTGTGGTATTCAACACAAAACTCAAGGCCCTATGGCCAAACATATTTACCTATTGTCTTTTATTCGATAATATTCTGTTATAAAGAAAACACACCAAAGCAAACCATTAGAGCTCGGACCACTAGTTATTTTTAGAACCGACCGTCCCATTCGTGAGTAAAGCAAAACCTACTTTGAATGTGGTTCTAATTCCGGACCACATGGGGGTCTATTCTTGGACGAGGAAAACGGAGTGTCACAATCTTGTTTCCAATGTAGCGCATATATCGCAATTGTCTGTGAATAATGAAAACAGGCCCATGAGTACTTATCCAGAGTGTGGGTGCCCTCAGAACGGGCTAAACATAAGCCAATGACTCAATTATTCGGCGGCGTACATAAGGTCAAGTATGCCCCAAATTGTGCCTAATTCCACGCACAGTACGTGACTCAGATCAAAAGCGGCTCATACTCGCTAAGGAAGCTACTATCTCAACCCATATCACTCAGAAACAGGCTAAAACACAAAACAAAGACTCAATTTCCGACGGCGTACATGAGGTCAAGCACGCCCACATTGTACCAATTCCATGCACAATACGTGACTTAAATCCAAAGCAACTCATACTCGCTAAGGAAGCCACTATCCAGTCCGTATCACTCCCAACGTCAATACGTCTCCTTACCTGAATATTAGTCAATATCCCTTGCCCTCGTCTTCACATATGTAACCGGTGGGTCCGCCGAGTGCAACAGCCCGTAATTTGAGTATTTCCTACGCGTATATGATGCTTGTAAGCAACTAAACTTCCGGGTGGCGTGCAATGTCTCGAGTCATATTCATAGATATAGAAATAAGACTCCACGGAGTCTTCCCTTTATCGTAATCACTTTATATACCTTATAATGTACACCAATCATAAATTCAAATTTTAGAATCACGGAACCAAATAATTATGATTATAAATTCGACACCTTAAAGGATAAAAAATCTCATGTTATTGTTCCAAGCGCGCAAACACGTGTACGTGTCCCACATCCGCCGAACCCGTATTGGTGACACCCTGTGTCCATTTGAAGTTCAGTCAATCCTAACCTAAGCATTATTATAACTATGCAAGCCAACGACTACAAGGTCAATTTGCGAAAACTACAGGATAGTGCGAAACTCCTCAGTTGGGCGCTCAGGACACGTGTGCGTGTGCCGGATTCGCCATGCCCGTTATTATGTTAATATCAAGCCTTTTGCCAACGGCGAATTACATAATTCAAGATCAAAGTGTACGAAGTGAGAATACTTGGTGCAATTATAGCGTTCGCCTTACATCTTTTAATTTTTATCTGCCCTTTGTGTTCCCTTGAGTCTCTCCATCAGTTAAGGTCATTATGTCAAAAGACCAAAACAAATATCATTAATATGTGTATAGATGCTACTAAGATCTATAAAAAGAGCTATACATACAGCTAGACATAGACAGTAAATCATGTATGATGTATAAGGTACATTTGCTCTCCTACATCAAAGTCGTGGTCATTGCGTCCATCAGTATATACAATGATTCACTTATAATTTTAGTTCGTAGTTTCAAAAACAGATACACTCATCATACTTCAAGCAAAATGAACACATATTCTATCTGCCTAGGAAGTAATGTAGCTCGTGATCGATATTCAAGCCACATTCTGTGCTCCTCAATTTCAAAATCCATAATGCTTCCTTACGTCTTAAAGTCAGTTCTCGATTTCCACCCCTGGGGTGTCTAGGTATGTGGTCAATTCCATAAAATTCAAAACATCTGTTGGTAGTCTGTTTTGAGCAGATAGATATGTGTGCTGCTATGGGGTATCTCATATCCCCATTTCTAACCGCTCGTATATGTTCCCTGATTCTGTCTCGTAGGGGCCTGATAGTGCTGCCAATGTATCTCTTTCGGCATTTGCACTCTATTGCATAAATGACAAAATTGGTGAGACATGTAATATTGGTCCTAATCTTATATGTCTTTCCACCTGGACCTTGAAATTCAGTGATTCTAGAGTGTGCCCACTTGCATGCCGTGCATTGTCCACAGCCAGAAAATCCGCAAGAGTATTGGGTTAACCAATCGTCTCTCCTCTTAGGTGTGGGATAACTTGGACTCAGGATATTTTTGAGTGAAACACCTCGTCTAAAGGTGATATCTGGTTTGTCTGTGATGACTTCGCTGAGAGATTTGTCTGCCTTCAGTAGGTGCCAATGTTTATTCAGGCTCCGTCTCAGAATCCCAGACCAGTCATTGAAGCTAGTGACAAGCCTTATCTTATTCTCATCTTTATTAGCAACTGTTCGTTCCTTCAGAGTGTCTGCCCCTGCGACTGCATCAATTCTCTGCTCAGCCCTCTTCAATGTCTCATGGTTGTAACCTCTGTTCATTAATCTATTAAGTGTGCTCCTTTTGTGTGACTCAAAATCAATGTTTGTGCTACAGTTACGTCTCACCCTCACTAGTTCTCCATAGGGGATAGACCGAATCAGGTGTTGTGGGTGTGAACTGGACGCGTGGAGTATGGAATTACATGCTTTTTCTTTCCTAAACAGTCTGCTCTGTAAGCACTTATCCTTAACATAAAATTCAACGTCCAGAAATGAGATCTTGTCTGTACTCTGCTCGGAAGTAAAATGAATGTTATGTTCATTTGAGTTGAGATATTTGATAAAGTCAGTGAGTTTAGTTTGAGACCCTGTCCATATCATAAAACAGTCTCCTATGTATCTCCCCCAGTATAATATCGAATCATTCCATTCTATGCCCAATGGGCCCCAGATCCTCGTCGCCTCGAACCATCCCATAAAGAGATTGGCATACGAGGGAGAGAATCTGGAACCCATTGCGACACCTTGTTTCTGTCTGTACTATCTTTCTTGAAATAGTAACACATTGTTGTCCAGTAACATTGCCACCATCTCCATTAGCATCTCAGTGTGTTCCCAAGCATTCGCTGATCTATTGTTTAGCATTCTTCTAACTGCCATCATCCCCACCTCCCTCTTGATGCTGGTGTATAGTGCCGTAACATCAAGGGTCACCATAATCATATCATCTTCCCAGGTGAAATCAGCCAATGTGCTGAGGATGTGTTTGGTGTCTCTTATATAAGATGGAAGGTTAACTACCATGGGTTTCAGAAATGTATCCATGTACTCTGATATTCTCTCAGTCGGACCCCCAATGCCCGATATAATGGGTCTTCCTGGGGGAAAGGGTAATGCTTTGTGAATCTTTAGTAGTGTGTACAGGCATGGAAATCTCGGCCTGTCCACTCTCAAAAAGGTCAATTCATTTTCATCAATCAGGCCCTGTCCATGCCACCGCTTAAGATGTGTGTTAATGTGGTCCGTAAGGGCCCAAATCGGATTAGTGTGTAATGGCTCATAGCATTCTAGATTTGCCAGCTGTGATTGGATTTCATTGTTGTAGTCTAAACTCCGCATAATCACCATATTGCCTCCCTTGTCTGCTTCGCGTATAGTGATGGCATTATTGGTGCTTAGCTCCTTTAGAGCAGCTCGTTCCCTGATAGATAGGTTGTCTGACTTAATGTTGGATAAGTTGTTCCTATCTTCGTGTTTGTCTAAGTCTGCCAGTACCAATCTGTAAAACACATCAACATTATTGCCAGCAATCAATGTCGGAGTCCATTTGGACTTCTCCTTTAAGTTGCTAGAAATATTGTAATCAGTAGTGATATTTAAATCTCTCATGATAGCATCTGCAGTAATCACTTCATCTTTACAGTCCGTTATTGACAAAAGCAGTCTAGTGTCTAAAATGTCTTGTATTGAATTTGTGTTCTATGGCTTATTCTGTCACTGCACTGAAGATGAAAGCTAGCGGCATTTGTATACAGGTGCCTCCCTTCATTGAACAGCCCAGAGAGAAAGACTATTACACATGGAAGGTATAGCCACATATTAATAATGTATATTCTGAAATGCATTGTTTATGACAAATATGAAGTGATCTGTATTA
Source organism: Triturus cristatus (assembly GCF_964204655.1). NCBI lineage: Eukaryota > Metazoa > Chordata > Amphibia > Caudata > Salamandridae > Triturus > Triturus cristatus. The sequence continues at coordinate 748,250,684 of NC_140589.1, forward strand.
GAACGAACTCTGCACCAAATAATGAATGAACATTTTGCGTCTGCTAGTGCACAGGCATAATACCCAAAGATGCAGGATTAGGGCATTGTCCTTCCATGTCCTTCGCCCCCACTCTTCCCCTACCCCCCTTTCTGGCACCACTCAGCATCATTTATTTTTAACCAAACTCTTTAGTTGTCCCCTGCACAAAGCTTGATCTCAGTGGAGTGTTACCTGCAACTGTAAGATCCATCTCAATTGTGCTTGCTTTCAGCCCAAAAATTGCATTTATAGAGCCCTACTTAAAAAAATATGTTTTTCTTAATAATAATATGCCTTGTGTATTCATCTACGGCTACAGTTGTGGCTTGTGCTACATCACCATGACCCTCTTTCACTAATTCTTCAGTGAAATTAGGTGTGAATACCTAAAGTCCTGCTCCAGTGCGAGATTTGAGCGTGCAAACTTTGCAACAGTATGTATTTTATTCTTAAAATGTTGATGTACATCAGTAACAGAGCGTGTTGAAAAATTCATGTATTAGTTCTTTCACGTCCACAACATTATAGCAGTGCATTTTTTTTAAGTTAACTTTGGGCGGTTACATCAAGTATTCTCCAACAAATGCGAGACCAATTGCATTTCCAATGCTTGTTCTTCCTGCCTTGTACTCCTCCTTTGAAGCAGATCAAAAGTTTAAAAGCGAAGTTTTAAGTAGTGCCCAAGCAGCATGAACGAGATCTAGTGCGGCACAACAGTACCATGATTTTTAGATCCATGAATGCAGGGGGGCAAAAAGAAAATGCTTTGCATGGCACCACTAGATGGTTTGGCCACACGAAAGAGCTCTCCACACAGAGGTCCTAATGTACCTTGATCCCTCAAAGCCAGATGTTGTAGAGTCCTTGGGGGACCACAATTCAATAACTGCTAAAGCAAAGCTAGTATTAAGAAAAACAGCACCCTTCCACTTTGGCTTGGTCCCAATATCACACCAATATACATTCTCTTTGTAATGCTCTAAAATAATGATGCAAAACCACTTGAGGGGCATTGGAATTCTCAAGGGCATATTATCAAGCCCATATCGCCGCTTTAGCGGCAGTTTCCTGCCGCTAAAACGGCAATAATGTTATCGCTCTTCTTGATAATATGGCCCTAATTCTGATAGTCTAACAGGCAAGGACAGGACAATTGCTTTCCACTGTAGCAGGCTTTAGAATTGACACCTGAAAGCTTAATCACAGAGAACTATATTAATTCTAAAATAAGTATGGAATGATGCTTATAATCTGTCTCAAACATTGCTTCTGACATAACAGGGTTAAATAAAAACTTAGGAGGTGATTACAATGGCGGGCAGGACTTAAGTCCGTCAGCCATCGTCCCAAGGATTGGGATTAGCTGCCCATATAGTGGCAGTCCCGCACATGAGATTACAATGCGACCGCCACTGTGGCGATCAAATTGTGCATGTTTACCATTGCGGCGGGTGCTGCTGGCTGCAGCACCCGCCGCAATGGTAGAAATGCATGTTGTGCATTTCCCTGCACTATGTGGCAGGCACCATGCAATGCCTGTACCTGGTGCAGGGAATTGTAGGGGGGCACCATAGGTGCCCCCCAAGAGCAAATTCCACATGCCCAAGCACTAGAGGGGCCCGCATTGGGCCCCCAAAGTACATCCCCATCAGCCTTTCAATGGCAGTTGAACTGCCATAGACAGGTTGGTGGGGATGCAGCATCCAAATCTGGTGGGCGGTGCCTGCTACGCACCGCCACCATTTTGTGGAGGTGGGATGGGTCCAACAGGCAATCTAAATGATCGCCTGTCGGACCTGTGGTGGGCAGGCTTTCCGCCCGCCAGTCACACCACGTTTAGGCCGAAAAAGGCCTTACAATGGCGGTGAACCCGCCACTGGCAGCCTGCTGGTGGCGGGTTCACCGCCATCGTTTTCGGCAACTTCAAGGACCCAGTGATGGGGATCTGAATTCAAAAGCCGATGGAAATCACATTAGCTCATTTCTGTTTTTTTAATCCTTGTATCTTCCTTTCATGTAAAATCGGCTTGGGACTTTTCTAAGAATGAGGTTAGTTCAGAGGGTGTTTAGTCAGAATATGGGAACCAAAAAGATCACGGGACAAATTATCATGTCAAGAATATCGAGGACAAAAATATTGTGAAGGTCAGTTTTTATTCGTAAGTAAAGGTTTACTATATACAATGCCACATATATGTACCTTGATAATATATAAATCTTCAAGGTATGTAGATGTTGAGTGAAGCATAGTAAATGTATATTTACCTATTTGCACTTACCTTGCCTCCCTTACAGCCCCGGGGACTGTCACTTCCCCCGGGCTAATTAGGACAAATGCAGGGGGCATGCGGCCCCCCTGCAGCCCCGGGCACCGCCACCTCCCCGTAGCAAAATTAAATTATAATGCAAGGAGGGGCTCCGGGCCCCCATGCAACCCTTGGGACTTCCACCTCCCTAGGGCCGAGATATAAGTATAAAATATTGCAGGGGAGGCACTACGGCCTCCTCACTGCCTTGGAGACTGCCATCCCCCCGGGGCAAAGATGTGAAAAGTGTTTCAGAAGGCCTGCACAGGTCCCCCAGCCCCGTGACCATAACTTCTCCAGGGCTAATCAATTAAATGTGGGGGAGGCCATTTTGGCTAAATGACACAAATGCGGGGCCACATGGCCACCATGCAGCCCCAGGGACTGCCACTTCCCGGGGCTAGATTAAATAAAAATGGGTGTGGAGGCTCCACTCCCCCCCCCCCCGACTCAGCCCTGGGGACCGCCAGCTCCCCTGGGCAAGTCTTTAAAATTAAATACAGGGCCTACACGGCCCCCACAGCCCCTGGGACCACCACCTCCCTGGGGCTTAATTGACAAAGGAGTCCAGCCTCCCTCATGGAGCCCTAGATGGCCTTGGGGACGCCACCCCCCAGGGCTGGCTCCAGCAATGTCCCAGGGTACCTACCCATGGACATTGCAGTTTGCTATGGCTCTGCGGGAGCACCGCTCCTGCCAAGCCATTGCAAACCTGCTCTGCTTTCAGCAAGTGAGAACAGAAAATGCTCTCGTTTGTTGAAAGCAGAGCATGTCTGTTTCCTTGCCCACTGTCAAGTGAGCAGGGAAACAGACATTGCTTTGAGATCCAGGGAGCTTCATGTTAGCAGCTCCCAGGGTCTCAAAGCAATGCTGGCGCCCGCTGGAGGCGGGAATCCAGCAGTCACCGCGGCGGCCAGCAGGATTCCCATGTGGTCCCCAACATTTTAAATTTGGGTGCCCTGGGTGGAACCAGGGCAACCACACTGCAGGCCAGGCCTCAGGGAATGGATTGCCTGGGGCGGAATTTAGCCCGGGAAGGGGTAGGACGGCTCATGGCCTTCTTCTCTTGAAAAAAAAAGGGGGGATGGGGTCCATGTGGCCAAAAAAGGCCCAGGAGGGGTCCATGCTACCCCCTCCCCTTTTAAAAAAAATAATTTAAATAAAAAACAATGGAATAGGCCCCAAGGGATGGGGTCCCTGGGATCGAAATTAGCCCAGGGAAGGAGGGGCATGCAAGTCCCCTTTCCTGTATTTAAAAAAATAAATAAATAAATAAAAAAAAAAAAAGGTCAGGCCCCAGGGGATGTGGTGCTCAGGGCCGAAGTCAGCCCGGGAGGGGAGCCTCATGGAACCCCTCCTTTTTTTAAAATAAATAATTATTTTAAAAGTGGGCAGGCCCCTGGATAGGGTCCCCAGGGCCCAAAGCCATCCAAGGAAGGGGGCCACATGGAACCCTTTCCTAAAAATTAGAACAACTAAAATGAAAAATAAGCTGGCAACCTGCCGGAGGCCCCTCCCCCTTTCTCCACCATGCTTCAAATGAGCTTCCTGGCACGCTGCTGGTTGGGGGATGAAGTCCCCTTGACTGCTGCGGGTCCTTGTGGGCCAACAGGACCTCCTGTTACCTCCAGTAAGCCCCACACAGTGGAATTGCTGAGAGGTGGTCGGAGGCCATGCCCTCTTTTCCCACTGACAATGTCATGAGTGATGTAATATGTGAGGCCAAAAGCAGTGCTTTGTGGGGGCATGAGTTATAGTTAGCTCAACTAACTATAACTGCTGAATTTCTGCTTTTGTACATGTGAACTCTGAGCCCAACTATAAAGTCTGTGCAACTTTTGTTTTTTTCGGTGAATATATATATATATATTTATTATCTACTGGCGGTCGCCAGTAGATAGTTATAGTTACAACCTAGTTTCCATAGGAAATCTCAAAATTCTATTTTGAATAACTTTGGCGTTGGTTGACGAATCCTCGCGAAATTTTCTAAACTAATGGGGCGCTCCGTTCAGCTCCTACCCTGAAAGTCTCGGGGTGATTCGTCAAGCGGGGGTCGAGAAAAAAGGGGGGTCCCAAAACGCGTTTCCCCATGCATTTTTCCATAGGACCTTTAGACACAGCTACAGCCAGAACGGCTGAACAGAATTACTTGAAATTTGGCAAAGAGGTAGTCCTCAGGTCAGGCATGTGCCTTTTGCATATATGGTGTAAATCCGTTCAGTAGTTCCTGAGAAAATTAAAAGTAAAATCATATACATATCTGGGCGGAGCCTAACCACACATCTCATTGTGAGATCTGATTGGCTGTCAGCACTTAATCCAAGAAGTGTTGGCAGCCATCTTGGGACCAATATACATGATAGCACCTCATTAAAAAACATTGCAGTTAATAGAAGGTTTTAAGACTTTAGTTACATTATAAATCATTTGTTGATGGTACCATACTCATTTTAGGAATTGTAGTATGTTCTACGGTGATTTTACCATGTGAAAAAGCCTTCTGCTGGGATATCATGAATCATGTTTGAGAGAAAACTATTTTCACATGCTTTTCCCACAGAGGTTTGGAAGGTGATCTATAAGCTAAACTGAGAGCATATTTTCTGTAAATTCACATTATCTTTCTCAGTCATGTGAGAATGAAGTCTGACATTCACAGTAAAACATGTACATCCAACAAGGGCAGAGACTGTCAGTTGAATCCTTTGTGTTCTACTGCAGCTTCCCAGAGTGTTCCAAAGAACAACTAGAGCGCTAACAATCTTACTTATGACAAAGGTATGGCACACCTGAAGCCATCTTGATTGGAATAAAGTGGTAACATTTAAAACATTTAATTTAAAAAGGAACAAAATGAGAGGGTTCATTTTGCCATAGAATGTATGATTAGTGCTGCAGAAAGAAAAATTAGGGCACATTTTGAGTGACTTCTCAAATCCTCTTCTATTTCATTAAAGAATTCTGACATGCAGACTGAAACATGCACTTTCAATACCCGCATCAGACTTCCCTGGTGAGCAGTAGCTTTACTACAGTGATCTAATGAGCAACTAGAGTGCTAACATTCTGAATTTATGGCAAATGTGTGACACATCTGAATGCCTTCTTCATTGAATCAAAGTAAAAAAACTAACAGTATGCCTACTGAGGAGACTGCAGTAAATGAGGACATTAGGAAACTTCATAACAAGTCTCCCAAGATGGCCACCAGAGACAAAAGAGCCCAAATGTAGCACAAATATCACCGAGCTGTAGTCCAAGTATAGCCCAATGACAGAAATCCCAGAGTGTTTTAAAGAACAACTAGAGCGCTAACAGTCTTACTTATGACAAAGGTATGGCACACCTGCAGCCATTTTGATTGGAATAAAGTGGTAACATTTAAAACATTTAATTTGCAAAGGAACAAAATGAGGGGGTTCATTTTGCCATAGAAATTATGACTAGTGCTGCAGAAAGTAAATTTAGGGCACATTTTGACTTCTCAAATCCTCTTCTATTTCATTAAAAAGTTCTGACATGCAGACTGAAACATGCACTTTGAATACCAGCAGCAGACTTCCCTGGTGAGCAGTAGCTTTACTACAGTGATCTAATGAGGAACTAGAGTGCTACCATTCAGAATTTATGGCAAATGTGTCACATCTGAATGCCTTCTTGATGGAACCAAAGTAAACAAGCATTGAAAATGCAATAGGTCGCGCCCTCGTTTAAGTTAAAGCAATTCTGTTTGTAATTAGGTGGCTTTTTAGCTTTGCTTTTATTAGTGTTTTTCAAAATTTCATGTAAATAACATGCATATCTGTATATGTATGCATGCATTTATATTTGTATTTATATAGATATGCAGATTATATATATGTTTATATATGTATGTATATACATATATATACACATACATATATATAAATGCATATATGTGCATATGTGTGCGTGTAGAGAGAGGTAGAGAGAGGTAGAGAGGTAGAGATGTAGAGGTAGAGACGTAGAGGTAGAGAGGTAGAGGTAGAGAGTAGTAGAGACAGAGGTGGAGAAAGGTAGAGAGGTAGAGAGTAGAGGATGAGTAATAGAGAGTAGAGAGTAGAGAGAGAGTAGTAGAGAGAATAGTAGAGAGTAGTAGAAAGAGTAGCAGAGAGTGAGTAGGAGAGAGTAGTAGTGAGTAGGAGAGAGTAGTAGTGAGCAGTAGAGAGGGAGTAGTAGAGAATAGTATTGAGTGAGAAGTAGAGAGTAGTAGAGAGTAGTAGAGAGTAGTAGAGAGTGAGTAGTGGAGACTGAGTAGCAGAGAGAGAGTAGTAGAGAATGAGTAGTAGAGTGAGTAGTAGAGAGTAGTAGAGAGTGAGTAGTAGAGAGTAGTAGAGAGTGAGTAGTAGAGAGTAGTAGAGAGTAGTAGAGAGAGAGTAGTAGAGAGTGAGTAGTAGAGAGAGTGAGTAGTAGAGAGTAGTAGAGAGTAGTACAGAGTGAGTAGTAGAGAGTGATTAGTAGAGAGTAGTGGAGAAGTAGAGAGTGAGTAGTAAAGAGTAGTAGAGAGTGAGTAGTAGAGTGAGTAGTAGGGAGTAGTAGGGAGTAGTAGAGATTGAGTAGTAGAGTGATTAGTAGAGTGAGTAGTAGAGAGCAAGTAGTAGAGAGTGTGTAGTAGAGAGAGAGTAGTAGAAAGTAGTGCAGGGTGAGTGTTAGAAAGGGTAGACGGACCGGGAGGGTCGGCCGGGGTCAGGAGGAGAGGTCTCCGGGGAGAGCCGTCTCCAGCGATCGTACAGACAAGTAACTTCCCCCCCACAGACAGATACCACACACGGATAAGGTTCAGTGTTCTTTATAAGCACTTCTTAAGGTACGGTTGAATGGTACAAGGAGGTCTGGACCCAGGGGTCCCCTCGATTCAAGTCTCTCAAAGCAGGGTAAGGGGTAGCGGGACAGTCTGTCTACCAGTCAGGTAGTTCGGATGAGGTGATGACTAGCTCACAATCCTCGAGCTTGGTGGTTTAGTTGGTACGGGCCGCGGCCGTGCCAGCAGGTCCCGGTTGAGATGTCGGTACACGGTCCGCGGCAGCGCCAGCAGGTCCCGGAAAGATGGTCGATGTACGGTCCGCGGCAGCGCCAGCAGGTCCCGGTTGAGATGTCGGTACACGGTCCGCGGCAGCGCCAGCAGGTCCCGGAAAGATGGTCGATGTACGGTCCGCGGCAGCGCCAGCAGGTCCCGGTGAGGATGGTCGTTACAACGGGCCGCGGCAGCGCCAGCAGGTCCCGACGAGGATGGATGTTGCAGAAGGCCGCGGCAGCGCCAGCAGGCAGGACGATGGCTCACAAGAGCGGGCTACGGCAGCGCCAGTAGTCCGTCAAGGCTGAGTTCTCTCGGTGTCTCTCGACTCCAGGATACAACTGCCTTCCTGCTCCGGAGTTGCCCCAGTTATAGGGCAGGCGCCCTTTGATGTCCGGACCCTCGCACTTGGAGGTCGGAGGGCCCGGGATGAAGGTGTCCAGACACCCAGCAGGGGGTGGAGCCAGCGCCTGGGGGAGCTGGAGGCGATCGGCACCTGGCGGGGGAAGAGCTCTTGACACTTCGTTCTCCCATTGACCTGCCAAGTGGTCCGCTCACCTCCTGGGTGGAGGGTGGTGCCGGGATGTCGGGGCCGGCCAGGCCCGGGGTTAGGGTCGGGCCGAGGCCACGCGGCCTCGTGGTGCAGGGCCCAAGATGGCGGCTTGAACCGGCCGGGGGAGCCGGTGGGGCTGGGCCCCGTGATGAGTAGAGGTCCGAGGGCAGAAGACCCGTCGGGAGACGGGGTACAGGTGCTTTTCGTGGGTTATGCCTGGTGGGCCGGAGCTCGGGCCCTGTCGTGCGGGGAGGGAGCAAGCCCTTCGTGTGGCCTGTCCAACATGCGTCCCCCCCAGCTGAAGGCGGGGAGAGTCACCCATCTCCTTGGGGACTCTCTTCGTCGAGGCGGAAAAAGCGGGACAGGCCATCCGCGTTGGCGTGGTCTTGGCCTGGTCGGTGCTCCACAGTGAAGTCCATTCCCTGCAGGGAAATGGACCAGCGCAAGAGTTTTGGGTTCTCCCCCCGCATCTGCATCAGCCACTGCAGGGGTCGATGGTCGGTTTGTACCCGGAAGTGGGTACCGAAGAGATAGGGCCGGAGCTTTTTGAGGGCCCACACCACTGCGAAGGCCTCCCTCTCGATGGTGCTCCAGCGCTGTTCTCGGGCCAGGAGACGTCGACTGATGAAGGCCACCGGCTGGTCATGACCCTCGGGGTTTAACTGAGAAAGGACGGCTCCGATGCCGTGGTCGGAGGCGTCGGTCTGTACCACGAATTCCTGACTGTAATCGGGGGCCTGGAGCACAGGGGCGGTGCACAGGGCGGCCTTCAGCTTCTCGAAGGCCGCTTGACAATCGGGGGTCCAGTTAATCCGCTTCGGCTGGTTCTTGGACGTGAGACCCGTGAGGGGCCCCACGATGCTGCCGTAGTCTTTCACGAACCGCCGGTAGTAGCCGGTGAGCCCCAAGAAGGCTCGGACCTCGGTCTGGGTGACGGGGGGCTGCCAGGACTGGATGGCAGCAATCTTAAGTTGTAGCGGGGCCACCAGCCCGCTTCCCACTTGGTGCCCAAGGTAGGTCACAGACCCTTGGCCAATTTGGCACTTGCCGGCCTTAATTGTGAGGCCGGCCCGCTGGAGGGCCTGTAGGACCTCTTGGAGGTGACGGAGGTGGTCGGGCCAGTGGCGGCTGTATACAGCGATATCGTCCAGGTAGGCAGCGCTGAACTCTTCGAGCCCCGCCAAGACCTGGTTCACGAGGCGTTGAAACGTGGCGGGGGCATTCTTCATGCCGAAGGGCATGACCTTGAATTGGTAGTGGCCATCGGGGGTAGAGAAGGCTGACCGTTCCTGAGCCCTGGGTGTGAGGCCGATCTGCCAGTAGCCCGCTGTTAGGTCGAAGATACTAAGGTAGCGGGCGGCCCCCAGCCGGTCGATCAGCTCGTCTGCTCGGGGAATCGGATGAGCGTCGGTCCGGGTGACAGCGTTCAAGCCCCGGTAGTCGACGCAGAATCTCAGTTCAGGTGCGGTGCCGGGGGCAGCGGCTTTGGGAACCAATACAACCGGACTGGCCCAGGGACTGTCTGAGGGCTCGATGACCCCGATTGTGAGCATCTTGGCCACTTCCTCCTGTATGCAGGCCCGTACCCGATCTGGTACGCGGTAGGCCCGGTGTCGGACAGGGGGACTGTCCCCGGTGTCCACGTCGTGCAAACACCAAGGGGTGACCCCGGGGGTGAGGGAGAACAGGGTAGCGAACTGCAGCAGGAGGTTCCGGCAGCCCTGGCGTTGCTCCGAAGTGAGGGCGTCAGAGAGCCGGACCCCGTCCACGGAGCCGTCATTCTCCTGAGTTTTCAGAAGATCCGGGAGGGGTTCGGAGTCTTCCTCTGCCCCACTGTCCGTAGCCATCAGGAGGCTGAGTTCTGAGCGCACAAAGTGTGGTTTGAGTCGGTTGGTGTGGAGGACCCGGAGGGGGTTCCGGGAGGTCCCCAGGTCGATGAGGTAAGTGACGGGGCTTTTGCGCTCGACCACTTTGAAGGGCCCCGTCCACTTATCTTGCAAGGCACATGGTTCGGTGGGGGACATCACCCATACTTGTTGTCCAGGCTCGAACTCAACGGAGGAGGCATGGTGATCATACCACCTCTTCATGTCCTCCTGGCTGGCCTCGAGGTTCGCCTTGGCCATCTCTCTGAAGCGCCGGGTCTGATTGCGGAGGGCCAGGATGTATTTGAAGACGTCTGGAGGGGGCTTTAGGGGGGCCATCTCCCAACCTTCTTTTACTAGGCTGAGGGGCCCTCGCACAGGGTGCCCGTACAGGAGTTCGAAAGGGCTAAAACCGAGGGACTTCTGGGGAACTTCTCGGTAGGCGAAGAGGAGGCACGGGAGTAGTACATCCCACTGGCGACGGAGGGGCTCTTCCAATCCCCCAATCATCCCCTTGAGAGTGCGGTTGAAACGCTCCACTAGTCCATTCCCTTGGGGGTGATAGGGGGTCGTGAATCTGTAGGTGACCCCGCATTGTTGCCAGAGGGACTTCATGTATTTGGATATAAAGTTCGTGCCTCGGTCGCTGACGACTTCTCGGGGGAAGCCTACCCGGGAGAAGATCCCCATTAGGGCCCGGCCAACCACCGGAGCTGTCACGGTCCGTAGGGGCACCGCCTCGGGGTAGCGGGTGGCATGGTCCACCAGTACTAAGATGAACCTGTGTCCTTGTGCCGTGCGGGGGTCCAGAGGCCCCACAATGTCTATCCCCACCCTCTCGAACGGGGTGGTGACCACAGGGAAGGGTTGCAGAGGGGCTTTCAGCTTCCGACCACTCTTCCCGCTGGCTTGGCATGTGGGGCAAGATCGGCAGTGGTTCAGGATGTCGTTCCTCATTTTCGGCCAGAAAAAGTGGGTCACTAGGCGGCTGTACGTTTTGTCCTGGCCCAGGTGTCCAGCCAGGGGGACATCGTGGGCCAGGTTGAGCAGAAAGTCTCTGAAGCGGAGAGGTACCACCAGTACTCGACCGACCCCCAGCTCGGCGATTCTTTGCTCGCTGTATAGCAGGTCGTTATCCCAGTAGACCCAGTGAGTTCCGGTGGAGTCCCCTGCGTTCTGGGCGCTGGCTTGTTGGCGGAGTCCCTCGAGGGAGGGACAGGTCTTTTGTTCCTGGCGAAACTGTTCTTGGGTGGGCCCCCCTTCTTGACGCCACTGAGCCAGGTCAGGAAGGTCCTGGGGTTGCGCGTCCCCTTCGGTCGTCGGGTCTGGGAGGCTGGCCTTGTCGTTGTCTTCTACTGGGGCGACCGGGGGCGGAGGTGCCGGCCATTCCGGTTCTTCTGATCGAGGGACGGCACGGGCGGCCATGGACCGGGTGGTTATGCAGGCCCAGTCCGGGAGGCCCAGCATCCCCAGGTGCTCTCTTCTCTCAACGGTGGCCCACGGGGAACTCTTGAGGTCATTCCCCAGGAGGCAGTCCACGGGGGCATCGTCCCGGACCGTCACCTTCAACAGGCCGGAGACCCCTCCCCATTCGAATGGGACGCAGGCCATTTGACACATACTTTCAGAGTTGTCTGCCGAGCGGACGGGGCAGAGAATGTTCGGCAGGATCTGCTCGGGCTTCACCAGGTGACAGCGGACGGCCGTCACACTGGCGCCTGTGTCACGCAAGGCCTCGGCTCGCTGTCCATTAATGGTCACCCACTGACCGTATTTCCTGGTGTTAGCGGGTAGGGGAGCCCGCGGGACCATGTCTCTTCCCCCTAAGCACGCCAGGACCATGGCGGCCGGTTCCCACTCTTGCTGGGCCGGCTCATACTCTTCTGGTTCCTCCGATGATCGCTCTTCCCCCAGGGCGGCGGCAGCTACCTGGCGGGGCTTGGGTGTTTGGTTCTGCGGGCAGCTCGGGTCATTGGCGTAGTGGCCGACTCGCTGGCATCGGTGGCACGTGACGTTGGCTCGGACCCCAGGACGCCACGGGGGGTTGCCCTGGCCGGCCGGAGGCGGGGTGCTGGCCACGGGTGTTGCTGGCAAGGCGTCTCTCCCTCGCCCCTGGCCCCCTCCTCCTCCCCGAGGACGGTGCTGGCCTTGGTTGCTTCTGTTCTGTTCGTGTGGCCCCCTCCGGCCCACTCGGGTGCTTTCCCATCGGTCAGCTTCGGCGGCGAGCTGCCGGGGGTCAGTCAGCTTACTGTCGAGGAGGTGCTGCCTGAGCTCGACGAAACAGTTGTTCGACAGGTGCTCCCATACCATAAGGTTAAAGAGTTGTTCGTAGGTGGTGACATGGCTCCCCTTTATCCAACCCTCGAAGGCACGGCTGAAATAGTTCACGTATTCTACCCAAGTTGTACCTGGGATCCGGGTGCAATCTCTGAACCTCTGGCGGTACATCTCGGGTGTGAGGCCGTAGCGGGTGAGGAGGGCAGCCTTCATGTGGTCGTAGGACGACATTTGGTGATCTGGGAGCTGCAGTAGGGCATCGCGACCCTCGTTGATAAACCTCCCCCAAAGTCCGGCTTCCCAATCACTCCGGTCGATCCGGTGGGAGGTCATGGCGATCTCGTAGGCTTTAAACCACTGTTGTATGTCGTCTTCTCGGACATACTCGCGGACAACATCCTTGGGGATTTGGACTTTTTTCTCGATTGGCCCCGGGGTGTGTGGTCGCTCAGGCACCCCCAGTTCTTTATTCTGTTTCCGAAGTTCTATCTCCGCTAGTTGGCGCTCGTGCTCGAGTGTTATTTTTTTCTCCTCCAGCTCTCTCTGTCTCTGCTTCTCTTCTCGTTCATCTCGGAGCCGCATATGCTCGAGGTTGAGTTTCTGTTCAGCTAACTTGAGTTCCCCATCCATCTTGAGTCGTGCTATTTCCAACTCGTGCAATCTGGTTCTTTCTCTTTCTCGGATCTCCTCCTGCGAGAGGCCCGTTCCCCGCTCCTCGGGAGCCGTGGCGTTCCCCTCTGGTGTGATGCTGCTTTGGTCGGAGGGTCCGGCGACCCCAGTTTCTGTCCACGACTCTAGGGCGTGCTTTAGATCATCCTTGGTACTCAGGCCGGTGGTAGCAATGCCAAGTTCTATGCAGAATTGTCTCAGTTCGCGGTGGTTGTATTCTTCTAATTTATCCATTTGGAAATTCTCGGTGGAGCTGCTATCTTTGGCTGACATCGTGTTTTTGTCGTGGGGTGAGCTACTCTCTGTACGATTACGCGTTGATTCGGATCGCGCCGCTGGCCACCAATGTTAGAAAGGGTAGACGGACCGGGAGGGTCGGCCGGGGTCAGGAGGAGAGGTCTCCGGGGAGAGCCGTCTCCAGCGATCGTACAGACAAGTAACTTCCCCCCCACAGACAGATACCACACACGGATAAGGTTCAGTGTTCTTTATAAGCACTTCTTAAGGTACGGTTGAATGGTACAAGGAGGTCTGGACCCAGGGGTCCCCTCGATTCAAGTCTCTCAAAGCAGGGTAAGGGGTAGCGGGACAGTCTGTCTACCAGTCAGGTAGTTCGGATGAGGTGATGACTAGCTCACAATCCTCGAGCTTGGTGGTTTAGTTGGTACGGGCCGCGGCCGTGCCAGCAGGTCCCGGTTGAGATGTCGGTACACGGTCCGCGGCAGCGCCAGCAGGTCCCGGAAAGATGGTCGATGTACGGTCCGCGGCAGCGCCAGCAGGTCCCGGTTGAGATGTCGGTACACGGTCCGCGGCAGCGCCAGCAGGTCCCGGAAAGATGGTCGATGTACGGTCCGCGGCAGCGCCAGCAGGTCCCGGTGAGGATGGTCGTTACAACGGGCCGCGGCAGCGCCAGCAGGTCCCGACGAGGATGGATGTTGCAGAAGGCCGCGGCAGCGCCAGCAGGCAGGACGATGGCTCACAAGAGCGGGCTACGGCAGCGCCAGTAGTCCGTCAAGGCTGAGTTCTCTCGGTGTCTCTCGACTCCAGGATACAACTGCCTTCCTGCTCCGGAGTTGCCCCAGTTATAGGGCAGGCGCCCTTTGATGTCCGGACCCTCGCACTTGGAGGTCGGAGGGCCCGGGATGAAGGTGTCCAGACACCCAGCAGGGGGTGGAGTCAGCGCCTGGGGGAGCTGGAGGCGATCGGCACCTGGCGGGGGAAGAGCTCTTGACACTTCGTTCTCCCATTGACCTGCCAAGTGGTCCGCTCACCTCCTGGGTGGAGGGTGGTGCCGGGATGTCGGGGCCGGCCAGGCCCGGGGTTAGGGTCGGGCCGAGGCCACGCGGCCTCGTGGTGCAGGGCCCAAGATGGCGGCTTGAACCGGCCGGGGGAGCCGGTGGGGCTGGGCCCCGTGATGAGTAGAGGTCCGAGGGCAGAAGACCCGTCGGGAGACGGGGTACAGGTGCTTTTCGTGGGTTATGCCTGGTGGGCCGGAGCTCGGGCCCTGTCGTGCGGGGAGGGAGCAAGCCCTTCGTGTGGCCTGTCCAACAGTGAGTAGTAGAGAGTGAGTAGTAGAGAGAGTAGTAGAGAGTAGTAGAGTAGTAGAGAGTGAGTAGTAGAGAGTGAGTAGTAGAGAGTGAGTAGTAGAGAGAGAGTAGTAGAAAGTAGTGCAGGGTGAGTAGTAGAGAGTGAGTAGTAGAGAGAGTAGTAGAGAGTAGTAGAGTAGTAGAGAGTGAGTAGTAGAGAGTGAGTAGTAGAGAGTGAGTAGTAGAGAGTAGTAGAAAGTGAGTAGCAGAGAGAGTAGTAGAGAGTAGTGGAGAGTAGTGGAGAGTAGTAGAGTGAGTAGTAGAGAGTGAGTAGTAGAGAGAGAGAGTAGTAGAGAGTGAGTGGTAGAGAGTAGTAGAGTGAGTAGTAGAGAGAGTAGTAGTGTGAGTAGTTGAGAGTGAGTAGTAGAGAGTAGTAGAGAGTAGTAGAGAGTGAGTAGTAGAGAGTGAGTAGTAGAGAGTGAGTAGTAGAGAGAGTAGTAGAGAGGGAGTAGTAGAGAGAGAGAGTAGTAGAGAGAGAGTAGTAGAGAGTAGTAAAGAGTGAGTAGTAGAGTAGTAGAGAGTGAGTGGTAGAGAGTAGTAGAGAGTAGTAGAGAGTGAGTAGTAGAGAGTGAGTAGTAGAGAGTAGTAGAGAGTAGTAGAAAGTGAGTAGTAGAGAGTGAGTAGTTTAATTTAAAAGGAACACAACGAGGAGGTTCATTTTGCCATAGAAATTATGATTAGTGAGGAAAAAAGAAAAATTAGGGCACATTTTGAGTGACTTATCAAATCCTCTTCTATTTCATTAAAAAATTCTGACATGCAGACTGAAACATGCACTTTCAATACCAGCAGCAGACTTCCCTGGTGAGCAGTAGCTTTACTACAGTGATCTAATGAGAAACTAGAGTGCTACCATTCAGAATTTATGGCAAATGTGTGACACATCTGAATGCCTTCTTGATGGAACCAAAATAAAAAACTGAAAGTATTTCCTACTGAGGAGACTGCAGAGTGTTCTAACGAACAACTAGAGCGCTAACAGTCTTACTTATGACAAAGGTATGGCACACCTGAAGCCATCTTGATTGGAATAAACTGGTAACACTTAAAACATTTAATTTAAATGGCCACCAGAGACAAAAGAGCCCAAATGCAGCACAAATATCACCCAGATGTAGCCCACATAGCCCAAAGACAGAAGTGTGCAAAAACCTTTTTTGTGTATTTTCAGTTTTATATAGTGCAGACTTGTCAGGTATTGGAGTGCTTTACATGAGCATTGGTTACATCACACAAGATCAAATTAATTTTGGTTGTAGACATGGGGAGATTAAGTGATTTGACCAGAATCACAGAATGTTGAGCTGAAGCAGAAACTCCAACCTGGTTCCCCAGTTGCAAAGTCTGCAGCTCTGGAAGTAACACCACATCCTCTCCCCTAGGTGCAACATTTAATCAAGTGGTCAACTGGATAAAAAAACATAAAGATTACAAATATTTTAAAATTTCTTTGTCGCTATTTGAAAACTCCGAAAATATGTCCTCATTTTAGTTTTTTAGAGCACTAACCATAATTTTGATGCAAATAGAACCCTCTCAAATATGTAATTTCTAAAGGAAATGCTCTAGGTATTACAGTTTTGATTACATCAAGATGACGGCAGGCGTTCCACACTTTAATAATAAATATAGCATGTTAGCAATCTAGTTGTTCATTGGGATACTGTTGAGAGGCAGAGGCCAGGGGCACGGACTCTGAAAATTGAAGGCAGGTAGGAGAGTGCAGAGGCAACAATTTGACCACACTGGGCAGGCAGGAAGGGCAGTGGCAGCACAACAGACTATGGAGGGCAGTGGACAGGGAGGCAGGGGCAACAAACCAACAATACAGGACTGGCAAGAGAGGCTGTGGCAATATAATAGACCATTGTGGGCAGAAGGAAGAGGCAGTGGTAGTACATGCCAAGAGACCCGTTTCAGCCAGGAAACGTCCAATGTTTTTAAGCTAAAATGGGCTTTATTTGATCTGTCTCCTGTCTACAATCTCCTCTTTTTCAATGTAACTCAAAGGGGAAAATCAATACCCCAGTTTTTTTTCAAAATCTCCCTCTTACCAAGTTCAAAATGTTCGCAAGTATGGTACATTGGATCATGGTAGGCAGGAGGAATTGGGGTAGGGACATGGACTCGGATAACAGCGGACAGGAGGGACATGGAGAGGTGCACCAAACTGACCCTACAGGGCAGGCATCAGGGTTTGCAGCAGCACAATACACCACACAGGGCATGCGGGACGGGAGTGCAGCACAACAATCCATAGAAAGCAATAGGGAGGGGACAGGACCATGCACATGGACAACAGAGAACAGAGGGGAAAGAGGCAATGGTAGCTAGCTGACCATAATGGACAGACAGGAGAGAAAGCTGCAGCATAACAGACCATAAAGGGCAGGAGGAACGGATCAGGGGCATTACAATGGAACAGACAAGCCAGGAGGGAGGGACTAGGGGTCTTTACATGGAAACAGAGGGCTGGGGGCAAGGGGGCAGGGCAGGAGCAGCATGATGACCATGGAGGTCAGGCAGGATGGGCACTAGAAACAAGACACACCATGGAGAGCAACAATGAGACTATGATGGCATACACACAGACCATGGAGGGAAGGTGGGAGGGGGTCAGAGGCAGCTAGCTGACCACACAGGGAATGTGGAAGGGGCCATGGCAGCACAGAAGACCATGCATGGCAAGCGGGAGGGTTAGTGGCAGCACAATGGCTATGATGGGCAAGAAGGAGGGTGCAGGGGCATGCACAAAGGACCATGGAGGATAGAAGGACCTGGCCACAGACAAGAGAGTTCAGGGGAAGGTGCCTCACAACAGACCGCGCGGGGCAGGCAGGAGGAGCAGTTGCAGCACAACAGACCAGGAAGGGCAGAAGGGTGTGGCAGTAAAATGGACCATGGAGGACAGGAGGAAGGGGATAGGGGCATGGCATGTGGACAGGCAGGGTGGAGGTGGCAGGGACAGGTTACAGTCATCTGACAATGCAAGGCAGGTGGGAGGGGAGTGGCAGAGCAACAGAACACTCAGAGTAGATAGGAGTGGCAGGTCCATGTAACATGGTGGGCAAAAAGGATGGAGCAGGGGCATGCACAAAGACATCGGAGGGCAGGGGGAAGGAGAATAGGGGCAGCAAGCTAAGCACAGAGGCTAAGCAGGAGGTCAATGATGGGCCATAGAATTGGGCAATGGAGGGCAGGAGGAGTGGACTGGTACAGCATGCTAAATGGAGGGCAGTGGCAGCACATCAGACCATGCATGGCAGGAGGGAGGAGGCTAGTCCATGAATTCAGACAGCAGAGGATAGGGAGGAGGTGGATGGGGCAGCAAGCTAACTGTTCAGAGAAGGTGGGTATTAGGAACTTTAGTGTTTTTAAAATGTGTGTCTGTGCGAACTACTTAAAATATGAACAAGTATGCAGCATAATCTCACTTTTATCCAGGAAGAAGAGGACGTTTGTGACTGTGACTCCGGGCTCACTTGGCAGAAACACCCCCTGACCCTCCACCCCCATCGCAAAATGTAATGCCGGTGAAAAGGGTAGGTGGACGCAGTGTTATATAGAACATAGTCCTGAGAGCACAATTGAAAATGAAAACTAGATATAGTATATGGTATAAACTATGCACCAAAAAGTGTGATATAAGATGAACCGGGGCGTGAAATATAATATGCAATACATTGTGCGCAATGACAGATTCATTGGAGAGCGCGAGATAGCACAGGCACTAGCGCATGCTATGCGATATGCGCCTTGGAGTGTAATATGCACAGGGCAGTGTTGTGTAACCTGACTAGTCTCTAAAGTTGTAATATAAAATATGTGCTGGGGAGTGTAACGTTGCATATGCACTGTGACAAAGATATGGATCCCAGATTGTAATATGTATGGCATAGCGCTGTGCGTTATAACATAGTCATCGAGGAAGGCACGTTAGATGGGGCAATATAACCCGTGCGAAGGCAAATGCGGCATGACATATTCACGGGGTGGTTTTACAGTGCACATGGGCTAGAGAGTGTCATAGCATACGCACTAGCTGGTGGAATACAACACAGAGGTGTGTGGCACTCGGCAGGCACTGGTGGGTGTAACACAGCATTGGGCTCACCCAGGAGCACGCTGTGACTCTCAAGTGAGGTTTGTCTCCTTTCCAGAGAGTAAAATAAAAAGTATTACACATCCGGCGGTGGATGCGTGTTTTATTAACCGTGAGGGGGGTTTCTTGCATAATTTGGTAGAATTTTTGTCGAATCCCCTTTTAATGGCTTGGTGTGCGTGTGTTTTAAATGTGCCCGTCAATAGCTACCCATGTTTGTATAAATAAACAACAAGGGTGTCTACTTGGAGAGTACCCACCGGCGGGGGCGCCAGGATTAGGCACGGTAGGGCATCAGACACGTCAGAGCTTCACTAGCGGTGTAAATACATTCCACGTGGGTTCCTTGTATGCATAGTCGCCTTTTAACGAATATCACGCAAATCGTCATGGTGATAGGTACATATGCTGGAGCAGAGTTTTCTGTTGAAAATTTATCGGGTTTTTAAGCTCCAGTTTTGTCTATATGTAGAGAATTAAAATACTAATTTGTAATCATTAATTATTTGTTTGGGGTGAAAATTCTGACTAACCAACATGATTAACAAGAGAAACTACACGTGGGAATGCATATATGTTGCTTAATAATAATGTGCGGTTATTTAATAAGTGTGCTATTTGTTTTGTGTTGATGCTTTTAAATAATAATGTGTACTAATGCTTAAATATGTTGCAGATGGCTAGTTAATTACATACACATAAGGGTATTAGTGGGAATTAACACTGTTTAATCATTGCGATGATGTAGTAACGTTGTTTGTGTTTCTTTCAATTAAGATGGTTCGTTTTGGCCTAAGAAAAGATGGCTGACATTTACAGCCTGTGCTCGAGTGAATATGAGATGACGAGAGGCCTTGTTGAAAGTCACCTGACTATGGCTTCTGCTGGAGTTTTGAAAGTTTCCGTGATGACAGCGACTCCAGGCAAACATCCAAATAACCTTGGAGGAAAAGAGAGCCACAATGAACTTTGTGATTACAGTGGTGGTTTCGCTATGGTTCCGAGGAAGACTATTTACAAAAGTAACATTTGCAAACTCGAGTTTCCTTCTTCCGTCTTTTTATTTTTGTGATTTTTCTGAGCGGAGATTTTCCAAATGTAGCGATGCTACATCCTTTCCTGCTCGCTCTGCTCAGCGGCTCAACGGAAATTTAGAACTTATTTGTTGCTATCATTTTGTAAGTTTTATTATAAATATACTAGACTAGAGAGGGTCCGTGTCATTGCATTCGGGATTTTTAAGGCCACTTCTTCCCAAATCTGTGTTGGTGAGGATCGATGCTGTGAGGACGGCGACTCGGGAGACTTCTACTGAGAGACCTGTCCTGACCCATTTATGACATTTAGCTAGAATAGGTAATTATGAAAATAATGATTTTGCTTTGATTGACTTTCTTTGAACTAATTTTAGATAAAGAATCATTTATGAATTATAGTGTTGGTGGTTATTTCTTGTCGTTTATTGAATACATAAAGGTGATTATTATTGTTTATATCATGACTCAGGACAAAATCAATTCGGTCGCATTGACCTTACTGCAGATGCAGGGTGTTTAGGAGGTTTCTCTCTCCATGGTTGGCACTGATAGAGTAATCCGAGTGTATGTTAGTGAAATGGGCCCAAGCGTATGATGAGTGCATGTGCGTGTATCTGTGAAATTACTCTATCCGTGGAAGTAGGGAGAATTTGTATGCCCTGATCTGGATCAATTTCCTGGTAGCAGAGGATGGTTTTGATTATTGTCTTGATCTGATTAAATTGCTTGTACATTGGCTTTTTGATTTATTGATTATTGATTGATGTTGGTATATGTACTAATACTATATGTTGGAATCGTCGTGTTGAGTTTTATGTAGTGCTTCTGGAACTTGGGAGCTGGTAGCAGTTCCGTAGTAGGGCAGAGGGAAGTATATACTGCTCTCGGGAAAGACGGGATTGTTGGTCCTGTACGTATGCAGGAGAAAACGTGTGACAATTGAAGTTGCGCGTCACATTGTCTGGGTTCGGAATCAGTGACATCGTCGTGTGTTACTATTAGGGATATATTTCCAGTATAAAAGGAGTGTGAATGGTAGCGAAGGTTATCTGTGAAACTCTGGTCTTAAGTCCCAGGGATCCGTAAGGTTTGCCGTTAAAGCTTATTGCTGGAGAAGTAATAGGTATTCTCTGAGCTTGTCTGAAGGACTGGGCAGAGGTAAGTGCTGCTTGGTTAACGTGTGTTATAATTCTGTAGTGGGACAGACTGTTCGCTGTTCTCGGGAAAGGCAGGATTCTGTGTGGTTGTGCTACATTTTCTGGTGTGAAAGTGCGTGAATGTATGAGCATTTAGTTGATTGTAAGACTCTTTGGAGCAGTCCTAGAGGAAACAGTTAATAAATGCATGTTAGAAGGGCAGAGTAGAGGGATGTGCTACTGTGTCAACGAGAGTATTAATTCCGTAGTGAAGCAGAAGTGAGTGCTGTTTCAGGGAAAGACGGGATTCTTGTAAAATAAGATTTCCTTTACTATTCTATGGTTAGCGAAGCAGACAATGGAGATGTTTATATGTTGTAACTAATAGATTTTGTAGAATTTGACACGAAGTCTACTGAGAAGATTTTGTAAAGGAGGGGTAGAGGAGTGACAGGAGACAGGAGCAGGAGCAACTGCAGCGACTGATGACGTCATAGAGACCGCGCTCTGATTGGGTGGATCAGAACAGTGCTCGCGCTGGGATTGGTGCGTTGGTGTGAGCCTCACAAGGATTGGAAGGAATACAGGGTGACGTAGGCGCTCAAGGATTGGTGCGTTGGTGTGAGTCGCGCTGTTATTGGACGAAAATTTGTACAGCACAGTTGTGTTACGGAAGGGATTAGAAAGTTTTGGTAAACGCAGAAATGTATTACCAAGAAGAGAAAAAGAAGAAATCCTTGTTCGGAAAAATAAAAAGATGGTTTGACAAGGATAAAGATGTTAAAACAAGAGAAGGTGAATTGTTACCTCCAACGAAAACGCCTGCATCCTTCATGGCTGCGAAGTATGGGTATCATACCTGTATATGGTTAGACAATTGGGTTAGGTACACTAGAGAGGATGGTGTTTTGGCTTTCCCGGAACATGGTTCATTTAATATGGCTGTGTTGAGAAATTTACTGGAGAAGATGTTGTGTCTTGACCCAAGACCAAGGCCGACACAGTTTGAGGCTCTGGTAGAATGGGAAGATGAAGTACATGGGCGAGAAAAACAGAGGTCTGGAGGCAACTATAGGTACATGTTCGGGAGGAAATATGATCGTGAAACTCATCATGATTGAATGAGAAGATGGCGAGATGCTAGTATGTCAGAAGGATTATATCCTATGAGAACAGTTGACGAGAAGGAAGAAAGGAAAGGTACGGAAAGGGTTCCTGAGGCAGAAGTGAAAAGATATGGAGTTAATGATTATGAGGATGAGGTCTTGGATGACATGATTTACAAGAGACCACCTCCATATAGACCAGAACCAGAAGAGAGCACACCAGTTGCTTCTCCGATAAGAGATACATTGCGTATCATTGAGACAGAAGTTGTGACACCTGATTTAAGAAGTGGTAGCTCTTTCAGAGAAAGAGAGAGAGAGAAAAGATGTGGTGACGAGAATACGAGAGAATTAGCCAGAACTACATCTGAACTGACTGAAAAGATTAGAGAACTGACAAAGAATTTGGAAGCTGTTACGGTGCCTGTAACCATAGGTCCGGTTATGCCTGTTTTTGAGAAGCAGAGGACGGGTGAAAATGGTTTGGTGGTTCCATATGTTGGGAATAAGTTGACAAGTTTGGCTGGTCCCTCAGGAGAGTCAGGAAAAAGGACAGGGAGTAATGATGATTTGAGACAATCCAGACGTGACACATGCAGTGGAGGATTAGAGGTACAGTCTAATTCGAGATTGGATACTAGTGATACTAGTTGTTCAGGGATGCCAATTTTAGAACCACAGAGGATGCCAGAGAAAGTGGTTCCAGTGAAAAAATCTACTGAAATAACAGCTGAAGATTTGAATGAATGGATGAGAGTTCTTCAAAGGAGGGATAAAGATTCACAGGCAATTGATGTGGCCAGGTTACGCATAGAATTAGAGGAGCTTGTTGCAGGGACAATTCCTACAGATATTCTCAAAAATCATCATGATGGAGAATTGTTATTTATGTGCAAAAACATTACCTGGAGAGCTAAAAATACACATGACAGGTTAAGAGCAATAGCGAATGAACAAGGAGTTGACATTGATAAGGTGAAAGCATTGCAGAAGTCTTACAGGATGGATTTTACGGACAAAGATATTGAAAATCTGAATGGTGCTGGTAGAACAGGACAGATTAAGGAAATGATTGCATTATTGCGAAAATGGGGTGATGTAGAAAAATGGAAGGATGGGTGGTACAAGAAAAGGGAAGAATCAGTGGATAGGACTTATTCAGCATTTCCTGTGAGAGAAAAAGAGAAAACAGTGGATGCTAATCCTATGAGAGAAATACCTGGAGGAGGATATGTACATGTTCCATGGACCAGACAGGATATTTTATCATTTACGAATGATTTCCCTCGATTGAGAGAAAAGCCCGTTGAGTGGTATAGGCAGGTAGACAGGTTTGTGAAATTGTCAAAAGCGCTGTGGATTGACCTGAATAGTCTGTTTGATATAATTGTTCCAGCAGACTTATGGACTGAGTGTAAAATAGTTGTAAGTTGGCCTACTGAAGAATATCCAAGAGATCAGAGAACAGGAGCACCAGATCCAGAGGTAATGAGGAAGTATGATCAGGTGATTGTATACCTGAAAAGTAAAGTACCTCCAAAAGAGACAGACTGGGTTAAGATAGATCGAACACATCAGGAAGCAAAAGAATCAGTTCATGCTTTTTATGAGAGGCTGATACTGGCTTTTAAACAATTCAGTGGGGATGAACACCTGCGTGACAAAGATTTGAGTCATTTTGTATACAGATTTGTATATGGCCTGAGACCTGAGATTAGTGAGAGAATTCGTGAGCATACAGTGGACTGGCAGAGTAAGAAAATAGATGAGATTCTGAGACATGCGAAGTACTTCAGTGATGAAATTGAAGCAAAACAGAGAAAGCTGAAAGAAAAGGCAATGTGGGCACAAGTGAAAGTTGCGGAGAGACAAGAAGCACAGTTGGTGGAACAGGCAAATAATTCAGGGAATAGGCCCAGATATGCAGGGAAAGGAAAGGGGAATCTGGAGGAAGCAAAGAAAAAGTTCCCTTGTCACAACTGTGGCCAACTGGGACATTGGAGATCTGAATGTACCAATCCACCATTAGCGAATAACGAGAGTAAACCCTTAAATCAACAGGTGCAGAATGAGGGGAATAATCAACAGCAGCAACAACAGAAGGTTGTGAGACAGCAGAGCCAAGAGCCAAAACCGCCCTTGCCGCAGAATAGAGGGTCACAAAAGTACAATCAGGATTCAGGATTCTACAATGATGAGCAGGTAAACAAACCAAGGCGTTCTAACCAGGTACAACAGTATTTGTTAAAGAATGAAGGGAGTGAGTCTGAAGGTGATTATTGACGGTGCCGAGGAGAGGAGGAAGAGTGCATACTTGGTGCAACTCTAGAAATAGACCAGGCAGGACCATTTGTAGATGGGAAAATAAATGAAGAAAGTGTTACTTTTTTAGTAGACACAGGTGCGACGAGATCAACTGTCAGGTCAGCAGATATTAGAAATCTTCCTCTCTCGGATGAAGCAATCCAAGTAGTTGGTGTAGCTAATACACAAATCAAGACACGTCTTACTGAACCAGTAAGGGTAAGAATAGGGAAATTTTCGGACATGCACAGATTTGTGGTCTGTGACACTAGTCCAGTGAACTTGTTAGGCAGGGACCTGCTATGCAAGATGAATTGTACAATTTTTTGTACTCCGGATGGAATAGCATTTGAAACACAAGATGAGGATGTTTTGAACCGAATGACTCTAGATAATAGAGAAAATGAGATGGTTGGTACATATGCTGTGTTTAATCCAGAGGATT
Organism: Triturus cristatus; assembly: GCF_964204655.1. NCBI lineage: Eukaryota > Metazoa > Chordata > Amphibia > Caudata > Salamandridae > Triturus > Triturus cristatus. The sequence goes on from NC_140589.1 coordinate 748,275,129, forward strand.
TGCCTCAAGAGCTGAGAGACACAGTGAAAAAGACAATTTGGGATTTTACTGGAGAGGATGTGGGATTGATGAATAATGTAGATCCTGTGAAAATTTCAGTGAAAGAGGGAATTACTTATCCTAACATTCCTCAGTACAAAATGACACCAGAATTAATTGAAGGAATAACTCCTATAATTGAGAAAATGATTCAGCAGGGAGTTTTGAGAGAACTACTGAGTAGCCCATGTAATTCACCGATAATGGGGCTAAAGAAACCTAATGGGAAGTTCAGGATTGTACAAGATTTGAGAAAAGTTAATAAAATTGTGGTGGCATGTTGTCCCATTGTGCCAAATCCATCAGTGATTTTGTATCAGATTCCACATGATGCTGAGTGGTACACAGTGATTGATTTGTGTCATGCTTTCTTTTCAATTCCATTGCATCATGACAGCCAGCCGATTTTTGCATTTAGGTTTGGCCAGCGTATTTTAGCATGGTGTCGTATCCCACAGGGGTATACAGAGAGTCCTTCGATATTCAATCAGTTATTGAAAAAATCATTGGAGAGTTTGATCATGCCTGAAAGCTCAGTACTAGTGCAGTATATTGATGACCTACTTGTGGCATCAAAGACACGTAAAGCTTGTGAAGTGGATACCATAGCTTTACTGAATCATCTGGCAGATGGAGGGTTAAAGGTTTCTCCAGCCAAATTGCAATTTTGCAAGAAAGAGGTGCATTATCTTGGACACAATATTGAAAAGGGTCTGAGAAAGGTGACTGATGACAGGATCAAAATTATCAGGGGAATGAGAGCCCCAAGGACCCAGAGAGAAGTGAGGATGTTTCTGGGGATGGTGGGTTATTGTCGTCAGTGGATTAGTAATTTCTCCCTGATAGCAAAGCCACTGATTAAGCTGACAAAGAGTGAGATGAAAGACCCATTGGAACTAGATGGAGAACAAATGGCAGCATTTGAGGAGTTAAAGAGCAGAATGTGTGAAGCCCCTGCTTTGGGTATGCCAGACTATGAAAAAGAGTTTGAGTTGTACTGCAGTGAGAGAAATGGATGTGCACTTTCAGTGTTAATTCAGAAGCATGGACAACTGAGAAGGCCTATTGCGTACTTCTCATCGACACTTGACCCTGTAGCTGTGGGTTTACCAGGTTGTCTAAAATCTGTAGCTGCAACATGTAGAAGTCTGGAACAGAGTGAGGGAATAATGATGGGATATCCTGTAAGGGTATTCGTACCTCATAATGTGGCGATTCTTTTGACAAGAAGCAGAACTCAGTACATGTCACATAGTCGGCTGACTAAATATGAGAAAGTCATTTTGGGAGCAACAAATGTGACTCTTGAGAGATGTGTGAATGTGAATCCAGCAACATTGCTGCCAGATAATGAAAATGTGGGTGTGAAAGAAGATGATCACAATTGTTTGGATGTGCTTGATTACTGTACAAAACCGAGACCAGACATAAGAGATCTTCCATTGCCTGAGAGTGATCATGTGCTGTTTGTGGATGGATCATGTCTGAGGAATGATGATGGTGTGCTGAGTGCAGCATATGCAGTGTGCAAGGTTTCAGAAGTGATGGAAGCTTCACCATTAAAAGGAGTAAAATCTGCACAAGTTGCTGAATTGGTGGCATTGACGAAAGCTTGTGAAATTGGGAAGAATCTGAGAGTGACTGTAATGACTGATAGTCAGTACGGATTTGGAGTTGTGCATGATTTTGGCCAGCTTTGGCTACAGAGAGGTTTTTTGACGTCGAGTGGAACTCCAATAAAGAATGCTGAAGTGATTGGAAAATTACTTGAGGCGATACAGCTGCCTAAAGAATTAGCAGTTGTAAAATGTGCTGCGCATGGACAAGGAGATGATTTTGTGACACTTGGAAATCGTTTTGCAAACGATATAGCACAATATTGTGCTAAAAATAATCACTCGATTAATAGGGAACGAGAAAGTGAAATGTCTTTTTCTTCTGTGATGTTTACTAATGTCCTAGAAACGTGGGATGAAGTGAAACAGTTGCAGGATGAGGCAGGAAAGTAAGAAAAGAAAGACTGGATCAAGGCAGGTTGTGCCCCAAGAGAAACAGATCATATTTGGATCTATAGAGATGGTAGACCAGTTATGCCAAACTCTATGCTGTCGACAATGGCAAGGATGTATCATGGCCAGGGACATTTGGGAAGGGATGTGATGATCAGGTCTTTTAAACAGACTTGGTATAATGCAAAGTTCAGGATGATTGCAGAAAGCATTTGTCAAAGATGTTTGATTTGTCAGCAATTTAACACTGGGAAAAAGACAGTGGTGAGTCTGGGAACGATAGGCAGAGAAGGTGGTCCTTTTACGAGAATGCAGATTGATTTCATTGAAATGCCACAAGTGAACAGATTGAGGTATGTTCTAGTGGTAGTGTGTTTGTTCTCGAGGTGGGTGGAGGCCTATCCGACTAGGAGAAATGATGGAATAACAGTGGCAAAGTTACTGTTAAGAGAGTTGATTCCTAGGTACGGGTTTCCAGTAACGATTGAGTCTGATAGAGGTGGACACTTCTATAATGAGCTCATGAGTTTAATTTGTGAAGCATTGAGCATACAGCAGAAGCTACATTGTGCATACAGACCAGAGGCTTCTGGCGTTGTGGAACAGATGAACGGCACAATAAAGAAGAGGATTGGTAAGATGTGTTTAACCACTGGAATGAAATGGCCTGATGTCTTGCCTCTAGTGCTAATGACTATTAGATCTACTCCAGATAGAACTACTGGTTTGAGTCCACATGAGATCTTGATGGGACGTGCAATGCGTCATGCATTTGTGCCTGTCAATAAGTTGATGACAATAACTGATGACATGATTTTGGATTACTGTAAAGGCCTGCCTGACGCAGTTCATTCTGTGTTTCACCAGGTTGGAGAAGACACTACTACACTTGAGAAGAAGCAAGCTCATGATCTGAGTCCAGGGGACTGGGTGAGGATTAAAGTGCACAGAAGAAGAAATTGCTTTGTCCCAAGGTGGGGAAGGCCAAGACAAGTTATTCTGACTACAACGACTGCAGTAAAGTGTGCCGGTGTGAAAAACTGGGTACATGCAAGTCATACTCTGAGAGTTCCAAATCCAAAGGAAGGAACTGGCAAGGAGTATTTTGAAGAATCAGATTCAAGTGATGAAGAAGAAGCTGAACCAGTGAGGAGGAATCAGAATTCTGGAAGGAGTGAAGGAGAAAGAGGGTCAGGTGATTCTTTCTTTCCAGGGGAGACTTCAAGAGAAACATTGAGAGTCACAGAAGGGAGATCAGATTCTGTGAGAGAGCCTGAAGTTCTAACAAGCAGTGGAGAAGAAAGAAGAGAAAAGAGCAGTTCCACGGTAACTACTTCTGAATCAGATGAGGAAGTTGAAAATCCACTTGAGATTACACCTGAAGAAGCAGGGTCAGAAGAAGTTAGAGAGGGACAGATTGCGGAAGACCCCCGAGGAGGTGTAGGAAACATTCCTGATAAGCTAGGTGAAGGGACAAGTAGACAGCAAGAAGATTGCGTGTTGGAGACCCGAGGAGGGAAAGAAATAGGGAAGTCTTAAACAGTGGTGATAAAGAGTGTGGAGTGAAAGAAAACTGCTGAAGAACAAGAGGTATTTGAAACAGAATCGGACGAGAGTGAGAATGAGAAATCAGAAGGTCGAGTTCTGAGAAAGAGAACTTGGATTGGAGAAAGAAAGAATAAAGAAACAAGACCAAAAAAGGTTGTAAGAGGAGATCTTTGGCCTAACAACAGAGTAAAGAGGCTGAGATACAGATTGACACGAGCAAATACATCGAAAGCTGAACAAGTGACTGAGGTGTCGAGTCAAAATCCAGCAAAAGGTGAAAAGCAGAAAGAGTTGAAAGAATCAGAAGAGATCAAAAGAATAAGAAAACCTAACCAAAAGTACAGATCACCGGAATGGTCTTATGTAGCACTGTCTGAAGGAGAAGAAGAAGAAGCAGTGAATCAGGGCAATCCGGAGGGGATTTTGAGAAAAGTGGTTGAGGGAGAGGAAAAGTCTGTTGGAATCTTAAAAGTTATCCTGACTGACATTGGAGAAGAGTCGGATGCACAGGATGTTGTTGAAGATCTAATACAATTTGATGTTGAAGAAGTCGAAGTGAAGAGTGATGAATATCCAAATTGAGTGAACTGAAGCAATCACTTGGAGAAAAGTGAAAAGAAGAAAGTTTGAAATTTAGCTGTCTGAAGTAATCCAGAAATAAAGAATTGCAGTAGTGGAGTAGTAGAGGCTAAGTCAAAAGACACGGTCAAAGTAGTAAAATGGCTAACATAGAAAATAATCAAAGTAGATGTGCCTTCCTAAAAAGATGGTGTAGAATGTGCTGTTGCTGTACTGGATTATTAATGCTATTATGGGGAGTTTTAGCTTTATTATTTACATTTAGAGTTACAATAGGTACATTTGAGATACATACTGAGAATGAGACTAATGTAGAAAAGAATTCACAAAAAGTAGTTCCAACTAGAATTAGTAATACTTACATACATAAAGATAGGTCAATTAATGATTTTTCTAGTAATGTTTTTTCAAAATTATTGTATGAATATGTGAAGACAATGGAAGTAAGGGATTGCTACGTATGTATGCAGTTACCTGCATCCGTTTCAGAGGGTGTTACTTATCACCATTTACCAGCTACGTATGGAATTTCATGTAGTGTGTTGAGTAGTATTTTTTATTTGTTAAGGAAAATAGATTATGAGATGTCTAACAAAGATAACATTTTTGGGCAATTGCTATGAACAAAAGGCTGAATCCAGCTAAAGAAGCTAACGTTTTTGGTGAGATTTTTATTGAGAAAGAAGAATTAACATTAGATTACATTTTTAAGAACAATTTAACTTGTAGTTTGAAAGAAGAGGAGAAGGCTTTTCTAAACATGATAGAGGAAAGGAGAATGAGCATGCATGAAAAGGCAGGGAAATATAAAGTGAGTGAGACAATTTGGGACATTGAGATGGGGAAAGAGTTGAGGAATGGGGCTAGTCCAACTTTAGCTCTAGATGCACCACAGAAGGGTAAGCTATGCATTACTAGGAGGAAATCCCAATATGATACATATTTTGTTGGGACTAGTGAGTGTCATGATACATACTTCATTGCAACAGGATGGGGTTTCAAGGGAGGAGAGGATCCAGTTTTCCCAGGAGTGTATTATGTTTGTGGGAATAAGGCTTATTACAGGTTGCCTGACCATTGGTATGGCACATGTTATGTGGGCCTGGTCTTTCCAAAGATCTTTCATATAGATAGAATAGAAGATGTAGAACATATTAATTTATTAACACGTTTTAAGAGAGAAACTTGGTCCGAAATTGTAGGTGATATTTTTGGAGCTTTAATTCCAGCAGTGGGAATTTCTTTAAATGCATATGGAATTCGGAAATTGTCAACAGTGGTGGATCGCTTATCGACAAGTACCGCTGGAGGGTTTCTTTTGGTGAATACGGAGATGATTGCCGTACGTGCCATGTCTATGCAAAATCGACTTGCCCTTGATATTCTATTGGCCAAGGAGGGTGGAGTTTGTGGAATGCTGAAAGTTCAACATTGTTGCACTTACATTCCTGATGAAAGCAAAGACCTGAAGGTCTATATTAAAAATATTACTGATTTGCATGAAGAATTGGTACCACTGGAAGCTGAAAGTATCTGGACCAAAATAGCTAATAAAATAGTTGCTGTTAAGAGTTTTATTGCTAAGATAGGTAGTACTATTATAGGTAAGATATTGTTTCCTTTGACATGTGTGATTGTTGCTTTATTGATACTAAGATTGGTGTGTTTGTGTTGTAAAAACAGGGGAGGGAAAAAGAGATTAATTAAAAGAAATATTGAAAAGAAACAAAAGAGGTCAAAAAGAGATCCACAAGAAATAGAATTAGAAGAATTGAGGGAGAGTGTTTACTTGGAAACGAAGAGGGATGATGAAAGGGAGTCTGGTGTGTAGTGTTGTGAAAAGAGAAAAAAGACATTCTCAATTTCTCCTAAAATGGGACTAAATTTTTTTTGGGTTGTTTATTTGGTGATAATATCACCAAAGGGGGGATTGCTGGAGCAGAGTTTTCTGTTGAAAATGTATCGGGTTTTTAAGCTCCAGTTTTGTCTATATGTAGAGAATTAAAATACTAATTTGTAATCATTAATTATTTGTTTGGTGTGAAAATTCTGACTAACCAACATGATTAACAAGAGAAACTACACGTGGGAATGCATATATGTTGCTTAATAATAATGTGCGGTTATTTAATAAGTGTGCTATTTGTTTTGTGTTGATGCTTTTAAATAATAACGTGTACTAATGCTTAAATATGTTGCAGATGGCTAGTTAATTACATACACATAAGGGTATTAGTGGGAATTAACACTGTTTAATCATTGCGATGATGTAGTAATGTTGTTTGTGTTTCTTTCAATTAAGATGGTTCGTTTTGGCCTAAGAAAAGATGGCTGACATTTACAGCCTGTGCTCGAGTGAATATGAGATGACGAGAGGCCTTGTTGAAAGTCACCTGACTATGGCTTCTGCTGGAGTTTTGAAAGTTTCCGTGATGACAGCGACTCCAGGCAAACATCCAAATAACCTTGGAGGAAAAGAGAGCCACAATGAACTTTGTGATTACAGTAGTGGTTTCGCTATGGTTCCGAGAAAGACTATTTACAAAAGTAACATTTGCAAACTCGAGTTTCCTTCTTCCGTCTTTTTATTTTTGTGATTTTTCTGAGCGGAGATTTTCCAAATGTAGCGATGCTACATCCTTTCCTGCTCGCTCTGCTCAGCGGCTCAATGGAAATTTAGAACTTATTTGTTGCTATCATTTTGTAAGTTTTATTATAAATATACTAGACTAGAGAGGGTCCGTGTCATTGCATTCGGGATTTTTAAGGCCACTTCTTCCCAAATCTGTGTTGGTGAGGATCGATGCTGTGAGGACGGCGACTCGGGAGACTTCTACTGAGAGACCTGTCCTGACCCATTTATGACATTTAGCTAGAATAGGTAATTATGAAAATAATGATTTTGCTTTGATTGACTTTCTTTGAACTAATTTTAGATAAAGAATCATTTATGAATTATAGTGTTGGTGGTTATTTCTTGTCGTTTATTGAATACATAAAGGTGATTATTATTGTTTATATCATGACTCAGGACAAAATCAATTTGGTCGCATTGACCTTACTGCAGATGCAGGGTGTTTAGGAGGTTTCTCTCTCCATGGTTGGCACTGATAGAGTAATCCGAGTGTATGTTAGTGAAATGGGCCCAAGCGTATGATGAGTGCATGTGCGTGTATCTGTGAAATTACTCTATCCCTGGAAGTAGGGAGAATTTGTATGCCCTGATCTGGATCACATACAGTTTGTCCAGCAAGTCCTAGGTGTTTCTATAAATATATATTTTTTTTAAATAATAAAAAACAAAGGCCGGCCCCGGGGGATGGGGTTCCCGGGGCCATAAGTGGCCTGAGGAGGGGGGCAACGCAGACCCCTCCTAAAGAATTACACACAAAAAAGGACATGACCCGGGGGTTGGGGTCCCCGGGGCCGATTAAGGCCTTGGGAGGGCCAAATTAATTTTTTTCAACAAAAAAAATGAGGGTGTAGGCCCTGGGGGATGGGGTCCCCAGGGCCAATAAATTAGAAAAAGAAGGGGGACCACACAGCCCTCCTTCTTAAAAAAATAAAATAAATAAAAGACTGGCATCGCGCCGGAGGCCATGCCCCCTCCTTGCAGCACTCTGCAAACTTGCCCCCTGGCCAGTTGTAAGTTGGGGAATTAATTCCCCTTCATTACTGAGGGTCCCTGAGGGCCAACTATCCCAACAGGTATCTCCAGTATGCGCCAGGGAGCTGCGTTGGAGACAGGTGTTCTGAAGCCACGCCCCTTTTTACACCTCTATGCAACGCAGCTCTGTGGCGCTTACTGGAGGTACCTAGTGGGCTAGTTTGACCCTAGGAACCCTTAGGATTCAAGGGGACTTAATCTCTCAATTTAGAACGGCCACAGGGTGCTTTTACACAGTGGTGAAGGGAGGGGACGGGGCCTGCGGTGACGTGTGCAAACACGCCCTGTGGCGCGTTTTAAGTTGGGGAAATAATTCCCTTTCAATCCTGAGGGACCCTGGGGGCCAACTAGCCCACCAGGTGCTTCCAGTAAATGCCACTGCTCTGCGTTGCTGAGAGGTGGTGCAGGCTATGCCCCTTTTAACACCTCTCTGCAATGGTGCTTACTGGACGTACCTAGTGGGTTATTTTGCCCCAATGGACCCTCAGGATTCAAGGGGACTTAATCTCCCAACTTAAAAAACGGCCACAGGGCGTGTTTACACAGTGGGGAAGAGAGGGGACGGGGCCTGAGGTGACGTGTGCAAACACACCCTATGGCGCATTTTAAGTTGGGGAAATAATTCCCCTTCAATCCTGAGGGCCCCTGGGGGCTAACTAGCCCACCAGGTGTTTCCAGTAAGCACCACTGAGCTGCGTTGAAGAGAAGTGGTCCAGGCCGTGCCACTTTTTACACCTCTCTGCAACGCAGCTCTGTGGTGCTTACTGGAGGTACCTAGTGGGCTAGTTGGACCCTAGGGACCCTCAGGATTCAAATGAACTTAATCTCCCAACTAAAAACGGCCACAGGGCGTGTTTACACAGTGGTGAAGGGAGGGGACGGGCCGGAGTTATCATGTGCAAACAAGCCCTGTGGCGCGTTTTAAGTTGGGGAAATAATTCCCCTTCAATCCTGAGGGACCCTAGGGGCCAACTAGCCCACCAGGTGCTTCCAGTAAGCGCCACTGCGCTGCGTTGCAGAGAGGTGGTCAAGGCGGTGCCCCTTTTTATATCTCTCTGCAACGCAGCTCTGTGGCACTTACTGGAGGTACCTATTGGTCTAGTTGGACCCTAGGGACCCTCAGGATTCAAGGGGACTTAATCTCCCAACTTAAAACGGCCACAGGGCGTGTTTACACAGTGGGGAAGGGAGGGGACGGGGCCTGAGGTGACGTGTGCAAACACGCCCTGTGTCGCGTTTTAAGAGGTAGTTTTAATCCCCTGCCCTATTATATACTAGGGGTTTACAGAGGTCATGCTAATCACAGGGGGACCCCAACGCATAGTGTTCCCTAGTGTATGTAGGTGTTTTCACTGTATTCTGAGTGTCTTTTAACATAGCACTGGCTCTAGGACTGGTTAGTCAGACTCAGTTACCACCAGTATCCGTCTGAAAAAGTTGAGGGTACAGGATGATTTTGCAACAAGGCTTCTTTCTGCTCTTCTGTTTGTTCTTTCTGCACGTTATCCTTCTTCCTGCACTTTTCTTCGTCTTTGAGGACTTCTGTTGCTTCTTTCTACATTTCTTTTTTTTCTTTCTGTGCGGTTTTTCTTCTTTCTTCACATGTTCTATCTCTGTAGGCATAGTTAGAAATTAGCATTTAAACAACCTTTGAAATTCACTAAAAAAAACATAGGTTTCAGGCACGTTATAGTTAGGAATTAGCATTTAAAAAACCTTAGAAATTCACTGAAAAAACCATAGGTTTCAGGGGCGTTATAGTTAGCTGGACTTTTCACTCGTACAAAACCATTGAAATTCCCCCGTTTAGTTAGTTCAGCTAACTATAACTCGCGCGCCCGCAATGCACTGCTGATGACGTCACATATTACATCACTCATGACATGGTCAGTGACATCTCCCTTCACCACTGTGCAATCGCGCCCTGTGGCGCGTTTTAAGTTGGGGGATAAAGTCCCCTTGAATCCTGAGGTTCCCTGGGGTCCAACTTGCCCACCAGGTACCTCCAGTAAGTGCCTCAGAGCTGCGCCGCAGAGAGGTGTAAAATGGGGCATGGACTGGACCACCTCTCTGCAATGCAGCCCTGTGGCGCTTACTGGAGATACCTGGTGGGCTAGTTGGCCCCCAGGGACCCCCGGCATTGAAAGGGAATTAATTCCCCAACTTAAAACGTGCCTCAGGGCGCGTTTGCAGAGTGTTGCTGGGAGGGGGTGGGCCCTCGGGGATACCGGTCTTTTAAAAAAAAATATATTTTTAAGAAGGTGAGCTGTGTGGCCCCCTTCTTTTCCTATTTCATGGCCCTCCTCCCGAGGCCATATTTGGCCCGGGGACCCCATCCCCCCGGGGCATAGCCGATGTTTATTTTTTTATAATATATTTGGAGGGGCGCTGCATGGCCCCCCTCCTCAGGCCATTTATGGCCCCGAGGACCCCATCCCCCGGGGCCGACCTTTGTGTGTTTTTTAAAAAAAATAATAATAATTTTGTATGGGGGAGGAGGGCCGCGAATTTTGCGTTTTAAAAAAAAACAAAATGCTTTTTTGGGCCCTGGGGGTCCTTGTGGGACTCCCTGAGCAGGCATAGGGAGTCAGGGTGTTTCTACCCTGCCCCCTCTTCTTATTTTTCTCGTTTGTTTTTCTCTTTGCTTGTGACTCGGTTACCGAGTCACAAGATGGCTGCCAACACTTCCTGGTTTGGAGTGTTGACAGCCAATTAGAATAATCCTCGTGGTCGGGAGGGTCCGCGGATCCACCGCGCCTCTAAATATCGAAACTTTTCTGTTTTGATTTTCTCAGCAACTACTGAATGGATTTACACCATTTAAACAAATGGTCTCTTTCTAAACCAAGGGCTAACTTTTTGCCAAATTTGGTGTAATTCCGTTCAGCAGTTCGAGCTGTAGGCGTGTCTAAAGTTTCCTATGGAAAATAACATGAGAAAACATGTTTTGAGAGCCCCCTTTTTTACTCGGCCCCCACTTGATGAATCACCCAGAAACTTTCAAGACAGGAGCTGACCGGAGCGCCCCACGAGTTTTGAAAATTTCGAAAAGATTCGTCATCCGGCACCAAAGTTATTAGGAAAACAAAAAACGCTTGTCCTATATATATATATATATATATATATTCACTGAAAAAACCATAGGTTTCACACACGTTATAGTTAGGAATTAGCATTTAAAAAACCTTAGAAATTCAGTGAAAAAACCATAGGTTTCACACATGTTATAGTTAGCTGGACATTTTACTCGTAAAAAACCAATGAAATTGCCCCGTTATAGTTAGTTCAGCTAACTATAACTCGCGCGCCCGCAATGCACTGCTGATGACGTCACATATTACATCACTCATGACATGGTCAGTGACATCACTCATGACATCACTGATGACATCTCAAATGACATCACTGATGACATCACTGATGACATCATCCAGTGAATGTGTGTTTTTCTGAAAATTAAATATGTTTTATATATGTATATCTCAAGGTCGATGGAAGAATAAATGGGTATATAAGTGTCTAAATGGATGATTTGTTTTTGAAAAATTGATTGTGTAACTGACTGATTAAGTGTATCTCTCACTTTGTGTATAAGTGGCTGCATGGGTTGGTGAGTAGCTACATGGGTGTCTATATAGGTTATTAGTTGTTTTTTTGAGTATCAGTCTGAGTGTCTGTATGGTACGGTGGGGGGTATTACGTAGTGCATAGATGCATGAATGAGTGACTCACTGTTTGTATGTGTTGAAGACAGCATGTGTGCAGGACTGTATGGGTGGATGAGTGTGTGTATGGGTGTGTTAGTGAGTGAATGACTGTCTCAATAGTGTCTTCAGGAGTAACTACATATGTTTTAAACTAGTATATGTGACTATTGGTGTATATATGTGAGTATATGTGAGAGGGAGAGATTGAAAGAGTTCCTGTATGAATAAGTATGTGTTTCTATAAGTGATTGTTTAAAAGACTAAGTATGTGTAAGTTTCCGTAGAAGTAAGTATGGTGGTGTGTGTATTACTGTATATGCAAGTAAATGTATGTTTTATTCTTTATTAGCATGAGTGACTATGTGTGTGAGTAACTCTATGGATGAGTGGCATTGTGTAACAGGATGTATAGATGTATGAGTACATATGATGAGTGAGTACATGTATGAGTGACTGTATAGGACTGTTGGTGAATGAGTGGATGTGTATGTGGATCTTAGAATTACTGAAGAGGTTGTTGTAACTGGTATTGGTATGTCCATTGTTTTGAAATTTTTAGTCTCTATTTTTGAATGTGTGTATCAAAGCTTATATTAAGGTGAGAGGAGGTCTGCCACTCTATCACAAGGATGATGTCATCAGTGATGTCATCAGTGATGTCATTTGAGATGTCATCAGTGATGTCATGAGTGATGTCACTGACCATGTCATGAGTGATGTAATATGTGACGTCATCAGCAGTGCATTGCGGGCGCGCGAGTTATAGTTAGCTGAACTAACTATAACGGGGCAATTTCATTGGTTTTTTACGAGTAAAATGTCCAGCTAACTATAACATGTGTGAAACCTATGGTTTTTTCACTGAATTTCTAAGGTTTTTTAAATGCTAATTCCTAACTATAACGTGTGTGAAACCTATGGTTTTTTCAGTGAATTTCTAAGGTTTTTTAAATGCTAATTCCTAACTATAACGTGTGTGAAACCCATGGTTTTTTCAGTGAATTTGCAAGGTTTTTTAAATGCTAATTCCTAACTATAACGTGTGTGAAACCCATGGTTTTTTCAGTGAATTTGCAAGGTTTTTTAAATGCTATTTTTTTTTTTATTCTTCATTTTTTTCAAACATATTTTTAATTTAATTTTCTTATCTTTTATAAAGACTATGCTTAAATTTTTAAAATCCTTAAATATTTTTTTTATATATATTTTTTAAAATAAACATGTAAAATTTATTTCCAGATTTTTTTTTTTTTTTTTTTTTATAGTACGCGTACCGTAAGCTCACGGTAAGCGTACGGTTTACGCAACGTCCGTAATCTATCTACGCTGCTTGCGTATAGTTACGTACTTTGCGTAGCCGCGCGTACTGCGCGTGGGACGCGTGCGCGCTTACGCAACACGCGCACGTTACGCGGAAGTGCCGGGGAGTGACTGTTATGCGCATGCGCGCAAGCGCGTGTCTTTTTTACGCGCACGCGTACTTTTTGCCGTAAGCGTACCGTAAGCGTACCGTAAGCGTACGGTAGGTCATGTGATCATGAAACACAACTTTTGATTGGTTGAAAGTACTTTCAGTTCTAGAACTCTCCTACACCACACCCATTCCCCTCATTTCTGCTTGTGATCCCTTGGGAGAAGGAGCTGGTTTGTCTTTGGGATACGATGGCAGAACAGCAGAGCTCTTCTGAGAGTGAGGCTAGCACCAGCAGCACTGTCTTGAGGCAGAGAGCGAGGAAAGTAAAGCCTTCTTATGTTTGGGATTATTTTACTTTTCCAGAAGGCCAGCAAAAGGTGAATGCACCCTTAGTTACTTGCAAGCTGTGTAAGCGTGTACTTTCTAGAGGTAATCCTAACAGGAAGTATTCCTTTGGGAATCACACCATGAAGAGACACCTCCAGGATGTACACAGAAGGACACATGGTCATCTTTTTGGAGGTAACTCTTCAGAAAGACGAGCCAGTACATCCACAGCAGCTCAGCCTGGACCATCACCTGCAGGGCAGACTCCTTCTTCTGCAGGTCAGGTGAGCCCTTCATCTGTGGGGGGAGAATCTCCTTTTGCTGGCCCTCTGGAAATTAACCCTCGGTTTGCGAGGGTTGAAGTACGGTGCGCCACTTGTCACGATCTAATTACTTATAGGGAGACCAGTGTTTCCCTGGTGAACAGTAAAATAGATCAGCACACTTGTCGTACCGTCTAATATTCCCAATCTTTCTTTCCTCTGTCCCTGCATGAACACAACGGTTCTTTTAAGAGCCAACCTTATCTTTCATCTTTTTTTTACATATGTTTTTAAAAACTTTTTTTTATTTTTTTTTACCGTACGCGTACGGTAAGCGTACCTTTTTTTTTATTTTTTAAAAAAAACACTAAAAATCATTTATCACATTAGAAGGTCCTTGAGAGACTACAATTATTATTATTGACTTACCATACTCACTCAAAAAAATATTTATTCATTTGTTTTTTTTTAAAATAGTTTTTAAAATGGTTGTAGTTTCCGAAAATTTTCTATATCGATCTGAAAAAAAAGAAAAAAGTATTAATATTTTTAAACCATTTTATAATACAGTACACATATTTACATTTTTTACCAAAAAATATTTTTGCCTTATTTTTGCTGTTTTCAGAATATATTGCATTTCACTATAAATTGTGAAAGCAATTGCATTCATCATTTTACAGCGGGCAAAAAAAAATAACAATCTCAAAGATTGTATTAAAAAAGCCCAGAATCTCTTCTCACTTAAACTTATCATTACAGAAATGCATATTATTCTAAAAAAATATCATCTAAAAACAATACTTTTTTCTTTAAAATACCGTCTGATATGTTTGTTTCAGAAGTATAATCACAAAATTATATCTCAAATAACTCCAAAATACATCTGATTTTATTTCCTTTAGGCCAAATAGTATTTTTTTTTTTTTCCTGGAATAAATTTCCAAGGGAAAACCATTAAAATTCTAAAGTTTAATCTGTCCAGATCTCACCAATTCTCTGTAACATTTTGGTTCACGAAAATTTTTTGAATAATTTATTTAGTCCACAATAGAATTGCTTACTTTTCCACATGGCCAAATAGTAATTTTTTAAATCATTTTTGAAAAAATTTCCAATGGCAGTCCAATAGCATTCCAAAATTTAAAATATGCAGAAGTTACCGATTATCTAAAAATTATTGGTTTTTCTAAATTGCATTAAAAATTAAAAAAAGTCCACATTACAATTGGTTATCTTTCCTTTAGGCCAAATGATAATTTTAAAAATCTTTTTTCTACAAAATTGCAATGGTAATCCAGTAAAATGGTAAAATTATTTTGTCCAGATCTTGCCAAATCTCTCTAAAATTTAGGTTTCAGGAAGATTAGATAGGAATTTGCTAAATCAAAAGGCAAACGTTGTTTGAAAATCAATTGGGAATCATTACACAGTGTCCAGCCTTTTTCACATTTTAGATAAACTGTGTAATGTCCAGAAGTAACAGTAGGTCCATCATGGAAAATTATTGCAACAGTTACAAAAGTTTTTCCTGAAATTGATAATTGCTGTCCTGTAAACTTCTTTATTAAAGTATCCAATTTTGATCCATCAGCTCTACATCGTTGCATCATTAAAATTACATACTGTCCGTATTCCCTTAAAATTAATGTTGATAACATGTCAGAATTACACTCACCACATTTCATGCTATGATTAGCATCTTTAACTAATTTTGCAAAAGTGACTGTTTTACTCTCTGGCAATGTCAAATAAATAAACCTTTCATTATCAACAATAGAGCCACATATATTATAACAATTATCACAACTATGTTCCCATTTATAAGAGAGACCAAAAAAAATGTCAATGGGAACTCCTTCTTCTTCCACTACCTGAAGAAAATACATCAAAAATTCGTGTGCATCTTGCTGTTCATTTTGAGAAAACTGTGTTCGTCCTGAACATACATCTAAAAGTTTTCTAATATCAGTAGCACTTTCTATTTGAGTTTTATCTTTACTCAGCTTTTGAAAAAGGAGACTGAGCTCTGAACAGAATCTTTTTCCCTGATTTACTATTATCTGCTCTTGCAAACTTTCCAGATAAAATGCAACATTCAGCACTACATTAGCGTAGCAGTTGACACCAGAGCTATTTTCAAAATGACATCCTACAACCTGTTCTTCATTGTCCTTTTTCTTTTTGTTTGCAATTACATCACTCCTCTTTTTTTTCCTCTTCTCTACATCCTCATTACAGATATTCTCATTTCTCCTTTTACGAGAAACTACACGTTTCTCCAACACAGGATACTGACCTAAATGAGGAGCATAGCTTCTTCTTAATCTATTATACTCCTTTACACAGTTTGTATCAGCACTAACTTTTGAGTCATCAAAGTCTATCATGAATAAACCTGATAATGTTTTGACTCGTGACAAAGCTACATATGCCATACCTTCTTTGAACACAGTTGAACCAATGTTCACAAATGCACAATCTACAGTCAATCCTTGAGACTTGTGGATAGTTACAGCATATGCTAGTGAAAACGGAAACTGCTTCCTACGTACATATAAGTCTTTCACAAGCATGAAACGAACTGAACAACGACAAATGTCTTTAACTTCCTCTATCTGATCAAATTTTATTTTTAAACATTCAATTCCATCTTTTTTCTGATAATTAATAAAACCCACAACTCTTCCCATCGCTCCATTCACTAAGCCTTTCTCAACATCCAAATTTCTCCTTAAAAACACTCTACAGTTCATGCAAACATATAGATTTTTTTCTAATCCTGCTGTTTTGGAGATGTTCTTCTCTAGTGAGTCCAATTTATTTTTCAGTTTGCCTGTTACTGTGACAGTAATTCTTCCATCCTCAATTTTGTCCACTGCTTCCAATTTCCTGATGTCTTCCTTTTCCAATTTCAAAAGCTCCTCATTAAATATTGAGCATTCACGTAGAGTTGGCATTAAGCAGATGACACTTTTGTTTTCTGCAATATTCTTGTATATTTTCTCTGCAACTATTTCTTCCTTTGGAAATAAATTATGTAGCAGCCGACTCTGTAATGCTTTTTTCCCAACTTCTGTGAGTAGTCCAATTCTGATATCTTTCAGAATACTTCCATATTCTTCATCGTTTGCTTGCCTCATATTAGTTGTAAGTTCCTTGTACTCAAAGAAGGACCAAATATTTGTATTTCCAATGCTTCCCAATGACTTCTTCGTGTCTTCATGTGTCACAGTATTAAACACTGGTTGTCCTTTAACTGGAGTAAGTTGCAAAAGATCCCCAAAAACTATGACGTGTTTTCCACCAAATAACACGTCATAGTCTGTCTTCAAAATTTGCTGCATTCTTAAATGCACAAAGGCAAGCATTAAGTTTGATACCATGCTCACCTCATCAATAATGAGAACTTGCATCTTCTTCAATACTCGTGAAACTTCCAAGGATGCTTCTCCAGTTAGCTTGTTGAATTGTATTTTGTTCTCATGCTCCACTGGTAACATTAGCAAACGATGTAAGGTGATTCCTTTTATGTTATATGCTGCTAACCCAGTTGGAGCAGTAACCACACAAGACAAAGTAGAATCCGTTTTTTGCTTTAGGTAGCTTCTGATGACTTTAATTAGGAAACTTTTTCCAGTGCCAGCTTGTCCGCTTACATACATCCTGATTGGATGAAATGATGTGCATGAGCACTCTTTTTTGATATGTAGAAATCCGTGATCAATTTTGTTTTTGATCTCTTCATAAATTTGTTGCTGCTCTTGATTCAGTTGTCTTTCCAAATTTTCTAAGTCTATAAATTCTTCTTGAGCTTGATTCATAGCCGTTTCCACTTCATTCATGGCTATTGATGCTTCATTTTCAACGATTGGTTGTCCTAGGGGATCTTGACTGTGTGTTCCTGAACTTTGGCTGTCCTGAGAACTGTCTCTAGCTATTTCTGCTGCAATTGTAGTTTCCTGTTCAATTTCTTCATTTAACATTTGCAGATAAGTTGAGAATGTACTGCATTGTATGCTGTCTTTGCAAGCATTAAAAGAATCTTCATAGCTCTGGAATTCTCCCAGTAGTTCATCCTCTGTACGCCATGGTTTAAACAACTGTAAAAGAGCCAAGTAGTAAAATTCTTTCTTGTCGGTAGTGTCGCAACTCAGCTTCCGGTGATTTATCAAACTTCCTTTGGTTTGCTTCACCAAACATCCTTCTTCACCAACAACTTTATATTTTCCACTGTTAATGTCTTCTGCAGCTTTCCGTGAATAAATGTAGTTCTGTAACACTTCATAGAGACACATGTTCTCCAGATGATGACTTCTCTTGGGATAATATGTGTCCAACATGTTTGTTTTCAATATGTCTGTACTTTCTGGGTCATTCTCAGCCAAATATTCAATTTCTCCAACAGATTTCAGTACCCGATTTCTCATTGCTGCAAGGCCTAAACTTGCCCAAATTATTCTTCTTGACTTCGAGTAGAGACTTGCAGAAGATAACCTATCTGAACATTCGTAGGATCCAATTTCTCGATGCGATAACATCTTCAAACTGAAACTGTACAGCTTCTTACTGACAGTCTTCTCGTGAGAAATCTCTTCCCACATTTCCTTCAATTCTGTTTTTTCTGATTTCGTAATGTAAGACGTTACATATCGAGCAACAGCAATGGAATTGTCAGCAACATACTGTATATCCATGTTAGCGTTCCACATGGATAAAATGACTGGGTTGTAGTCATTTATATTTTTTGATTCTTCTTTTCTTTTAAGGTTGTAGGTATTCCTAGGTGATTTTCTTGTGATAGTATGTCTCACAGCTGACATAAAACTGTTGACTCTTCCATTTGTAAGAACAGGTCTAGGAAATCCAAATCGACATTTAGTGTAGTATTTTTCTTTGCTCTTGTATTTCCGTCGACAGTATTTTCCACACCGATGACTTTGGAAACGTAGAACTTGCTCCTTTAACTTGTTCTCTTCTGTGCTTTTAGGTATAGCACATGTTGCATATTCTTCAATGTAAGATAACACTGCTTCATCAGTATCTGTTCCAAACTTTGGGGCATCCTTGATCCACAGCAGCATATGAATATGAGGAGCACCTCTTGCCTGGTACTCTTTTCTCCAAAAGAAATCCACTACTTCTCCAAGAGGTGGATTTTTTTTATTGCAGATGAAGGACATCATAGCCTCAAATCTATGATTGAAATATCTGCAAACATTAACCGGATCCAATGAGCACAGTTCTCCTGCTGTCTTGTATTCGATGTTTTTAATGTTTGAATTGGCCTCTCGTAGAAAATCCAGTAAATCATCCCAAGCGTACTCGGCACAGCTTAGGGTAAGGAACCATGTTGGTGTTCCTAAATTGCGTAACATGCATTTTAGTTCACCATGGCGTCGGTACCAATATTCATTTGTCCCACGCTGACAAGCCATCAGATTGATCAGTTGTGTTTCCAAATGATCATCTCGGTGCTGCACTTTCTCCATAAAATCCTTAGCAGACACATTTTGTAAATGTACTCCACTTTTTAAAATGTGATTTACTGCATAAGACAGTGCAGACAAGTCGCTTTCAAATAAAAGATGGAACAAATAAGGAATACTTTGTCGAAATCTGGGATCTTCAGCATATAGTCTTGTAGTTCGATACTCTGAAGCTGGAATCTGTTCTGGACGTTCATCGTATCGTCCTCCTTTTCCTTTAGGAAACAGCTGGGGAAAACATCGAGCTTCCAAGCTCTCCTCCCATACACTCACGGGATTTCCTTTTGCTTTCTTCATCTGAAAGAGATCAATATTGTCTCCCATAACTTCTTTCGAATGGAGAGGATGTATGCTAAAATGTTCATAAATTTCTTCTTCCTTTGACTTGTCCACTTTTTCAATTTGTCCAGTTGGTGTTTCTGTGTCTCCTTGTAAATCTTCTTCTTCTTCTTCTTCTTCTCCTATATAAATTGATTCATACCATTTGTTATTTTTTTTCAAATACAAATTTGCTCTTTGTACTTTCCGCACATCTACCAGCTCCTGCCAAATCTTCTTATTCTTTGTAGGTACACCATTAACCAGAATAATTAATGGTTCAGTTTCCAAAGTATCCGCATCAATAGTTTCCATATTTTTTTTCAAATCCAAGGGCAAATACACCACTCTACCTTTTAAACCTCTCAGTAAATCTGAAGGAGGTAATTTACCAGTTTTGGGCTCCATACGTACTATGGTCTGGAACGGATGAACACATTGAATGAGTATAGACTCATATGTATTTAATTCAGAAAGTTCAGCAGGAATAGCATCCAATTCTAAATTATTATGTACAGCTCTGGTCGGCATTCTATTTTCCTCTAACTTGTTGTAGCAGTATTTACAAATACGCTGATCTTCACCCAATTCAAAACAATTTTCAAGAAATATATATGTGGCAAAATCCATCCACTTATAATTATCTTCATTTTCACTCTTTCTGTAGAGATCAACATTCCTAGTTTGTTTTCTATAATGAGTTCTGCGGCAACAAATACAAGTAACATTTGGTCTTTCATTAGAGATTATTGCAAATTTTGTTATGTGATCATTAAATGTCTTACTTACACAAGGTTCTACATTCTCTTCCACTTCTGCCTCATTTACTGTGTCCTTCTCTGCACTGTTTTGTTCAGGACCAAAGTAACAAAACTGAATTTCATCAACAACCTTCTCTACATCTGATACCGTTCCTCGGAACAGAGCCCTATTCAATTCATTTAACTTTATTGCTGGACTTTTGGCAAAATACAACCGTCTCACAAACTTTCTCATTTCAGTATGATGAACAGCCAGCATCCTAAAATGATGGAAAACACTATTGCACACTTTTCTAGATAGACAAGCAAGAGAATGACCCTGCAAACCAGTATTCTCTCTCACTCTGCATGGATCCAGACTTTGAAGCACCTTAATCTTTTGTTTTACACTTTTTTTACTATATTCTCTTAGAAACTCTCGAAATCTGTCAATAGATTCCTGACGCACAGTGCAAATACTACTACAATTCCAAGTGTACACTGGGGCTTTAGGACGTCTCCCCATTGCCTCATCTGCCATCACTTGTACCTCATCTCTTGGAACCATTATCTCCTTCTCCATTATGCAACCATTTTTTACTTCGTATGAACGACCTCTGGTGTCAACTGCATGCAGCAAACTATTACTTTGAAAATAGCTCTCTTCATTAAAAAAAGGTTCACTACTTGAACTATGCATCCACTTTCCTAAAAACACTTTACAAAAGTTTGTTCTGTTCACTACTCTTTTGCTTTTGCTTTGTGATTTCAGTACATTAACCATTTTATCTAATGTACGCATCCTATTCAAAATTAATATGAATAGTTTCCTTTTTAATTCTAATGCTTTTGCTGCAATGGCTTCAATTTCTTTTTTTCTCTTGTAATATTTAGCCTTTTGCTTATATTTCTTTATATCCTTTATCAAATTGGACATAACTCTTCTCTGAAACATTTTTCTACGTATCTCTTTAAATGCTGTTTTTCTGTTTATGTTAAACTTTTCAATTGCAGAAGGTATATTTGCATTAACTAAATTCTCATTTTTTTGCTGTTCTCTATGTTTTGTTACATTTTTCCGAGAACAGACATTTTGTACATTTTTCTTTGTTTTGAATATTTTGTTTAGAAATTGTTTTTTTTGCTTACCAGAAGATTTTTTCTTTTTCCCAACATCAGCATCTTCTACTAACTTTGGTCCTCCAGTTGTCTTCAAATATAGTTTTTTTTTTAGCGTTTTTTGAACTCGAGATTTTGTAGGCATCTTAAATTTTGTTCACTGTTCTTCAGTAATACCTGAAAAAAACTAAAAAAAAAATCCTTTATTGTATTTAAATATATTACTACATTTCTTTTCACAATAGTCACAAAACGAAATTTCTTTGCCAATTTGAATGCACACAAACTGCTCTTTTTTTTGGGCAAGTGAAAATCTCTTTTACAAACTGTCACATTATGAAACCAAGCTGTTTTTTCAGACCACCACCATGTGTATTCTCTGTGACTGCCTACACTCCAGCAGGGGCAACCAGCCTTAGTGATGCTGAATGTATTTGCATTACAGACTTAAACCTGAAAACCCCACTCGCTTCTAATTACTGTGCATGACTATACATGGCAAGCACATGGGTGTGTGCTAAGCCTCTGCTTCTTCCCCCAAAAATTCGCTCCCCCTTTCCATCTACTGCAACTGTGAAATCACCAGAGCAAGACGCAATAAATCTCTGCCTATAATTCTTCTATGCACACAGAGTCATGTTTTCACATTAGTGCCAAAACGAAATTTCTTTGCCAATTTGAAAGCACACTTACTGCTCTTTTTTTTTCGGGCCAAGTGAAAATCTCTTTTTACAATTTGAAATCACTTTTACAGACTGACACATTCTGAAACCTTTTTTTTAAATTTATTTAAATGCACATGTCCAAGCTGTTTTTTTTTCAGACCACCACCGTGTGTATTCTCTGTGACTGCCTACACTCCAGCAGGGGCAACCAGCCTTAGTGATGCTGAATGTATTTGCATTACAGACTTAAACCTGAAAACCCCACTCGCTTCTAATTACTGTGCATGACTATACATGGCAAGCACATGGGTGTGTGCTAAGCCTCTGCTTCTTCCCCCAAAAATTCGCTCCTCTTTTCCATCTACTGCAACTGTGAAATCACCAGAGCAAGACGCAATAAATCTCTGCCTATAATTCTTCTATGCACACAGAGTCATGTTTTCACATTAGTGCCAAAACGAAATTTCTTTGCCAATTTGAAAGCACACTTACTGCTCTTTTTTTTTCGGGCCAAGTGAAAATCTCTTTTTACAATTTGAAATCACTTTTACAGACTGACACATTCTGAAACCTTTTTTTTAAATTTATTTAAATGCACATGTCCAAGCTGTTTTTTTTTCAGACCACCACCGTGTGTATTCTCTGTGACTGCCTACACTCCAGCAGGGGCAACCAGCCTTAGTGATGCTGAATGTATTTGCATTACAGACTTAAACCTGAAAACCCCACTCGCTTCTAATTACTGTGCATGACTATACATGGCAAGCACATGGGTGTGTGCTAAGCCTCTGCTTCTTCCACCAAAAATTCACTCCCCCTTTCCATCTACTGCAACTGTGAAATCACCAGAGCAAGACGCAATAAATCTCTGCCTATAATTCTTCTATGCACACAGAGTCATGTTTTCACATTAGTGCCAAAACGAAATTTCTTTGCCAATTTGAAAGCACACTTACTGCTCTTTTTTTTTCGGGCCAAGTGAAAATCTCTTTTTACAATTTGAAATCACTTTTACAGACTGACACATTCTGAAACCTTTTTTTTAAATTTATTTAAATGCACATGTCCAAGCTGTTTTTTTTTCAGACCACCACCGTGTGTATTCTCTGTGACTGCCTACACTCCAGCAGGGGCAACCAGCCTTAGTGATGCTGAATGTATTTGCATTACAGACTTAAACCTGAAAACCCCACTCGCTTCTAATTACTTTGCATGACTATACATGGCAAGCACATGGGTGTGTGCTAAGCCTCTGCTTCTTCCCCCAAAAATTCGCTCCTCTTTTCCATCTACTGCAACTGTGAAATCACCAGAGCAAGACGCAATAAATCTCTGCCTATAATTCTTCTATGCACACAGAGTCATGTTTTCACATTAGTGCCAAAACGAAATTTCTTTGCCAATTTGAAAGCACACTTACTGCTCTTTTTTTTTCGGGCCAAGTGAAAATCTCTTTTTACAATTTGAAATCACTTTTACAGACTGACACATTCTGAAACCTTTTTTTTAAATTTATTTAAATGCACATTTCCAAGCTGGTTTTTTTTCAGACCACCACCGTGTGTATTCTCTGTGACTGCCTACACTCCAGCAGGGGCAACCAGCCTTAGTGATGCTGAATGTATTTGCATTACAGACTTAAACCTGAAAACCCCACTGGCTTGTAAATACTGTGCATGACTATACACGGCAAGGACATGGGTGTGTGCTAAGCCTCTGCTTCTTCCCCCAAAAATTCGCTCCCCCTTTCCATCTACTGCAACTGTGAAATCACCAGAGCAAGACGCAATAAATCTCTGCCTATAATTCTTCTATGCACACAGAGTCATGTTTTCACATTAGTGCCAAAACGAAATTTCTTTGCCAATTTGAAAGCACACTTACTGCTCTTTTTTTTTCGGGCCAAGTGAAAATCTCTTTTTACAATTTGAAATCACTTTTACAGACTGACACATTCTGAAACCTTTTTTTTAAATTTATTTAAATGCACATGTCCAAGCTGTTTTTTTTTCAGACCACCACCGTGTGTATTCTCTGTGACTGCCTACACTCCAGCAGGGGCAACCAGCCTTAGTGATGCTGAATGTATTTGCATTACAGACTTAAACCTGAAAACCCCACTCGCTTCTAATTACTGTGCATGACTATACATGGCAAGCACATGGGTGTGTGCTAAGCCTCTGCTTCTTCCCTCAAAAATTCGCTCCTCTTTTCCATCTACTGCAACTGTGAAATCACCAGAGCAAGACGCAATAAATCTCTGCCTATAATTCTTCTATGCACACAGAGTCATGTTTTCACATTAGTGCCAAAACGAAATTTCTTTGCCAATTTGAAAGCACACTTACTGCTCTTTTTTTTTCGGGCCAAGTGAAAATCTCTTTTTACAATTTGAAATCACTTTTACAGACTGACACATTCTGAAACCTTTTTTTTAAATTTATTTAAATGCACATGTCCAAGCTGTTTTTTTTTCAGACCACCACCGTGTGTATTCTCTGTGACTGCCTACACTCCAGCAGGGGCAACCAGCCTTAGTGATGCTGAATGTATTTGCATTACAGACTTAAACCTGAAAACCCCACTCGCTTCTAATTACTGTGCATGACTATACATGGCAAGCACATGGGTGTGTGCTAAGCCTCTGCTTCTTCCCCCAAAAATTCGCTCCCCCTTTCCATCTACTGCAACTGTGAAATCACCAGAGCAAGACGCAATAAATCTCTGCCTATAATTCTTCCATGCACACAGAGTCATGTTTTCACATTAGTGCCAAAACGAAATTTCTTTGCCAATTTGAAAGCACACTTACTGCTCTTTTTTTTTCGGGCCAAGTGAAAATCTCTTTTTACAATTTGAAATCACTTTTACAGACTGACACATTCTGAAACCTTTTTTTTAATTTTATTTAAATGCACATGTCCAAGCTGTTTTTTTTTCAGACCACCACCGTGTGTATTCTCTGTGACTGCCTACACTCCAGCAGGGGCAACCAGCCTTAGTGATGCTGAATGTATTTGCATTACAGACTTAAACCTGAAAACCCCACTCGCTTCTAATTACTTTGCATGACTATACATGGCAAGCACATGGGTGTGTGCTAAGCCTCTGCTTCTTCCCCCAAAAATTCGCTCCCCCTTTCCATCTACTGCAACTGTGAAATCCCCAGAGCAAGACGCAATAAATCCCTGCCTATAATTCTTCTATGCACACAGAGTCATGTTTTCACATTAGTGCCAAAACGAAATTTCTTTGCCAATTTGAAAGCACACTTACTGCTCTTTTTTTTTCGGGCCAAGTGAAAATCTCTTTTTACAATTTGAAATCACTTTTACAGACTGACACATTCTGAAACCTTTTTTTTTAATTTATTTAAATGCACATGTCCAAGCTGGTTTTTTTTCAGACCACCACCGTGTGTATTCTCTGTGACTGCCTACACTCCAGCAGGGGCAACCAGCCTTAGTGATGCTGAATGTATTTGCATTACAGACTTAAACCTGAAAACCCCACTCGCTTCTAATTACTGTGCATGACTATACATGGCAAGCACATGGGTGTGTGCTAAGCCTCTGCTTCTTCCCCCAAAAATTCGCTCCTCTTTTCCATCTACTGCAACTGTGAAATCACCAGAGCAAGACGCAATAAATCTCTGCCTATAATTCTTCTATGCACACAGAGTCATGTTTTCACATTAGTGCCAAAACGAAATTTCTTTGCCAATTTGAAAGCACACTTACTGCTCTTTTTTTTTCGGGCCAAGTGAAAATCACTTTTACAGACTGACACATTATGAAACCACCATGTGTAACTACAACAAAAACAATTCCCATTTCTATTATTCATTTCTTAAGTTACCACATACATCCCCTCTCAATCTGTAAACTCACCTTTAAAATTAGTTAGTTGTGAAAGAAATGTGACACTCAAACAGCAGAATATCAGAGCCAGGATCTCTGTTGTGTTCACCTCTCTCCTCTCAGCAGAACCAGATAATGGCAAACTTTCCCTCTATTTTTCCACACATATACATGTAAGTTTCAAATCTCAGTGCTTCCCCCTTTTTTTCAAATGTAATGACACATTTCTATTGGTTGAAA
This sequence comes from Triturus cristatus, assembly GCF_964204655.1. Taxonomy (NCBI): domain Eukaryota; kingdom Metazoa; phylum Chordata; class Amphibia; order Caudata; family Salamandridae; genus Triturus; species Triturus cristatus. The sequence goes on from NC_140589.1 coordinate 748,301,113, forward strand.
ACCAACCCTTTTCCAAAAGTACCCTGCCCCCAACTTGACTTCTGCCTAGTACCCTTCCCCCAACTTGACTTCTGCCTGCTACCATAGCAACAGCTCATGGAACACTGCTGTGTGCAGTTAGGTCAGAAGTTCGACACACAATGTTTCAATTCCACAGAGCAAGAGTGCTTGACTTTTCAAACCTAACAGCAAATCCATAGTACTGTTCTTTGGTTACACATTTTTTTGTACCAATACAAAACATGCTTCTATTAATTTTCACATACAGCCTAGTTTTTTTTCTAGAATGGTATGAAACAGCCAATCAGTTCTTTTTGTTTTGTAAAAAATATGTATGCCTCCATTTCCAAACTGTCTTTCTTTTCATATTGCCATTCTACTGAAAGACACCTCCTGAGTGCATCCAGTTCTCCTTTGAAGATGTTCACAGTGTGGATTGTAGGGCACAGCTATGTCTTCTGGAGTGAAAAGTTTGCAGAGAAAACAGATATGGTGAGAGACCTTGCTTTGCCAAATGTAGACATTAAATGGATTGGTCAGAGAGGGTTAAAGTGGCACCAATTGATGCCATTGGTGAAATCCTTCATTCAAATCCAACACCCTGACCTCATAATAGTGCACTGTGGTGGCAATGACCTAGGCACTTTGACTGGGGTAGGTCTGGAAATGCTTATGAAAGACACCTTTGCACAACTGTTTACACTTTTCCCTAAAACTGCCTTTGTGTTTTCCAACATATGCCAAAGGCAAAAATGGAACTGGTCCAATCATTTCTGTCCACAGATTGACAAAGCAAGAAAGCACGTCAACAAATCTGTTTCTGCTTTCCTCCGTGACTATGGTATGGGTGCCATTTACCACAACAACTTGCGTTACGACATGCAAGACATTTATAGAGGAGATGGTGTGCACTTCAATGATGAAGGGAACAGAGTCTTCCTCTTGAACCTTAGACTCTGCATCGGTACTTACTTGTAGGTACCACTAAAAAAATGACTCCATAAACACAACAGCTCTTTTTAGAGCTCCCTAATTTCTAAACTCTTAAATCTGCTTTTCATTTATTTATTTTTATTTTTTTTACCGTACGCTTACCGTAAGCTTACCGTACGCGTACCCCGTGATTTTTTTTAAAATCAATAAATATTTTTTTTGTACTTTTCTGTCCTTCTTTGACCCCCTTACAATTGTTAGGGGGTCTGTAACTCTCCTCATTGCCCCCTTTCCTTGTTTTCACTCTTTTTTTTCAGAGTGAAATACACAAAATGGCGGCCGCCGCTTCCTGGTTTCGGCCGATTCGAATGTTTACTAAGATCTAAGAGCCAATCAGAATCGCGCTCGCGCACGCCACCGTACGCTTACCGTAAGCGTACGGTAAGCGTACCGTAAGCGGGCTCAGATATATATATTGATTTAAAGGCTATTTTCTCAGAATCTACTGAACAGATTTACACCAAACCTACAAAAGGCACTTCCTTGACCTAGGGACTACCTCTCTGCCAAATTTTGAGTAATTCTGTTCAGCCATTCGGGCTGTAGCTCGTTCTAAAGGTCCTATGGAAAAATGCATGGGAAAAATGCATTTTGGGACCCCCCTTTTATCTCAGCCCCCGCTTGACGGATCCCCCCGAGACTTTCAGGGTAGGAGCGGAGCGTAGCGCCCCACCTATTTTGAGAAATTCGCGAGGATTCGTCGACCGGCGCCAAAGTTATTCAAAATAGAATGTTGCGGATTTCCTATGGAAACGTGGTCCTAACTATAACTACCTACTGGCGACCGCCAGTAGGTAATGTATATGTATACGTATATGTCATGTGATTAAGGCCCCAGGAGGAGGACAGCGGAGACTGTTTGATAGATAGATATATATATATATGTTCACAAACTTTTCTAAGTTTGTTCCCACCCTGGATGCGGCATCAGATTTAGTGCTGTCAAACATATGAGTAAACCAATTACCAAACTAGTGATGGGGATGACGCACCTTCAGAACTGATGGAGCTGTAGGGGAGGAGGTCACTCCAGTGTCGACTATTTTTCCTATACGAGAAATAGATGTTGGCATGTGCTAATGCGTTTCTGCTCAGCATTTACACACAACCATCACCTCCTTCAACATTGCAAAATGCCAGATTTGTGTTTTATGTACAATGTTCTGATACCCACGGGTCATGTTCACACTTAACAAAATTCTCTATAAATAAAAAAAAATAAAGAATCAGGGTATTTATAGAGTACTTAAGCCCTGGGCCATGCACTCACTTTATAGAGGGGAAAAACTCATAACAAATCAAAATAGGAGCATTTTGAGTGTCTTTCTGAATGTCTGGTCATTTGCTCATAAATGGTCTGGGAGACTGCTCCACAGTGTGCTCACCTGGATGGAGTATGCATGCCCACCAGGTTTGAGTTATTTACATGGGATTAGGAGCTATTCTCATCTACAATCCATTTTGGGATGATTATTTTTGTGCAGAAAGGGAAACCGTCCTGCGCAAAACAATCACAAGAGGCTTTTTCCTCTTTCTATGTGTGCTGCAAAATGCAGCAAACATAGAAAGAGGAAAAACGAGGAGAAATAAAGATATTTCTCCTCATTGTGCCTCACTTACACCTCACCTGGGAAGGCAAACATTTTTGGTGCTGCCTCAGACTGAATATTAATCGTAAATCTAGGGCAGTGTCAAAAAGCCATGGATGTTGCTGGGAACGCCCCCAGCAGCACCCATGGAATGCCCCTTTCGTGCAGTTTTCTGCATGAAAGGAGTACATATTTATAATGCCATGAAAACATAATGATGCTTCACATGGCCTTATAAATATGCCAGTGGCACATTGCGCCACCGGAACGTAAAAAAAGGATGTACCCGCAGCGTAATAGTGCCAGTAGGGCCTCATAAATGAGGCCCTCAATCCTTCAGTTGTCTGTGAAAGACAGAAATTGACTTTTGAGGGCTTGACTTTTGAGGGCCCTTGATGAGAGAAACATGAACAATAAAACATTACAAGAGGAAGATTAAAAGGAGCTATTGAAAGAAGAAGACGAGGCATGCTCATTGATGTGTGTGCCATGAAAACCCAACAAAATGCAACAAAAGGCGCTTGGCGAGGGGAAGGAGAGACTTCAGGGCCAGAGAATATTTAGGAGAATAGGAGAAACTGTGCTGATCTGTATTGAAAGCAGGAGAACTCTAGTGTCCCTCTAACAGAGCAAGAGTTAACCACCATCCAAACTCAATGAAAACACAGAGAACACCACGGACATTTCCTCGAAGTGTAAGCCAAGCCAATTGTACTAGTTTGCGGGATGGACCTTGGCTTCTGATGAAGATTGCCCTCAAAGCAATGGGACCGGGCAGCCATGGGGAATAAATTGGAAGAACTCTAAAAGGGAAATACAAGGAACTGTAGTGTAAGGAACTTATAAGAAGAGACTATTAAAGACATACATCTTAAAGGATTTTCTGAAGATGCAGAAACAAGACAGTTTTTTTGCGAGGCTCTTTGATCCTGTCTAATTTTTTATTTAATTGATCTTCACTTGCTGGTGAATGATTAGTTCCCATTTCTCCTTCTCTCAGCTTTGCCCTCATTCTCGGGGGGAAATTTGCTCCAAATATAAGAAAGTACTCGGTAATGGTTTAAACCTAGGTAAGCTTTATAAACCATTGGTCTGATGTTGGCTGCAAATGATGATCCCTGAGATGCTCTTGACATGTATGTCATATATGATTTGTATAGGCCCTGTTCGTCCTACGGGTCAGTGGGTTAGAAAGTGTCAAAGACTGTGGATTTCAAGAGCAAAAAGTACCTCCTTCAAATCTGATCAATGTTGTTTATACTCTGCCACATTTCTGATCCTAAACTGTCATGAGAGTGACAAGTGGAAGAAATAGGATTTCTACAGCATGAGTGACTGGACTAAATGTTTAATGACAATTTCCTTCAACCGTCACCATAGCCCCAGTGCTGACAATTCTTGACTGTCTAGGAAACATTCATGTATGTCTGCAAGACATAACAATTTGATGCATTACCAACTCCTAGGTGGGAAGGAGTAGACATACCAAAATGATAGAGAACGATTGTGTGGCTGATAGCATAATCCTGAATACTAGGGACCAGATTCATAAAGGTAAACCTACAAGTTTGTGTAAGTTTACGATTGTTTGCTATTCAGAAAGCTATTTTACTAGTCATATTGTTACGACTGTCGAGGCCTCATGTAGGTAAATTACATTTACCACTTCATAAATACCGAATCATACCGATTCGGTATTTATGAAGTGGTAAATGCAATGTAGGTAAAAAGTCGGTAAATATTACAGAATCGGAAAAATTCGGTAATTACTGAATCGGTATTTACCGATTCGGTAATGAGGCATACCTTCCCATTGATTCCTCAATGGGAAGGTATGCCTCATTACCGAATCGGTAAATACCGATTCGGTAATGGGGGGAGCACAGTCAAGGGTGGCAGGGTGTCACATTGACACCCTGTTGCACCCCTGATTCCTGCATGTGTGCACATGTGGCACACATACATGCCCTGAGGGCATGTATGTCTGCCACATTGCACACTTAAACGTGCACAAAAATGCTTTTTTTCACCTATTCGTCATTTACCACCAACCTTTAGTTGGTGGTAAATAACGAATCCCCACACCCACGACACACTCCCCCTACATCTCATTTCATGATTCGGTATTTACTGAATCGGTAAAATTACCGATTCGGTAATTTTACCGAATCGGTAATTTTACCGATTCGGTAAATACCGATTCATGAAATGAGCCCCCTACATCTCAAAAGCCCAAATACCGGTCGGTAACGGTATATTTACCGAAAATCGGCCGTTACCGACCGGTATTGGGCTTCCTACATGAGGCCCATAATAAGTTAGGAAAGTTCTATTTACATAAACAAAATAGTAAACTTATGACTTTGTGTAAACTTTTGTATTACTGTCCTATCTTTTAATGTGTGGAGACTCCTCAGTGGGAAAGATGCTAAGCGTAAAATAACTTTGTGAATAGCAAACAATCCTAAAGTAACACATATTTATAAGCTTAATTTGGAAATGAGGTCCTAGGGGCCAGATTCACAGAATTAACTTAAGACAAAATCCTAAACTACTTTTGGTATTCACAGAATGCACTCACTACTTTTGGTATTCACAGAATGCACTAAGTACTTTTGGTATTCACAGAATGGATTTACGACTACTAACTTTACGTCCGCACTCGGGCTGGGGATCTTCCGGGCCGGAGGTGGGGATTCCGGCCAGTGGCGGAGATTTAGCCATAGCCAAAATCTCCACCTCTGGGCCAGAAGCTCCGCCTCCGGGCCGGAATTTCCGGCCCGAGTGCGGACGTATAGTTAGTAGTCGTAAATCCATTCTGTGAATACCAAAAGTAGTAAGTGCATTCTGTGAATACCAAAAGCAGTAAGTGCATTCTGTGAATACCAAAATGGTAGTAAGTTTAGGATTTTGTCTTAAGTTAGTTCTGTGAATCGGGCCCTAGATGTTTGAAGGCTGTCACAGGACTAGTGGAAATCACATGGACAATTATAAAGAGCTGATGAAAAATACCTTCTCATCCTGTTCGTTTCTTATTCTATCCTTCCTTACAATACTATAACTGCCACCGATAGTAGTACTACCTCCTGTACTCATAAACGCTTTTGTTAATTGGCGTCACTGGCTCATGCTGAGGAGAATTTGAAATGTACCTTTTGACTGCCTAAAGCTGGTCAAAATCCATCTTATATCAAATAGCAACTTTGCTGGATGTGGCAGCAATCTAAGCCCAGATTTATTGACGGTTTGAGCTTGGTTTGAATGACTTTTGTAACGCTAGCCCAATGTAAAGATTTGTGATGGAATTTACTATCCAGCGCAAACCAATATTTCCATTGTAAAGTAATGCACAATTCCAATATGCACATCTTTGCACTACTTTGCAGCAAGGGGGCAATCCATGGGTCGTAAATGGGCGTTCTCATGCAACCAACCCTGGGTTTTGACACTAGTCCTTATCTACTAACAATTTTTAAACGAGGATTTGTGCCAAATCCTTATGCCTCTTCAAGGCAAGCGTTAAGAAAAGAAATGCTTTCATTTATCTTTCTTTGTGAAAAGATGTGTGCTGCATCAGCGTATAGCATCTCTTAGGCATTTTTAGTGGATTTACAACCACAACATTTGCTTTTTGACCTCCTGTTTTTGACCCATTTTTAAATGGCTTTAGGACTCTGGGCACTTTACCACTGCTGATCAGTGCTAAAGTGCATATGCTATCCCTGTGTAAATTGTGATTTTGATTTGTTATCCATGATTGGCATATTTACTTTACTGGTAAGTTCCTGGTAAAGTGCACTTAGCGTCCCAGGGCCTGTAAATCAAATGCTACTCGTGGGCTTGCAGCACTGGTTGTGCCTCCCACATGAGTAGCCCAGTAAATGTGTCTCAGACCTGCCACTGCATTGTCTGCATGTGCAGTTTTAAACTGCCATGTCAACCTGGCAAATGCACCATTTGCCAAGCCCTACACTTCAATTTTCTTACATGTAAGACACCCATCAGGTAGGCCCAAGATATCCCCATGGGCAGGATGCAGTGTGTATTAAAAGTGGAAATGCACTGGTGTGTGTTATATGTCCTGATCGTTTTTCACTGCTGAAAGACTGTCTGTCTTGTAAGTTAACATTGGAGCTGTGCTGTAACATTTTACAGGGGTATCGTTCAATTAGGACAAGATGAAGTAATTGGGCCCGACTCACAGAACTAACTCAAGATAAAGTCCTAAACTTACTACCATTTTGGTATTCACAGAAGGCACTTACTCATTTTGTTATTCACAGAAGGCACTTACTCATTGAGGAGTAAGTGCCTTCTGTGAATACCAAAATGAGTAAGTGCACTTACTCATTTTGGAATTCACAGAAGGCACTTACTCATCAATGAGTAAGTGCCTTCTGTGAATACCAAAATGAGTAATTGCCTTCTGGAATACCAAAACGAGTAAATGGTAGTAAGTTTAGGAATTTGTCTTAAGTTAGTTCTGTGAATCGGGCCCATTGAGTTTAGGCTCTCTGAACTTATAGTAAAGGTGGTTTTTAAATTGTGTGTTTGAAAATACCACTTGTAGAAAGTGGACATTTTCTTGCTTCACCATTCTGAGGGCCTCTGCCTGTTTGTGTATTCACCGTCTGGTTTTGGAGTAACAGGAGCTGGGAATGTGCATTCACTCTTGACAGTCCCAAGGGGGTTGAGGTGTCTCCTGCATTGCCTTTGTGACTCCTAGCTGGGTTGAAAAGACCTGGTCTGCATTTACAGTGGTGAGCGGAGTTTCACTAGCACATAAATAGGCTGTTTCTCCTCTCCATAAGGCTGTCTCCTCCTCCTGTAGTGAGGTTGGACCAAGGAGGACAGAACTGTTATTTACTGAGCTCAGAGACTCTTGCAACAAAGACTTCTACAACAAAATGGGATATAAACATTAGACCTTAAACCCCAGAACTTTAGATCACTTCTGGAAAAAAGAGGAACCTCTGACAAAGAGAAGAGCTGTAAGGAGGAGTACTGCCCATTTGCTGTGATTTTCTTTGCTGGGTTGGCCTGCAGTTGCTGCTTCTGCCAAGGAGAAAACATAGACTGGAACTGTTACAAATAAGGGTCTCTAGTTGGGAGGTTGTTACCCTGTCCAAGTAGGGACCATTCTGCCTGGTCAGGATAAGTGGGATACACTTCTAAAATAAGCCCTGCTTGCACCCTTGGTATCTTGGCATGAGCTTTCAGGCTTATCTCAGAGGCAGTGTGTAAACCATTTGCACATAACCAACAGTAACATAGAGAAAACACTAGAAAAGGAAATCACACCAGTTTTAGAAAAATATCCAATACTTTATCTGTGCAAAACAAGACCAAAAATAATAAAACGTCCACCATATTCTTAGAAATATCAATAAGCAAAAATAGACTTAAAATACAGCTCCTTGAAGTTGATTGCTCTGTCTGGGGCTATCACAGCGTCGTGAACACCAAATCCAAACAGTTCTGGCTGACCTTGGCATCACGGGCCAGCTATGGCATCGAGGAGACCCGCAAAACAGCGCCTTTCGAAATAGAGGTCGGTGCAGGAGTCATCGGACCCTCGAAGTCACATGCGGTGCAGATGGAAATCCTCGCGGTTAAAGTCGGGAGTGTAGCATCGGGGCTGCGGTGCGAAGTGCAGCAGTGCAGTGTGCAGTGCCCTCAGGTTGCGGTTCAGGCAGCGGCTCAGTGATGGTCATCCAGCGGTGTTGGTGAGAAGACCAGGGCTGCAGTTTTAAGTGATGCAGTGCTTGTCGCTGGCAGGTAGCGATGCAATCAGCAGTATTGTCATTGCTGAAGCACTGTCGTCAGCTGACAAACTGGAGTCGATGGCGCCGGTGTTGGTAGGCCAATCCTGTGGTGTGGAATGAGGGCAGTGCATTCATGTAACTTACGAGTGATGTCCTCGAACCGCTGTGCAGGCAGCGGCATTGATGTGGGCATGGAGAGGCATCGTTGGGGATAACAGGACAGCTTCGTGAAGCGAAGCGGTGAGACGTGCGGTGCCTACAGGTCGCAGTTGAAGCACCAGCTCGGTGACGGTGGTGGGCATCGTCGCTCTTTGGTGCCTTCAGGACACGGCAGCGGTGTCGTTGGCGGCATCGGGTTGCTCTTTCTTCTACTGCAGCTCAAAACACACAGGGGCAGATTTACAAGTAAATGATGCATCTGCATGGATGCATCATCCTTGTGCCACCGGCAAATGTCCTTTCACCATCATGGATGCACTGTATTTACAGTACAGTCAGTGCTCCATGGTGCAAGGATTACTCGATGCGTCAGAAATTCCGATGCATCTGTTGACCCAAAAGTCATGCATTGCTGGAGTTGTGTCGCAAGCATGACGCAACTCCAGCAATGTATTTTGAGACCTATACTTGCTGTACTGTGTCACTCCTTACAAAGCAGGCGTAAGGTTTTGATGCAGTGGCGTCCTAAAAGTGGCGCATTGAAATGTAGATTTCACTATGTCACTTTTACGAGGTCTTCCTGTGTCATCATCATCATCATCATCAAGGCTTTATTTCGATAAAAAAATATCATAAAAGCATTACAATAAAAAAACTATTCGTCTCAGCTTAAAAATCATCATTTTTTTTTTTACATTAAATAATGGAAAATATCATAAATAAGTTATAAAAACGTATTAAACAGTTATTTTAAGCCTATTAATTCTAATACGCCATGCCCAAGATAAAAATTTAGAGAGGGCACAGGCGTATAATGGCCGGCAATCAGACCTTAAAATGCGTAATGCCTCAGCATGCTGTCTGGTACCTAATGAGCGGCACAAGTGTTTGAGCCATCTACTTCTTGTGAGTGCGTACACTTGACATTGGAATAGGAAATGTGCTACAGTCTCAGTTCTAGTTATACAGAAGGGACAGAATTCTGTTGTCTGTGCAGGGAAATTCCAGCTGGATGTAAAAGCGTAGAGTGGAAGAGTCCCGGACCTAAATTTAAAATAAAGGGTTCTATCAAAAGGTCTCTCTATGATATCTAGATATAATTCCCGGAGGGGCAGATCTTTAAAGGTCAGAAAGTCCTCCGTAAGTCTACCCAACATACAGTTAGCGTTCTGCTGAGATGCAATCCATTTCCAGTATAGGATTTTAAGCGTGGCTTTCGGCGGGGAAGACCTGCTTTACCATTCAGAGCTTAGACCTAGATTGCAAAGGAGGGTTTTCATGTCTTTCAACCATTTAATCTTATACCACCCGGGAAGTGACATAACTTCAGAGAGACCATTGGCGTATTTTGCTAGTTCCGGGACACGCCACAACCGGGCCCATAACAATAGTGGGCGAAATTTCGCCAACTCATCAATTGGACGGCAACCCAAATCAAGCAACAGTGGGGTCGTAGGGGTACCCTGAGGAAGTGACATAATGGCCCTACAGAACTTTCTCTTGGATCTTGCCAACTCACTAGAGTTGCATGAGCCCCACAGCTCGGCCCCATAAAGAGCAGAGCTGACTCCCCTTGCTGTATAGATTTCCATGACAGGGGCTATGGGTCTAATTGCGCAAGAGCGCTGCTCCTTTAGGAGTGCCCCTGTCACCCTTTTATGCGCTAACAGCATTTTGCATAAATGGGGCCCAAAGCATATTGTGTGTAAGGCGAATGCCAAGATAATCAAACACATCCACCCTCTCTAGGGGTACAACGTTCAACCTTGGGGGACGCGCAGGTTTCTTGGGTGGATTCATCACAAGGAATTTCGTCTTGTCCGTGTTAATTACTAGACCCCTTTCCCCACAAAAAGACTGGAAGTTATTTAATAATTTTTGGAGGCCCATTGGGGATTTTGAGAGTAAAAGTGTATCATCCGTGAAGAGGAGGGTCGGGATACGTGCCCCAGCCAGGGATGGTTCGTCTGCAGGATCTTTCAGCAGGTGCTCAACCACACCATTCACTTAAAGAGAGAACAGGGTGGGAGCCAGCACACAGCCCTGGCGAACCCCTCTCTCCACCGGAATTCTATCGGTTTTTTCTCCCTCACTGCCCCAGCTGATCTGCGCATAGGTATTTTCATGCATCTTGACGATTAGGGATAATAGATAGTACGGAACCCCCAGATCAGTTAGCACTCTCCAAAGGGTCGCTCTCGGTACTAGGTCAAAGGCAGTCTTCAGGTCTATAAATGCGAGATAAAGACTGCCCTTGGCCAGGACCACCACCTTCCAGTAAACTAGCAACAACCTAAAGGCTTGTTCGATTGTGCCAGTGCCTACTCTAAAGCCTGCCTGGAGGTCGGAAAGGATGCTGTTTTCATCAATCCATTGGAGTAATCTGACCAACAGCACCTTACCAACGACCTTTTGGGTTACATCGAGCAAGCTTATGGGTCTATAGTTGGATGGATCATCCCTAGCCCCTTTCTTAAAGATAGGCACAACCTCCGCGCCTTTCCATGATGCGGGGATGGGTGCACCTCTGCTAATAGCATTAAGGAGAGTGTGAATCAGTTTTCCCCATTTCACGGTGTCAGAGCGCAACAGGTCCCCAGGGATGCCATCAGGACCAGCCGCTTTTTGAGGCTTAATGGTGCTGATTGCATATTCGATTTCTTTGATAGAAAAAACTAGGTTGACCAGCTCTGACTCGCAAGCGATACTAGGTGCAGTTGGACCTAGGTTGCCAGCGGGATGCTTGGTTCTCATTAGAGGGACAGCGAGGTTAGTACACTCCGTCAACCGGGGTTGTTCTTCAATATAGGGAGTTGAGAAAATGTCGCTAACTTGATTAGAATACAATTTGGAGAAATGAGTAACCCACGCCTGATTAGTAATGTTGCATGTTATAAGCTCATTATCCGGTCTACTTCTGAGTCTGATTATTTCCCAGAAGCGTCTAGAATCCTTTCCAGAGCTGGCCTCCTTTAGCGTAGACCAATACTCTAGATCCCACTCTTTTCTAGCATTTGCCAGGGTTTCCTTGTAATTTTTCCTGGCTCCCTGGACCTCTGTTTGGATTTTGCTTTTAATAGCCTGGATCAAGATAGTTTTGGCATGTCTGCAGGCAGGTGTAAACCATTCCTGCTTACCCCTAAGATTTCGGGCTACAGTTTTTTTCCCCACACAGTTCTTTTTAGTGAAAACGTTTCCGATTTTCTCAAGAGTTCCCTCAAAGATGGATGTTATCCTTTCTATAAGGGGAGGGGTTAAGTGGATGTTATCCAATTCGATTTGAGAAGCCATAAGAATTGTATTAATAGTGTTGAGCTTGGCTTCGTCCCCTGCGACCATTTTCCACTTTAAACGTCTCCCACACGTGGAGACAGAGATAGTTTCTGATGACCTAGACGATGATTTAATCACTTCATTCGACCAAGGATTCTTAAGGGAAAGGGAAAGCGAGTTGTGATCGCTTTCAATAGTAGGCAGAACTATCATGTCCTGAACCAAGCCCCAATGAAAAAAGTCAAGCATGATGTAGTCGATCCTTGAAGTATGCTTGTCTCTATTGTATGTGGCTGCACCCATGGGGTCAGAATTTGTGCGGCCATTGGCAGCTCTTAAGCCAAACTCCAACGTTAGAGCATTCAACTGGATCGCTGCTTGTGACCATTTTTTGATCATGGGGATGGTTAGGGTGGGGATACCCCATCTTGCATCATCCTCACCTGGGTCAGAGATATCGTCCGTTGTGAGAGGCTTGTAAGTACAATTGAAGTCTCCCGCAACCAGGACTTGGGCTACAGCTGAATTATTCCTGAGTTCCCATTCAAGGGAAGACACTGTCGGGGACAATGAACCATGTTTAATGCCTCTTGCGTAAACATTATACAGGTCGAGGGTGGGACCCATGTGGAAACCTCTTAGAGAAATACCTAGAATATCAGGCGAATTTATTTTTTTCCGGTCTATTCGGCAATTCAGGGCAATATTTACCCACATAAGCAAGCCTCCCGATGGACGACCTTTGCCATTTCTGGGGAGATTGGCTGGAACAAAGTACGTGACATATCCAACCCTATGAGTCGGTTCTAGGGTCCATGTCTCCTGGAAAAGACAAATCATATGAGCCTCCACAAGGGCGCTCCACTCAGGTAAACACAATTTCCTTTGGAGACCCGCTAGATTCCAACTTAGAATCTTTATCGTATCCAAAGAATAACAAGCATGAATTTTGGAGGAGCTAACGCAATCTTTGGGGGATATAGAAGCAACTGATGTAAGAGTTGGACGTAGACATGAGAATGTAACCTGCATGGTTTCATGAACGCCGGGCTTCTCAGCTAAAGGAGTAGGATTAATATCAATGGTAGTTTTTGGAGGGCTGTCGGGGGATTGAGATTGGTTGGAAAAGATATGGTCTGTGTTAGAAAAATACCCCACTCCCACACCATGAAGAGGTTGGTGGTAATGGGGTCTTTTCCTAGACATACACTGTGGAACTTGGCTCGAGTGGTCAGGGATCAGGCACCGTGCTAAGCATACGTCATACCCACACAATAACCATGCGTGCATCCGTTCCAAAAACGACACTACACCTTAAAAATTATACTGAAAATATATCTCTTTATCTTCTTTTCTCTTAGTTGCTGATTAAATAAATAATAATACAATCACAGTACACAAGGCTTTTCCTTAAAAAGTGCAGGTCAAATAAATAATAACACTTTACAGGTGCAATAAATAGGATCAGGTCAAATAAATACTGTGAGGGAATAAGTTAGCTCAGGACAATAAATACATCACAGGAATAACTTAGATAAATACAATAAATACAGTACCCTCAATAAATAATATCAGCCAACAATGACATTTGTAAAATCAGATCACATTTAAAATACTATGGGCTGATTTGGCCCAGTCACAGCTTGTGGTTAGGTGGTTGGCCTGAGGGTATACTCCCTGGCTTGGACAAGGCTGAGGCCTAAACTGAGGTAGATCAAGGGGGAATCTAGAGATCTGGCTCTCCCACACTACACAACCCCTCTGTATTAGTCTCAGCTCACCCCTGGCACAATCAAGCTGGTTCCAGCACCTCTCTAGCCCCTAGGATAGTCTCTCAGGGCTTCACAGGGCCTTAGGCGCCCTCTATTCCACTTACTGCCCTTTCTATGAAGTTCCGACGCCGCTGGAGTCGTGTCGACGCCGTGAGGCGATTCCGGTTCGATGTCGGCGGCCTCGGCTCAATGACAGTTCTTGTCGACGCCGGTAGGCGGTTCCGGTTCGATGTCGGCGGCCTCGGTTCGATGTCGGCTCCGGTTCAATGACGTCGGGCAGTCTTGGCTTGATGTCGACTTCGGGTGGCTCCGGTTCGATGTCGGCGGCCTCAGCTCGATGTCGACCTCCGGTTCGATGACGTCGGCCAGTCTTGGCTCGATGTCGACTTCCGACGGCTCCGGAGTGCGATCTCCACTCCCGACCTCCGGCACGATTCTCCTCAGGTTCCGGCGACTCCGGAGTGCGACCTCCACTCCCGACCTCTGGCACACTTCTCTTCAGGTTCCGGCGACTCCGGAGTGCGATCTCCACTCCCGACCTCCGGCACGCTTCACCTCGGTCTCCGGCGACTCCGGAGGGCGGACTTCACTCCCCCGTCGACGCCGCACACTCGACCTCGGGTGACTTCCTCCACGACCTCTGGTACTCTCCACGACCTCCGTCGGCGCCCTCTCTCGACCTCTGGCGGCTCCAGGTACGACGTCTGCTTTCCAATCAGTGCCGCTTCTCCACCTCGGGCTCCAGGTCCCAGGCTTCTCGACGTCGGACTCCAGGGAAACCAATAAACAGGTCAGATTCTTGCTTTTCTTTACTTCTAAGGCCTGTTCCTGCTGTCCAGGTCCTTAAGATAGTTTTTCTTGCTTTGTCCCACACAGGGCTCCAGGCTGGGCTCAGTCAGTAGGGACTAGTATCAAGGGTGGGTTTATGGACCCCACTCCAGGCACAAGTTTCCACCCCTGCTGCCTCACTCCTTCCTCCTTCAGGTTTCTGCTGCTCTCCCTTCACCAGTCAGGTGCCAACTGCCAGCTCCAACTGTCAACTCTGGCTTAGCTTCTCAACATTCCAAACCGCCTCCAACTGTCACAGGGTTCTGGAATGTTCTGGAAGGTGCTGGTAGGTTCCAGTGGGTTCTGATGATGTCACAGGTGGCCACCATTTTGTGCTCCAGGCCCTCAGACAGAAGTTCCAGGGGTAGATAAAATGGCTCCCTGAATCTGCATCAATACTAAAAAGTCTGGTGGTTCCCAAAAAGGAAAAAATACTAACAGGGTTTGAGGCAAAAGTGGGACAAAATAAATAATGATGAGGAGGGACCACCCAAAGGGCTGACAGGTCTAACACGCGTCCCCCCAGCTGAAAGTGGGGAGAGCTACCCAACCCCTTGGGAGTTCTCATCACTAAGGCGGAAATACCTTGAGAGACCGTCTGCATTGGCGTGGTCCACTCCAGGCCGATGTTCCACCTGAAAGTCCATTCCCTGTAGGGAGATAGACCACCTCAACAACTTGGGATTCTCCCCCTTCATCTGCATCAGCCAACGAAGGGGTCTGTGGTCGGTCTGAACTAGGAAGTGCGAGCCAAACAGGTATGGCCGCAACTTCTTCAGAGCCCATACCACTGCAAAGGCTTCTCGCTCTATTGCACTCCACTTCTGTTCCCTGGGAAGTAGCCTCCGGGATAGGAAGACCACGGGTTGATCCAGACCCTCTTCATTGAGTTGCGATAACACTGCCCCAATGCCATGTTCTGATGCATCCGTCTGGACAATGAACTCCTTGGAAAATTCTGGGGCCCTTAAGACCGGGGCCTCGCACATGGCTTTCTTCAGCTTCACGAAGGCCTGCTGACAAGCCTCCGTCCAGACTACCCGTCGAGGTTGTTTCTTGGACGTGAGCTCCGTGAGGGGGGCTACGATGGTTCCGTACCCCTTCACGAAGCGGCGGTAGTATCCGGTGAGGCCCAAAAATGCTCGGACCTCAGTCTGAGTCTTGGGGGGTTCCCAGGCCATGATGGCCTCGATCTTCGCCTGGAGGGGTTGCACCGCTCCCCTACCCACCAAGTGTCCAAGGTACACTACCGACCCCTGCCCGATCTGGCACTTGCTGGCCTTGATCGTCAATCCAGCTTGTCTCAGGGCCTGGAGAACAGCTTGCAGGTGACGCAAGTGATCCTCCCAGCTGTTACTGAAGACGGCTATGTCATCCAGATAAGCAGCAGAGAAACTCTCCATTCCGGTGAGGATCTGGTTTACCAGGCGCTGAAACGTGGCAGGTGCGTTCTTGAGCCTAAAGGGCATCACACAGAACTGGTAGTGGCCATTGGGCGTGGAGAAGGCTGACCTTTCCCTTGCTCCATCAGTCAAAGAGATCTGCCAGTACCCAGAAGTAAGGTCAAAGGTACTTAGATATTGGGCAGCTCCCAGCCGGTCAATCAATTCATCCGCCCTAAGGATCGGATGAGCATCAGTTTTGGTTACTGAATTCAGTCCCCGGTAGTCCACACAGAACCTCAGTTCCGGTTGGCCACCCGGTGGTGCAGCTTTCGGTACTAGTACCACCGGACTGGACCAGGGGCTGCTAGAAGGTTCGATCACTCCTAGCTCCAGCATCTTAGTGACTTCACTGTTAATGCTGGCCTTCACCTTGTCTGACATCCGGTAGATCTTGGACTTCACAGGTGGGCTGTCTCCTGTGTCCACATCATGGACGCACAGGTGAGTCCTACCCGGAACAAGGGAGAACAACGAAGAGTACTGCCCCAGGACCTGGCGGCAGTCCTCCTGCTGTTCAGGAGTTAGAGATGGGGAGAGAATCACTCCCTCCACCGACCCATCCTTCTCTTGAGACGCAAACAAATCAGGGAGAGGCTCGCTTTCCGCGTCCTCTGCTCCGTCAGTCACCATCATCAAAATTACTTCGGGCCTCTCGTGGTGGGGTTTGAGGCGGTTGGCATGCAGCACCCGTAGGGGCTGACGAGGGGTTTTAAGATCCACCAAGTAGGTAGCCTTACCCTTCTTCTCCAACACCTCAAAGGGTCCTGACCAGCGATCCTGGAGGGCGCTAAGCTCTCCCGGTTCGATCACCCACACCTTCTGGCCAGGCTCCAACTCCACCGGGTGAGCGTTGTGGTCATACCACGCCTTCATTACTGCTTGGCTGGCCTCCAAGTTGTCAGAAGCTTGCTTCCACAACTTAGCCATTTGGCTCCGGAAGGCCAGCATGTAGCTCACCACGTCCTGGGGAAGCTTTCTGGGAGTTCTTTCCCATCCGTCTCTCACCAGGTTGAGAGGTCCACGTACAGGGTGCCCATACAAAAGCTCGAAGGGGCTGAAGCCCACTCCCTTCTGTGGCACTTCCCTGTAAGAAAAGAGTAGACAGGGTAGGAGGACGTCCCATTTCCTCCGCAGGCTTTCAGGCAGACTTCTGATCATGCCTTTCAAGGTTTTGTTAAACCTCTCCACCAGACCATTGGTCTGGGGGTGGTAAGGAGTTGTGAACCGGTAGGTCACTCCACACTCCTTCCACATGGCCCGCATGTACGCTGACATGAAGTTGGTCCCCCTGTCGGACACAACTTCCTTGGGAAAACCCACTCGGGTAAAGATTCCCATCAGGGCCCTCGCCACAACAGGTGCTGTAATGGTCCTCAGAGGTATTGCCTCTGGGTACCGTGTGGCATGATCCACCAGAACCAGGATAAACCTGTGACCAGCTGTCGTAGGCGGATCTAACGGACCCACAATGTCGATGCCCACCCTTTCAAAGGGGGTGCTAACGACAGGAAGTGGTTCCAGGGGAGCTTTCAGCTTCACCCCTGTTTTCCCACTGGCTTGGCAAGACACACATGTCCGGCAGTAGGTATCGGACGACACTTTCATTTGAGGCCAATAAAAGTGTGGGACAAGACGGGCGAAGGTCTTGTCTTGCCCCAGGTGTCCTGCCAAGGGGATCTCGTGAGCCAACTCCAGAAGGAAGGCTCGATAACGTTGAGGGACTACCAAGGCTCGTGACGATCCATGTAGGGGTGCCTTGGGTTCACTGTAGAGGAGGCCATCCTCCCAGTAAATACTATAGTTCCCTTCAACGTTCCCTGCTGCCTGGGCTTCGGCCTGACGCCTCAGCCCCTCAAGGGTAGGGCACTCCCTCTGGCCCTGGCACAATTTCTCCCTGGACGGGCCTCCCTCCACGTGCCACTCGGCCGGGATGGGTAGGTCCTCCAGTTTGGTAACATCCCCCACCGCGGACTCCTGGTCCACCACCTCCGGTGGCCTATCCGTCCTACGGGGGGCGGACGCCGAGGCAGGCTCCTCCTGTCCTCGGTTCTTCCCTTGACTGGCAGCTGGCTGGGCCTTTGTTCCAGGCTCCAGCCGAAACGAACTCCCTCTCCGGGTAGTCGCGGACCTTGTGCTCACACAGGCCCAGTCAGGTGTACCCAGCATCTCAGTATGAGTCCGGTATTCCACCTCCTTCCAAGCATTGTGCTCCATGTCATTCCCCAGCAGACAATCAACCGGCACGGCAGGGCTTACGGCAACTCGAAGTGAACCTGCAACCCCCTCCCATTCAAAGGGAACCTCGGCCACCGGATAGTGGCCTGTTCTGCCGTCAGCCATCGCGGCTGGGTGGAGTACATCGGGAATTACCTGCTCTGGAGACACCAGTTGGCTACGTACCATAGTCATACTGGCTCCTGTGTCTCTCAGAGCCTCCCCTCTTTGGCCGTTGATGGTGACCCACTGCCCATACTTTGCGGTATTTGCGGGCACCTGGATCTTAGGAACCATCTCCCGTTCTCCCAGGGACACTAAAATGACACCCGCCCACTCCCTTCCCTTAATTAAAGGCATCTCCTCCCCGAGCACTACACTAGCTACTCCGGGGGTCTTTCCTCCAATGGGAGGGGGTGGTCGTTTCGGGCACTTCGCATCTCCCTTGTAGTGTCCAACGCCACCGCACTCGTAGCAATGGACAACCCTTGGCTGCTGACTCTGGCCAGGATTAGGGTTTCTGGGGGGGTTAGCCCTGGGGGTGAATCCTGTTCCCTTACCTTGGAAATTATTTTGGGGGCCTTTGGAGAACTCCTTTTTCTTTTCCCCTCCCTCTTTCTTCTGGGGGGCGCCCTGTCCGGCCTTTTGAGTATCCCCTCCAGTCCCCCTTGTGGACACCCGGGTACTAGCCCAAATGTCCGCCTCCTCAGCAAGCTTCCGGGGATTGGTCAGCTTGCTATCCACCAGGTGTTGACGCAGTTCAGGGAAACATTTTTCGAGCAGGTGTTCCTTCAGTACTAAATCAAACAACCCCTCGTAGTTCCTCACTTCACTGCCCTGAATCCAACCCTCTAGTGCCTTCTTTGCATAGTCCAGGAAGTCCACCCAATTCTGTGTGCCCAGTTTGTGACTACCCCGGAACTTCTGTCTGTACTTCTTGGGTGTTAGTCCAAACTTTCTTATGAGCGCCACTTTCATGGTGGGGTAGTGGGTCTGTTCATCCTCCTCTAAGGCCAATAAAGCATCCCTACCAGCTGGAGGCATGTACCTGTACAATCCCCCTCCCCAATACTTCTCTGGAACCCCATGGGCCCTTAACGAGACCTCATAGGCCGCTAGCCACTTGGCAATATCGTCGCCCACACCATAGCTAGCCACTATGTCCTTTGGCAGGTAGGGTTTGGGTTCCCTGGTGATTTCTTGGTCTTTGCTGCCACCATTAGGAACAGTGTGTGCCCCGACTCTTAGGATCTGAAGATCTATCTCTTTCAGCCTTAGCTCATGAGCCATCCTCTGTTCCTCCTTCTCTTTCTCCAGCCTTGCTAAGTCCCATGTGAGCTGTCTTTTCTCCCTCCGGTCTGTTAACTCCACTTCAGATAAGCCACCGCTAGAGACAGTGCTGCCCTTCCTGGAAATGTTTCTGGGCCCCGCTACTAGGTTCCCCACCTCAGGTTGGTACAACCCAGCTCCCTCACTGTCGGGCTCTCTATCCCTGTCCTCCTCCTCAGCCTTGCTTTCTCGTCGTGCCTCCCCCCAAGCCCTTAAGCTGGTTTGGAGTGCACCCTTCTTTGCTCCTGGGGGACAATACACCCCCTCCCGCTGACAAAACTCCCTGAGTTGGGCCACAGTATAGGTTTCCAGGTCTTCTAGCACAAACTCCATTTTGCCCACTCAGGTCAGAGGACAGTTATTTGCAGAAGCTATGCAGGGGGGTACCTTATATAATACCTCCTCCCACCACCAGAGTAAATTTGGAAAAAACAAAAACTCACAATTAGGAAGGCCGCTTTGAGAAAACTCCAGGTGTAGGCCTATGGACTACCCACAGTTATTGTCGAGTATACGTAGGCACAGCTCTATCCCACCGCTGAACACCAATTATGTTAGAAAAATACCCCACTCCCACACCATGAAGAGGTTGGTGGTAATGGGGTCTTTTCCTAGACATACACTGTGGTAGCTTGGCTCGAGTGGTCAGGGATCAGGCACCGTGCTAAGCATACGTCATACCCACACAATAACCATGCGTGCATCCGTTCCAAAAACGACACTACACCTTAAAAATTTTCTCTTAGTTGCTGATTAAATAAATAATAATACAATCACAGTACACAAGGCTTTTCCTTAAAAAGTGCAGGTCAAATAAATAATAACACTTTACAGGTGCAATAAATAGGATCAGGTCAAATAAATACTGTGAGGGAATAAGTTAGCTCAGGACAATAAATACATCACAGGAATAACTTAGATAAATACAATAAATACAGTACCCTCAATAAATAATATCAGCCAACAATGACATTTGTAAAATCAGATCACATTTAAAATACTATGGGCTGATTTGGCCCAGTCACAGCTTGTGGTTAGGTGGTTGGCCTGAGGGGTATACTCCCTGGCTTGGACAAGGCTGAGGCCTAAACTGAGGTAGATCAAGGGGGAATCTAGAGATCTGGCTCTCCCACACTACACAACCCCTCTGTATTAGTCTCAGCTCACCCCTGGCACAATCAAGCTGGTTCCAGCACCTCTCTAGCCCCTAGGATAGTCTCTCAGGGCTTCACAGGGCCTTAGGCGCCCTCTATTCCACTTACTGCCCTTTCTATGAAGTTCCGACGCCGCTGGAGTCGTGTCGACGCCGTGAGGCGATTCCGGTTCGATGTCGGCGGCCTCGGCTCAATGACAGTTCTTGTCGACGCCGGTAGGCGGTTCCGGTTCGATGTCGGCGGCCTCGGTTCGATGTCGGCTCCGGTTCAATGACGTCGGGCAGTCTTGGCTTGATGTCGACTTCGGGCGGCTCCGGTTCGATGTCGGCGGCCTCAGCTCGATGTCGACCTCCGGTTCGATGACGTCGGCCAGTCTTGGCTCGATGTCGACTTCCGACGGCTCCGGAGTGCGATCTCCACTCCCGACCTCCAGCACGATTCTCCTCAGGTTCCGGCGACTCCGGAGTGCGACCTCCACTCCCGACCTCCGGCACACTTCTCTTCAGGTTCCGGCGACTCCGGAGTGCGATCTCCACTCCCGACCTCCGGCACGCTTCACCTCGGTCTCCGGCGACTCCAGAGGGCGGACTTCACTCCCCCGTCGACGCCGCACACTCGACCTCGGGTGACTTCCTCCACGATCTCTGGTACTCTCCACGACCTCCGTCGGCGCCCTCTCTCGACCTCTGGCGGCTCCGGGTACGACGTCTGCTTTCCAATCAGCGCCGCTTCTCCACCTCGGGCTCCAGGTCTCAGGCTTCTCGACGTCGGACTCCAGGGAAACCAATAAACAGGTCAGATTCTTGCTTTTCTTTACTTCTAAGGCCTGTTCCTGCTGTCCAGGTCCTTAAGATAGTTTTTCTTGCTTTGTCCCACACAGGGCTCCAGGCTGGGCTCAGTCAGTAGGGACTAGTATCAAGGGTGGGTTTATGGACCCCACTCCAGGCACAAGTTTCCACCCCTGCTGCCTCACTCCTTCCTCCTTCAGGTTTCTGCTGCTCTCCCTTCACCAGTCAGGTGCCAACTGCCAGCTCCAACTGTCAACTCTGGCTTAGCTTCTCAACATTCCAAACCGCCTCCAACTGTCACAGGGTTCTGGAATGTTCTGGAAGGTGCTGGTAGGTTCCAGTGGGTTCTGATGATGTCACAGGTGGCCACCATTTTGTGCTCCAGGCCCTCAGACAGAAGTTCCAGGGGTAGATAAAATGGCTCCCTGAATCTGCATCAATACTAAAAAGTCTGGTGGTTCCCAAAAAGGAAAAAATACTAACAGGGTTTGAGGCAAAAGTGGGACAAAATAAATAATGATGAGGAGGGACCACCCAAAGGGCTGACAGGTCTAACAGTCTGCAACCTCCATATCATGCCTTATACATAATAATGGTCAATCTACCCAGTCCAGACAACTATATCTGTTAGTCAGAGGTATATCACTCCAGTCTACAGTAAAAGGTGTAACCCTACTCCCGTAATCCTGCCAATCATCCCGCACCCTTCTATCAACCCAGTTGACATCTTGGAATCCACCCCTTCCTGGATCGCGACAGTAGTTAGGGGAGGAATAGAAGGAGGAAAGCCTTTATCGTCTCAATTCCATCTTGCTTGACTCTTGTGCCACGGCGGCAAATATAATCCGCCGTGTATGGATTGTCAAAGTTAACAATAACACAATCCCCCCGAGTCCGTTTCTTTTCACTACCTACCCAGGACACCCTGTGTACCATTAGAATCTTGCTTGCACAAAAGGGTGGGAGCGGTCTGTTGATGGTGAGCCAGTGCTGTACCTTATTTTTTAGGGACCCTAAAGGCTCCTCTATATTGGGCCTTAGGCCTGGGACACCTGTCATAATAACAACATATGGGCCAGCTTCGGGAGGTAGATGTATGTGCTGGCCATTCCCATCCCTGTCATTGTCAAGATTTTTCATTACCCCAGGAGATTTAGATGGTATGGGATTCATGTTTGCAACTGGGGATTGGGATTTAGCAGGCTCCGCAGCCTTCTTGCGGTCGCCTATAGATGGCTCAGGTTTCTTATTCAAATTATTGGGTGGTAATAGTTCCGGCCTTGTAGATACGTTGTTGGGCTCCCTAGGTAGAGTCGGCTCGACGCCCGTCCCTACATTGGAAGGAACAGTCGAGGGAGATATATTCCTGGATGCTAGCAATTTTTCAATGTTTAGAAGAGATACTTCTAAGGGTTGTATATAGGATTTAATCAGTTCATCAATTCTAGACAAAAGAAGGTTGTTAACCTCACAGGTCTTGCATCCCTCCCTCGAACTAGCAGATACCCTAGGCATGATTGGATTCAAGGAAGAGGCTGGGGTATCCATAGTCCCTTCCTGTGTGAGAGTGCTTTTGCTTTGTGGGCGACAGGTGGGGCCTTTTTTAGCGAGTTTGCGTTTATATTTATTCGCTTCCCCAGTCTTCTTGGTTTTAGGGATAGCACCTTCCCTCTTGCCCCTTAATACGTCAGTGGTGGGAGACACCTGCCTTGGGCTCCTAAAGAGGGCTGGCGTCCTCTCGAGCGTCACACTAGATTGTATATCCGATGAGGCCAAAGATGCCGAAAGATCGACAGTATTAGGGACTCCATGTGTCTCGGCCTGTACTTTAATTAAAGGCCTAGACTCCCTTGGGTTTAGGGGTGATTTAGATAGTGCTAATGTGCCTATGGAGGAACGTCTCGCCAAGGCCAAATCTTGAGATACCCTACGCTCTAAGAGTGATATGCCTTGGTTAATTGCCTCGTTCGCCCTGGTGATATATTGATCAATTGGGCCTGACACATGTGTTGGACCATTTTTGCTACCCCTCGTCATCATTGTGCTACTTTACTTATATAGACTGGCACAAATCTAACTGAAAAAGGGGGAAAGCTAATCACTAAATTAAGAATGGCAATAAAAAGGGCAACAGTTGCAAAGATGGTTACTTCCAGGGCAAAGTTCAAGAAAGAGAATCCAAATCAGTCTTACTCGAACTTTTAGTGGGTTTGAGTGACTCCACTACAAAGAGGTGATAGATACTTAATGCGCCTACAGGGCGCTCTCACACATCAAAGGTTGTTGTCGCTTCTGGGAAACAAGTTCCTTTGGAGACCTGCCTCAGGCCACAGCCTCCGTGTCCAGAGTGGATAGCGTGGCACAAATCCACACTTATGCGTCGAAGTCCTTATGCCGATATTAGGGGGGTGGCCCAGCCCAGTCTGGTCCGGTCTGGGACGGGCAAGGACGGGCCCACCCTTGGCCCGGGCTTCGCCTGGGCACGGCCCGCACGCGTCCCGCGCTGCGGGTCTTCACCTGAGGCTTTAACCCTCCCCGGCGCTGCCTGATGACGCGGTAGGCAGGCGACCGGAAGAGGGGATGATGGGGGTGGTAGTTCTGGAATTACACCGCCGTTGCCCTCACGGCACCGCAGATAGCAAGGCAAAAGTTCCGAGTTGAAGCGCCGTTCCCCTCACGGCTGGCGAGGTAAGAGGCACCTTACAAAATGCCCAGCAAGAGCGTCCCGCGCTGCGGGTCGTCACCCGAGGCTTTAACCCTCCCCGGCGCTGCCTGATGACGCGGTAGGCAGGCGACCGGAAGAGGGAATGATGGGGGTGGTAGTTCTGGAATTACACCGTCGTTCCCCTCACGGCACCGCAGGTAGCAAGGCAAAAGTTCCGAGTTGAAGCGCCGTTCCCCTCACGGCTGGCAAGGTAAGAGACACCTTACAAAATGCCCAGCAAGAGCGTCCCACGCTGCGGGTCTTCACCCGAGGCTTTAACCCTCCCCGGCGCTGCCTGATGACGCGGTAGGCAGGCGACCGGAAGAGGGAATAATGGGGGTGGTAGTTCTGGAATTACACCGCCGTTCCCCTCACGGCACCGCAGATAGCAAGGCAAAAGTTCCGAGTTGAAGCGTCGTTCCCCTCACGGCTGGTGAGGTAAGAGGCACCTTACAAAATGCCCAGCAAGAGCGTCCCCTGTGTGGAAACACCCACCCTGCATACATTAGACCTGATGCAGGTATATTGTGATGCAGGGCTTTACGACGTGAAGTATCTCCCGATAGGCATCAAGTTGTAAATAGGCCGCATTGTTTGCTGCCGTTGCGTCAAAAAAAGTAGCGCAATGGCAGCGCAAGGGGCTTATAAATGTGCCCAACAGTTCCCAGGGCCAGTAGCAGATGAACTTGAAGTATTTGCTCCTTCTGAGACTTATTGAACAGGAGGCCAGCTCTACCTCAAACTCTTGTAGAAACTTAAACAAAGAAGTTGAAGAAATTTAAGTCCAGCCCTTTCTCTGCCAAAGACAGAAGCAGCAACTTCCGTCCAACACAGCAAAGCCCACAGCAAAGTGGTAGTTCCTCTTCACAGCTTCTCCAGCTCTTCTTCTTGGCAGGTTTCTGAGTCCAAAAGAGTTCTAAAGTTCTGGGGTCTGGGCCCCAATATTTATACCACATTTATTTTGCTCTCCTGTGCCAAATAGTCTCTGTTCTTAGTCCAAATTAGTTCTGTCCTCTCTAGTCCAGCTTCCTGGCAGGAGGTGGAGACAGCATTGTGTAAGGCAAACCAGGCTGTTCAGGTACAAGGAAATCTCCTCCCACTACTACAAATGCAGCCCAGGTCTATTCAGCCCAGCCTTGACTCATCCAGGAAAGGCAGAACACACCTCAACCTCCCCCCCATCAGTGGCAGTCTACAGTGAATGCACATCCCCAGCCTCTGTCACTCCAAAGCCAGATAGTCAAGACACAACCCAGCAGAGGCACACAGGATGGTCAACCTACTTTCTAAAAGTGTCATATGAAGGGGTGAGCCCAGTATTAGTAGCCAGGTAGAGCCTAGTTAAAGTAATGCAAGAAAGAACCTTGCTACCATTTCTAATGATGCTATCTTCTTAAACAGACTAATGGCCAATATTTGATTTCTTTGGTCCTGGTTTTTTATTTAACCGTTACTTCATTCTTTCATTATGTCATTTTGTCATTTCATTCAATCTGAAATGAGGATACACTGTCTGTTATAACAAATTAAATACCAGAAGGTTATGTACAAATATAAACCAAATCACTGTGTACATAATAAACAACAAAAAACAAATAGTGCATACAAATAAATTCACAAAAGTGCACAAAGAACAGAACAGCAGTCGGTTGTTTCTAGAACATTAGACATGAGGCACTCCCATTACACAAGGTTCATAGTGACTTTAGAGAGATGCTAGCCATTGGGAATAAACTTGAGAATAGTTGGGGTTAAATCAACATGAAATATCCCTCAACAGTGTCTAGATTCATTAACTGTTTATTCCTCAATGGCAAAAAGAAAGTGCCGACGCGTTTCATATCCCAGGATCACTCGTGGGACTCTCTTCAGGGCTGTGACATGGTGTAGTCTGAAAAATTAAAAGACAAAAAAATACTAATTAATGTGCCCGACCCCTTCTCCTTGTCTCATATAGAGTTATTTTGCATCTTATGTAGTACCTGGTTAGTGTGGGCTCATTTTTATTGACCGAATTGACAGTATATTGTTCTCCAATTTTTATAAAAGCAAGTATTTTCCGAAAGGGGCCTGAAGCTGTAACAAATAAAAAG
This sequence comes from Triturus cristatus, assembly GCF_964204655.1. NCBI lineage: Eukaryota > Metazoa > Chordata > Amphibia > Caudata > Salamandridae > Triturus > Triturus cristatus. The sequence continues at coordinate 748,327,219 of NC_140589.1, forward strand.
GTCACCATCAGGAGTGTGCTTAATTTTTACAGAGATACTTCTCAGCATCGATTTATAAATCAAAGAGTCTCTTACTTTCACTGCAGCACTGTGTCTTTTTTCTCTTCAGGCGCAAGGGCCCCTTTATATGATGCCAGTGAATTTCTTTCTATGAACAGTGAAGCGAGGTAGAGATGATTATCTCTTTATCCTGCTTGTGGGTGTATCGCGCTTAATAGCTACGTTCCAGGAACATACTTGGTAAATTTGAAGAGTTGCGCTTTCTGCAGAGATTTCTTGATTCTAACTGGTAGTAAGTCCTGTCTGATTCAAGACCGTTACGTGTGAGGTCATTTCCGGTTAAATATGGCCTTTCAGTAGGCCTGGGCAGTAAATTCCGTTCCGCTTGCGGAATTTGCAGAATTTGGGTAATTTTGCCGTCCACGGAGAACACGGAATTGTCAAAAATTCCACGATCCGCGGCTTCGTGGAATTTTTTGCTTGCTCGCGCTTTCAAAATGTGTGCTAGCAAGATATTTCTCCCCGAGCACGCAAACAGCGGTCGCGAACAGGAGAAAAGCATCGCGAACGGGCGGTACAAGTAATTCTGCGTGTTCGCGAAACTTTCGTGTACTGCAGAGTTTTTTTACCGTTTCGCGGAGCTTTGCGTAGCGCGACTTCGCAAATTCCGCTCACCCCTACCTTTCAGTAGTTTTTTTAAAGGAAGTGATGGACAGAGTGGTGTCTGGACGTTGTAATACTGGCGCCTTCCAATTTTAAAAGCTGGGGTACTTGTGGTGCTTTTCGAAGGAGGGATAGGTATTCAACAATTATAAAAATAAGTATGACTACGTGTTGGGTCAGCTGTAGGCTTAAGGGTTTCTGATGCGTTGCATTCTGGTAAAAGTATTGATGGTCTTGAATATGTTTACATTCTAGACAATTCAGACATTTCGTTGAAACCCTTCAAGGTACTATTGAATTTTTAAATGAGATACGCTTCTTTGTGCAGTAAGGCTGTTTCAACATTGCCTTCTCGATTGGTCTGCTTAATCACTGCTAACACTGTCAATTTAAGATCTTTTTTAGTGTGCTTCTTTTCTACGAAGGGAGACACCATAGGTGTTAAAAACAGGTACTGACAGCAACACCTTCTTGGAGAACTGGTACTCACCCACTGGTCTGCCTCCATAGCAAGCTTCCTGGGGTCAGTCAGCTTACTATTAGTCACATGTTGGTGAAGCTCTGCAAAACATAGACTAGACAAGTCCTCCCATGCAATCAAATTGTATAGCCCCTGAAAATCTGTCAAATTACTGCCCTTCACCCAACCATCCAGTGACCTACAAAAAGAATCTACACATTCTAACCAAGTGTGTGCAGCAGTTTGTTTTCCTACTGGACCTAAACTGATCCTTGTACCTGTCAGGAGTGAGACCATACCTGGTGAGAAGGGCCTCTTTCATATCAGTTTTGGATGAGGTTACACCCCTTACCCAAAGTGTCCCTACCCTCTTCTGGGTAATGAGGCCACAATCTTGCTCCACAATTCTTTGAAGGAACCCCATTCATGTGTATGGCTGCCTCATAACCTTGAAACCACCTTTGGATATCATCACCCTTTTTGTACTCCTTGCCTACATTCTTAGGAAAGTGTACTATCCTCTCTAAGTACACTGAGTAATTGCTGCCACCATGTGTGCTGGATCTATTCCTCTGATCCAGCTCCTTTACTCCAAGCTCAGGGTCTAGCATCATTCTTTTCTCCTCCATTGCCAACTTGAGCCTCTCCAGCTCCATTACAACTCCCCTTGCTTCCCGCCTCTCCTTCACATCCTCTGGGGACAAGCCACTGCTGCCTGACCTGGGGGTGCCCCCCTTCCACAAGCACATCAATCCTTGGAGTAGCCTCCTCCGCCTCCATAGCAAGATCTCTAGATCGTTCACTAGCATGTCTGGCTGCTACCCAGAACCCTCAGTGCCTTTTGTAGGTCCCCTTTTCTGGTGAGGCCTCTGATTTGGATGTTAAGGTTTCTGCAAATAGCCTTCGACTCCTTTACATTGTAGATTTCCAACCTTTCCTCCTCAAAGGCTACTTTCAGGTATGCAACTGATGATGCCATTTACTCGGGCATAATGCACTATAAAGTTCAAGTTTGCAACAAATGGGAAGATCAAAAATAGGTCAAAAAAGAAACAGTATGTGGTACGTAATTGTCTGCAATATGGTAGTAGTGTACACCAATCACTGTAGGTCAATTGCAAGTACAAGTCCTATCCTCACTGCTGACAACCAATGTTAGAAATGGACATGTTTAGTTGGCAGGTCGTTACCCTGTCCAAGTAGGGACCCTTCTGCCTAGTCAGGATAAGTGGGATACACTTCTAAATTAACCTCTTCTAACCCCCTTGGTAGCTTGGTACAAGCAGTCAGGCGTATCTCAGAGGCAGTGTGTAAACCATTTGCACATAACCAACAGTAATACAGTGAAAACACTACAAAAGGACACCACACAAGTTTCAAAAAAATATCCAATACTTTATCTGTGCAAAACAAGACCAAAACCGATACAAAAGTCCGCCATACAGTTCTTTGGAATATCAATAAGCAAAGAAAGACTTAAGAAACAGTTCCTTGATGTCAATAGCTCTGTCTGGGGCTATCATGTCATCATGAACAACCAATTCAAACAGTTCTGGCTGACCTCGTTATCGCAGGCTGGCTATGGCATTGGAGAGACCTGAAAAACATTACCTTCAGAAATGCAGGGCATTGGTGACCTCTCGTTGAGCTCTGAAGAGCTGGCATTAGCAAGCGTTGGATCCGGAGGTCAGTGCAGGAGTCGTTAGGCCCTTGAAGTCAAATGCATTGCAGATCGAACTCCTTGCGGTTGAAGTCAGGAGCGCTGGCATCAGCAGGCATTGGCAGGCATCGGGGCTACGGTGTGAAGTGCAGTGGTACAGTGTGCGGTGCCCTCTGGTTTTGGTGCAGGCAGCGGCTCGGTGATAGTCGTCCAGTGGCTTCGGTGAGACCATGACTGCGGTGCTAAATTTTGCGGTGTTCGTTGCGGTGGTGGCAGGTCACGGTATAAGCCGCGGCATCGTCGTTGCTGAAGCGCTGTCGTCGGCTAACAAACTAGAGTCAATAGTGCCGGCATTGGTAGGCCATGGCTGCGTTGCGGGATGAGGGCGGTGCATTGTGTAACTTACGAGCAGTGCCCTTGAACCACAGTGCAGGCAGCGTTGTCGATGTCGGGGTGGACTGGCGTCATTGGGGATACCATGGCAGTGTCATGAAGCGAGGCCGTGTGAAGTTTTGAGCCCACAGGTTGCGGTGCAAGCAGCGTTTCAGTGGCATCATCGGGCGTTGTTGGGTGTCGTCGGCGATGAGACCAGGGTTGCAATGTGAAGTGTGGCGGTGCCCTCTGCAGTGCCTTCAGGACACAGAGTTGGCAGCGAAGTCGTTGACAGTGTTGGGCTGCTTTTTCTTCTGTTGCACCACAAATACACAGTTCCCAGTGCTGCTAGTATATGAAATTGAAGTCTTTGCTGTTCCTGAGACTTCTTGACCAAGGGCCAGCTCTACCTCAAGCCCTTGGAGAAACTCAAACAAAGAAGTTGCAGAAAGTTCAGTTCAGTCCTTTCTCTGCCCAAGACAGAAGCCGCCACTACAGGCCAACACAGCAAAGCGACAGAAAAGTGGTAGTTACGCCCCACAAATTCTCTAGCTTCTCTTCTTGAAGGTTTTTGGGTCCAATAGAGTTCTAAGGTTCTGGGGTCTGGGCCCCAATATATAAAACCGCATTTCCCTTTGTTCTCCTGTGGCAAAGAGTCTATGTGCTTGGTACAAACCAGTTCTGTTCTCTCTAGTCCAGCTTCCTGGCAGGAGGTGGACTCAGCATTGTGCAAGGCAGACCAGGCCTATTCAGTTGCAAGGAAATCTCCTCCCACTACTCTAAATTCAGCACAGGTCTATTCAGCCCAGTCCTGACCCATCCAGGAAAGGAAGGACACACCTGACCCCCCCCCCCCAGTTGCTGTCTACAGTGAATGCACATCTCCAGCCCTGTCACTCCAAATCCAGACAGTCACTCCACAACCCAGCAGAGGCACACAGGATGGTTAAGCGAGAAAATGCGTACTTTGTAAAAGTCACTCAATTGATGAACGGAATACAGAACAAATCAAAACATTCACCCTGAGTCAAGAGATCTGGGTTAGATCCATTGTTCTTTTGCTCACCATGCCACCCCAGTTTGGACCTGGCCATTTGCAAATCAGTCTTGACCCTGTACCTCATGGGAACAGTCCAATCCAAACTGCCAAGCCAGGGCCTCCCTGGACCAGAAACAAGCATCCTAGGACCGGTTTCGTGGGTTCACCCCATATCAGCCAGGATAGCTTGAATCCAGTGGCACAGTGAGCAAGGGACTCACGTCTGGGCATAGCCTGGCCACTTAGGGTGAACATAGCAACACAACAGGATGATGGACAGAGTGCTGAAACAGGATGGATTAACCGCAGGTATAACTAAAGAAAAATGTTGGGAGAGAGGAAACACAATGAAGTGCTGCTGAAGTGTGGCTACTCAAGAAGTACAAGGCTCTCTCCCCTTTTATATAGCATGGAGAGCAAAACAACAATGGATTTAGACGCAGATCTCTGTCCTGGGGTGAAAGTATGACATTGGTCTGCATTCTGTCCATCAATTATTCTTTTTGCACTTTCTAAAAGTGCCATTTTCAAACACATAATTTAAAAAAATGTTTAACTAAAATATGTATTTTTAAATTCTGAGTTCAGGCATACCAAACTCCATTCTCCTACCTTGTCCCAATGAAAAGTTATACTTGTAAGATGTTACAAAGTATCTCCCATTCTATCCTATGACACAGATAGTCTTTCAATAGTGAACAACGAAATACACTGTATTTGACTATCAGGACATGTCGCACTCACCAGTACATGTCCTACCTTTCACATACACTGCACCATGAAGGTTCCTTAAGTCTACCTGAGGGGTGCCTTACATGTAGGAAAAGGAAAGGCTTGGGGCCTGGCAAGTGGGTCACTGCAGGGTCAGGTCTGAGATACCTTTACAAGTCTACTCATGTGGCTGGCACAACCAGTGCTGCAAGCCCACTAGTGGCATTGGATTTACAGGCCCAGGCACACCTTGTGCACTTTACTAGGGACTTACCAGTTATTCAAATAAACATGGAACCACCAATCCATAAACATAATTTACCACAGGAGCACTTGCAGCTTAGTACTGATCAACAGTGAGAAAGCACGCAGAGACACTAAGCCAACATAAACAGAGTCAAAACCAAGAGGTCAGAAAGCAAAAAGACAGGGGAAACATGCCAAAAGATCTCAGGTCTAACAAAACGTTGCTGTGAACCTGCTTGTGAAGAATCTCTGAAGGCTTGTGTGTGCTTGCCTCCTGTTCTGAAGTCTCATGACACAAAGACGTCACCACCAGCTTCCCTGAACGTCACTGCTGAGAGTTCTGACCTGCCAGGAGGTGCCTGTTCCACCCTCTGGAGCTGTTACTGAAAGCTGTAAAAGCTTGAAGAAGCGAAGAAGTTTAATACATCACCATTCCTGCACCTGTTTTTCCAATGCAGCACAGCTGGACAGGTGAGATTTCCACACTCAGCCACCGTGCAGCAGAAGAATTGATGCAGCACCTGACAGCGGCTGGAAATCCGCCACAGGCCGAGTTCTGTGCACCGGTCTCCGAGATCACCTATTCGACTCCAACGCAGGCCTTGCTGTGCGGCTTAAAGAATCGAAGCATCGTGGGACTGGGGCTGAAGAAACTGACGCAGCACTTGTTTGCTGCCGCATCGACATCACAGATTTTTATGCATCGCAGCAGTGCAACAAGTTTTTTGATGCATCTCCTGCAGACCAGAACTGTCTTGGAATTGACATATCACTTCCCTTACAGTCCGGATTCAATGCATCCCCTCTCCTGGGTCGAGCAGAACTGTCGCATCACCTCCCCAAGGACTCAGGAACTGACGCATCACTTTGTTTTCCGATGCTTCCCCTCTCTGCGGCTGTTTTGTCTTGTGGATTTTGATGCTTTTGAGGTACTTTGTGTAAAAGTCACATACCCATAGTTTTCTATGGACAGAATTGCTTGAAACCTTTTAAAAGTCATATTTTGAGTTTTGTATGTTGGATTTTTGTTGTGTTGGTCTTGTTTGGTTCATACAAAGATAATTTATATTTCTAAATTGGCGTGGTGTCCATTTGTAGTATTTTCACTGTGTTACTGTGTGTCTAGGTGCAAACACTTTACACATTGGCTTTGGGATAAGCCTATTTGCTCCTGCCAAGCTTCCAAGGGGGTGAGCAGGGCTTCTCTAAAGTGTATAATCGCCCTTATCCTGACTAGAAGCAAGGGTCCCTACTTGGACAAGGAGCCTACCTCTGCCAACTCAAGACCCCCATTTCTAACAGCAAGAGTGTGCCGGAACCTGGGGAGAGATAAGGCACATTATTTCTCCATCCCTTTGATGTAAAACAGTTCAAAATTAGCAATTTTAGGCCAAAGTAACTAGAGCTCCTGACTTTTTAGGATAAGAACCCAAGTTTGAACCCTCACGTCCACTCATAATCTTGTGATTATGGGCAAATCACTTTATTTACCTGTACCAAAAAACAAAAATGTGTAACATACTTGTTAATCATTCTAATGGCAATAGGCCAAGTTTGCGCTATGAAAAATATAGTGTTAGCACTAAAAAAAAGATAGTTTTGCTATTTAAAAAAAGATATTTTTAAGTATTTGATTAATGTATGCTTTGATGCCTCGTGGTGTGAGGCCACATGTTCACTGAAGGAGATCCCTTTGGACAGCAGAACGACCAGGGCCGTAGCGGGCACCGGGTGTTTCCCAGGTAGGCCGGAGGAGTGAGGGCTTGTTTTGTGGCCGTGTGGGCCGGTTTTGTCCCTGGGGGCCGGATCTACAGCAGAGCTGCAATATCGGCCCCCTGTAACATAAGCGGGAGCCGGTCGAGTAGCAATTTGCCAGGGCTGGTTGCTGTTCCCAGTCCGGCCCTGCGTGTAACGGTGAAAATGCCTGAGCTATAATCTGACACAGGAAGTTATATTTTCTTTCACATTGTCCATATCAGAATACTCATAAACCGTATTAGCTAGCTGACTGAAGAGCTTCGTTTTTCATGGAAGAAACAGAACGGCTATTAGATGTGAAACCTCTGATTGGCTGTCAAGGAAGGAAACGAAACAGAGTGAAATATGACTTCTTCATCGAAAAAGACAACTCTCCCAGCAGCGAAGTTTCCACAGCATGAAAGTATATTAAACAGAGACAAGTCGCCTGTCAGAAATGTCATTATTTTACCAGAATAAGAAAAGACAGCAGAATACAGGGAATGAAACAAATGCCAGTGTGAAAAGTGCAATTACCTTTTTTGGCAGCTTTTAATCATCTTTTTTAAGATTGACCTGGGGGAGGGGGCCTTTTGAAAACATTCCTAGTGTCTATTTATCCTGCTGTTGTCATCACAAGTGCAACATGTCAAAAAAGGGTCACATAATTCAAGAAATGTTAAATGAACTACATGGGAATAACATTACAGCAAATGCTTTACAACTACCCCATGCGATTAAAGATCACAGCTCTGAACCGTCAGCATTTTTTACTGGAACGCTGTTTTTCATCCTTAAACTATAGGACACTAGATAGGAACATGAACATCATTTTGGCAAATCTGAATTCTAACTTCTTCCTTTACATTACATTTTCAATGGCAACTCACAAGGCCGTACTAGGAAAGGAGAAGCAGTCCTTGCAAAAATGCTCAAAATAGCCCCGCTTCTGTAGTGTCCGGCTGGACACGTTCTAGTGTTCTGCCTGTTGTACCCCACACTTTACACCCACCCACCACGGGTGTCACCGGTTAGGTGACCCTGCAAATAAAAGGGGCCGGGTGCACGTGCCCTGGGCCAGTTCCAGTACCACACTGTTGGGTGTCTGTGTGGTCATTTATACATCATGTGGGCCTAGGGCCCAAAACACCACAATGGCGATGAGCGGGTCGACACCTGTGCATGTGCTGGCAGCTCCTTCACTCATCTGAAAGAGCGACAGTCTAGCCCTTGTCTAGGGCACCCCCTGCTGCCAGCGGAACATTTACTGAGTGCGGGGAAAAGGAAGAAAAGTCTTGCAGCGCACACACAGCGTTTCAAGGAGCCCCCATGCGGACACCCGTTTCAGGACCTGCAATGCCCACGCGGGCAAGTAGACTGCAAATCCCTCCGGCGAAAGGGCTGGAAAATGGTATGCCCTGACTTGTAAGGGCGTCCGCAAGCTGCCCCATCTGCCGTTATCTGTCACAGGAGGAACTGAGCGCGTTCCCAATTAGACGCGACAAGACAGAGCCAACAGCGCAGTGACGCGGAAATGAGTGCTTTGGTCCAGACACCGAAGAAGAACGCACACTACAAGGTACGGCAGGGCTCACTACCTTACTATGCTCCGTACTGCCCATAGGCTGCCAGAGTTAGATGACCGGAATTGGGGCACACCACTCCAGGCAAAGCAGGTGTAGAGTGTATAAACCCCAGCAGGCCTGCTTGTACTCATGATCCCTGCTGGCAAGAGCTTGCAAGACCATGATGGTGGGAGAGAAAACTGCCCTGCTGCACCAGTACTGAGCGCTGTTGTCGCCGGCATCCTCAGACACGCACAGTTTACACTCAGAGTCGGCTGCAGAGAAGAAATAGCAGCTGTTACGCCACCAGGCCAGTACCATGAATGAGGAGTGCCTTTCAACCACACCCCTGCCTCTCTAACGTATACAGGCCAGCAGCATTGACTGCAACAGCTTTTTGAAAGTAATGGCAGTACCCCCTAGTGACTGTGGGCGGTACTGCGGAAAGTGAATTGTACCCCACCACAAGGACATTGCCCCGTCCCCCAGGAAGTAATAGCGCTTTAGCAGAGGCTGCTAAAGCCCGCAAGTTACGCAGGAAAGTCACAGCTGCCACAACTGCAAATGCTGCCAGGAAGCTAGGTACACCCAAACAGCACAGCTAAAGACAGCATGTTCCACCACGCAGTTAGTACGTCACCAGGACCCCTGTGCACAGCACGCGCAAAACCCCAGGGGCAGTCCAATGACAGTGTCAGCGAGGAAGTTGCTCCACCCACCCTCATTGGTGAATGGCCACCAACACAACAGAGAAGAACAGGCACACCAAGTGCCAGAAGAAGGCACCCGGGAGATAGAGACCTCTCCACCGAGACGCACTGCTGGACATAGCAAGAAGAGTCTGTACATCTCTACTGCACCAGCGAAGCCCACAGTGGGCTAAAGACAACAAAAGGTGTTCTCCTTCACACTGCCTCAAGACAGAGTCACCAGAGGTCTAGGACAGATAAGAGAGAGTCGCACACCCCACGTGGCAAGCCGCCACCACAACGTGCATTCCGACGGATGCCGCAGCTGCATTGCAAACATGGAGCATGTCACTCGAAGTGACCAACTCCACCAAGCATACCCGAATGAGGGCAGGATCCAGTGCCACCACTGGTGCAGCCTCGAGGCACAATCACGCCGCCCTCGAGAGAAGAGAAGAGGAGCACCGCGAAATCCTGGAGGAGAGGATGGTGCCCATGAAAGGTCCCCAAGAGGAAGAAGCAAGTCCTACAGACAGGTCAGCAGAAATATGAAGACTGTCCCAAGAACTGGACGCAACCAGCGAGATGTCAGTGTGGCAGGATGCCAGATATTGACAGGGTGAGAGCCTAACGTAGAACTATTGATAAAATTAGTTCACTATCGGAGTGCTCTCCCTATATAACCGCTGTTTCACCAGTGTGGCAGGATGCCACATCCAAGTGAGAACCTGGTCAGAAGGAGGAAGAGAGAGTGACAGGACGCCACTCCGCAAAAGAAGAAAGAACAGTAGCGCAATGCCATAGGGCAGACAACCACAACAGGCGCACAAGATGGAACGGAGAAGAGCGACCGAACAGGGACTCGTGCCAGCACGGGAAAAGGTGTTTATCAGCACAAGCCAGCCATCAGGGTGCAGGGACATCACTGGAGACAGCTTTGTGGGAGGACCAGCCATAAGCTGCTGGCAAGCGCGATCTGCGTCCAGGCTCCATGCTTCGCAGTTCGACCATCCTCTCACCTGTCACCCGCTGCTTGGTATCGATAGCATCACACCTAGCAAGTGCATCTGCTGGAAGACAACTGCATATGGCCACAAAGTCCCTCTAGTCCTCCTCACTCCACAAGGTCACCCAAGGCAAGAGATCGCCGCCTGTTGCCCACCTGAAGGAAAATCACTGTTTTGTCATCGTCATCCAGGTGCATCATCACCAAGGAGCATCGCACCACCAGAGTGGATCCAAACACTTCAGACAACCGGAGTTCAAAGAGGCTAGCCACCCAGGAACCTTCTGTGTGGCCATGTCAACCTCAAGCCTGCCGAAGTAGAGCATATCCGACCATTGGAATATCCACCCTTGGGGTTACACGAGGCTTGGCCGTGGCCCTGTTGGGAGTTCTGCAGCGACCCATCAGCACGGCCTACAAAAGGCTCACACAGCCCATGCAGTCACGTGGAAATCCAGGGGCAAGGGCCTCGACTGAGTTCCTGTGAGAGGGGAATCCGAATAGGAGAGATGCGTCGGCAGCAGCTCCACGACAGGCATGGGAAGCATGAAGGTCATAGTCAAAGATTGGTCATTTAAAGATCATCAGAGGAAGGCACACAACCTGAGTCCTGACGGTGAGAACATCGAGACAGAGACACCACCCTCTGCGGCTACATGAGTGACTTGGTTGTAAGTCCTGTTGGCAGTTCCTCAGTGACACCTTCGTGCAGCTTACATGAAGCCTGCACAGTCCACACAGTCCCATGGCAGCTCGGCCGGAAGGACCTCCAGGAGGCTCCAGTGAGAGAGGAGTCCTGGCAGGAGAGGCAAGTCTGAAGCTGCTCGACTGTCAAGAGCTAGAAAGACCATTGAATATGTTGCCTTCAAGGAAAGACCTCACACACCTAGATCATCCCCAACAGCTGTAGGTTTGTCGTCCACCAGAACCTGAGCGCCTGCGAGATCTCCAGAGTGGACTCCACGACCGCTCCAGATGAACTAATATTCGAACTTTGTACATAGACTTTAACACTGCGAGACCAAGCCGGCCTAAAGTACGTCGCCAAGGCGGATTAAAGCATCCTGACCATGCGGTCCAAAGCTCCAGGGCTGCCTGGCTGTCGGCCTGAAGAGACTCATTTGGTGCTATGTGTTGTTTATTTGTTTTCTTACAGGCTGGACTTTTGTTTGTTTCTTTTCATTAAAGTTTTGGAGGGTTGTAGTGTCCGACTGGATACATTCTAGTGTTCTGCCTGTTGTACCCCACACTTTACACCCACCCACCACGGGCGTCACCGGTCAGGTGACCCTGCAAATAAAAGGGGCCGGGTGCACGTGCCCTGGGCCAGTTCCAGCACCACACTGCTGGGTGTCTGTGGGGTCATTTATAAATCATGTGGGCCTTGGGCCCGAAACACCACAGCTTCCTTTCTCTATTCCCGCTAGCTCTCTGTTTCCATCCATCCATCCATTTTCAATCCTTCCTTCTCTCCTCTTTCTCTTCTCCATCTCTTTTGGCTTTCTCTCTACCCTACGTCTTTCTCTCTTACTGTTTAACTCTTGAAGCTTCGCTGTACCTGCTGCAATTAGGCTCAGGCAGCTGGAAAAAGACAGAGGCACCAAGAGCAAACCTGGGCTTTCAAAACTGGCCTCCAGATGGAAAAAAAACCCTGTCCAGCCCTGGAAATACTGTTCATTGCACTTGTGCTCTCATTTATCTATGCTTACCTGTGGCCTCTGGCAGCTATCTTCACACATTTCAGCAAGAACTTCAATGACATGTTGACGAACCTCCCCAAGTCATACACTCATGTCTACACTGAGGGTTAATTGATTCCCTGAACCTACTGACAATCAATGGTGACTCAAGGTGCTTCCCACAATCATGGGTTGGATGAAGTGTAAGAGATTCTCAACCAATGGTAAGCAAATCGTGGCAAAATGGGTAGACATGGTAATTTGATAAGTTAAAGATCTTCATTGGCTGTTGACTTTGTGTATGTGTACTTTTGCTTGGTGTTTTTGTGTGTAGATGGTGAGTGGGTGCATGTAAGACCAAAAAAGATTGGACCAATGATGAGTGCACAGGTGGTTGGATGAGAGAAGAGCTGAGTGCATGGATAATGAATGATTGAGTGCATGGATGGATGAAAATGTGAACAGGTGTCTAAGCGGTTCAACAAACGAGTGCATACACAGTGATTAGGTAGGTGCATGAATAGATGAATCAGTGAGTGAGCACATTATTCAATGCATAGAGGTTTAACCAATGTTACAGGCTGAGATATCACACAAAAATAGCTAAGTTAAAAAAAAGGAAAAGAGTTGCTAAAATAACTGGAAGCGCATGTAATACAGCAGAACTGGGCACCAAAGTGTTACAAATGCCTATTTATTAAATAAATACCAACCCCATTCAAGTGCAATAGGCAGAACAGGAGTGGGCACCATCATGCCAAAAGGTCCTACAATATATGTCAAGAATTATCTCCATTATCAAGCGCAAGTGCTACAGGGAGTGAAAACCCCTTTTTCAGCAATGCCACAAATTACAAAGAATTGCCAACATTATGTATGATCAAATTTGTCTTATCACTCAGTAATAGTGCATTTTTAGATGTGTAGTACAACTCATTAATCATGAATATATGTTATACATTTTTCAATCAGAAAAATTGAATCATGGATTAGATTCGCACCATCACTTAGAAATCTTGGGCCCGATTCACAGAACTAATCTGAGACAAAATCCTAAACTTACTACTTTTGGTATTCACAGATGGCACTTACCACTTTTGGTTTTCACAGAATGCACTTAATACTTTTGGTTAAACTTACTACTTTTGGTTAAACTTACTACTTTTGGTATTCACAGAAGGCATTTAGTAGTAGAAGAATGTTTGTGGATCCAGGAATGTGGGTCATCATAAAGTCGAATCGATTGAAGAAATATGCCTATCAGGGATGATGACTGTTTCGGCATTGTACATACCTGAGGCATTGAAGATTCTGGTGATCCGAGACCGCATCTAAAGATATCTCCTCTCAGAACAGGCCAGTTTAATCGCCAAAAGCCATCTCTCTAGTCATTCCTCTCCAAATCAGAAAATATATGGGATAAATAAAAGATAAAGTGCTCTAAACCATCATTTTCTTTGAGTTGAAGGAGAATGGCCCCAGTGGCCTAGTCTGAGGTGTCAGTTTCTACAATAAACGTTTGGGTCAAGTCAAACTGCTGTTATATTGATGCTTGAGTAAAGGCTTGTTTAATCTTGTTAAAGGTTTCATACACAAGAGAGTCCCATTGAAAACCTTGACAGAGTTTCTGTTTCTTAGAATTTGGGTGCTTTACAGGTAAGCATGGCAAAGTCACCAAAAGATTGCTGATAAAGGTTGGCGAATTTAAGGAAGCATTGAGCCTCCTTGATGTGAGAAGGTTCTGACCATTCCAGTGGTGCATTTATTTTTTAAGGATCCAATTTCAATCTCTTGCTATTTCGCCAGAAGCTAGCTATTCAACCTCAATCTGGCCAAACATACATTTTTCTGGCTTACAGAAAAGTTGATTCTGCCAATCCTCAGTTGGAATGGCACAGTTAAATTCTTGGTGAAGAAGTACACATAGCCCTTTAGGCTTTTCAAACAGGTCAGTGTAGTGAAGACTTGGACCAGAATCCCTTGGAAGGTACTTTTAATTCTAGATGGTTGCTGGATTCAAGTTATTTTGGAGTCCCATAGCCATTAGAATGATAACAGTAATAATGGCAGAATTGAGAAGTTAGCCAAATGGTTCAAGCTTCCTAGTTGATGTAAGAATTACTGCATATTAAGTGAAGAACCCCCAAAATGGTTTTATAATTGGGAGAGAAAATGAGATTGAGAGAGACTATTTCCTGCTGAGAACCAAAAGTCGATTTTAAAGGAGTGATCATTTCCTTGACAGGCCCAGAGGTCGGAGGAGTACTACCCACAGTCTGCACCTCTCCAGGGGACTCTTTTGTAATGCATGATAATTTCTGTTTCTTGGCCCAGGATTCAGGGAGATATAATCCACCGGCTGTGTAATCTAGAAGGGCCAAAACCCTAACCAGTTTACTTACTGGTAATTCAATCTGGACTGGAGGAGGAAGAGAGAGAAATGGGAATCTCATGAAGTTCCCACAAAAGGATCTTGAAGAATCCCCATCTTTTCCCTTTTCACAAGGCACAAGGTCTGGTGATTCTCATGGGCCTTTGAGGTCGAAGTGGACAGGTTTCAATTAGATGTTCTGACGAACCATAGTATATAAAGAGGCCGTTCTTACAATGATGTGCTCACGCCTAAACATCTTGTCCACTGGCTAATATCACACAGTTCCTCTTCGCCCAAGTACTCAAGGTCTGGTATCTCCAACATTCATTTAAAGGGGCTACAAAGTTAGCATAATTTGAGAGCATAAAGTCTTCAGTGGTCACTAAACGGGGACGGCCATGCTACTGGAGGTCCAACTAAGTACTGATGAAATATTCAACCTTAGCCTGATTCTGCGAGATTTGAGCCAGAAGAATAGCCAAGAAAACAGTCGAAAAATCGGGAAATTATTTTCATTTGTTTGAATGGTGATAGTGGAAGTGGTGGTGGTATTGGAGGTGTGAGTTATGGCGGATATCATGGCACTCGTGGTGATGGTAATGGTGGTGGTGGTGGTGGTATTTGTTTAGGTGGAGGAAGTGGTAATGACAATGGTGATGTGAAAGTAGAGAGGCACTCCATTTTTAAGATCTCAAAAGTGTATGCATTGTCACTGTATAGCCTTTTTTTTACATTTCCACATAGGGTGGCTGTGTGGTGCACAGATATTTAAACGAGTGGTCCTGTAAGCAGGTCAGAGGAGTTTCCAGGCACTCAATGAAATCAGCAGTCTGGCATTCATGACAGAGGATTGATTGGGAGCTCAGCTTAGAAATGAAATGAGAGCTCCAGGAGGTATGTCTCTGAAGGTGCTCTACAAGACGGGTCAAAACAAAAGCTAAGATCACTGTGAAGTGGTGACAAAAAGGGCTTGGCCTATGGAGCAGAAGTTGGATCAGCCATTAACCACAGTAACAAGGAGGGACAGGTAGAACAGGCATATTCAGATACATATTGTTATTCAGGTAAATATTCTTTATTTTTCTAAACCTGTGTTGAGTCTTTTTGTGGTGTTTTCATTTGTTACTGTGTGTTTATACATTGCCCCTTTAAATAAGCCTAACTGCTCTGTGCCAATTTACCGGAGGGAGGTTGTCTTGCACAATATTGAAACCAAAAATATCATACAGAAATATTGTGTCAAAAATATCGATCACAAAAATAATATATATTCATATATATATTCACTGAAAAAACCATAGGTTTCACACACGTTATAGTTAGGAATTAGCATTTAAAAAACCTTGCAAATTCACTGAAAAAACCATAGGTTTCACACATGTTATAGTTAGCGGAAATGTTACTGATAAAAAACCAGTGAAATTCCCCCGTTATAGTTAGTGCAGGCAACTATAACTCACGCGACCACAATCTTCTGCTGATGACATATGTGTCTTTATGAAAAAAAAATATTTGTAATATATGTATAGCTAAAAATGTATGGAAGAAGACATGGGCAAATAAGTGTCTAAATACAGTATTAGCATCAGCAGAGGATTGCGGTCGCGTGAGTTATAGTTGCCTGCACTAACTATAACGGGGGAATTTCACTGGTTTTTTATCAGTAAAATTTCCGCTAACTATAACATGTGTGAAACCTATGGTTTTTTCAGTGAATATATATATATATATATATATATCGCTCATTTGCACCTTGCATTTCACCCTCACGGGGGGGGGCTTGGTCCACGGAGATGCGTTCCGCGTTTTAATCTCACAGCTCCTTTTCAAAGAAAATCAGCACTCGCGGGGGTACAATGAAATAATTTATTGGAGTAGAGGTACGCACAGACGAGTTTCGGCAAACTGCCTTTCTCAATGTCAGCGAAGCGTCGTTTTCGCTTCCTGTTTGTACCACAGTATTCGTTACAATACATTGCAATAAAAAACTGACTCATACATCTCATCTACTCGCCAGTAAATGTGGGGGCCATTTCAAAACATTGCTGATCTTCATCACTGTTTATTTAGTACGTTTTATGCACTGCTTCACAATCAAATTCATTTTGTATTCAAATTTTGGTTTCCCATCCCATTTTTAAGATTCTCACCCTGTATGGGCCCCTATTTTGTTCTTAGATTTCTAGCCCTGAATAGGCATGATGCACGGCACGTAATCGCCCCCTGCCTCTCGCTGCCTTTACTTTAAGTTCTTGGGTAACCTCTCCCTTTCTTTCATTCATTTGGACTAACATATTATCTTAGGTGAATTACTAGTTCTTCACTACTATTTAGCCCATTCGAGATTCTTGTCAGCATATTAGTGATACATTTTGATTCCAGGCACCGGAGATTTAATTCTGGATCTCCACCTCATATCTCACGTGGTCCATGATCCAGACAGAAAATGTTTAGAAGATTTCTGTACTGTTATGGTATGATTTAAAGTCTCTTGCCACTGGGTAAGAGATGTGTTTATTATCTATTACTCTCATGTGCTCTAGTATATGCTTTCTTGTGGGGTGTATGGTACTTCCTACGTACCTCAGCTGACATGGGAATATCAGGTAGGATACATTATGTTTGGTGTTATAAGTCATAAATTTGCTGACCCTCTTTGGTTCCCGTAGGCCCTGAATGTGATAGGTTAGGACTTTTGCACTGTTTGCACATGCTTTACATTTTTGACAGGGATAAAATCCTTTAACTGGTGGTAGAATTGTCTCTGCCTGTCTTCTGGATAAGCGACTTTGCACTAAACTATTCTTAATTGATCTCAACTTACTAAATGTCATTAATGGAAAGTCAGAAATGTATTTTTGCTATGATTGGATCTGATTTTAAGATTCCCCAATGTTTCTGTAAAATCTTCCGTACTATCTGAACCTTATTCAAAAAATTTGCATCGGATTCCCCGGCCAGATTAAACTCCAAAACAAGTCATAATACGGCGGTTCGACTTTAAACCTACAATGTTGGTCAGAAAGCCTACGACCAGCGGTCGGAGGCTTTACGACCAACATTGTAATTAGACCGTATATGAAAAACATTTTACTAAAATGTCTTACAAATTACATAAATTTATATATATATATATATAAAATATAAATACACAAACACTAAACAATATATATTACAAACAACATTAATAATACATTTAACTATATAAATAATAGATATACTATTCCCACTCCAATTTATGCAACAGTAGAGAAAGCGTTAAACTCAGGAGAGGTAAAATGCACTATTAAATATTTTTTAAGTTGTAATTTTTAAAATACCTTCCACCCTATTCCTCTACAAAATAAACAACACACATCTAAAATATAACTTAACAAATATGATAAGTTCACAATTAAGATAATTATCAATTAACTAATTAATAATGAAGTAATAATTAATTATCAATACATTAATTCTCAATTAACTTCGTATCCTGTAACCCTTAAAAGACAACACCCACATTAAATATATATTACAAATTATAATAATGATACAATTTACAAAATCGTATAACAAATAAACAATTAATAATAAATAACTAGTAAATAATGAATTATAATTACTCAAATTTCCGTCCTATACTTCTAAAAACACAATCCCCACCTGAAATATGAATAAACAAATATCTTATTTAAGCAATTTACATATTTAATTATCAATTAAATAATTGATAAAAATTCAAATTCATTAATTATATTGAATTTACCCCTTTTAACCCACAACCTGCACCTAAACCATAACTTTAAAAAAACTAATTACATAATTAGCATAATTAATTATCAATTAAATAATAATTAGTCATTAGAAAATTGATAATTAAATAATTGTAATTAATTTACTTCCCAACCTGTAACCCTACAAGTCCCACACAATGTACATAATTAAATATCAATTAAATAGTTAAATAATAAAACATTATTATAAGAATTAATTTACTTCCCATCCTTTACCCCTACAAACCACACAACCTGCTACTACACTAACTGTGAGACCGGCCTCACGGCGTAGGCCCTCCCGATCATCCAGCCAACCTGCAACCACCCCAAGACACGGCATCTCCGACTCCGGCCGCCCAGCCACGCAGTCCCCAAGGGCCGGCCAGAGCCCCCGCCAGACTCGACACCCTACCACGCATGTCCGACCAAGGGAGCGGGAACCCCCCGAGCCAGACCAAGAGGCGCTAGCCCAGTCACACCTCGGATCGCCTTCCCCCGGGAGGGCTCGATCGGCCACCAGGCCCCTGTGGCGCAGGCGCCCCGCCTGCTGAGCGTCTAGGGTCCCTCCCAGACCCACCTGAAAAGACCAAAGGAACGAGCGGCAGGAAATCCCGCCGAACCCCCTCAGTCACCAAAGGCCCCTCTCTGCGAGGACTCCGGACTTCAAAGGGCAGGGGGAGTATAATAGGGGGTGCCGGAGGGACGAATGGCAGAGAAGACCTGGAACCACCGGAGCCCTGCTGACGCTGTCGCGGCTCCCGAACACCAAACCACCTGGGCCTGCTGAGTGAATGCCGGCCCCCAGCCATTGCACCATCTGAGCCCTGCTGACGCGGTCGCGGCTCCCGAACTCCGAACCACCTGTGCCTGCTGAGTGACTCGCAGCCCCCGACCATTGAACCACCTGAGCCCTGCTGACGAGGTCGCGGCTCCCGAACTCCGAACTACCTGTGCCTGCTGAGTGACTCGCGGCTCTCCCCTCGAGGAAGAATTGGCAAGAGATCGCCAAGAGAAACAACACCCTCCAGCTTGAGGATTGTGAGCTGTCCGCAGGGTACTTGGCAGAGACACTACCTTCAAAGACTGTCCCGCTACCCCCATTCCCCTACCACCGATTTGTAGTCTCTTGTGCCACTGATGTACTACTTGCAACTTGGATCATAAAGATCCCTTGAAACCTTCGATAAAAGAACCTATCGTCCTACGAAGAAATACGTTTGGTGTCCCTCTGTTCGTAGTGTAAGCTCAGGGTGTGCGCGCCTGGTTCGGCCTACTTGGGAGAGGTGGATCAAAGGGGTGGGCAAGACGTGTATCGTACCCCTCTCCGGCGAACGCCTTTCCAACATTTGGTGGCAGACGACGGGATCCGAGCCGACACCGAAAGAGAGCGTGCAGTGAACGACTGACGCACTACCAAACAGAGATGGAAGGAGAAACCTCCCTGGGTACCGCAGGTACCGAAATGAGCTCGACGTTCCGAGAGGATCAATTGGACTATTATACGCATAGAGAATTAAAACAATTTTGCAAAGACCTTGGAATCGCTACCACCGGATTAAGCACAAAGGAAGACTTCCAGAAAGTATTGAAGACCTGGGTCGAGAAAGGGGCGTCCCCGACCCAAACAGAAGGAGATTCCGCCCAGGAACCACGAAGCATCCCGGTGAGAAACAGCGGGCCAGAGGGGAACCTGTCCCCCGAGGAACTAGCAGACCGAGAGAGAGGCCGCAACCACGAACTTGAACTGGCCAAGCTGAAAATCGAGGGAGAAATAAAACTGGCCGAGAAAAAGTTAGCCGTCGAGCAGTTACGGCTACAAGGGGAACTCGAGGAAAAGAGACGCCAAAGAGAGCACGAAGAAAAGAAACTCCAGCTGGAACATGAACGCAGCCTAAAAGAGATCGAGTTGAGGGCTAAAAATGAAGAGTCACGACCCTCCGGGAATCTACCATCCGCTTCCACCGTAGAAGCCAAAGTCCACATCCCCAAGGATGTGGTAAAGGAGTATTACAAAAACGACGATATCCAGCAGTGGTTTAAGGCCTACGAAGTCGCCATGACCTCTCACCGAGTCCCGCAGAAGGATTGGGGGGCTGGGCTATGGGGCCGGTTTCTAAGCGAAGGAAGAGATACCCTGCTGGATCTGCCCTCCACGGTCATGAACTCCTACAGCCACATGAAAGAGGCCCTCGTGGGCCGATATGGACTCACCCCCGAAATGTACCGGCAACGGTTCCGAGATTGCAAAAAGATACCGGGCACCACATGGGTAGAATACGTGAACTTTTACAGCCGGGCCTTGGACGGGTGGATCAAGGGCAGCAAGGTCTCCACCTTCGAAGAGCTGTTTGATCTGATAGCCTGGGAACATTTAGCGGCCAATTGCTTTGTAGAACTGCGCCAACATCTCCTGGACAGTAAACTCACCGACCCTCGAAAGCTGGCCGCCGAGGCTGACCGTTGGGTGAACACCCGGGCCACCCGAGGCCCCGTGGGGGACTACGGTCGCCACAGTCAAGGACCCCCCCGCCAGAGGGGCGGAGGAAACCAAGGCCGACCGAGAGACTTCCAAGGGGGGCCTCCGCACAGCCCTCCCAGCAGCCCATCGGCGGCAGGTCCAGCCCCGTCCCCAGCCAGCACCGGAGCCCCGGGGCGGCTAGGGCCACGAACCAGGACCACCTGCTTCCGCTGCCAACAGCCCGGACACTACGCCAATGACCCCCAGTGTCCCCTGTATCAACGACCCGCAACGACCAACCCTCCGGCCCGGCAGATGGCCTCCGTGGCCCTAGGGGAAGAGATAGAGGACTCCGAAGAGTGGGAACCAGCTGCCATGGCCCTGGTCTCCCTTGGGGATCGAGAAATGGACCCCGGAACACCCTTGCCCCCCAACACGAAGAAGTACCGACAGCAGGTGACCATCAACGGCCACCGAGTCGAGAGCCTCCGCGATACTGGGGCAAGTGTCACCGCGGTCCACCGCAACCTAATCTCTGAAGACCAGATCCTACCCGATGCCCTCTGTCCGGTCATATCCTCCGACAATTCCAAGAGCCTCTGCCAGATGGCTCTGGTGCCTTTCGAGTGGGGAGGAGTCTCCGGAGAATTGAAGGTAGCCGTCCGAACATCACAGCCCGTAGACTGCCTCCTGGGCAACGACCTTGAGAGCTCCCCGTGGGGGCAAGTAGAACGAAGAGCCCATCTCGAGATGATGGGCCTACCCGAATGGGTCTGCGCCACCATGCGCTCCATGACCGCGCGAGTGCCTCTCTCCGAGGGCGTTGAGGCCCTCCCATGGAACACTGTTCCTGAGAAACGGGACACCCTACCAGAAACGGACAACCCTCCTCCGGAAGGAGAAGAAGACACTAACCCGGGCGAGGGATCAGAACCTTCCGCCCCTGAGGCACTGACTGAGCTCGGAGAACTGCCCGAGATGGCCCAGTGGCGCTGTGAGGGAGGTCCCTCCCGTGAAGAGTTCTGCCAAGAACAGGCCACCTGCCCTTCCCTCGTGGGACTCCGACAACAAGCCGAAGCCCAGACCGCCGGTGACCGGTCCGGAACCCACTGGGTATATTGGGACAATGGCCTCCTATACAGTGAACAAAAGTCAGCCGAGCTAGGCACAGCCCGAGTACTGGTAGTACCCCTGCGCTTCCGAAGCCTCCTCCTGGGCCTGGCCCACGATGTACCCTTGGCAGGACACTTAGGACAAGACAAAACATATCAGCGATTAGTTACCCACTTCTATTGGCCCAAGATGCGAGCAAATGTAGAGGCCCACTGTAAATCCTGCCTCACGTGCCAGGGCAGTGGGAAAAGTGGCGGAAAGCGCAAGGCTCCATTACAACCCTTTCCCGTTGTGAGTACCCCGTTTCGGCGGATTGGCATCGACATCGTGGGACCCCTGGATCCGAAGACCGCCCAGGGCCACAGATTTATCCTCGTCCTGGTGGACCATGCCACCCGCTACCCCGAGGCCATTCCCCTCCGCACCGTGGCGGCTCCAGTGGTGGGCCGGGCTCTCATGGGGATCTTCTCCCGTGTAGGATTCCCTCGTGAGGTTGTGAGTGATCGCGGCACTAACTTCATATCCCGCTACATGAAGTCCCTGTGGCAGCAGTGCGGAGTAACATATAAGTTCACGACCCCCTACCACCCCCAGGGCAACGGCCTGGTGGAACGCTTTAACAGAACCCTGAAAGGGATGATCCTGGGCCTCGAAGAGCCCCTGCGCCGAAGATGGGACGTCCTCCTCCCTTGCCTCCTGTTCGCGTACCGGGAAGTTCCCCAAAAGTCCCTGGGGTTTAGCCCATTCGAACTACTATACGGACACCCCGTCCGGGGGCCCCTGAGCCTGGTCAAAGAGGGCTGGGAGACAAGCCCCCGGGGGACCCCCCCTGATGTGTTCCGCTACATCCTGGCGCTCCGCAACCAGACCCGGAAGTTCAGAGAACTCGCAGAAGCTAACCTCGAGGCCAGTCAAGAAGAAATGAAGCGCTGGTATGACCAGAACGCAACTCTGGTCGAGTTCCAGCCGGGCCAGCAGGTTTGGGTCATGGCCCCGGTGAAACCCTGCGCCCTACAAGACAAATGGACTAGCCCCTTCAAGGTGATCGAGCGGAAGAGTCAGGTCACGTACCTGATCGATGTGCAGTCCCCGCGGAACCCCCTCCGGGTTCTCCACGTGAACCGTCTCAAGCCCCACTTTGTGAGAACGGAGTTGAGTTTGCTCCTGGCCACCGACGATGGGGCGGAAGAAGACACTGAACCCCTGCCCGACCCCCTGTGCGCTAAAGAAATAGATGGTTCCGTGGAGGGAGTGAAACTGTCGACCACCCTCACCCCCCAACAGTCCGACGACTGTCGCCAGCTGCTCAGACAATTTGCAGACCTCTTCTCCCTAATCCCAAGGGTAACCGACTGGTGTGTCCACGATGTGGACACCGGCGACAGTCCACCTGTGAGACACCGAGCCTACCGGGTGCCTGACCGGGTCCGCACCTGCATCAAGACCGAAGTACAGAAGATGTTGACCCTTGGAGTGATCGAACCCTCCGATAGCCCCTGGGCCAGCCCGGTAGTCCTGGTCCCGAAAGCGGCCGCCCCTGGGGTCGCCCCGAACTAAGATTCTGTGTGGACTACCGGGGGCTCAATGCGGTCACCCGAGCGGACGCTCATCCTATCCCCTGCGCCGACGAGCTCATCGACCGCCTTGGGGCCGCTCGTTTCCTCAGCACCTTCGACCTGACCTGCGGATACTGGCAGATTGCGCTCACGGAGGGAGCAAAGGAACGCTCCGCCTTCTCCACACCCGATGGACACTACCACTTCAGGGTCATGCCGTTCGGAATGAAAAATGCCCCGGCCACCTTCCAGCGGTTGGTAAACAAGGTCTTGGCCGGACTCGAGGGGTTCAGCGCAGCGTACCTTCACGACATAGCCGTATTCAGCTCTCAATGGCACGAGCATCTCCAGCACCTCCGGCAAGTACTACTGGCCCTGCGCCAAGCCGGCCTAACCGTGAAGGCCAGCAAAGGTCAGCTCGGGCAAGGCTCCGTGGTCTATCTGGGGCATCAGGTGGGCAGCGGGCAGGTCGCCCCCCTCCAACCAAAGGTCGACGCCATCAAGTCCTGGGAGCCCCCCACCACTCAGACGGAAGTCCGGGCCTTCCTGGGCCTCACAGGATACTACCGGAGGTTCATTAAAAACTATGGTAGCCTCGCAGGGCCCCTCACGGAGTTGACTTCCAAAAAGCTCCCGAAGAAGGTGCAGTGGACCCCCCCGTGCCAGCAAGCGTTCGACGCCTTGAAAACCGCCATATGCACCGCCCCAGTACTCAAGGCCCCCGACTACTCCCAAGAGTTTGTGGTCCAGACCGACGCATCCGAACACGGCATCGGGGCCGTCCTCTCGCAGTTCAACGACAAGGGCATAGATCAGCCTATAGCCTTCATCAGCCGAAGGCTGCTGCCTCGAGAACAGCGTTGGAGTACCATAGAACGAGAGACCTTCGCCGTAGTTTGGGCCCTCAAGAAACTACGGCCCTACTTGTTCGGAACCCACTTCCGAGTGCAGACGGACCACCGGCCCTTGCGGTGGCTGATGCAGATGAGGGGAGAGAACCCCAAGCTATTACGATGGTCAATCTCCCTCCAAGGGATGGACTTCACTGTCGAGCATAGCCCCGGGACGGATCATGCCAACGCCGACGGCCTGTCCCGATTCTTCCGCTTCGGCGAGGAGAACCCCCCAGTGGATGGGTAGTTCTCCACGCCTTTCAGCTGGGGGGGACGCGTGTGAGACCGGCCTCACGGCGTAGGCCCTCCTGATCCTCCAGCCAACCTGCAACCACCCCAAGACACGGCATCTCCGACTCCGGCCGCCCCAGCCACGCAGACCCGAGGGCCGGCCAGAGCCCCCGCCAGACTCGACACCCTACCACGCATGTCCGACCAAGGGAGCGGGAACCCCCCGAGCCAGACCAAGAGGCGCCAGCCCAGTCACACCTCGGATCGCCTTCCCCAGGGAGGGCTCGATCGGCCACCAGGCCCCTGTGGCGCAGGCGCCTCGCCTGCCGAGCGTCTAGGGTCCCTCCCAGACCCACCTGAAAAGACCAAAGGAACGAGCGGCAGGAAATCCTGCCGAACCCCCTCAGTCACCAAAGGCCCCTCTCTGCGAGGACTCCGGACTTCAAAGGGCAGGGGGAGTATAATAGGGGGTGTCGGAGGGACGAATGGCAGAGAAGACCTGGAACCACCGGAGCCCTGCTGACGCTGTCGCGGCTCCCGAACACCGAACCACCTGGGCCTGCTGAGTGACTCGCGGCCCCCAGCCATTGCACCATCTGAGCCCTGCTGACGCGGTCGCGGCTCCCGAACTCCGAACCACCTGTGCCTGCTGAGTGACTCGCAGCCCCCGACCATTGAACCACCTGAGCCCTGCTGACGAGGTCGCGGCTCCCGAACTCCGAACTACCTGTGCCTGCTGAGTGACTCGCGGCTCTCCCCTCGAGGAAGAATTGGCAAGAGATCGCCAAGAGAAACAACACCCTCCAGCTCGAGGATTGTGAGCTGTCCGCAGGGTACTTGGCAGAGACACTACCTTCAAAGACTGTCCTGCTACCCCCATTCCCCTACCACCGATTTGTAGTCTCTTGTGCCACTGATGTACTACTTGCAACTTGGATCATAAAGATCCCTTGAAACCTTCGATAAAAGAACCTATCGTCCTACGAAGAAATACGTGTGGTGTCCCTCTGTTCGTAGTGTAAGCTCAGGGTGTGCGCGCCTGGTTCGGCCTACTTGGGAGAGGTGGATCAAAGGGGTGGGCAAGACGTGTATCGTACCCCTCTCCGGCGAACGCCTTTCCAACACTAACAATCACAATAAACAATTCAATTTAGATTTAAAAACAGCTAGAAATTTACAAACTATATTAAAAAACATTAACAATAAATATACAAAGAATTTATAACATATACAACTGAAACAAATACAAAACTACATTGAAATAAACAAAAAATCATATTTTAACAGCGATATTATTGTAAATGATATAAACAACATAGATATTTTGTGAAAGATATTAAAAACAGATATTTTTGACATCGATATTACTTATGAATTATCACAAAAATTGATACTCTTGTCTGCGATATTCCTGCATCATGATATTTGTGCATCATGATATTAAAAACTCGATATTTCTACATCTCAATATTTTGTATTCAATATTTTGTCCGAACATCACCAGAGGAGGAGCACAGGTTGTCTTCTAGTGTGAATATAGCTTACACTACCGATGATTGCTGCCCTACTTGGACAGGGTGTAAACCTCAGCTAACTAGATACCCAATTTCTAAGAGCACCTTCTTTCTTTCTTACACTATTCATATACTGATCCTTCCAATACACCCACAGAAGGGCCTGCAGTGACCCGGAGGTGAATTTGCTCTTTTTCACAGGAGTGGTCATGTTTGTAGTCCCAGGTTCCGCAATGCAGTATTTACCTCAGTGATTATCATAGTTGTCATATACTATTTCTAGTAACAATGGGCCTCAATAAGATGCCGGTCAGACTTACATCCAACAGGCACTGTGGCAGAAGCAGGACTGCCCGACTAGTAGTCAGCGGTCCCTCTAGCAGCATTACAATGTGACCGCCGTCAAGGCAGTGACAATGTGTATAATTTCATTGCGGCGTGTGCTGCAGGCTGCAGCACATGCTGCAGTACAAAATAAACACATCTTACATATCCCTGCAATACATTGCAGGCACCATGCGGTGCCAGCCACATGGTGCAGGGATATGTATAGTGCCCCCCAGTGCCCATAGCAGGGGCCCAGGGGGAAGGTGGCCATGCTAGGGTCCCCCAAGTCACTTTCTAACTGCCTTTTCATGGCATGAACAGGCACCACCCCTATTGTAGGGATTGCAGTCCCTCCGATGACATGAGCCCATCGGATGTGAGTCCTTCTGCCAGATGCCTCAGCCAGCCACATCCTAATGCAGTGGGTGGACCTGCAGGGGCCGAGGGTGGTGGGACCATCACTGACGGCCTGACAGTGGCGATCCCACATCCATCGGAATCAGGCCCAAAGATCTTGTGACTAATTTGCTGATACTTGTCTCATGGAGGAGGCTCAAAGCTGGCTGAACCCTTGCCCCCAGACATTATATGATAAATTAAGTAAAGGAGCATAACGACACTCATACATTAATTAAGACTTCTAAATGAGATATGATTCATAATTTGGATATGTTTGATAGGTATTTGCATTTCTTTCAACATTTTGTACAAAAATCACAGCCACAAGTTAGTTTTTCTTGAGCAGCATCTAACCTGTGTTTTGACCCTCCTTGACCAGATAGTATGGGGCTTTTTCAAGGCTTTCTAGAACCTTCTCCTGTTGTGTCTGTATTGTGTGGATGTGGTTTTGGATTTGGGACATCTAAAGACTAGTTAGAGAAGGAAGCATGTGTGGTGCTTCTGTCTGAAGGACCACACACGAAAGCCTTAAAAAAACAAGGCCAGCAGCTGAGAAGGGGTGAAATACATGCTTGCTTCAGGATAACTAAAACTACATAGTGGCTCTTCCTGCTATTTCAAGTTAAACCTCATGAACTGAGGAATAAATCTGTGGACCAGGAATAATCTCTAAAGAAGAAAGATCCCAGAATTCACTGATCTTTCTTTGTATCAAAAATTGATTCTAGGAAAAACTTTTCACTTGGCAAGACTAATGATTAAATGTAAGCAACATGCTTTTCTGAATTGCTAATACTGTTACTTGCTATCAATGTGGGTGTGATTTTTATCCTTACCTAAACACATGTTTTATCTTTTCTTCAATGGTAAGCAAAGCAAAGAAAAGTCATTTTTAGATTAGGTCCGAACACCACAATACCATAATGACATTTTTGATATCAGGGAGATCTTTGGCACCATCTTGCCTGTCCCTCAACAGTTCTTCTGAGCACTAGTCTTCATCACTCTATCTAGACACCAATTAGTACATAAGTTGGGTTTCTCCAAATCTTAAACTGTTCCATAGTCTTCTCCTAGCCTTGTTTCGTGAATTCATATCCTGATGATTACAACAGTAGGACCAGAAGTGGAGATCACACCAGAGCTAGGACTAGATAATTTTATGTGCTCTCAAACACATATTTTGTATGACTTTATATGTTAAAGTAGAGGAAAAATAAATTTAGGAAAACCAATTACATTAGGATTATTTCTTCTTGCACGTTGATATTGACCTGGATTCATTATCCACAGTTATTTCTGATTCCACTAACATGTTATTTAATTTCCACAGTGTCATGACCTTTAAATGGTTTTTCATTTCAATTTTGAACTCTTCCATCCTTGATACCGTATTTAAACTATTCGAGTTTCTGATGTAAAAAGTTCATTTAAAAATCAAAATCAAGGATTAGGCAATATCTTGGCCTTCACCCAATGTGGATTGTGTAAATATGTTGTGATGTTTCTATTCAGTATTAATACTTTTTGTATCAATTTCAGAAATATATATAACCCATACCAGAAAAAGGATACTCATTCTATTTTCATGTGTTATGCAAATATGCCATTGGTTTGCTGAGTAACACAGCTTATAGTTAAAATAATGGAATACATATTGTTTACTGCACCCCTAAATATTTCACTTCAAGCAATACTTGTTGTTGGCTGTTGGCATTTCACGTTAGTCTTTTCAGAAGCGTTTCTCACGTCTACTTTTACAGCATCAAAAGCATTTGCTTTCTCTTTTTTGCAGCGCTAAATTAAAAGTCCAATTTTACCCTGAATAGTTCTAGTAAATAGCTGGGTGAAGTAATGCTCTTATAATTACCAGTAAGCATCAGTACTCCTGGTCCCGTCGTCCTCAACTCATTCATTACAAAATGAGATATAGCTATCTCACAGACAGAAAAAGAACGAAAGGAACGCTGGATCGCCCTACTCCACCCCCTCCCACTGGGAGTACCTAATTTGCACTTACCAGCATTCCTTCTGAACTACCAAGCCCCCTCATATGAAGGCTGAACATCCGGAGGGAGGGTGGGGTGTAATGAATGGGATGAAATCAACGGGACCAGGAGTAATGAATATAACCTGTAAGTAATAGGGTATTACCACCAAGTCCCCCCTGTACCCATCCCATTTATTACAAAATGAAAATACCCAAGCCAAGCAGCAGAATTCATATAGAAAGAAAACACAATGGATACAGCAACTTACAGCAGAATCCAAAGTGAGTTATTGTTACAGAAAACAAAGAAATCAGGAGCTAACAGCCTGCAACACTCCCAATCCAAAATTGGTATCCTCACACAGCACATTTGCAAGCCTATAATGCCACACAAAAGCATTAGAGAAGGTCCAAGTACCAGCCATGAAAATCTCTGAAAGAGAGACCCACCCGCAACTCCGCCCAGTACACCTCTATTCCCCCAGTAAAACATACCTGCACTCCAGCAGGAGCCGTAGACCCAGACAAGGAGTAAGCCAGCTCAATCACCTACCTGAGTCCAACGACCAATGGACAAAGAAGATGCCTTCCCACACTGTGAGGAGAGCCCAAAAGAAACAAACAAGGAGTCAGACTTCCGAAGTGGACTTGTGCGATCCTGATAGACCAGCAATGCCCATGTGACATCCAACAAAGACCAACACCTGACTCCTGATCTCAAAGCAGGCAAAATCACCTCCTGAGAACAATGAAATTGAGAAGATACCTTGAGCACAAAAGATGAATCTAAACGCAGGGCAACCCCGTCTGAAGAAAAAGACTGGAAGGATTCCCTCACCATCAGAGCCCCCAGTTCACTGACGCGCCAGGTCGAAGTGATTGCCACCAAAAAAACAACCTTTAAGGTGAAAAACGTATGTGCATATTCACAATGAAGTGACGGAGTGCAGCATTAGCCATCTTGGCTTAATGCTGCGCTCCACCACTTCTGAAACGCAGGGCTGCACCATATTTACAACAATTTGGTGCAGCCCTGCGTTTCCTCCTGCACTGGCACTAGATTTCGGAGTGGAGACCCAATGCAGGCACCCTTGCACCATAGTGCAAGAGTGTCTGCGTTGCAGGGCATGATTGTTTATGCGCAGGAAGTTGTCCCTTCCTGCACATAAACAATCTTTAAATGGTGTTTTGTAGCTTCTATGCGTGCTGCTTAATGCAGCACACATAGAGGTTGGTAAATGTAATTTTTTTTAAAATGATTGTTTATGTGCAGGAAGGGACACTTTCCTGCACATAAACAATCAATGGCGTTTTGCTGTTTCCACGAGTGCTGCACAACGCATCACACATGGAAACAACAAAAACAAGGAGAAATTAAACATTTCTCCTCATTGCGCCAGAGTAAGACCAGGATTTACCTGGTCTTAATTTTGCTGCTGCCCATATTTATGCCACTCTTGTAAATATGGGGAAGTGTCAACATTAATGGGTGTTGCGGTGGAACACCCACTGCAACACCCATTGCCCTCCTCTTTCATGCTAAGTGTAGTGTAAAAGGGTGTCTTATTTACATGGCAAAGTCTAGTCACGTTAAGTGGCTTAACACTGCCTTGTAAATAAGGCGAAGCCCCTTTCCCCACCACAACATCGTGAAAAGTGACGTTGTGGTGGCAATAGGGGCTTTTAAAGATGCTCCTTAATGTCAACCACCTCAAAAGGAACAAAGGGATCTGCAACCAAAGACCACAACACAAGAGGCAAGTCCTATAATGGGAACAGATGTTTCACCAAAGGGCGAGGCAAAGAAACACCTCTTAACAACCACAACACCAAATGATTCATATCCATCAGATTTCCCTCATGGGAACCTAAATGACACAATCACTGGGCCCGTAAGGTGGACAATGCCAACTGTTTCTTGAAGCCATCCCAAAGAAGCTAACACATACAGCAGGTAACGTTGCAGGGGAGACAACTGGAAAGACCCACACCAATGTTGGAATTACCCCAGTGCCTCTCATAGGACTTGAGTGTAGAAGGCCTATGGGATTACTGAATGGTTATCACTAAGTGACTTGGAGCCCCTTGTGTTGCAACCCCCTCCTGTCAACTTCCACACCAACAGACGCAGCCATAGGAGAGGCAACAAAGGAGCTGGCCGCAGGGGAGAGGGGATGCAGGGAATCCCCAGGGACCCTAAACAGCTCGGAGTCTGAGAGTGGGCAACCAAGACCACTGAGTTCAAAAGGGACCCACCACCACAACCACCCTGGATTCCCCCACCAGAAACCTGGGAATCAGAGCAATTGGCAGAAAAGCATGCAACACCCGGGATGGCCAAGTAACGGTCAAAGCACCCACCCACCAGACTCCTCCTGCTGGTTGCATGCACAAAACTTGGGTATCTGAGCATTTCGCTGGGAAGCAAATAAGACCAGTAAAGGAACAACAAACCTCCTGCACACCCACGGAAAGACCTCCCAGGTGAGAGACATTTCCTGTGAGGGTGGAAAGAAGCAACTGAGGGCATCTGCCACCAGATTGTCCACACCCTTGATGTGAACTGTCACTAGAGACTGAAGATGTCCCTCTGCCCAACAAAACAAGGGAACGGCCTTCTCATTCAGGGACTTGAACAAATTCCCCCTATGATGGTTCAGATATTCTTCCGTCACCAGGTTGTCACACCGGATCACCAAGTTCTGTTCCACCAGACGATGACGGAACCCCATGACTGCCCTTTGGACCACCATCAACTCCCCCTAATTGGAAGACTGTCTCCCTTCCTGCAGAGAACAACAAGCTTGCTGAAAGCTGCCCTCAATGTGGCTCCCCATACCCAAAACCCTGGCATCCGTAGTAAGGACAACAGGAGGGTTTGGTTGCAATGGTATCCCCTTATAAACATTGGCTCGTGCTGTCTACCAGTGTAGATCCGGGATTATGGATAAAGTCACTGGAACCTGATGGTCAAGATACCGAGAGACCGGATCCCAACAAGCAAGCAGATGAACCTAGAGACCAGAGATGGAAGTGGGCCCAAGGCACACTGAACACTGCAGTTGCCATGAGACCCAAAAGCTGCAACCATAGTCAAACCTTAAAAGAAGCACCCCCCTATCATCTTTTCTCCCAAGGGCATCCAGACCAGAGCCCTGAGAAGAGGCAAAAATACCCTGTTCAAGTTGGTGTCAAAACAGGCTATGATAAATGACATGTCCTGTGATAGAACTTCGCCTGGTTCATTAGGAACCCATGATTCTTCAGTGCCAGACATACCACTTGCAGATTGTGAAGAAGTGGCTCCTTTGATGGAACATGGAGCAGCCAATCATCTGGATAAGGTTATAGGTGGATGCCCTGGAGATGTATCCATGCCACCAATGGAGCCCCCACTTTTGCGAAAATTCTCGGGGCTGACTGAAGGCCAAAGGGCAAGACACGAAACAGATAGTGTGTGCCTTGAATGCTGAAACTGCTGGCAGTGAGAATGTATTGGTACATGATAGTACGCATCCTACAGATCCAGAGTGCACATTTGATGATTCTTGAGAACCAACGATCAACCTCAGGAGGATCTCCATCTTGAAGGACGGATGACTAATCGGAAGCTTCCTGTCGACTTCGCCACCAGGAAAATTATGCAATAAATACTCCCTGCCTCTCTCCATTGGAGGGACCCCCAGAACGGTACCCTTCTGCAGAAGCAAGCAAATTCCCTGCCCTCTTCACTGGTTTGGAGGGCCACGGAGTTGGACAAGCTCCTGAATCTGAAGGATTCACTGCAAACTCTATCTGGTAACCCTGCCTCAAAATGTCCAACACCCAGGCATCTGAATTTGATTCCCCCCAGACTGTAAGTAAGCACTGGATCCATCCATTGACCACAAATTCCTGTCCCGTCATCATATAGTGTGGAACAAGGCTTCAGCAGGGGAGACTTGCGTTCCTATCCCTCCCACTGCTAGAAAGAAACCTACCCTGTACATTGGGATACTGCCACAAGAAGGCTGATGAAAGGGGACTTTAGTTTCAGTGGCTGTTTATCAGATGTGGTCTGCTTCAGGGAAGACTAATAGGATTTCTCCTTGAAACGTTTGTGCAGCTTATCCTCCAATTCTTCCTCAAGCAGCATATTTCCCTGAAAGGGCAATCTCAGGGCTGAAGCTTTCTGGGCTGAATCTGTCTGCCAGTCTTTTAAAACCAATTATGGTGAGCTGCCACTCAAGACCCATTGGACAGAGCAGATGCCCTCACCACATCAAAGGACACATTCAAAATAAATTCACTCTGGCATTCAATCTGTTCCAACTGTCCCAAACAGTCAGACGTGGCATCCAGTAATCTATACAGGGCCTTGAAATCAGAAATCAAGGACTGATGTCCCATAAATGCCAGTGAGTACACTTTCGGAAGGGAGGCATCCATCTTTTCATCCACCGCATCCTTGATCAGAGCCTCCTCTGCCTGGTGAGTCCACCCCACTGGATTGACCACAAAGAAATGTATGGGAATAAAGTCTGGCAAATCCATAGGCATGTACTGTAGAGGGTACAATTTGGGCATGAAACTAGGTAGCATGATCTTATCCAGATCTGTCTATTCCCTCTTCAAAACTTCATGGATGTAAGGATGCACAGAAATATTTACTTTGGCAGACCTCTGAAACTGGTGCAGAAGGGATGCTGCAAACGTGATCCGGCCTCCTCATCCGGAAACTCTTATTTGATTAGGCATGTTTCAATAAATCCGGCAACATATCCTGATCAATATATTTGCCCTTGTGCTCCTCCTGACCCAGATATTGCAGCTCGGATCCTGAAGAAAGTGACGCCTGCATTTGGACTGTGTCCTTGGGCTTGCCACCGCTGCCCATCTCTGTCAAATGTTCCAGAATCAGGCGCTTCAGTATGGCATCGTCAAACTCTCTGCAGGGCTTTGACCGAAAATGGCAAGGAGAAGAGGACAAGGAAACCAAGGATAAAGAGGCAGGCTCCTTTACATGCCTCTGCTTCCTGGAATGTTTCCCCATGTTCACAACTCACCACAAGTAAATCAGCACACTACTTTCCCCAAAACAGTAGCTGCAGAATACAAACTCTATATGGTACTCACCTGTAACCGGCATTTGTAGGCATCTGGAACCTACATGGAATTCCAACGCCTGATACTGATGACACAGGCACGCACTCCCCCTTGTCACCCCTGCTCCACCCTGCTGTGTCAGATGCAGAAGACAGGCACTCCCAGAAACGCCCACCCTATCTCACACTCCTGGTACCTGATACATCATCATCCGTCTTGAGTGCACATCTCCCCGCTCGCCTGGCAGCCAGGAAGCTGTGCATCATGAAGAGGCAGTATGCCGTCTCCTGAAATCTACAGCCAGATGTGGTTAACTCCAAAGATCATTGCCACATGTCTTCCTGCCAGCCCGGAAGACAGGGAGAGATGCCCACTGACTGAGTCTATGCCTCCAAGCTGCAAAGGCTCTCCAACCACATCCACCACTCCTGCCCCACAGGAGCAACTCCTATTGTCCTCCCATTCTACCCAGAAGAAAAACAAAAAGATGCTGGGTAAGTATGAATTAAGAACCACTGATGGGAGGGGGTGGAGTAGGGAGATCCAGTGTTCCTTTTGTTCTTTTTTTCTGTCTGTGAGATAGATATATCTCAGTTTGTAATGAATGGGATGAGGACAGAATAGACCTAGTGGTAATGACTTGGGGTGGGCGGAATTTGCTAAATTCACTTTCGCAAACAATGTCGAAAATGTTGAAAATCTCCGCAAACACGCCGTAAATATCGCGAAGACGCAGAAGTTTTTCCCCCGCCTGTTCGCTGTATTTTTTGCGTGATCGCGGCTCGCCAACTTACCCATGCAGTTGCTCACGGGCACGGCCATCTTGTTTTAACTTGTCCTGCCCTCTCGCGATGCTTACTTCCTGTTCCGGGTCGCGCAATGCATGTTCGCGCCCGTTCGCGGTAGATATTTCCTGTTCGCGAACGCTTTTACTTGATCGCGTTGCTTTTTGCTTGCTCGGGGAGAAAATTTCGCGCGAACTTGCGCACGTGGTCACAATGGGCGCGGCCATCTTGTTTTTCACTCTATTGCATGGTTCTGGGGCCTGATTTCGAATCCTCCCTGCATCTTTTCAATCCTTTGTTTAAAGCCACTTTTTTTTTAACTTTCTTATTTCTCTAACTATTTTCCTGCTTCTATATTTTTGGTTTTTGTCTACTTTTTTTTTGTTTTTTAGCTACTTTTTCACTCTTTCTATTGCCTGCTATTTATTTCCTTTACTTCTTTAATTGTATTACCTTTTCTTTCCCGCCCGTCCCAGAACCATGTCAAAGGGTAGTAGGGCTTGCCGTCGCAGCCAGCGCCGCGACCGCCTTCCTTGCGGAAGGCGGCGCCCACAAGGGGTGCAGGCACGGGCCTTATTTGGGGAGGTGGAGTTGGCTGCACTAATTTTCTTTGTGCAGCACCACCTCCCCTCAACCCTGGCAGCAGGTGGCAGGCCTGGGTCCGGGTACGGCCTCCGGGAGCGTCGGCAGCGGTGGGGGAAGGTGCGCGGGGCAGTGTTGCGCTGCTCTGGTGTCCGGCGCACCCAGACGCAGTTGACGCACCGGTGGTCTGACATCCTGGACCGTGAGCAGGACCTGCTGGACCAGCTAGGAGTGGAGGTCCCGGGGCTTGGTGAGTAACTATTTAATTATTACTACTTTGTGTCTGTTCTTCTGCTCTCTGTTATATATTGCGAATATCTTTTTTTTCTTCCAACCAGCTAGAATGTTGCTGCTTACATTCCAGGTTAATTACGTTAAGTCTTCTGTGATTATGACACAGGTGCTCCTCTGCGCTACTACTAATCTTACTTGTTTGCAACTTTGCGTTTGCGCTCACTTAGCGTGATTCTGTTAGAGTTTATTTTAGAGAAACTAAGTTACGTAATGCAACAGTGATTCTAGTCCACTCCTTACTTTGTCCTGTCACTAAGAGATAGGGGCGGATTGATACTTAGGTTTAGGTACTTTGTATGAGTTATTAATTTGTTAGTGGTATGCGTGATGCCCCCTCAGTTACGTGACGTGCTGCTAGTACGGCAGTCTTTATTAGAACTTTTTCTAGTTTGTTCAATGAGTGGTGGTAATTAGCTTAGCACTAGCAGAACATCAGCATCAATCAATCAACCCAAAATTTGGTCTATACAAAAAATGTAGTCATGTGTCCTCCATTTGACCATATGCATTGTTGAGGAATAAAAGAAGTGGAAATGCATACTTAATGTACAATTGGCATGCCTGGAATAGGTGGGCTAGGTCGGGTGGTACGTCGTACTTAGGCTTAGTTCTAACTTAGTATGCTGGAATCAGAATGGAAGACTGGATTAATGTTGATAAATAGTAACTAAAGTAGTCGATCCGCAAATCCCCCGATACTACTTGTTGACCAGATGAGATCGGTCAATTTAGTTATTGCAATTGTTGTTTACATAAGTGTTTTTTGACCGTTCTTTAAAAATATTGTATTTGTTTGACACCATCCATCAATGTTTGTCTCATTCTTATATCTTTCCTGTTCATGAGCACCCAGGGGCAGACAGACAGGGAGTGGGCAGTCGGCGGGACAGTCAGAACACCACCACCAGGAGGACACCAATGAGGGCTCCTCTGCTGGCCCCAGTAAGTCTTCTTGTTTTTAATAATATTTCTTATTCCATAACTTTTACTGCACCATATTTTTCACGAACTATTGTTTCAGTTTCCCAATGCTATTTTTTACCAACAATTATCCTTCAATCTGTACGGTTTCAAAAATCTTGTTATCCCTGCCTCTGCTATGATGACTCTCAGTACTACTACTACTATCAGTCTGTCTGTACTGTAGTAGCTAAGCTTGCCCAGTTGGCCAGTGCCACTCTTTATTTGAAAGGTTGTAATAAAACTCAGATTCACCAGTAGCTCTAGCCATTGAGTCCAGTCCTTTGGGTCGTCCTCTTGTACTACTTCTAGTCTTATTGATCTTGAGTCTTTGTTAATCTTGAGGCTTTGACAATTCACAGCAACAAATGCCCAACCAGATTTATTACTATTTGGATATGATAGCCTATAGGACATACTACTACTGTTGTAGGGATCTTGCACATACAGACCTTTGCACAAGAAAATAGGATGTTGGTGATGGAAGGTTGGACCTTCCTCACACACCTCAATCAGAAATTCAGAACCCACCACAATCCCCTGCACGACTATAGTACTGTCTTGTCATAACTATTAGGTCTCCAAACCCTCCCCCAAGATACCCAACAAGTAGACAACGCAGAACATAACACACCCAACCTCTCAGTCGTGGAAGCAATGCACATGCACACCTTTCCTTTAATTAGCTCACTCGTGTAAGTTAGTTCACACCAAATACCACCAAGTCTATGTAAGTTCAAAATGTTTATTTTGAATTGAGAAGCTCTGTACATTGTTCTATTATATAATGCAGCACCAACCGTAAAATCAATAACATTAAAACAGTAAACATTGTTACACTTACTTACAGTTGGGAATTAAATCATGATAACTGAACAGTGGTGGAAGGCAGCACCGCCATCCCCTAGGAATGTATTTTATATACATTTATAAATGAAGATCTCTGAGTGAAGGGACCCCCCACCTTAGAAGAACCTAGTACTGGTAGTTGTTACATCATTCATAAGCTCTGCAAAGCTCTGGTTCTAAGAAGGGAATCTTCCGTCTGTAATGCGAAAAATGAAATGGTGCGCGTTAGTATATTGCAACTTGCAAGCATTTCTCAGCCGTGCCAAAAAGTCTAGTATTTATGGATAAGCAATATGGACTAACAGTACACCAGTACTTCATAAAAAAGAGGCTTGTTAATGTTTTTGTTGACCGCTTGTACCCAGCGCGTAGACAGTAGCAGTGTGAGGCAGGTCATGTGGGCTCAAAGGTGTCTTATACAAAAAGCTGCAAGGTAACGTTACATGTGCAAAAATAAAAGACACAAAGGTAAAATGGTTGCATTGCCCGGGCTAACTAAGCAAAGGCTAGAATGACCCTAGGGGGGACCATATATAACTATTAGTGTCTACTCTACTACTACCTGATTTGTACTAGTGATGTATGTTAGTTTAACTCATTTTTCAACCTTGCTACTGATCAGTGGGGGAGGTGTATATGACGCCTAATAAATGTGTAATGTTTTCTAGGTGCACTACCGACCACCATTGCCGGGGCCAGCGAAGGCGACGCGGAGGGAGAGGATGCGGCAGTTGCTGCAGATACCGACAATGGAGCGGTAGGGGGAGTGGCAGCACCAGTGGCGGGCGGTGGTAAGTTAGATTCATAATCCTTAACTATTGTTGAACTTGACAGTACACTCACCGCAAGGGTGTACTGTATGTATACTGTACTGTTGAGACTTAGGGCCCCATTAGGATGGCGGGCGTATTGCCCCCACCGGGCCGGCGGTTTTCACCGCCGACACCGCAGGGGAAAACCTCCCGCCATCCCTGTAGAAAAGAGTCAGACCCCCCACATGTCGACTAAGCGGAAAAGGGTTCAATATGGTGGTGGTGTCTCTCTGAACACACCACCAGCCATATAATCTGCATTTTGGTATGCCTTTGCGTGGCGGCATTGCCGTCCGCCACGGAAAGGCATGCAGACATTGCAGAGTATGCTTGGGGGCCCCCATGGAGGGTACCTATGCTATGGTACCCCCCCTGCCTTTCAAAGCAAAAAGTGACAGGCTCCACGCGGGCCTGTCATGTTGTGCTTGGAAAAGCAGCACAACATGTAATTTTAGCATTGCTTTCGGCACCGCCAACCAGAATGTAAAAAAAACAGGATGCGCCCGCCACTGTGCCGGGCGCATCCTCCTAATTGTCCCCACGGGACCTCCACCCTTTTTAGCGTGAGGATGGCGGGCGGACAAGACAAAGTCCGTCCGCCATCTGATGTCCTAAGTAAGTATGAGTTGTTGTGAACGTTTGAAGAGTGAACTAGAAGACTAGAATCCCTTTAATTGGCATAGGAGCGGGAGTATTGAGTAACCAATGGCCTCATCTATCTGATTTCAACTCCGCTTTGAAGTTTTATGGAGAAGAGCACCTGGTGCACTGTTCAACTAAAAAGTGAAAGATGGGTGGAAGGAAGAAGGACGGGCGAGATTTAAAATGTTATGTACTACTGTGCTTTATAGTGCTACTCTACCATGCCACTATGTGTATAAATAATTAACTTGTCTTGTTTTTTTCTTTTTGATACACAGCTACTCCTAAACTCAATCGTAAGGAGTTGGCCGCCAAGGCACGGCCCCGGAAGCTGGAGGCAATCCAGCGTGAATACCGGCGGCTGGTGGTCTTGGCAGAGGAGGAGGAGGAGACTGCAGCAGCACTTGAAGCCTCCTCCAGTGCCCCGGGCCCCAGCTACCGCCCTCTAGCGGTAAGGCGCCACCATCTGGCAGCTGCCCGCCGCCACCGCAATGCCATCTCTGGTGCCCCCCCCTCTGTGGCTGCAACTGCTGCGCCCTCAGATGCCGTGTCGCCCGTTTAGAGGAGCAGATATGTGTCCTCCTTCAGTCCCACCCCACACCTTATTCCCTGTCTTCTGCCTCTTTTTTAATTCCTATTTGGGTGGGTGGGAACTGGTTTGGGCATTGGGTTTTTGCTTTTCAGACTACTATTTTCTCCTGGACTTTCCTACGGACATTGGTTGGGGTTAGGGAGGGGGTGGGTCAGCTTTTGTGGGTTTTTAGTTTATTTTTGTTAGGGTAAATTAAATGTATTTTTCTACGTTACATGCAATGTTGTTAATGTTTTGTAGGTGGGGTTACTGTTTTACGTCACACTGTTTCCTTGCTGGTGCAGGGCCGCCCATAGCCAGTGTTTGATTTAAATAATTGGCTGACTGTGTAAGACACAAACAGATAGATGCGACACCCTTCACTGATTGACTTGTCCTACTAGTACTTTCAGTCTCTCCTCTAGTCTATGCATTCTTTATCTGGACTCAAAGGGGTGTGTGAAATTGAATTCATTGAAAACATGTCCATTATTAATTCTGCCTCCCCCAAACTTCTCTCTTACCTGTGCTTGATGTTTAACTTAGGCACAGCAATGGCTGCATGTTGAAGATGGTTTCCTTTTTCTAACATGCCATGATTGGGGTGGTGGTGGTAGTATAGTAGTAGTAGTAGACACTGGCAGGGCAGCAGCATTTGCAAAAAAAAAAAAGGAGACAGTCAATCGCCTTTGAGAGACTGTTAGAGGAGTAGTAGAATGAAGTACAGTACAGAACTTACCGAGCAACAATAATATGCTAAAATATTTTACAACAAAACATAATGGTGGTTGGGATAGCCTACTAGACAGTTACAAACTATAGTTGTGTCGAGTCACTTGACTAGGCCTACAGCCTAACAGTTAGTGCTGTGTATGAGGAATGACAACAAACAAATCCAATCAATGCCGGCAATTAATGCTGAGGTATATGTTACTTTGTTAAATAAAATAAGATCCAAAATATCCTACTCATGGGTGGGCA
Organism: Triturus cristatus; assembly: GCF_964204655.1. NCBI lineage: Eukaryota > Metazoa > Chordata > Amphibia > Caudata > Salamandridae > Triturus > Triturus cristatus. The sequence goes on from NC_140589.1 coordinate 748,367,220, forward strand.
AGCAGAAGAAGATCATCGCTCTGCCTTGAAATTGAAGTACTGTTGCTTTCGCCGCATCCGCCCCAGCAAGTGTGTGATTAAGTATTGGTGTACATTTAATTTAGTCACACCTCGACAATAAGTCACACAGCCCGGGGAAAAGGGTTAGGGTTTGTTGAATGGATGGGAAGGGGGTTTTGGGAAAGGTTTGACATTGAAAAGCAGTATGCATGGAGAAACAAACGACAATCTTTGAAGACTACCATATCCATATGTTAAGGGAGAAAAAGGAAATGCATGCATGATGATGAGAGACCCGGATTACATACGCTTCTTGTTCTGTTGTTCCGGCCTTAATACTTTTACAGATAGCATATAGAAATTTTAAATATTGGTAGGGAAGAATCGTAAACAGAGAGCAAACCTAATGATGAAAATAACAACAAAAAGAACACACTGTTGTAAAGATTGTATACAAAAAAATGATTCAAATTATTTAAAAGAAGATAAAAGTTGATACTGTTACTGTGTTATCCTGGTAAAAAATGTGGACTGGATTTGCATCTCGGCATTCCTCTTGGTCCTCTCGTCCATCAATCTTGGGTGTGTCGCCACTCGCCACTGCCCGGCTGGAAAAAAAAAGTCGATTTATTGGTAAGGATAGTGTGCATTGTAATATTTTCCCAAGTATAGTGCAAGGCCCGGCCTGTAATTGCAGATGGAAAAACAGGGATATTGAGAAACAAAGTTGAAACAAATGCACAAGTTATGGTTTAGTGCAAAAAGGATACTTTCCGAGGTGGCATGTATGCATCATCTCTACTCTAGTCTGTTTCCAACATTGACTTTCAACAATAACAGAGGAGAGCAGGCCCACAGTGACAGGCCTGACGGCACGTTGCTTAGCAGTAGCACATCCTACGTTTAGACTTTAGAGTACTTTTTGTTTTTGTTTTAAAGAGTTGGACAAAGGCAAAGCACATTATCCATTCCAAACATAGCATTTTACAGTTTAAGTTAGTAAATCAATGCACCGCAGTCATCCCACTGCTACACTCTATTCCACTTCTACACAGAAATTTGGGTCTGCTGTGGTTGTTGTTAACGTGTTTACCTTTAGGCTTTTAAGTTTTTTGCCACTCATGAAACGTCCTTCTGACTTGTTATTATTCCATCAATCATCATCTCTGATACTTGTACTGACTGACTGTGAAGATCGGCCTGCAGTAGAAGTAAAATTGTTATTACACAACAAGAGTAGAAATATTATTGAGTTGAGTCAGTCTTTAGTGTGTACAGAAAGATAGATTACTAGTACACTTTGACTTCACTTTGTGCACAACAAACAAACAACGAAAACACAAACACCAATTGCTCAGTCAGGTGTCCAATGCATGCCATTTATTGTCATTACCTGTTCCTTCTCATCTCAAGTTAACGGCCCGTCTATTTCGCCATCATCATCATGGACGGTGCTGTTGTGTCAATCATACTCATTGCGCAGATTGAGTGAGTCCCCTTCCTGTATTGAATTAAAAGCAATGTATCACCAAGCTGCAGGAGAAGTACAAATTTCTTATTTGCAAGAAGGGGAAAATTCACCTTGAGTTAAGTTTAGTGTGTACTGTAGAAAGATGATTAGTGCACAATTACATAACTTGATGCACAACAAACACAACAAACTCATTCAGTCTGCGACTCTGCGTCCAATGCATGGCATCAATCATTACCTGTTCCATCTTATTTTCTGTTAATGGGCAGTCTCTCTCGGCTCTGAAAGGATGATAGCTATAGTAGTCATCTGATTCATGCTCCACTTCTTTTGGCGGGACTAGGAAAGTTTGAATTTGTTCTTCTGTTTCATCCAATCATCATTCATGAGGGCAATGGATTTGGGTGGGAGATTCAGTATGATGGAGCGGAGGAGCTGGACTCGGAGGACTGTACTGTCAAATTGCAGACACCTGAAACTTGTATATTAAATAAGAAGAGTAGAAGACGGTGGTAATGGATTTGTTGTGATTCACAAGTTTGTAACCGGAACGACAGACACACAAATAAAAGGGGAAAAAAGGGAGGAAGACAGTAAGTGCAAGCCTAATTGTCAGGGAAGTATAGCTCGTCCTCAAACTCTGGGGGGTCAGCCAGTAGTAGGTAATCATGTGACACACTACTTCCGTCACCTGAGCCGCTGTCCTCATCTTCCTCCATTGCTTCGTGTATTGTGTAATTCGGTGGTATGAAGTGCTGATTCATTTTGATCATTGTTAACCTCTCCACGTTTTTGGGCGTTTGGGCGAGAGACTGGTCCTTCTCAATGTTACAATGGAACCAGCAGCACTGAAAACACGTTCGGAAGAGACACTTGCGACAGGGCAAGCCAGATAGCTTATCGCCAGCCTGCTGCGACCTTTTCCTATACCAATACTGCAATGGTTTTTGATCAATGTTCACCTCTGGGTCATCAAGATAGGCCTGGACCATCCGCTCAATGTTCAGGGCTGCTGCTGGTAAGCTTTCGGGCTCTTTTCTCTGAGCATCAGCACTGTGCTTATTAATGCCTAACTGTACATACCAATCGTCTAACGATTGTACTGGACCTAATCATCCAGTTATTGTTGCTGTTGTCGATAGTGATGGTGAGTGTTGTGATCCAAACGCACTGCCCTCAGCCGACGAAATTGCACTTGATCCTGCATGCCCTGGGTTGATCTTGCGGGCTTTTAATTAGCAGCCGTTCATTTTCCAACTTACTGGCTGCTTCAGCTATACAAGTTTTGTAGCGGGCAACATCAATCTCTGAAAAAGCTAAGAATGTCTTCAGTCCAAATTTTGCACGTGGATCCAGAATTGTGGCACAAATGTAATGTTCTTGTGACAAAATTTTATTTTGTATCCTTGCATTTTCAGCTAAGAGACGGGCTAAGCTCTCCACCAAGTCACAGGCTTCCCTTTTGTCCTCTACACATTTGTATGATTCAGACACCTTCTTCAGCTGATGCTCTAGCATTTGCAATAATCGGATAGCTTGGCCCATTGTACAGTCCTCCTTGCTGACTTCACGTGTGAAGACGTCCAAAGGAGAAAGCATCTCAGTCAGGCATTTAATTAGTCTCCATTGCTCCATCTCAAGGTTCATGCCTTTAACAGTAGCATCCCCTGTTCTTTTCCAGACATATTCATGGAGTGACCTGTACTGCTCATACAGACGATCAAGCATGTAATACGTTGAGTTCCAACGTGTTGCCACCTCCTGGATGAGTGCCTTGACTGGCATCCTATTTTCACGTTGGATGATCCTCAGCTGCTTCCGAGCTTTAAAAGAATGGCTGAAATGAGTGCATATTCTTCGGCAGATGGCCAGCAAGTTGCTGACTATGGGTTCTTTTTTCAGAAAGTCTTGAACTATAATGTTTATGCAGTGCGCCAAACACGGAACCCTGAAATAGGAACCAAGTTCCATGCCCTTAAGTACATTACTGCCATTGTCTGTGGCAACGAAACCAATACTAAGCCATCTTGGCCGCAGCCATTCCAAAACCTTGCTGCGAAACTCGTCAAAAATGTTTTCAGCCGTGTGACATTTCTCCATGGCGAACATGGCTACAGTTGCATGTTTCCGAGTACCTTTAAAAATCGCAGCTGTGTCAACAGCACCTCGTGCAGATAGCTTATCTCTAACCCCCACAAAAGAGACCCAGTGTGCAGTGATGCACATGTAATCTGTGGCTTGATAACTGGTCCACATGTCTGTTGTCAGGTGGATATTGTGAACAGCACTCTGCTGCAAAGCTTGTCCAACCAATTCCAGAACATCATGATGTAGTGCCGGAACAGCAATTCTTGCGAAATAGGACCGGCTGGGAACCTTCCATTTAGGGCAGATGGCTGACACAAATTCAAGGAAACCCACCCCTTCCACAAATGAAAAAGGAAGAAGGTCCAGCGCTAACATTTTAGCCAGCTTCACATTGTACAACCATGCCATTGGGTGGTTGCGTTGGAAATGCCCCTCCAACCTAAACATGCTCTCAATGGTAGGCTGGATTACTTTCCTTTGTGGTGCTGTTTTCATTAACCCACTTAGGCTCCACGACACAGTTTGTCTCATTGCGGTACTCGGTCGCCTTGGTGTCTCAGCCTGACTCTGAGTATGGCTCTTACTGCGGTGCCACTCAGCTGTTACTGAGGAGGATGTGGGCGGTACCACTGCACTACTGGGGACAGGGCTAGAAATGCCTCCCTCTTCTTCACCTTCCACTGCAATAATATCGCTCCCTGATGCTTCCTGACCAACTTCCTTGGGTTGAGTTTTTTTACTTTCTTTTAACTGAAGTAGGTGATTCTCCCACACGATAGTGTAGTGTATTCTGAGATGACTTGCTTGGCCTCCGATACCATAGTTTGTACCAAGCTTACCCCGCCGAACATTTTGCGTTCTCCTCCTTGGTGCTAACAGAAAAGAAGTCCCAAACTGGGGAGGAGAACTTTCTGGCACTGCTGGATGTGCCACTTTCAATACCAGATGAACTGGAGGGTGTACTTGAAATGTGACCCTGTGCACCTAGACTGTGACTTTTTCTACCACTACTTACTGGATTGGTTGAGCTGGATGTAGGTCCCTGCCGGGCCTTGGAAAATATGGCAGCTGGAGGTAGTGGTGGTGTAACCCGTGTTGGTGATATCCGTGCTACATCCCGCTCAGTAGCAGCCTTTCTGGATAGGGTGAGAATGTTGGTCTCCAATCCCATTGGGGCGGGAGTAATGTGCGTGATGACTGGCTCGTCTTCATACACATAACCCTCCTATTCTACATCTACCTCCATAACTCTAAGTTTTTCTGGGACCTTCCTTTTCGAAGCATTGTCTTGTGGCGTATATCACTCTCAGACTGAGCTGGTGGGTGACAAGTGGCATCACGATCATCAGAAGCGGGGCTTGAAGAAGAAGATGATAGACTAAGCCTCCTTTTCCATGCTGGTGGTCTGGAAGACAATAGATCTTCTGAAACAGTGGTTTGACTTTGTTCCACTTTGTCTGCAGGAAGCTCGATATCCTGAAATGCCCCTACGTCAGGAGCAACAACTACTATGGTGGGCTGTTGCCGCTGCTGCTGTTCTTGTTGCGGCTGCTGCTGTTCTTGTTGCGGCCGCTGCTGTTCTTGTTTCGGCCGCTGCTGTTCTTGTTGCTGCCGCTGCTGTTCTTGTTGCGGTCGCTGCTTTTCTTGTTGCGGCCGCTGCTGTTCTTGTTGCCGCCGCTGCTGTTCTTGTTGTGGCTGCTGCTGTTCTTGTTGCAGCTGCTGCTGTTCTTGTTGCAGCTGCTGCTGTTCTTGTTGTGGCTGCACACTTATCTGATGAGTTTGCGCCTGCGTTGATTGTGTACTACTTTGCGATAATGACATTTCTTCAAAATCGCTGCCCATTAGTAGACTGGCTACCTCTGCGACACTAGAGCCCTTGGGCCTAGGTTGGTGGGGTTGGACCACTGGTGCTGAGGTGCTGCTCCCAGCTTGGTTCCCGGACAACGCTGCTGCAGGCGTAACTTTTTTGGTGCTAAAAAAAACATTGGCCGGCACACCAACAGTCGTGGTTAATGACACTTCCTTTTTCTGTTCCTTCTCACCGGCAACTTTCTTCGTACTGGACCTGGTACCTTTCTTTGGGGCCATCTTCTTTAGATGTCAGGTAGGATGCAGATGCACAACAAGTTCTGTTCACACGTGGACGTGATGCGCAGCAGGACTTCTGTCTGGCTGCCAGTACAACGGGTAGCCGGGTGAAGCTGATGACACCTCCTCCTCTGGCTTTTTGTGCACCTAAAAGTAAGTAAGCCAGGAGAAGAACATCAGTGAAATGTTGCATTTGTTGTTGTGGTTCAGTTACTTACTACTGTACTAGTGCAAACAAAAGATATAGTCTAGCCATTTATGACTTTTTTTTAACAAGGGCTATGTTATACTACTGTGTACAGTCACACACTACACTCTCAGGAAGGATAGGAAAGTTAATAAGAACCACCAAAATAAAAATGTAATGGAAGTGGGGTGGACCCTATTTGCCATTAAATTATTTGAGCATCTCAGCATCCATGGAGCTGCTGCTGGCAAAGGGGGTGGATGGATGGAAGCAGTAAGCCAATAGGAAAACCATGCAGGCCTATATGGCAAAAGCAGGACACTAATAACTCCCAACACAAAAAAAGGCCACCAGCCACATGGACACTCACACATCACAAACAAGCAGGGGGCCTGGGAAACACCAGGAGCTGACAAAAGGTCTATAAAATCCAGGTAAATGATGCATGCTAAAGCACACTGCTCTGCCTTTTTAATGCAACAAAATGCAAATACGAACATTCACAGGCCCCAAAAAGGTCTGCAGGGTGCATGCATTGCACACCAACACACACCAGACACACACAACAAAAGCATGTCTTTAAGACAACCAACATCAGAAAGCCCACCCCAAATAAACACACTTCCCCAACTCAATCCAATGCCATCCATGCCCTAAATGATGTCTAAATTCAACAGACCACACAGAAAACACTTGATTAATAAAGCTGTTGCTACCTGCTCTGATCCTACTGGATGAAAGCAGGCCTGTTGGCAGACAACGCCAGGCAAGCTTGCAGGCCTAGGCTTCAAAATGGCCACTAGACACATGGCCAGGCCCAACAACATCAGAAAGCCCACCCCAAAAAAACACACTTCCCCAACTCAATCCAATGCCATCCATGCCCTAAATGATGTCTTAATTCAACAGACCACACAGAAAACACTTGATTTATAAAGCTGTGGCTACCTGTGCTGATCCTACTGGATGAAAGCAGGCCTGTTGGCAGACAAGGCCAGGCAAGCTTGCAGGCCTAGGCTTCAAAATGGCCACCAGCCACATGAACAGGCCCAACAACATCAGAATGCCCACCCCAAAAAAACACACTTCCCCAACTCAATCCAATGCCATCCATGCCCTAAATGATGTCTTAATTCAACAGACCACACAGAAAACACTTGATTAATAAAGCTGTGGCTACCTGTGCTGATCCTACTGGATGAAAGCAGGCCTGTTGGCAGACAAGGCCAGGCAAGCTTGCAGGCCTAGGCTTCAAAATGGCCACCAGCCACATGGCCAGGCCCAACAACATCAGAAAGCCCACCCCAAAAAAACACACTTCCCCAACTCAATCCAATGCCATCCATGCCCTAAATGATGTCTAAATTCAACAGACCACACAGAAAACAATTGATTAATAAAGCTGTGGCTACCTGCTCTGATCCTACTGGATGAAAGCAGGCCTGTTGGCAGACGAGGCCAAGCAAGCTTGCAGGCCTAGGCTTCAAAATGGCCACCAGCCACATGGCCAGGCCCAACAACATCAGAAAGCCCACCCCAAAAAAACACCCTTCTTCATCTCAATCCAATGCCATTCATGCCCTAAATGATGTCTAAATTCAACAGACCACACAGAAAACACTTGATTAATAAAGCTGTGTCTACCTGCTCTGATCCTACTGGATGAAAGCAGGCCAGTTGGCAGGCAAGGCCAGGCAAGCGTGCAGGCCTAGGCTTTAAAATGGCCACCAGCCACATGGCCAGGCCCAACAACATCAGAAAGCCCACCCCAAAAAAACACACTTCCCCAACTCAATCCAATGCCATCCATGCCCTAAATGATGTCTAAATTCAACAGACCACACAGAAAACACTTGATTAATAAAGCTGTGGCTACCTGCTCAGATCCTACTGGATGAAAGCAGGCCCGTTGGCAGACAAGGCCAGGCAAACTTGCAGGCCTAGGCTTCAAAATGGCCACCAGCCACATGGCCAGGCCAAACAACATCAGAAAGCCCATCCCAAAAAAACACATTTACCAACTAATTCCAATGCCATCCAGGCCCTAAATGATGCTTGAAAATGAAATACATTCAAAAAACACCAAAGGAACAGTTGCTTCATCATGCACATACCCATGAGGCCATGACTAGCTCAGGCCTACTACTGACTACTACTACCCACAACATTTTTAAAAAAAGGAATGATTATAGTTACCAAAAATAAATTGTAGTTACAACAACTGCAATGCCCCCAATCAAACAGACACAACAACCACTTACTTGTAAAATATCCAAATAAAAAATCCTCAAATCCAATTGCAATGATGCAGCAGACAAAAAGAGTGATCTTTCCAGCTCAAAATCCAAAGGCAGAATGAGCAGGAGATGGACAAAGCACTGGGAGGAGCCTGCTGGACAGGAACAGGAAGTTGGAGATTCTGTGGCGCTTCCTCCCTCTCCCCACCTTTTTAAAAAAGGACTCCTTGCACAAAAAAGGACAGCCAAATGTCAATCTGAGGAGTTGTTTTAATCCAAAATCATCATTTGCAGAAGGTTTCATGCTGCTAAAGCTGATATTCTTTTCCAAATTGAAAATTTTACATGTTCGAGTTCTCGAGCTTCACATTACTTCCGCTGGATGTCGATGGCGTGTCCAAAATGGCTTGATCGCGTTCTCTTGTTCCCTGTTGCGTTGGATATGACGTGTTCGGGGTCTCTTTCTCCTTTTTGCGTTCGATTAGACGTGCCCGCGTCCTCACGCTCTCGCTCGCGGTGGAGAATGACGTGTTCGAGATCTCAATCCTCTCATACTCTTGCGGTACATGATCGCGAGAAGAAAGACGTGATCGCGCGACAAATGACGTGATCGCACGACAAATGGCGTTAATGCGGGCGCAAACTGTCGCGAGACAGCGCAAAATGGCTACCAACAATCCAACATCTCGTGGAGAACGCGACCGGGTCGGGAAATCTTGTCGGCGAACGCGAGGATTCAGGTAAGGCGATCGCGCGCACGCGAGAATGTGTTTTTTTACAGCGCGAGCAAGAAACAAATTACCGCTAAGATGCGGATTGCGGAAATTTTGACATGCGGAATGCAAAAATGCCAAATTATCGCAATTTCCGCGAGCGGAACGGAATTTTAGCCCAGGCCTAGTAATGACTGTACTGCACAGATCTGTGTGCAACCTGCAGGCCCTATGAATGAATATCAGCAAGTCTTAGCCTGCCTCCCAATGTAAATTCATGTCTTTGAATTGGGTAATCATTAGTTGAGAAAGGCTGACAAGCGTTGATTGCACTGTGGCAGTAAAGTTGTGTAAGTTAAAAATGTATGTTTCACAGTGGTCAATTCACAGGACTAATGTACCCATTTGAAGCATAGTTATTTCAGCTGGAACACATTGCACTGGAAGATATCTCGCAGAATATTCTTGAAATTACCACTAACATCTACTGTTCTCTTGCATGATTCTAAAGACGTGTATCCTTAAATACTACTTTTTGGATGGGTTTTTTTTCAAAGAAAGAATGCTACATATTGTTCTTGTATATATTTCTTATAACAGTAGCCATAACCATTCCAAAGATCCAAATGAATTTGGCCTAGCCATCTTCTCTAGCTGTCAACGACTTAAAAACTGTTTTTGCCATTCAACTTTTTTCTACATGTGTGCCCATTTTGCCACCTTGTGCCCGTTCTGCCCTCAACCTGCCCTCCTCACCCCTTTCCACTGGCACCTCCAACCTTAGATACTTGCCTCCATATATGTGAGGAAAATTGATTCCCATCTCTGGGCTATACTTTGTTGCATTAAAACAATCAGCGTTATAATGGGCTAGAAGGTCCATTGAAGAAAACTATATTGTGTTTTTAACATAGATTTGAAGGAGCTCGGTTAAGCACAGAATCATATCTCCCTGGCAAAAAGTAATATTTTTGCTTCAAGTCATGCCTGCAACTTATCTGTTTTTTGACTAAAAAACATATTTTGGAGTCTTGCATATCATAACTTTTGTTTTCAATGGTGGCTCAGATATGCATGTTACCCAAAGGGTAAATCGACTGATGCAATTCAAATCAGTGTTAATGTGAACTATTTCAGAAGTCTACTTGTATTAAAACATTTTCACTCTCATTCTTTAAAAAAATAGGTTTATGATATTAAACCAAGATGCTTTCAACCACAGGGTAGGTAACAAACTCAAATGAAATGCAAGACATACTACACGATTCAGGGGTAGATGGTTTGCTTCTCTAGCAACACATATACCTTAACATGAGAGTTAGTAACTGAAAGTTAAACTGGGCCACAGTGGTAAAAGCTTCTTGTAGGGATTCGACTATCAGTGTTACTGAGCTTTTGATGAATAAATAATCACAGATATTCATTGAGACATCAAAGTTAAATAAGATGGGACAATAGGCTGTCATAAAACTAAAATCTGGAAATAGTGGGTTTGCAGTAATTAGTAGTTATGGCCCTCTTATATATGATCCTGCCATTTTGCAGCAGGTGGAAGTATAGACAGCTGAGATGCGAGCACAATACATTTTTGGAAAGAATTTGTAGATTATCATATTGAGAGATACATAGAATGAGGGTTGCACTAAACTCAAATCTGAAATTTGTCATACAGATCTTTTTATGAAAACTGCATCTGTATGATTCATATTCCAATTTAAATCTAGATAACTCGTAGTATCCTTTATTCTAAATGGCATAACTCCTTTACCGGAGAGACTAGTTTAACATTTTGTCCACATAAATAATAAAGTGAAAAGCTATATCTAGATACATTTTGGAATACATTCTCAATCAGGGAGTTTGACGCCATCAGAAAATCTTCACACTGGACAGTCAATGGATCACTAAGAAGAGATCCATAATTCCTACTAATCATAAAGTTACAAACAACTAAATACTTTGATAGGAATACTGAAAAAACCCTATTTTATCTTAGATTCTTACAATGCGTCCTCTAGAGGTTTAAATACAAGATTCTTCATCAGACCAACATAATAACTGGGTGAAGATACTAAGAGAAACAACTGTCATCAAAAATATGTATTGAGATCACCAAACTGAAGGTGATCATGTGAAGCAAATATATTTAGCCAGTAGAGTAACTACCCTATAAAACAGCTATATCCATTGGCTCTATGAATAATCATTGGATAATAGTCTATCAAGAACAAAATTATGAATTCTCTAAGAAATGGGGATGACTGCTGGCTTGGCAAACCTCTAAAAAACAGGATCAATCCCTGGTAAAGATGTCACATTCATTCCATCATACCAATCAATCTCACTGCTGAATCACTACAGCAAAATTTAAACTAACAATCTTGATGAACTAAGGGACACGTTTAGGCTGGTAGAGCTCAAGATATTGTACTGAGAATGTTGTACAAGGACCCTATTATTGAAAGTGGGGAGTAGAAAATGATAAATGTCTTTGTAGGTGTATATTCACAGGGAGTGTCTGGGGATTCAACTGTTCCGGAGAAGAAGTGGCTGCTAGATTGCAACAGTAATAGGTGACACTCACATTTAGCAGTACTGGGGATAAGGCAGAAATGTAGAATACTTAAGTACAGCAGGATGTTTTGTAATGTGACTATGAAGGTGGCTAGAAGAGATACTGTGAAATTATGTAGGAATCAATGTCAAGTCTCCTGAACAGTGAGGCAAGAATATGGACTTGCATATGCTGGCTGAGGAAACTGCGCATAAAGCACTTTAGTGTCTCCAGAAATGTGCAAGAGTCTGTGGCACTTGTAGGGTAGATTGATGCGTAAAGATCACTGAATGAGAAGCTATGGTTCTCTTAACCACTCTGAGAACTCTAATCCCATTGTAATGGGCAGGGATGTTTTGGTAGATGGGGCCAGCAATGAACGATTACGATCTAGGAATGAGTACCTGTAACAACATAGCTGTTGTTTTTATGTAAGTATTATTGTCTTAGTAATGGTATTTGTTTACCCTTGGATTGTCCAAATATTTATAAAACTTATATAACTTCCTTTACCATCTTGAATCCATTCCAATCATCAGGGTTTTCATAAAGGTTGCTGTATTAGGAAAAATATTGGCAAACTAATGGCCTGTATTAATTGTACTTTATCTCAACATTTACTTTCCATAACTGTAGATGTCCAAAAGGTTTTTTGTCTTCTACAATTGCCATACTTCTGGGATAGTATGTTACAATGAAATTCTCCTTCGTTTTTATAAGGTGGTTCAGGCTCACTACACACACCCACAGACTTTGCTTGAAGTAAATGATTGTCAGAGCAGAGAGCGTCAAATACACTAGGCACAAGACAGAAGCATCCACTATTCTGTCAAGCTGTAGGTCCTCATTTATGAGGTTATGGCGCAGGGCAGCACTGCAAATAATCTTGCTGCGCTGCCCTGCGTCATAAGAAAAGGGCAGTAGTGTGCTGTATCTATGCGATACAGAAAATTCCTGTCCTTTCCCCCTGCGCTGGCTCAGAATGGGCTACTATGTGCCAACGATGGCACCCTTGCACTATGGCAGAACCAAGTCCTTTCGTGTAATTTGTCACTCCACTTTACATATAAGCAGCATCACGCCTATCGCCATAACCAACAGTACACCTCTTGATTTCTCCACCTCACTATTGGGATTGATTGAAGCCCACAATACTCTCTGAATCCTCCTGACTGACTATAACCCCATGGTTCTTAACAGGTCAGTTGTACATTGATTGTTTCTACCTGTCTTGCTTTGTTCTCCTTTTTTAGAACAAACCACTTATTTGAGGCTCTTGTATATTATCTGACTCAGGTCCACCCTGGCTCTCTGCAACTGTACTCCTGATGGAACTCAGTTCTTGGGGACCCTGGCGCCTATACTAGGTAGGTGCTGCTTTCTGCTTTTCTCACACTTTTCCCCTTAAAAAATGCCCTCTCTAATTACATATAACTCCCTCTCTTTTCATCTAGTGCCATTGCCTTCTTTGCGTCCTGATGATGATGTCACTGTCCATAATGGGATTGAAACACCATCGACCTTAAAATACATGGACCCTATATGATTGTACATATGGAATTATCTTGATGGGCTGTGCATTCTTGATTTACTCATACATTTGTTGATCACACTTTATCATCTGATGGTATCACTTCAAAAATAGAGCACCAAGCATGTTTTCATGCACCCACACACCGTTTCACTATTGGCCCGATTATGATGGTCGGAGCCTTCTGAGCAGCATCGCAATGTGCTAGTCGGATTCCTTTCTGACCGCCTGATAACAATAAAGTCTATATATATATATATATATGACTTTATTTATATATAGTTTGAATATTAGTGGAATTTATTTAATTTTCATTAGAAGACTACTTAGAAATCTAGAATAGAATTTAGGTCATGCACGGATGCTTTATTTTTGCCTACTTCTGCCAGTTGTATGTAAAAATGTTGTGGTTTTAATTGTCAAGTTAAGTATATGTAGAGAAGAACAGATTTACAATTTCTAAATCCACATTTACTCCCCTTGATGATATGCTAATAGTCAAATTATGGGTAAAAAATATGGAATAAGTGATGTCAAAGTGCAACACTGTTGTATAACACAGATCTGGCCATCTTTTTGTCAATTAGAGCAGACTTTTTATTGTAGTTCCAGGTAATACATTGAATACGATCTTAGTCTAACTCTATTTGGAATAAGGTGGACACATAAATTCACCAACTATGCTGCATACTGTGTTTTTCTTGCCACAGATTTTGCAAGGCTGATAGTCACCAGACAATGGAGTGCCCATTGGCTCCTCTGTTCAGTAGTACGCTGGAACAAATGAAGTGCATTTGTGCTCTAGGGCTTGCAATTGTTACAAAACACCTTCAACAAAAATAGTAAAATGTACTGTTATAAAATTATTACTAGAAGTAGTGAAATTGTATAAGCTTCCCTCTTTTCGGAGTACATATAATGAGCATCACAAAGGCCTTTTGAGTATAGATTGGTTACATGGTGTCCTCTCCTTTTTCTTTAACCTTCCTTAAATAGTTAATCTTGGTTTTATTCAAATTCCATTCTTTTAAATATATTAAGGCTAATAGTGGCAATTTGCTTGCTTTCCACTTCAGAAACACTGCCAGAATGACAGTAGGTGATTTACTATTTTATGATAAAATGACTTGAGCCCTGATTACAATTTAGGCGAAGGAAAATGAATGTATGTTCATATATATGCGTTAATGTCACTCTGCCTGATTCTGATCAGATGAATTCCATGAATATTTGGCTGCAGCACCTGCCAAGCTTCATTCCATCTTTTATTCTTCCTATCAAGGGTACTTACAATTAGGGGTGGGCGGAATTTGCGGAATTAACCTTCGCAAATTATCGCGAGAATGTTTAAAATTATCGCAAACAAGCAGAAATATCGCGAAGATGCGGAAGTTTTTTTCCGGCATGTTCGCGAGATTTTCTGCATGGTTGCGGGTCGCCAACTTACTCATGTGGTTGCTTGCGGGCGCGGCCATCTTGCTTTGAGTTGTTCTCGCGGTGCATGATCGCGAGAAGAAAGACGTGATCGCGCGACGCATGACGTCACTGCGGGCGCGAACTGTCGCGAGACAGCGCAAATGGCTAAAAACAATACAACATCTCATGGAGAACGCGACCGGATCAAGAAAACTTGTCGGCGAACGCAGGTATTCAGGTAAGGCGATCGCGCGCGCGCAAGAATGTATCATTTTACAGCGCGAGCAAGAAACAAATTATCGCCAAGCTGCGGAAACCGGAATTTTTGACATTTTCGCGCTCTCCGCGGAACGCAAAAATGTCAAATTATCGCAATTTCCGCGAACGGAACGAAATTTTTGCCCAGGCCTACTTACAATGTCTCATGCTGGAAAATAACTTCCAGTCCCTCCCATACTCCCGGCCAGTCTCAGCTCCTCCACATACCTTTACCACATGCTCATGGACATCATTTAGGAGTCGCCAGGGGTTGCAGCCAGGGCCGCTGACTTGCCCCTTGCTACCCCTGACACTGCTTTTCAATCAATCAATCAGGGATTTTAAAGCACACTACTCACCTGTGAGTGTCTCAAGGTGCTGTGAGGGGGTGGGGGTTTGAGCAGCTCCATGGTCATCCGAAGAGCCGGGTCTTGAGATCCTTTTTGAATAGGTGCAGCGTAGTGCTTTGTCTGATGCCAAAGGGGAGTTTGTTCTGTCTTGCCCACGATGTAGGAAAAAGATCTGCCACCCGCTCTGGTCCTGTGGATGTGGGGGACCGTGGTTAGGGCTCGGTTGGAAGAGCAGAGGTTTCTCTTGGGGGCGTGGAAGTAGATTCTTTCATTGAGGTATTGGGGTCTGGTGTTGTAGAGGGCTTTGTAGGCATGTGTGAGCAGTTTGGAGGTTATTTCTTTTTCAGCAGGGAGCCATTGGAGGTCACGGAGGTGTCGGGTGATGTGGTCATGTCGTGGGATGTTGAGGACAAGTCTGGCTGCGGCGTTCTGGATGGTCTGGAGTTTGTGGAGTTTTGTTGATTCCAGCATAGAGCGCGTTTCCGTAGTCCAGTCTGCTGGTGCTGAGCGCGTGGGAGAGGTCTTCCTGGAGTCGGGGGAATCCATTTGAAGGTCTTGCGGAGTATGTGGAGGGTGTTGAAGCATGTGGAGGACACGGCGTTGATCTGGCGGTTCCCGGTGAGTGAAAAGTCGAGTATGATGCTGAGGTTTCGAGCGTGGTCCATTAGGGTGGATAGGTTTCTGAGTGCGGGGAGCACCAGGTGTTGTTCCATGCGGAGCGGGTGGATCCGAGCATGAGTGCTTCTGTTTTCTCTGAGTTGAGCTTCAGACAGCTGCTGCTCATCTAGGATGCCACTACCTTCATCTCTTCTTGGAAACTGTGCCTGGTGATGTCGGGTTCCATGGTGAGAGAGAGGATGAGTTGGGTGTCGTCGGCGTATAAGACTATGTTTAGTCAGTGCTTTATGACAATGGTTGCGAGGGGGCCCTGTAGACGTTGAAGAGTATGAGGCTGAGGGAGGATCCTTGGGGTACTCTGCATCTGATCTCTGTAGGTTCAGAGAGGAAGGTCTGGAGTCTTATTCTTTGTGTTCTGCCCGAGAGGAAAGATCAAATCCAGTCTAAGGCAGTTCCCTGGATGCTGGCGTTGTGAAGTCTGGCAGCTAGTGTGCTGTGTGAGACGGTGTCGAAGGCTGCTGAGAGGTCTAGGAGGAGGAGGGCTGCGGTGTGGCCTTCGTTGAAGAGGGTACGGATGTCATCAGTGGTGGCTATGAGGGCGGTCTCAGTAATGTGGTTGCTGCGGAATCCAGACTGAGAGGAGTCAAGAATGTTGTTGGTTTCTATGAAGTGCGCCAGCTGGGTGTTGTCGACTTTCTCAATGACTTGGGCTGCGGGGAAGAAGAGAGATGGGCCTGAAGTTCTTGAGGTCTGTTTGGTCTGCGGAGGGTTTCTTGAGGAGGGATTTGACTTCAGCGCATTTCCAGTCATCTGGGAATGTGGCTGTCTCGAGGGAGCAGATGATCATTCGTCGTAGTTTAGGTGGGATGGCGGTGGCAGCCCTGTGGAAGATATGTGATATGCAGGGGTCAGTCGGTGCTCTGAAATGGATCATTTTCATTGTATGTGCAGTGGCTTCTGCAATGAGAGAGGTCCAGGTGAGGAGGGTCAGCTGAATGGTGTAGCTGGTGGGGGGTGTTGGGTCGATGCCGAGGTTTTGGTCAACAAAGTTGTGGTAGAGTGTCTTGATCTTGTGGTGGAAGAAGGAGCCGAGTTTGTTGCACAGGTCTTGGGAGGAAGGAACATCGGTTGTTTCGCTGTTCAGTCTGGTGAATTCTTGTATGATAGCGAAGAGTTCCTTGGAGTTGTGGGCATTGGAGAGGATTCTGTCTTGGATGAAATTTCTCTTGGTTGATTTGATGAGTTGGTGGGGTGCCGTGGTAGCGGCCTTGAAGGTGGGGCGTGCTTCCAGGGTTTTGCTGTTTCTCCAAGTTTTCTCCAGTCGTCTGCAAGAGTGCTTGGATTTTCTGAGGTGCTTGGTGAATGGGTTGTTCTGTCTGTCGGGGTTCCGGACGGATGAGAGTGTTGGTGCAGTTCGCGATCCATCGGTGAAGCTTTGCTGCTGTGTTGGCATCTGTCTTGGTAGGGGGAGGATTGCAGCTGGGGGCGGAGGTGAGGTGTTCTTTGGTGATTTTGTTCCAATTTCTTCATGGGAGGTGTGGCGTGTGTTTGTGTGCAGTGGGTTTTGAGAAGGAGAATGGATGCAGTGGTGATCCATCCAAAGCGGTTCTGTGGTGTGAAAGAAGTAAATGCTCTTTCCTCTGGCGATGATGGGGTCAAGAGTGTGTCCTACGGTGTTAGTGTGGTTGGAGACGAGCTGCTTCAGTCAAATGTTGGTGAGGTTCTCTAGGAGGGTGGTGGTGTCGGGGTTGCTGATGTTGTCTAGGTGGAAGTTCAGGTATCCGAGTAATATGTAGTCTGTGGGGGCGAGGGCGTGGGGAGTGATGTAGTGTGCGATGGTGTTGGTGAACGGGGAGCGGGGTCTGGGCAGTCTGTAGGCAAGAGTTCTTCAGAGTGTCGTTCTGGGAATGGGCTGGACCTGGGAGGGAATGTGCTCCATTGGGGGGGGGTGAGGCATCGTCCAAGTTGGGGATTGTTAGTCAAAGAGTGCTTTTGAGAGGCCTCCTGGGCAGTTCGGGTGTTTTTCATCAGGATCTTGTATCTGTTAGGGATGGCGGTTGTGATGTCGGGGGGGCGCGTCTGGCATTAGTCCAGGTCTCTGTGAGGAAGGCAACGTTGGGCGAGTGAGTGTCGAGGAGGTCCCAGACTTCTACAGCGTGTCTGTGCAGGGAGCACACATGGAGGAGGATGCAGCTCAGGGCCCCAGAGGTGTAAAAATCAGTGCCTGGAACACAGGGTAGCTCTTCCTAATGGACACTCGTTGGAGCTCCACTTGCCTGGTTTCTGTCCATTTTTTTAATATACAAATAGTGGATAATAATATTCACTATTAGTGTAATAAAAAATGAAGTGCATTAGCTGAAACTATAATTGACATCCATTAATCGGCTCAGAGCAGGTGGTAAATTTTTGCAGTAAAGCCCATGGAATGGCAAATCCAGTGTAGTTTTACGAACAGAAAAACTGATCACACATAGTAATTCCACATGCCATGGTTTTCAACTTGGGTGACATGACTCCAGTACTGTGCAATTCATAAGGGCCTTTATGTTGTTGATCTTCCTTTTTCCTTTCAATTTCAAGAAGTGATAGGTATCTTTCAGCTGCCTTTTTATTTATGAGAAAGGTACCTCGTCAGTTCATATATACAGATGGATGGAAGTCTGAGGATTAAACCTAGAACCCACTTGTTCGCTGTCTCAGTGGTTTCCTGATTATGGGAACCATTACGGATACTTCTAAAGAACATAGGGGCATATTTAAAAACCCTTTCCATCGCTCTTGCACCACTCAACATGGTGCAAGAGCGACGCAAATTTAAAATGAGATTTACTAAGCCATGCAAGGCCACCTTGAGTTGCCCTAAGTAGCTTCATAAATCGCTATGTTGCTTTACTGTGCACCAGGGAGACATTTCAATAGGCTTTGCGTGGGTGTTCCCATGCAACAGTCATGGATTTTGATGCATTCCCACATTTTCTAGAGGTGGTAGACCTGAGAATGTGCCAAAAACATACGCCTCCCTCAGGGGGTTGTTTTTGTGCAGGAAGGTGCCCCTTTCTGCACAAAAACAATCCCCCTTTCAATATATGCACCTTTGCACCACGGAAAAAGTGTGCCTGCATTGGCACTAGGCAGCCAAAAGGGCACCAGCACTGGTAAAAAGGCAGGAATGTGCTGTTTTGACTTAAATACGGTGCAGTGCAGTGCTGCACTGCGTAACTTGAACATAAATATGGCCCTAAATCTTGTGCATGTGGAAAGAGGGATAACATTTATACACTTCATGTTTCTCGAGCACCAAAGTGGTCTCCACCGTGTTAGTGCTTGGCAGAGTTACAAAGAGTTAACTAATTTAACAACAGTCATGCTCCTTTCTGGAAGGAGAAGAAAGTTTAAATTAATTGTAGGCCTGGACCAAATTTTCGTTATGCTTTGTAATCTCACTTTATTTTAGTAACTTTTCTTTATGCTTCCTACGTGAAATTGGCTAAATGATACTTTTATACTATGTCATGTAATTACGTGCCATTCATGGAAACATTTTGGGGGTTATTTCGATGTCGAGTGGAATTCCTTCCGCCCGACACCGACTCAGTCATGGGACGGCCGACACCTGGTCGGCGGTCCCGACCGGCATATTGTAATGCAACCGAACACTGTTCGTTTGCATTCCACTTTTCTCAATGGGAGAATGTGATACGGCCATAAACTGGCTGTAAGACAAGCTTCCATTGAGAAAAGGGAGGTGCAGTTCATCCCTGCACTCCATGGCAGGCACTTCATGGTGCCTGCAACAAGGTGCAGGGATCAATCCCCTTGGCCTCCAACCGGAGGCTGTGCTCCAAAGGGGGTCCTCTGGGGGCCCTCAAACATGATTTATGACATGGTTTCCATGTCAGACAGGCTGGCATGGAAACCATGTCGGAAACCGTGATCGTAATCTCTTGCCGGCTTCTGACTGACTCTCTGAGACTGTCTGAAGCCAGCTGGAGTGACCGGCAGGTTTACTTTCCAACCGCCTCCAACATAATGACTGACCGGCCCATTACGATGCGGCCCTAAAGGCTCCAACCACAGGTTGCAACATAACAGAGGTATTTGAGGGACACTCATAAAGCAATGTTTAAAAAGAAGTCTGTTTTTAAATGGCAAATTATGGCTTGCACATAAAACAAAGTAATGCTAACTTGCTCCCTGAATATACAGTTTTGAACTGCTTAGAAGAAAAGCTAATTTCATGTGACACTTACTGGTCTTCTCCATCAGTTATGTGAGTGGTAATGTCGATCTAAAGAACTCAAACAGAGACTTCAAGATAAATTGGTAGGTTTATTGCAAATGGCTCATCCATCGCCCCTCTCCCACTAACTCCAGGACTTAACTGTATTCTTCGATTGGGCCTTGAAGCCAAAGAGGATGTCACAGCGAGGGTACATATACTCATGCAGAATGTGTAGCTGTCTAACAGAAACTCTAGCTACAGTCCGATAAACATCACGAAGAGACAACTCTATTGCTGTTCAAACCAAGCAGGTTTTTTTTTTAGAAACTCTTTTTACTAGCATTTAGCAAATTTGTACTCAATAATACAGCAACAGTACACTTTAGGTTCTTGCATCATACATGCATTCTCAAACCCCTCGGTACATCTCATCTTTCCATGTGTTGCGTATTTTGCACACAGATTAGTACATACATATCTCTTGCATGCTTGATTCAAACATTCAATCTTACGCTTTATATTTTCCTCATATATTATTAAAGGCAAGTTTTTTTTGCATAAGTATCCACAAGCTTTGATACATTACCAGCCAAACTAATCAGATTTATATCAACTTTCCAAAACATTTTGCCAGGTTTCAAGTAATGCACTTCCGCTTTAAAAGACTCTTAATTTCTTTTAGCTGTTGGAATTCTGTTCCTGTTTTGGTTTGTGTAAACAATATGAAATATTACAGAGGCATTTTGTGTGAGTTACTATAGCAAGTCACATTCAGTGGGCGTACAGCATAATTGTACATATAACAATTTGTTTTCACCTTGGAAGATTTCTTACCACAAAAACATTTTAAAACATTTTATGCATCAATACACACATCCTACAGCACTGTGTGAAGTAAAGAGATGGCACTATATTAACTAGTGTACTTAAAATCTGTTGCTGAAGCCCAAAAGGACTCTCCTCGATGGTTCAGACCTTAAAATACACCCACTCACAAATACCACCATGGAGAATCCTCCAGGCTCCGGAGAAGGTCAGATGGACCTTTTTCACTGTATAGAGAATTAGAGGCACCTACAAAGTAAAGTCATTAACATCATAGACATTTAGGACTATGTTGGGTCAATGATGAGAAGTTGGGTTTAATTTGAAAGGCGTTATTACCTACTGGCGGTCGCCAGTAGGTAGTTATAGTTAGGACCACGTTTCCATAGGAAAACCTCAACATTCTATTTTGAATAACTTTGGCGCCGGTCGACGAATCCTCGCGAATTTCTCAAAATAGGTGGGGCGCTACGCTCCGCTCCTACCCTGAAAGTCTCGGGGGGATCCGTCAAGCGGGGGCTAAGATAAAAGGGGGGTCCCAAAACGCGTTTTTCCCATGCATTTTTCCATAGGACCTTTAGAACGAGCTACAGCCCGAACGGCTGAACAGAATTACTCAAAATTTGGCAGAGAGGTTGTCCCTAGGTCAAGGAAGTGCCTTTTGTAGGTTTGGTGTAAATCTGTTCAGTAGATTCTGAGAAAATAGCCTTTAAATCAATATATATATCTGAGCCCGCTTACGGTATGCTTACCGTACGCTTACGGTAAGCGTACGGTGGCGTGCGCGAGCGCGATTCTGATTGGCTCTTAGATCTTAGTAAACATTCGAATCGGCCGAAACCAGGAAGCGGCGGCCGCCATTTTGTGTATTTCACTCTGAAAAAAAAGAGTGAAAACAAGGAAAGGGGGCAATGAGGAGAGTTACAGACCCCCTAACATTTGTAAGGGGGTCAAAGAAGGACAGAAAAGTACAAAGAAAACATTTATTGATTTTAAAAAAAATCACGGGGTACGCGTACGGTAAGCTTACGGTAAGCGTACGGTAGGAAAAAAAAATGAAAATCAGATTTAAGTGTTTAGATATTAGGGGGCTCTAAAAAGAGCCGTTGTGTTTATGAAATGATTTTTTAGTGGTACCTACAAGTAAGTACCGATGCAGAGTCTAAGGTTCAAGAGGAAGACTCTGTTCCCTTCATCATTGAAGTGCACACCATCTCCTCTATAAATGTCTTGCATGTCATAACGCAAGTTGTTGTGGTAAATGGCACCCATACCATAGTCACGGAGGAAAGCAGAAACAGATTTGTTGACGTGCTTTCTTGCTTTGTCATCGCACTGCGTGCCCACCGTGCGTGCACGGCACTAACTGCGTAAAGTGGGCGCGCGGTGCGCGAAGCGCACCGCGTGCTCACTGTGCGCGCACGGTGCGCGTAGCGCACCGTGCGCGCACGGAACGAACTGCGTTAAGTGGGCGCGCACGGCACGAATGGCGTAAAGTAACTTAGCATTTAAAAAACCGTACAAATTCACTGAAAAAACCATAGGTTTCACACACGTTATAGTTAGGAATTAGCATTTAAAAAACCTTGCAAATTCACTGAAAAAACCATAGGTTTCACACATGTTATAGTTAGCGGAAATTTTACTGATAAAAAACCAATGAAATTCCCCCGTTATAGTTAGTGCAGGCAACTATAACTCACGCGACCGCAATCTTCTGCTGATGACATATGTGTCTTTATGAAAAAAAAATATTTGTAATATATGTATAGCTAAAAATGTATGGAAGAAGACATGGGCAAATAAGTGTCTAAATACAGTATTAGCATCAGCAGAGGATTGCGGTCGCGTGAGTTATAGTTGCCTGCACTAACTATAACGGGGGAATTTCATTGGTTTTTTATCAGTAAAATTTCCGCTAACTATAACATGTGTGAAACCTATGGTTTTTTCAGTGAATTATCTATATGATTATAACCTCAAGTATCTTTATTCAAATTTGAAAAATTCAGAAGTATAAAAGAAGGTTAGAAATTAGCAATCAAGGGGCCTCATGTAGGTAAATAAATTTTACCGTTTCTTAAATACCGAGCCGTACCGAATCGGTAAATTAGAGTCGGAAAGTTATATGTAGGTAAAAATTCGGTAACAGTTACCGATTCGGTAACATTCGGTAATCACGAATCGGAATTCACCGAATCGGTAAATACCGAGGTGGTATTTACCGAATCGGAAAATACCGAGGTGGTATTTACCGAATCGGAAAATACCGAGGTGGTATTTACCGAATCGGAAAATACCGAATCGGTATGTACGGATTCGGTAAATAAAATCACATGACTCGACGAAACAGCTAATCCTGTGCAACGACAGCCCACCCAACCAGGAAGTGCCCACACCCAGGCAGGTGTACATAATTAGCCGAAGTGGCCACACCCAGGCAGGTGTACATAATTAGCCGACCCTGGAGAGGCTTGGAGTGCAGAGGAGAGGCAGGGAGCCGTTGCATGTGCGAGCGGGTAAACGAACAGCATGTCCAGCCAGAGAACACAGAGAGACGGAGGGGAAAGGAGGAGGAAGCTGAAATTTAGCCCCAAGGAACTCCAGGTGCTGGTGGAGGAGGTGGTGAAGCAGCACCAGAAGCTGTTTGGAAGGCAATCCCTGCAAGTGCCTGAGGCTGAAAAGCGCAACATATGGCTGGCCATCCAGGCGCAGGTCAATGCTGTGGGAGTGACCCACAGGGACATTGAGGTCCTCAAAAAGCGCTGGTATGACCTGAGGATTGTAACCAAGAGGAAGATGGGCGACATCCAGAAGGAGGCCAGCCAGACCGGAGGTGGAACCAACAGGGCACCTGCCCTCACCGAACTGGAGGAGCTGGTGGCGGCCACAATCGAGCAGGAGAGCGTCGTGGGTCTTGGGGACGCCGACAGCTCTGCCAGAGCCGCAACACACCAAGGTAAGACGAAAGCACAGCAATGTAGCCCCCCCTACCCCTATCCCACATCCCCCATTGTGAAACGAGAATCACACTGCAGTCCACACGTGTCAGTGCAGACAGGCAATGCATTCCGGGAGATGTAGTCAGGGCAACACTAACCATGACGTAAATGTCACAGGGCAACAAGGCATGTCACGCACTCGAGGCACAAGGAGACAGAGGACATATTGGAATGTGAAATGATTTATTGTGACGCTTGCAATGCAGCCCTTCGGGGACACTGAGCCAATGTTGTATTTCTGTCCACAGATGTGACATCATGCATGACAGGGCATGCTGCAGGAGAGACGGCACACCGGCCACAAATATCACCTCTAGCCAGCACAAGTTCAGACCAGGGAGCAGGCCCACTGGCAGCCGCACCACCAACACAGCCAGCCTCGCCGCACCCAGAGCCAGCATCACCTCACCGAGAGCCAGCATCACCACAACCAGAGCCAGCATCGCCACTCATGTTCGAATCACCGGCCACATCTCCGCTTGCAGGTGTGAGAATGAGGAGGCGTCCAGCAGCCAGGCTACGAGCCTTAGACACCTCGTCAGACGACAGCATGGGCCAAGAAGACCGCACCGGGCCCCAGGAAGGGAGCCATGCCACTGTGCCCCACACCTCACAGGCAGCACAGACGGGAGCAAGAGGGCGCCGCAGGTCGCGTGTCCAGAGTCCACCAGCACCCACTGACGGCCATGGTGTCTTCTTGGGGCTCGAGGGCCAAATGTTGAAGCAACAGCGCCTGCAATCAAAGGCAGTTATGTCAGTCCAGAGGCACATGCGGGTGATGAAGACAACATTAGTCAACATGGACAATAACATTAGCGGCATGGCTGCGGGCATTCGGGACATGTCCCAGTCAATCCAGCAGTTGTGCAGCAAATTAGATGCTGACATCGAAGCACGGCGCCGGGAACGCCAGAGAAGGGACACTACCAGCAGGGCACTCAACCGTCTGGCAACTGCGACTTCTCTACTGTGCCGGCGCTCTGTGACGATGCAGGAGGGCCTAACACAGTGCTGCAGCGACCTGTCTCGGGGGATGGTGCAGGTGACAAGTGCACTAGGGGTGCTATTGACTAGTCAGGCGTCGACAACTGCTGCAGGGGATGCTGCGGAGAGCATCGACACCAGCAGCAGCATCACACCCCCCGTCCCAGAAGCACGCAGGAGCAGCAGGCGGCTTGGGGTTGGCTCTAGTGAGGATGCACAGGCCGTGCAATCCACCACTGCAGCGCGTATGCGCAAACATTGATGTAGCCCTGCTTAGCCACTTCCCATTGGGTGACGTAACCCTGGACATACTCCTTGTATAGATGGTATATTGCCAGATTGGCCTGTTCATGTGTTCATGGCGTGGTGCCACATTAAAACTACGTCATGACTTCTCACAACTCGCTGTGTCCCCTCACTTACTCAGAAATAGTTGCATGTGATCTCTGCCCGTCTCTCTCTCCCATCGATTGCAGTTGGCACTCTAGCTGCGTTGCCCTCTGGCTGGCCTGACTCATCCTCGTTGTCCTCAAAATATGTCAGTTCCACATCTGTCCCTTTTTTCGTGGCAAGGTTGTGCAGCATTGCACAAGTGGCAATAATCTTGCAGCAGGTGATGGGTTTGTACTGGCGTGCGCCTCCGCTCTTGTGCAGGCAGCGGAACCTGCTCTTCAGTAGTCCAAACGTGCGCTCCACCACATTGCGTGTTGTTTTGTGTGCCACGTTGTATCGTCTCTCACTCTGGGTTGCTGGGTGTAGGTAGGGAGTGAGGATGAATGAACGGCATGCATATGCACTGTCGCCTGGATGAGTAAAAGGGAACCATCAGTAACATGCCTCTATACACTATGATTTGCAGGTTTCAAGGGGCGTCACTGTTACTTACCTAGCAGGTATCCCTCTCCGAATTCTCCGGCACTCAGTCGTGTGTAGATCCCACTATTCTGGAAGATGTAAGAGTCGTGGGTGCTCCCAGGAAACTTTGCAACAATATCTGTGATGATGTTCCCTGCATCACAGATCACCTGCACATTGATGGAGTGGGTGGACTTCCTGTTCCTGTAGATGTGCTCTGTGTCAGCTGGTGGACAGATTGGGATGTGTGTACCATCAATACAGCCGATGACATGGGGGAACTGTGCCATGTGATAAAAGTCTGTTTTTGTTTTCTGCAGTGCAGCCTGTGTGTTTGGGAAGCTTATGTAGTGGTGCATTCTCTGCATCATGGCATCCAGGAACTTCCTGAAGAAACGTGACAGGCAACTCTGGGATACCCCACCCACCGCAGCTATCACCACCTGATAACTGCCGGATGCCAACAGATGTAGGCTGCAGAGCACCTGCACATGTGGGGGTATGGCGTGCGCCCTTCTTATTGGATGGTCCAGGAGTGGGTGTAGGTCCCTGATTAAGTCCATGATGGTTTCGGGGTGTAGCCTGTACCTCTCATGTATCTCTGCATCAGTCAGCTGGAATAGTGTGATGCGCTGTCTGTGGATTTGTTCCTCCCGTCGCCACACCCTCAGTCCTGCTGCCTGTAGACGTAGGCGCCTTGCAATGACGTACATAGCGGCCATGTTGTCCACGCTGTTGCATTTTGGGATTGCTTATGTGCACTGTTGATGGTTACCACCTGCTTTCAATCCGTGTTAATTACCGACTCTTATTTACCGATTTTCCTGGATTTCTTAATTACCGAGTGCTCCTACATGTCATTTTAATTTTTACCACTTCATATTTACCACTTCATATTTACCGATTCGTTAAGTATGTATTCGGTAAATCTGATTCGGTATTTTAGAATTCGGTAAATATGAATCGGTATTTACCGCCTCATATTTACCGAAAAGTGGTTTTTGGACTCCTACATCTCACTTGTCTGAATACCGGTCGGTAACGGCATATTTACCGAAAATCGGCCGTTACCGACCGGTATTTGGCTACCTACATGAGGCCCAAGGTGTGTTCCATAAAGAAACCCATTATGTTAACTGAAGGACCTATTCTAAACAAGAACCCAAAAAGAGTTCTGCTGGAAGAAAGCTATGAATGGAAGAGAAAACTCCTCTTGAAGAGTAGTTCTAGAAACTCAGCCGAGTTCCCTAAAGCTGCAGTAGCAACTTTCCGAAAAATGAGCTGTGCAGTGGCATTGATCATTAAATTAATAAAGAGGTTCCCCCAAGGATCTAAAGGAATCCTGAAGAAGAGTCTCAGGTAGAGGAGAAAATCCAGCATCAAGACTACTGGACGGGTATTAGTGAAAAATAGAGGTGTGTTGTCTAACTAGATAGGAACACTCGTTATTACAACCTTTCGACATATGTATCGGTTCATATTGACGCCTTCTCCTGATGTCAAATCAGAATGGTTTGTAAAGTATTGTTGTCAGTCATACAATGCGTCTTCTTCCGATTCCTACAGTCTTCACTCTTGTCATCTGAAATGATACAGCCCTTTGGTACAATTGTTACATGAAGGAAGGTTCCCATGAGAACCCTCTTACCTAAGCAAAAGACGCATTGCGAGTGGCAGTGCAGAAAAAAAGGTGAGTCAGCAAATGTGAAAACGTATTGCAAGTTAATATTTAAGTCTACATCACCATTTATTCTATTCAGGTTCAATACGCTCATTATTCTTAAGGGAAATGATCTAACATGGGGTGAGAAGAACTAAGTGAACATAATACTAAAGTCAGCCCATTTCTAGGATGACATCACTGTTAGGCTGTTGCACAGAACATTTTACTATCAGCAAAGGTCGAAAAGAAGCTTCAGGCCTAGTCACTGCACCGGCTAAAGAATAGTTGCTTGGTGCAAATTTAAAAAATACGTACAATTTCAGTGAAGCATTTCTCATAGCATCTTTCACATCTGTGTTTGTCACTCTAAAGTGTGTTTTGGTGTTATTTACCTTTTCTACTAAAGTATATTAACACATTTTATAGGGCATTTATAAATATGTGTTTTACTTATGTTAAAAACACTTTTGAAATTGCATTTCTAGTGTGCAAAAATATGCCCATTTTCTAAATATGTGGTCATTTCTCCCATTGTTAAGAGGAAGGACTAGAGAAGTATTTCCCTATTGCATCATGCCATATTCTTTACATCTATGATTCACTAATAGAGTGCATTGAAAACATATTCTAGATGGTTCACAAAATCAAAGCGAGGAATCATGTTAAAAACTGTTGTCTATTTTGCAATGCATTCTACAGCAATGGATATTTCACTATATATGTTTCACCTTTTTAGACAGGTAAAACCAGGTCCTGTGGGCTGTCTTTTTTTCCACCAATTCACATAGCTCCATATTGTTTCTGGTCTACTTTCCTCCCCATGAGTAATCTTCGCTGCTTTTGGTCTCACACCCTTTGTAGGTCATTTCCAGGATTTCAGTTTTAGAGCCCGATTTTGCCTCAATATGTCAGGGAGTTCAGCCTGCCTTGTGGTAATTAATTATAGAAAGACTTGCAAGTCAGTATCCAGCAGCTCATAGACTTCTAGGTCTCGACCGACATCCTCATTGACTGAAACTGTACTTGAAAAAGAACTGAAAAATAGAAGACCTGATTAATCATAGTATTGCATTGGCCTTGCGTAACACATGGTCTTGCAAGGGCAACACAATACTAAAGTCCAATTTACCAATCTATGCATCGCCCTGTCTTGCTTGGGAAATCGGGAGTAACACAAGGCAACACAAGTAACTGGTGTGCGTTACTCTGCCCATGCTTTACTGTGCCGTGAGAAGACGTTCCATGAGTGGAGAGTGAGTGTTCCTACTCTTCCACCCATGGACATTGGCACATTCCCAGAATTACTAAAACTGCTAATCCTGGGATTATGTCAAAATCCCAGGGGAGGTGCAACAAGGAGAAATATCTTTCTTTCTCCTCCTTGTTTCCTACCTCTAAGTGTGCTGCATTCGGTAGCACACTTAGAAAGAGGAACAAACTTCAGAGGATTGTTATTGTGTAGAAAGAAACCCCTTCTTGCACAAACATAATCCTGCCGGTAATGTAGACACTTTTGCACCATGGAGCAAGGGTGTCTACACTAGCGCTAGGCAGCAGATTGTGCGCCAGTGCAGACAGAAAGCAGGAATTGACATAATATCCCTAAGGTCTGACTCCATCCTATGTAGGCCCCAACTCCACCTTTGTTCATGGAATCCATCATCTTCAGGAACTTAAACAAAGGAAGTCGCCAAATTCCCAGATTTATGCAGATTCATTATCATGTCTGCCTTTAAACATAGATGTCGTCAGACCTTATCTGTCTAGGAACTGTGATAGTGTCAAGTTCTTTGGTTAATAAGATAGATACTACATCTAATGCAACATTCATGTGGTTGAAATGTCTACTAATCACCATGTTACATACAGATGTATAACCAAAATAATGTAATCTGAATTGATGTCCTTTTGATGCATTTGCTCATAAGGAAACATCTGGGACTAATACTTTAATGTGTATAATCTATGTCAGACATCCCTAAATTTATGTCAGAAATTCCAATTTCTGATAAGATTTAGTATATGAGGACTGCCACTTGACCACTCAGTAGCGGTCCTTTGCCTAGATTATCACCCAAGATTCTGCCCAAAACAGTCTCACTTGCTGCGAGCTCACTTCACACTTTTCAGATGATACATCTCACCTGATGACTGAAGGTGATAAAACCAAGTCCGAGAGTCCCAGAGTGGGTGTTTGCCCTGGGCGGGGAACCGTCTTCACGCCTCTGCTCTCAACTCTCAGATATGTAATGCGTCTCTTCTCCCAAAGAAAACCTAGATTGCAAGTTGCTCTGCCTTTCATGCTTCATAGTATAGTGCGTAGAAGTAGATATTAGGGTGTTAGGATCTTAATAATGCTGAAGATGTTCATTTTATTTATAAAGTGTCTTGGTGTTGTTTGTATAATATTCTGTGTGAAACAGATTGTTGCTGTAGCAATAAATGCTTTTAACTTTAAAATGTTCATTCTTCTTAGTACACTGTGTGGGTGATACTGTTAATAACAAAATTAGGTTTTTTTCTGTTCCATGGTGCCTCTGATCCCTACATGGGACTGTTAGTAACCCGAAAGCAGTACTTCCATGTCAATTACACATGGAGTAGTGCTTTGCAGGGCTACAATAACTTGTTTTTCACATTCATCACTGGTGAGTTGAACCAAGTTCACCCATGTCACCCGTGGGTGTGAAAGCACACCTTATAGAGTTATGCCCTACTCGGAACTTACACAACAGAATTCACCATAAATAGGGAAATATGGCACACTCTTTCCAATGCTATAATCAGTCCAAAATCATACAACTAAATTAGCAAATAAGAATGATGCATTAAATTATTATGTGTATTAATTAGTTGAAAAATGAAAAAGTCATCAATCACAAAGCTAAAAAATTACAAATACCATAAAATGGAAACAATTCAAACAAGATCTTCAGGTGCACTTGGACCAAATGGTCTCCCGGCCCAATTGTTTAAAGAAGACTTGGCATTATGGCCTGCAATACTCTCCTCACTGTTCACAACTTGCGCCAAACTCCACCAAGTGCCTGACAGCTGGAGAGGTTCAATATTGTATCCAATTTTAAAAAGGACGACAGACATAACCCCACCAACTATCGGCTGATCGCCCTACTGGAAATTGAGGCCAAGAACTAAGCAGCTGCAATCTTAAAAGATCTAGAGACCTGGGCATCAACAAATGCAATAATTCCTTTCTGCCAAACCGGCTTCAGACCCAACTCCTCCACACTGGATAACATAATTACTCTGTCCTATCTTGCCCACCAGGCAAAAAGCAAGAAGACAACATCTCTCTACGCATGCTTCGTGGATTATTCATCTGCGTTCAATCTGGTGGACAGAGGTATTTTATGGAGAAAACTCCAGATGTGGGGTATTCCTAGTGGTCTCCTTAATGCCATCATATATCATTATATACATCAACCTGGGTGAGGGTCAAGTTGTCTGATACAGCGTTAACCACGAAGATCTACACCAATCAAGGGCTAAAGCAAGGGTGTGTCCTCACTCAAATGTTGTTTAATTTACGGCGGACATGTCCCGGGAACTTAACAACGCTAACTTAATCCCTCCAAAAATAGGCAATACTAAGATCACAATATCTCAATACGCGGATGACATTGTTCTGCTTGACATCTCAAAATTAGGACTCCAGAGAGCATTAAACTCTCTTCATTTATATAATAGAGCAAACAAGATGATAGTAAACAAATCTAAAACAAAGGCGTTATCATTCAGAAGGACGCTAAAACAAACAAGCAATAACTGGTCTCTGGGCCCTTTAAAAATCTCAGGAGATAAATTTTATAACTATCTGGGCACGTGGTTTTCTGCAAACGGCGCACCTTCAACACACAAGCGCCACTTAAAGGATAAGGCAGCATTAATAACCACCAGACTTTGCCAGCTACACACAGCCTTTGAAAGCCCCTCCTCAGCCCCAATCAGAAAAGTGCTCAGGGCCGTATTACCTTCTGCAATTACATATGGCAGCGAGGCCTTTCTGGGTCAACTCATCAAAACCATCGAAAAATTACACCTAAACATTTACAAAAAGGTGTTCTAAACTGCCCCATTACATCACCGTATCCCTGGTGAGACTTGAATTTGGTCTGGAGGGCATCGCTTGGTCTAGCATGGGGTGTTTTTTAAAAATACTTTTATAGATGCACAACGGCATCTCCAGGCACCTTGAAATTTATTTTGCAAGACATATTCAAATACAAAAATAACCCGTGGTCCACCTATTTAACCCCTTCGCCGCGGCGGGAATTACGCCACGGTGCTGGGGGGGGTTTGGGGGCACTGCGGTGGCGCCGTGCTCATGACGGAACCACTCCGTCATGTGTCACGGTTGAGCTGTGCTCATGACGGAGTGGTTCCGTCATGACTCCGCCCACGGCGCTAATCGCCCGCACAGGCGGGGAATTAGCGCCGCGTGGGCGGAGCGGCCGCCAACGGCTGCAGCATGACGGACCCACTCCGTCATGAGCACACGGCACCCGTGGCTCATGACGGAGTGGTTCCGTCATGAGCAGGGAAGGGGTTAACGTTGGCAGCAGCAACTCTACAAATCGATCTGACTGTTTTAAACACCTCCCCAATTACGTATACTGCAGTAAAACGTATAATGAAAAAACAAATTAAATTACTCTCGAAGACCACGGATTTGCAAAGTCCACACTGTCATTAAGGGCCCTGGCAGCATCATACAACAATGACAGCCAAGTGGGACTTCAGGCACAACCTTACCACAATTGTTCAATAGTCAATGTTTGCCTGAACCAGTTCTTGGCAGCAAGGATGCTTGCACTAAACATCAAAGACTTCAACCCCAACTGGCCACTGCTTTCTAAGATAGTCAAGTGTAGACTTTGCGGCTACAAATCGGAAACTTTCCTGCACCTACTTTGTAGCTGCCCGACGTTGCTTGACTTCCGGCGAACCCTATTAAAGCCATTATTTTTAAGTCACGGTATAAGAACATGTAATCATGCAATGAACTGGATTTTTAGCACTATGGTTCCCTTCGAATTGGCAAGGATAGGTACATTCTTTAAAACTGTGCAGGACCTTCTTAAAATTTCACAACAAAGTACTGAGATGATTGTGAATCAATAACCCTCAGTTTCTGCACCACGGGCATTAGGCATTGCAGAACTTGTCCGCTCTGTAATTAAGTATTAACATCTGTTAAGCATTTTCTCCATTCTTGTGGTGGATTTTAAGTTATTTTTATTTCTCTTGTATAAAAATGTTTAAACTGATTTAAGTATAACATATTGCAAACAGTTAATTTATTTTAATGCTGCTTGATTACCTTGAGTTTTATTTCTTGGGCACAATGTGCCGGTTACCTTGTAGGGTCTTGCAAGGAACCATTACGCTCTTTTTCCTTTTGAATACTATGCTTTTTCTTTAAAAATGTCTTATATTGCCATGGTTTTAAGTAATCTAAACAATAAACTTTGATTGACTGAATCAATTAACTACAACACATAAAATGGGATATAACAACTACCAATTACATCAAATTCACATACATAATCATATATAACATTTCCCACATAAGTAAACAACTTAAATAAAATTTACTCTCCTGTAGCTGTAGATAACTGTCCATATCCATGTGGTCAGAAATATAATAAACCAAAAACGTGAAAAATTATTCTAAAATTCCCCCAAAAATGCAAAATTAAACAGGCCCATTTTCAATCCATCAAAGCAATTCAAAGTCCTAAGGATCTATAAAAAGAAAGACTCTTCAGGAAACAAGGAAATTCATTGGAACTCAAAATTTAAAATATTGGTTTATTAGATGATTTCCTTGCAAACAAAACACAACATCCAAACATCCATGCAATAACTTTAGATTCCTCATGCAGTGCAGCATAGCAAGTTATCTTGATGTGCTGCATTGTGTGAAATATTGATAAATCTGGCCCACAGTGATGAAAAACCTAACAAGATTAACAAGTCATCTTTTTCTTGGTGTTTGGATCCTTGTATTTTGGGAATCACAATTATCTCTAAAGACATTATGTGAACATTTGATGTTATGTACCCACTCCCCTTACATAACAGCTGTCTCCTAAAAAAGCTGTCTACCTGGAAGGAAAAAAAAACACCTGCCAGAACAGATATTAATTGTCAACATAGTTTCATTACTTTTGCCTGTGGAGAATGTGTCACAGTACTGAACATGTAATGGTATATGGAAAATATTAAGAAAAAAACTGTTAATTTAGGCACTAATATTCAATGTTTGTTTCCTTGTTATTTTTCTTTCAAAAGTCTAAAGCACATATATCAGTATTTTTGAATATAGAGAATTAATTGTACACATAAACATATTAGAGACTTATTATCTATAACCTTTTTAGTTGTGTATACTTTTAAAGTGATTTTTCATTATTTGTTTAAAAAGGCTAGCATGGAATTTGAATCCTGATCAATGTATTGGTAGTGGAATTCTGGTACTGTGAGATTGCATGGGTACTAATGATGCCACACATATATATATATATATATACATTAAGGGTCTATTAGGAAGGCGGTCGGAAAATCACTCCGACCGCCATGGTAGCGGGAAAACACCACCTGCTAGGACCGCGGCATAACCGCCGGTCCAGTTAGTATGCTCCGCACTCGAAATCCGACCAAGGCGGTACGATCGCAGCATTTAACCTTGCGGCGGTTGCTGCTGCCAGCAGCACCACCGCGATGTCCAAAAAAGCATGTCCAGCATATCTCTGCACTGCGTGGGAGGCACTGCACAGTGCCTGCCACCTGGTAAAGGGACATGTAGGGGGGTACCATGAGTACCCCCCCATGCACCCATACTCCCCAAACACATTGGGGGCCCGTAATGGGCCCCCGGAGAGATTCTCCGCATGCCTTTCCATGGCGGTTCCACCGCTGCGGAAAGGCTGGCTACCACCAGCATCATAATCATGCTGGCGGAGCCTGACCCTGCACTGGCCCCATTTTAGTGGTCCAGCTCCACCCGCCAGGCAAGCGTGCGGACTGCTACCTGCGGAAAAGTGGCGGGTGGAAAATCGCACCACCGCGGTCGTCACCGCCATGCTATTGGGACCGGTGGTTTTCTGGGTTGCGATCGAGGGCGGATGACTGCCGCCAGCCCGGCAGTTGCCATCCGACCACCATCCTAATAGACCCCTAAATCTTTTATTTTTCAAAACGTTTTTGGGATTTTTCCAAACATTGAGTAGGATGGAGGTACATTCAAAGGAACCCATGTGGGTGTTTATTATAAAGAAGGAGGTCATGCCTCAGATGACACACCACAAAACAGTATTTTAAACATGCATTGGCAAAGCCAATAAGTATCACCTATGTGAGAGCTATTGGCTTTCCCAATGTCTTTTAGCCTTTCTGTGGAGCATGGTGGCTGCTGTGCAGCATGGCTAAATGTTATAAAAGAGAGATATAAATGTTATAAAAAAAAGCCCTATGATTAAGGAAGATAAAAAAATGCTTTTAGCCATGCAGTGTTGCAGTCATGCTGCCTACAACATGGCTAAAAGACATTGGTAAAGTCAATAGCTCTTACATAGGCAAGAAATATTGACTTTACCAATGCTTATTAAAAATGACGTTTACATCAGTCGTATGTAAACCTGAGATAGGGGGTATCATCAACTGGAAAATGTGGATATTGAGCAGGGTACACAAATGGTGCCACCTTGGAATGGCTACTTGATAGAAAATGCTATGAAAGTAATTTTGAATACCCCTTATTATGAATTTTGAAGGATAGGAATTACTTTTCTTGAGTCAAATTAAAAGCTAACAAAAAGTGATGTGAGTGTGTAGACAATGCTTAACAAAACATATCTTCAGTCAAATAGAATAAGTGGCACAGACTGTTTGATAATATACGTTCCACATGCAAATTGGCATATGCTAAAGTATCTAAGGAAAGTCCCAGCGGCCAATAATAGGCACTATGACGTGGTCAGCGCTGGTTGGCGTTGTAATTCTTTTTTTCTTATGGTGGGTGGGAAGCTAGTTTCATGAACAGCGAGAGGGTGAGCAGTGGGAGGGGAAGTAGAAACACAGATAATGGAGATTGGTAAGGGGAAGAAGCAACACAGAAAACAGGGAGGTGAGGCTAGGAGTGGAAGTAACAAAAAAGACAATGGGGAGGTGAAGGTAGAATGGGAAGAAGCAACATGGGCTTGAGGGTGGGAGGGATAACAACCAATACAAACACTGGGGTTGGGGGAAAAAAGACAGGGTAGGAGCAAAACAGCAACATGAACAAGGATGCAGACGAATAATAAAAAATAAAAATAGTACCTCAATCACAGAGTGATCAGCAAAAGGACAGCAATCAAGAAGAAAAGGGAATGAACCTGTCATGTGCTGGCCAATTAGAAGTTAGCACATGAGAGTGACAATAAAGCAACAATAAAAATGTGTTTAAGCAATGGGTGGGCTGCAAGACCCTTGTTGAATTTAACATCTCAAGCAAGAAAACATGCAGTGGGTCGCAGGCAAGATCCCAAAAGGAATGCAACTTGTACAAATCATTAATATGTGAAGCCTTACAACTGTTGGTAATTACAGCACAAAAATGATTTCAGATGTTAATGAACCCCAAAAAGGAAAATGAGTAAGCATTTTTAACCAATGGATGAATGTCTATGACAGAACCATGGCTCAAGAAGCTATAACCAACAGTGCAGTAGAAGGATGGCATAATCCCTTCCAATAAATATTAGGCTGAACCCAACCTACAAATTCAGAGAGCCCCCACAAAAAGAACAAAGCTACCAACAACTATGTATGGAGCAATCATTAACCTAAGGTAAAACTAAAATTAGCAAACAAACCAATAGAATGCATGACATTCTACAATGCAAAGTAAAACTGTTTATTGATAACAAGGTAGTAACTACTTAGAATCAATTGCCAAAACCCTATCATGAAAAAAAGCCATCTACACAGTAATCAACAAACATATGCCAAAATTCTAACTAGCACAACTAAAATATTTTTTAACTAAATATTAAGCAAATTATTTTTATAATCAGTCAAAAAACATTCAAATAAAATAACAAAATCATTTAAATTCAGTTTTTCTCTAAATAAAATAAAACAATATATACTATAGTGAAGACATTAAATTATTACAAAGCAATTCTAAAACTCAGCATTATTTTTAATACAAACAATTATTTTAATACCAATATTTACATTCAAAACCTATCAAATAATCATATAAAAACACTACATTAAAGATAATAATTTCATATGTTAACATTTTCTTTTTCACAAATTAATAATTATTTTCTAAAAATTATAAAAAAAATATTTTAATATGTTAAATAAGATGTAATGTACAAGGAAATTAACATTCACATATTGTAATAATCTCCCTGCCCTTTTCTCCTAAGAACTTCCAGCTCGTATAACATAATTACATAAACATTCATTAAAAACTTTAATCAAGTTTATAATAAAGTATTATTTAAATCACAAAATAAATTACAAAACATATTAACAGACACATTAGCATATGACTAAATCCTCCCTGCTCAGAGTTAGCAAATCCCTCCATATTAGTAAGTCTTGGGGAGGGGAAGCTTTACAGTGAAGATTACATTTTCTTTGCCCATTTCTGCATTTTCAACAATCAGCAATAATATGCATTCTAGAAAGTTCTTATGTTTGATCATTTCTGCTGGTTTTTTAGATCTCTTGTGACATCATCCAGCAGATGGCCCCTTTACCGGCGCTGGAACTAGTGCACTTGTATATTAGTGATTAAAAAGTAACCTGGAGGGCGTGAAACAAGTGATTCTCTTCCAGTGACATCGACGTGCTGATTAATATCGATGCACTCGTGAAATAAGGTGAAAGATTGGATGCTTAGATATGGACCAGAAGGTTGTTCGCATGGCGGGAGCCGAGATGGCTGCTTGACGACAGAGCTCCGTGCTGCCTCGAGCACTGTCGCTTGGATTATGGCGGTTCCTGCACTGCTTCACTCTGAAACGGGTCCATTCTTGAGGCCAAATACTTGCTGCTGTGTTTTGTGATCCATGTTCCCCGCTGGACCCTAAACTTATCAGGTGACTCTGGAGGTTGTAATGTGGCTGCCATTTTGTAATTTTGAATATTGAGAATTTTACCTCAGAGCTTGGCATGATTGGATCAGTGAGTTCGTTTCTGCAGTTTTTTTTTT
This sequence comes from Triturus cristatus, assembly GCF_964204655.1. Taxonomy (NCBI): domain Eukaryota; kingdom Metazoa; phylum Chordata; class Amphibia; order Caudata; family Salamandridae; genus Triturus; species Triturus cristatus. The sequence continues at coordinate 748,404,519 of NC_140589.1, forward strand.
GTTTCTCTAGTATTTTTTGCAATATTGACTGTACTTCTTCACTGAGAGAAACGGTTTTTCAGAGGAGCTTTGCTGTTTGCTGTGGGCTTGCTAGCCAATATTGGTTTTGTTTCAATAATCTTTTCCTTGAATTGCCAATTTGGTTCATGGGCAGAATTATGAATCTGTTACACTCTAATAAGAGATATACTACTAACAAGCCCATTCCTAGTTCTTCTTCTACTAGTATTTGCATAGACTGTTTGCATAATTCTGGGAATATGGCTCAATCTGCCTCTTCTCGGTCTGCGGGTTCGCCCTTTACTACACCAAAAGTGCAGTTACCAATCTCTGCTAATAAAAGTTTAGGCAGAACCCTCCTTCTCCGCCCAAATAATTTTTGCCTGTCTCTTTGGACACTGTTTTAGAGGAAATACGTGCTTTGCGAACTTTTGTTGAGGAATCAAATACTCACCTGCAAGTTCTGGATAATAAATGGTTGTCCATGGAATCTCAGTTATCCTTGCTAGAACAACAGGTCAAAGACATAAAGGATACATCTCCCAGAATGATATCTTTGGAGAAGGAGGCTCTGCTGCTTAAATAATCCACAGAGGATCTTAAATAGAAACCCGTGCAATAATCTTCACTTATATGGTCCTCCAGAAGGCATTAAAGAAGATGACACTTTCACTTATTTTACCACCTTTCTTCCAAAGCTTCCAATTTTCCCAGCATCTGTCAATTTAAATATTCAGCGTATGCACAGGTTGGGCCCTTGCCTGTCCTCTTCATCTGCTCCTTCAAATTCACGTGGTGCAATTGTTCTATTTTTGAGATTCCCTGATCTTGTACAAGTTTTAAATGCAGTCAAGCTTTAGAAACCACTATTGTCGTCTGGTGCAAGAATGTTCCTGTCTCAAGATGCACCTACAGAAACTGCTAAATAACGGGGTTCCTTAAATGACGGGGTTCCTAGAGTTTGGCCCTGCATTTCCTACTCTGGGTGCAAATCATGGTTTATTCCACCCATGTTTGTTCATGGTTACTTTTCAGAACAAAACTTCTTCATTTGAGGACTCTGCGGATCTCAGGAAAAATATTCATTCCAATTCTATGTCCTTGATGGAGACTGCTGGTCCTTCCTCTATAACTTATCTCGTAATTGTTACCATTTGAATTGCATCGTTGTACTCTGTTTGCTTTCTTTATAGGTTTTTTATCTTGATATTTGTCCCCTTTATCACATTGACTTTCTTTTTATTCCCTATGTTATTGCAGATGGCTCGGATTCCCTGTGTCCCTGTTTCCTGTGCGTGTTATATGGCATTCCTAACATGGGGTACGCTGTGGTGCATTATCCCATGTTAGCTGTGTCTTCCCAATCTGTCTGTCGCCACTCCTTGTTTCTCTTGATTTTTCTTGAGGGTACATATTGCAGTCGTCACATTCTGACAGGTACTGTCCTTTCTTGTTGGCTTTTTTTACTGCCTTTCTATATATCCTATTCTTATCCTCTTCTCATTTTCCTCTTGGTGCTTTTATTGCAGTTTTTCCCTTATGCACTGTCTTCTTCTCTAGTCTGTCCTCTTTTTATTCCCCTTGATCATGTAGTTTTATGTATATTTCTGTTATTTTACATTCAGAGTTATTTCTTGAAATGTGAAAGGTTTTGTTAACCCAATTAAGACAGAGAATATTAGCCCATTTAGCATTTTATAAACCATGTTTGTTTTTTTGCAAGAAACACACCTCATTGAGTTAGAGCCTTTAAAGTTAAAACAGAGTTGGTTTGGCTCTCTTTTAGTTTCTCCTGCTTCCACAAAGAAAAACAGAGTAAATATTTTATGGCATAAAAAAATTAAATATTCTGTTTTATCTCAAGAAACAGATTCTGGGAGTAGGTGGTTGTTAGTCAAATTACTCATTAATAATGTGTTTTGACTGTAATTAATGTTTATGGCCCAACTCAGACAGAGTATTCATTTTGTCCAAATGTTAATTAAAAGTGTATTCAATTTAGAGATTAATTTTTTATTTTAGGTAGTGATTGTAACCAAATTATTAATCCTTTAATTGATCGTGAATCCCAAGTCTGTTCTATTCCCCATAAATCACATAAACAATTTCTCAATACAATATCTCAGACACACCTTGTAGATGCATGGAGGCTATGTAATCCAGATACATCAGAATTTTCTTTTTTCTCTCCCCCTCATGGTATCCTTACTTGATTAGATTATATCTTTCTCTCTATACCTTTAACTCAAAATCCTATCACTTCCTCCATTGAACCTGTGGTTATTTCTGATCATGCTCCAGTTATTGCTGATTCTGATTTGCTCCGCTCGCAACCCAGGTCTTCTAGCTGGGGATTTATTAATTATCTTTTGCACAATCTATTTTTTTCTTTCTCATTTAATTCCTCTACTTATGAATTATTTCTCTTAAGTAAGGATCCTAATTTTTCTCCTCAATTATTGTGGGACACTTTTAAAGCCAATGTTTGCAGCTTCATTATGGATTATGTCTCAAGCATTAAACACTCGGAACACAATTTTACACCTCTTCCTCTGACTCTATTCTACAGGAGCTTGTACGTGCGAAGCTAGATTTCAATAAAATAACCACTAACAATTCTGCATCTATATTATTCCGTAGCAGCGCTAGTTACTACGGCGGCAGTAATAAAGTTAGTAAATTCTGTTTAAAGATCAGGATGCTTTAGACAAATTCTTGAATTTTATAAAAATGTATATACTCTGAAGTCTACTCCTTCTTTTTCCCTTATTCAATCTTACCTTAATAACATTCCTTCTCCTCCTTGTCAACATCTTAATTTTTCTTCTCTTGAATCTGATCTATCGCTCTTGGAGTTATCTAAAGCTTTAAATGTACTCCAAAAAAATAAAACTCTGGGTCCGGACGGCTTTACGGCGGAATTTTATTTACATTTTTCTAATTTATTATTACCTAAACCGCTACACTTTTTTTTTGTTTTTCTGTATCTCAGGTAAGGGGAAAGGTACCTTTCAAGAAGCCACAATATGTTTAATTCATAAAGAGGGTTACGATTCTCTGCACTGTAAGACCTATCATCCTATTTCTTTGGTAAATGTGGACTATAAACTCTTTGCTAAATTACATGCTATACGGTTGGAACCTGTTATGCCGCATTTGATTGGTAAAGAGCAACGTAGCTTCGTTAAGGGTAGATTTCTTTCTTTAATTCTTGGTTATTATTTAATGTTCTAAATAAAACTGCCTCTTGTGCCTATTCTCTAGGTGAATATTCCATAGATGTTTAAAAAGCATTTGAGAGGGTCGATTGTTTTTTCTTATTTAAGGCTCTTACCTGGCATGGCTTTGGTCCTAATATTATTTCTCTTATTTCTTTGCTTCATACTGCCCCTACTGCTTCTATATTAGTTAATGGGTGAACATCTCAATACTTTTTTCTACAATGTGGAGTTCATCAGGGTTGTCCCCTTTCCCCTGTTCATTTTATTTTTGCTCTTGAGTATTTTTTGTCTCCCATTCACAATAATGACTTTATCTCTGGTTTATGCAGATTATATTTTGCTTCTTATCGCCAATCCCGAGGTTTGTATTCTCCCTTTATTACAAGAAATTTCTAATTTCTCTCTACTTTCTGGTTATAAGATCAATTTGGATAAAAGAGAAATTCTTCCTCTTACCAAATTTTGTGAACCTTATTCAAAGCAGATTCTTTTTATTTGCCCGGCTGTCACCTCCTTTTGGAAAAAGGTTTGGTCCTATATCTCCATTATTTTTAACTTGCATAGCCCTCTTTCTAATATCATTCTTTTTACAGGGAGTCTATTAGACACTTTGGGTTTGACTATGCATGACCTGATTGATATATTATGAAGAAAGCTTCTTAAACTTAAAAAATATATAAAGATATGGGCCAGAAGCAAAGCAGATCATGGCAGCCCAACAGGAGAACCAATATGGTAAACTTAACAGTATGGACATTTATCTGGGCAGAAGATACTGGTATGCAAAGCTGCAACAACATCTTTTCACAAAACTGGTGAAGTGTGTCTTAAAAATATACAGATTTTCTTAACTTTTCTAATAGTTAAATTGTTTTATCTTTGCGAAGCAAAAACACAGGGGATGACTTCACCAGGCAAACGTTTCAACACAAGCTCACTTATTGCGGGATAATTTTCATGCAAAAACTAATTTGAGAGAATATTTGGATGCTTAAACTTTTATTTGGGGACATTTTTCAGCTACAGGAGAAAATTGCAAAGATAATAACCTTTGAAATCTTTGTGAAGTGCAAAGCTTGCCAACTTCACAATACTTTGAAGGATATATTGAATTTTCACAAACCCCTACTAATAGGTAGGCGCTGGGCACTCTGTAGTATGTCCATCTGAGAGTAGAGAAAGCAAGGTTCACTGGACAGCTTCCTTTCATAATGGAGAGCCTGATGGTCTCCTTTGCTTTATGTTCTTCAAACTGAGAAGAATTAAGAGCTGCAAACTTGAGCCACTGTAATATTTGAGGAGGGTGCTTGAAAGAGACCAAATTTGTAGCATATTTTGTATTAATATCACCAAACTAAAATAAACTTGTATTGACATCATCAAATGCATTATGAAACATTTTTGTGCTGGATGTATTGAATTTGGCAGCGGTAATGGCTGCTCCCCATAAACAGATTAGTAACTATGGTATTTGCATTTGTCACTGATAATAACTTCCTGTGGTATTTTACGGCACTATATTCACAAAAGCATTTGTGATTATGAGATGCAGTGCTACCTGAGTGTTCATACTCATATGTGTATTTGCAAATCAGCCTTGAAATGTTTAAATCTTTTTGCCTAAAGTGCAAAGAGGGCACAGTCCTTTCTGTCTGTACTAATCTTTTATGAATATTCGATTGTGTTTTCTCATTATTGTATCATTTTAGATGTATTGGGTACAATTCACAAAGGCATGTAAGTACAAGAGGTCCCGGTAAGAGGGGGACCCCACTTCCTGCAGGCCATGGACTGCTATGCAGCCATGCACATAGTGGGGTCACCTACGAGGCTGGAGAGAGGTATCTAATTCTCATTCATTTGATGATACAGTGGACCATTCCTCTATTACTCCCAGGCCATTGCTCACTTATAGAGGCTCCTGAACGGTGGTGGCCAGTATATGTAATTATATATTTTTTTTCAATTTCACCTTTATATAATTGATGCAGAGTGACACACTGTTTGGTCCTGAAGAATGCCACTGAACCCCTTGTGGGGTCTTTAGAAGGCAGACACATGTTGACCTATCATAGGGGTATATTTGCAGATAATACCTAGTCCTTTTTTTCTTTTAATCTTGTCCTAGGAGTCTGTGTGTTAAAACACTTTGGCCTCCCAGATACATTTTTAACCCCCCCCATCGCCCATTTTCCTTTTTACACTCTGCCACTCCCCCCCAATACTCTTGGTTCCTTCTCCAAAACACCTCAGCTCCTCTTCTAGTACAGAAGAGTGGTAGCCCACACCAGTGACCTTGCAGCCCTGGTGTGTGGGGGGAACCCTATTATGAAGCATGTCACCCTCGGGTGAGTGAGGGTTCTTGTCCTGTCAGAGGTCTCCTACCACGCAACAGGGCACCTTTGTGGCCCAGTACCCTCATAGTATAATAAGCAGGAGCCTTTGATATTCTTCTTTCCTTCCCCCTATTCATGACCTGTGAGACGTACTTTTAGTGATTTCACATTTAGACAGAGAGTAGTACGTTCTCCCACACAGTGCCTCTCCCTTTGTTTCCTGTGTGTATTAGTCCCTTGCTCACTGTGCCACTGGAAGCATGCTACACCTGACTGAAGATCAGTAGCGTCTCCTGGAGGGATTGCTGTGGGCGGGGTGGGGGAGGGGCAGGGTGGAGGTTGTAAACTCTGGCACACGGCTGAACGGAGGTATGTACATAAATAAATAAAAATGAATTACATTGCGCGCGATACATCGCCATTTGGAGTTGCAGCATGCGCAATGTAATTCGTTTTATTTATTTATTTATGGACTTACCTCCGTTTGGCCATATGCCGGAGTTTACTACCCCCCACCTGGCCCCTCCCCCACCCCACCACCCTGCAGCACTCTCTCCAGGAGCCGCTACTGCTGAAGATCCCAAGTCAGCGCATAACCAGTCTTATGTTTTTTGTGTTCTGGTTCAGGGAGCACCTTGCTAGGTAGTTCGGGCTGGACTGTTTCTATTGGAGCAGGGTCAAGACTGATTTGCACCTGAGTGGGTCCAAACTGAGGCAGTATGGCATGGACAATAATGAAAGACTGGGATATGGCTCTGGGGAATTAAAAGTGGTTGAGTTTAATTTAGGCGTTCGATCCATCACAATTTTGTATACATTAATGCAACATCCTAAGTGTGGCAGGTGTGCCCAGAAGTGGGTCCTGGACTCACTGTGTGTCTGGAACCAAGCTACACCTGACTGAAGGGCCCCAGTAGATCTTGTGTTGAGGTTCAAGGACAAACTGGCATGGTTGTTCAGGCTGAACTGTTCTATTGGAGCAGGGTCAAGACTGCTTTGCACATTGGTGGATACAAACTGAAGTGGCATGATATGCAAAATTACGATGGACTTGATGATATGCAGAATAACCATGGGCTGGGATGAGGCCCTAGTAACTATTGGCTGTGATTAATTTACACATCCACCCATCACTTTTTCCTATACTCAAATAGTTGTATTAACTCATGCATAGGAAACTCGTCTCAAGGAGGCTCTTCAATTCACTTGAAGAAAGCACTGCATTTGCACACTCGGTATTGACTGTTCAGGCATCTACCTCCCTTGTGGGTGGAGTTGTCTGTTATGGGGAAGAAAATCTCCTGGTCATTGTGCCTATTGCATTGGTACAGAGAAAAGCACTGCTCGTGGCTGTCCCGCCTTCCCCCAGAGGGAAGCACAAACGGAAATGCGCATTTCCATGGCGTGATTGACAAGAACCCACTGTCCACCAATGCATGATTCTCACGCTTACAGTGTGCGCGCTGGATGACTACCACATGGCAGGAAAACACCGCACTAACAACTCTTTTTGTGACCGAACAATATTGAGTAATTGATTTCAATCCCCATTCACTGAAATGGCAAATTATAATCAACGCTAACAATACCGATGGGAGTACAGCGCGGTGAGCTTCTGAAACAAAATCACATCTCCCACAATGCAGGAGGCTCTGCGAAAAAGAAAGCTTTCAGAGGAGCAAGCAAGGCATTCATCTCGGTTCTATGATTTCAGATGCTCCGATTCTAAGCAGCAAAATTAAAACCGCTGCCACCGCGGCTGTCCTTTCAAGATTAGAATCAGAAAATACACTGCAGTGTAAACTGAGCAGAAGCATGAGAGGCGCATTGCAAAAAGAATTGTGCTAATGCTTTATCTTGGACCTGTTAATAGAGGGGCCGCCATTTTGCACCATTCTCTGGTGGAATTCCTGCGCGTTACCAAAGATTGAAATTAAGATGGATGCCTAGCATGGAAATGAGAAGCAATATACTGGACGTCCACATTTTGTAACCCATAAACACCTTAGCCGGGTGATTTATAGCTTCTAATTTTCTTCTAATTTTTCACATGCCCGTGTAGAACATTACTAGCGCTTAAACAAGGTACTTCTGGCCTACTTAGTACTCTTTTTAATATTAATGGGTAATTCCTGTTCTATGTTTTCTAAAAAGTGCCGTCGACCGTTTTCTATCACTTTTTTTGCTTTTTAAGCAGGGCGCATAAAATGTCATTCAGTGTGAGAAGAAAAATGACTTTGATAAATTGAGAGCAGCATGCCTACTTACCTCGGGCCTGGTTTTCGAAGATTTTCTCCTTGTCTAACATAGTTTTAATACTATTTTACCGATTTAGAACTATTATCTTTCATCTTTCCTGCCCTGAAACCGTGTTAGAGCTATATTTTCAGCCTTAACACAGGTTTAAGGCTATCGTAAACCAAAATATTCTTTTGGGACTGTTTTTTTTTTTTTGCTGCCCAAGTTACTATGTGCTGCACAAAAGCATGCATCACAGTGAGCCGTTGTCCTATTTCGGTTTGCCTATACCTGATCCCGTTTGATAAATATGGTTTGGTGGCTGGGGCTGGGAAATTGATGGGCCGAAGGTTCCAAACGGGGTTACAAATAGATGACTGCTGCACACATTTGACCAATTAAGGGCTTAGTGGAAAACCCTTGACTGCACATCGTGAGACGGGTCTGTGGTCTCACAGGCCCTACATGCAAACGATGCTGTGCATAGCCACCAGGTAGGGTGACCAACCGTCCGTAAATTTCATGGACAGTCCGTAATTTCGGCCGTCTGTCCGTTGTCCGTGAAGGATTCTTTAACGGACGCCATTTGTCCGTAATTTTAACCGGGCACCGGTCGCATCACCCTAAAGCCGGCACAGCTTCCACCCACCTCCCTTCTTGACTCCGATGCAGCACCAAAGCTCAGATACCCAGCAGCATTGGAGAGGCACAGCGGGATGGCAACCCTCACACGTTTAGACCTTGATGAGCTGTTAAGAGGTGTTTGAAGGTGACAGAGGGAGGGGCTGCACCCTTAGGAGCAGGGGCATCTATTCAGATGCAAACAGCCCTGAATGCGTCATGTCTCTGCAATTTAGAGGGGCCTCACACATTCCCTTTCTGCCCAGGGCCCCAAACATCCTAGAACCAGCCCTGATTACATGGAGGCAGCACCTGTTTCTCTTCACAGAGCTTAATTACTGTCACTAAATTGTAAGCAAACCTCGTTCTTCAAACATGCAGTCTATAATGTAATAAAATAAAGAAATGGCACAATCGCACCCACACTGATTAACAAAGTATGGAGGACAATCAGTTAAATCAGTTCTCTTGGAGTATCTCCTTTAAGTACTGTGCATCACAGTGGGGGATGGCAAAACTAACATTTTAGAAAGAGAGCCTGTCGCCTTGTCCAGGAGGGGGTGAGGAGCCCTACCCCACCCTGGAAGAGACCAAGACATACGAGAATACTGCATGCCCACCCCTGTGCCAACCCTGGTGGATTCTGTTCCCCCTCCTGTGATGGCTCCTGCCCCCCCATGATGGCTCCTGTCCCCCCATGTGGTGGCTCCTTTCCCGCCCCCCCCCCACCTGTGATGGCTCCTGTCCCACCCTGTGGTAGATCCTGTCTCCGCCCTGGGTGGCTTCTGTCCCAGTTCTGGAATGGCTCCTGCAGCGAGGGTGAAGTTCTTGATGGGCCTCTTCTCAAAAAGGCTCAGCTCAAAATTAATATGAAAAGGTGAGCGAGTGAGTAAGGGATGGGTGGATGGCTGGATAAATTAGTGAAAGGGTGAATGGATGAATGAAAGATTGAATAGATGTATAATGAGAGAGGATGGATGGATTGATGAGTGAGTGGAAGGATGGATGAGAGAAAAGGTAAATAGCTGGATGTATGGGTGGAAGGGTAGCTGGATGGGTAAAAGGGTGGATGTATGAGTGAAAGGATGGATGAGTGAAAAGGTGGATGATGAGTGAGTGGGTGGATGGATGAGTGAAATGATGGATGGATTGATGAATTGATAAGTGCAAGGGTGAATGGATGGACGGTTGAGTGAAAGGGTGGATGTAAGGATGGATGAGTGAGTGAAAGGGAGGGTAGGTGGACAAAAGGATGAATAGATGAGTGAAAGAGTGAAAGGATAAATGGATGAGAGAAAGGAAGGATGAGTGAGAGGGTCAATGGATGGATTCATGAGTGGATGAGTAGATGGGTGGGTGGATGGATGGAAGGAAGGATGGCTAAGTGAAAGGGTCGATGGAGAGAGAAAGGGTGGATGGCTGGATGACTGAAAGGGTGGATGGCTGGAAGGATGAGTGAATGGATGGATGGGTAGAAGAGTGGATGGATGAGTGTACAGATGGATAGGGTGAAAGGGTGGATGGATAATGGATGGATAAGTGAAAGGATGGCTGAAGGGATGGATGAGTGAAATGATAGATGGAAGGATACATGATGAATAGGTTTGCAAATGGTTGAATATGTTTGGGCTTACTTATATACTATTGCACAACCTCCTCTGATGTGTCTGTAAAACTTACCTATTGTCCTGAAGCTTTGTCCTGAATTTTGACCTCCTGTCCTGAATTTGTGTCCTGAATTTTGACCCTTTGTTCTGAATTTTTGACACTCACCATCCTGATTTTGCACCAATGCCAGTTGGTCACCCTACCACCAGGGCCTCGTGCATAAGTCTGAGGGCTGTCTAGGCTCAGAGTCAAGAGTCTGCTCTGTACAGCTAAAAATCAAACAATGTGGGTCAGGCAGCGCTGAGGCTTACCCATTGCCTGACTCCAGGACAAGACCTGAAATCAGAAAATAAGCCTAAGCTTGTGCACAGCCCAGTGGTGGCTCCTCTGCTAATGCGGAGGAGCGTCACCCCACTGCCAGGAAGCAACAAAAGAAAGGAAAAAAGAATGGAGATCATGTCCACCCCTCCAGGCCCTGGCTGAGTGCCGTGTCACGGCGCTCAGATCAATCACAACACTGCATTGCAGCGTTGTGATTGGCTGCGGGGAGCGTGGGAGCCCCGGTGCTTCTTGCTTCTCACAAGAAGCCAGCAAGAGGACGGGACGGGACACAGGAGAGGCGACGACAGCTGGCCAGACAGCTGGCCAGGAGGTTAGTGTTTCTTTTTTATGTTACCTCATTCCCCCGCCCCTTCGACCCCACCTGTCCCACTGCTGCTTCAAGGCAGCAGTCGCGACTGGCACAGCCAGTCTGGTGGCAATGCGTCAGACACAAAGCCATGCCAAAAGCCCATTACTGTATTGACCACAGCATACATTTCTTAACTTTCAGTGGATACTGTAATTAGTAGAACATTTTCTGCTTACCACCACCACTAAACGCTATTAGTGCCTTAGGTGCAATATTTAGGATAGATTTATCTGACTATCCCATACACACAGCCCTGAATCCCATTAGAAATGAGAAAAGCACTCAAACTCTTCTTCTACCTGATAATAATAGATAAGAATTTCAAACACATTGTCATAATTTCAAGAAGGCCTGGGTGAAATATCAATTACACTGGAGTAATCGGAGTAAATTTTGTACTTCGACTTTGCTCTTTGATGTGCAATTGCAGATAATAATGCAAGTATGCTCACTTGCGTAGTTAAGAATACTTTGGGATTTGGAAGGGGGGGAGCCTACTGCAAGAGCACATTTAATGAGCATGCATACTAACATTTTATTTATGTATTTAAATTAAATTGTACTTTTGTGTATATGTGTAGTTATTGTATCTCTATATTGTACTACATTTTACTTAAGGTATGTTATTTTACTACTCTTATTATTGTTTAATGCATAAAAAATAAAAAATGAATTCAAAAGTTCTTGGTTTGTCATTTTTATGCTATACATATTGTTAGTAAAGTTGTTGTAGAAAATACAAATTTAATTTCTAAATATTTCGCTTATAGTATTTATTTTCACTTTTTAAAGATTTAATTATATAATTTATAAAAGTTGGTTTTTATGTGTTTTTATATGTTTATTTTTTATGTTATGTTTTATTTGATATTTTTTTAATGTTTATTTTTGGTGTTTTTATATATATTCTTTCACCTCATGGTTTGAGGGTGTCCTGAACGATTACATTTATGCCGTACCCATGAAGCCTCGTGTCCGTGCCTTCTCCTATGGAGTTTTCTATGGGAGCTGGATGGAGTGTTCATATATATATATATATATATATATATATATTTACTGAAAAAACCATAGGTTTCACACACGTTATAGTTAGGAATTAGCATTTTAAAAACCTTGCAAATTCACTGAAAAAAACAGACGTTTCACACATGTTATAGTTAGCTGGACATTTCACTCGTACAAAACGATTGATATTTCCCCGTTATAGTTAATTCAGCTTACTATAACTCGCGTGCCCGCAATCCACTGCTGATGACGTCACATATTACATCACTCATGACATGGTCAGTGACATCACTCATGACATCACTGATGACATCTCAAATGACATCACTGATGACATCACTGATGACGTCATCCATTGCGTATGTGTTTCTGAACAATTTTAATATGTTTAATATATATAGGGAAAGGCCTGTTGAAGAATGAGTGGGTGTACAAGTGTGTAAATGGATGATTTTCTGTGGTGCGTAACATGATTCTATAAGTGAGTCATTAAATGTATCTTACTGCAGACTAGTAACTAAACTGTGTAAATGTCTGTATGTGTCTGTATGTTGGTGTATAAGTGGCTGCATGGTTTTGTGAATAGCTATATGAGTGTCTATATAAGTTATTGATTGCTTGTCTCAGTATCTGTATGGGTTCCTGAGTGTTTGTGTGGGTAGGGTGTGTGTGACTCTATGCATAGATGTGTGAGTGGGTGATTCTATGGGTGCATGGTTTTAAGAGTGCATCTGTGATGGACTGTATGGTTGAGTGAGTGTATGTATGGGTGTGTTAGGGATTGAATGTATATCTCAGTGGTACATTTGTGACTAACTACATATGTGAAAGGCAGTATATGTGCGTGTAAGAGTATATAAGTGGGTAGATGTGAGAGTGTGTGATTGTGAAAGTGACTGTATGGATGAGTGTGTGCTTGTATCAATGATTCTATAAGAGTGTAAGAATGTGATACTATTTTTATGAGTAAGTGAACTTGAGTGTGTATAACCGCATAGGTGAGTAAATGGGAGTGTGATTATTTGCATGACTGAGTAGGTGTAAGAGTAGCTCTATGGATACTTGTTAGTGTGTGAGTGTCTATATAAGTGTATACATGTATATGATAGTTTTGTATGGAGTGACTGTAAGTATGAGTGACTGTATAGGTGAGTGAGAGGAGGTGTATGAAGACCTAAGAGTTAATAAGTGGGTATGTAGTTATTGGTATTGCAGTATGTATGGTTTTGAGAATGGAACTCTTAAATTTTGAGTCGGTGTATCAAAGGTTATATTAGGGTGTGAGAAGATGTGGTAATTTATCACATGGATGACGTCATCAGTGATGTCATTTGAGATGTCATCAGTGATGTCATGAGTGATGTCACTGACCATGTCATGAGTGGTGTAATATGTGACGTCATCAGCAGTGGATTGCGGGCGCGCGAGTTATAGTAAGCTGAACTAACTATAACGGGGAAATTTCTATGGTTTTGTACGAGTGAAATGTCCAGCTAACTATAACATGTGTGAAACCTCTGGTTTTTTCAGTGAATTTGCAAGGTTTTTAAAATGCTAATTCCTAACTATAACGTGTGTGAAACCTATGGTTTTTTCAGTGAATTTGCAAGGTTTTTTAAATGCTAATTCCTAACTATAACGTGTGTGAAACCTATGGTTTTTTAAGTGAATTTGTAAGGTTTTTCAAATCCTTTTTTTTCTTTTTCTTTTTTCTTTTTTTTTTTTTTTTAAACAATATGCTACCTATGTATATAATCATTGATTTACTGTATCCTGCAATATAAAAAGGTTCACCTTTTTTAAATAAATGGTTAGATATAGTTGAATAACATAGTTAATATCTTCTACAAACCTTTATGTTTTTTTTAGGATTTTTTTTTAGGATTTTTTTCCGTGCGCATACGGTAAGCTTACGGTACGTGCACGGTACGCTTTATGTACGGTGCGCGTACGTAATATTTATGCTCCATGTGCGCATGCGTACGCGATTTACGTACGCGTCCGTACTTCCTGTGCGACGCGTAAGCGCTTGCTCCCTACGAGCGCACGCGCGCACGTTACGCGGAACTGCCGTACGTGCGTGCACGCTTGCGCGCGTGCCTCTAATGCGCATGAGCGCGTGCCTCTAATGCGCATGCGTGCGAGCGTGTGTCTTATGTACGCGCATGCATACTTTTACCGTGCGCATACGGTAAGAGTACGGAGCGCGCACGGTAGGTCATGTGATCCAGAAACAACACTTTTCATTGGTTTAAACTTGTTTCATATCCAGAAACTTCCAACACCACACCCATTCCCGTCATTACTGCTTGTGATTCCCTAGGAGAAGGAGCTGAATTGTCTTTGGGATACAATGGCAGAGCAGCAGTCCTCTTCTGGGAGTGAGCAGGGCAGCAGCATTATCAGACAGAGAAGGAGGAAACAGAGGAATTATTTTGTCTGGGAATATTTCTCATTTCCAGAGGGGCAGAAAAAGGTCAATGCTCCATTAGTCACCTGCTCACTTTGTGAGCGTGTCTTATCTAGAGGTAATCCAAGGAAGAAGTATTCCTTTGGAAATTTCTTTATATTTAGACACATTAGGGATGTACATCCCAGGACTTTTGCTCGACATACTGAAGCAAACCCTCCAGTAAGTCACCCGAGCACATCCGCAGAAGCTCAGCCGAGTACATATTCGGCAGCTCAGCCGAGCACTTCCTCTGTGGTGGGAGCATCACCCTCTTCTGCTCCTCTGGACATCTACCCTCGGTTTCAGTGAGTACATATAAGGTGCAACACTTGTTACTCTCTTATTGCTATGGGAGAATCTACTATTCCTCTAATAGACAGTAAGATTGAGCAGCACAAGTGCGGTCCCTTTTAATATTCCCATTCTTTCTTTCCTCTGTCCCTGTATTAACACAAGGGCTCTTTTAAGAGCCACCCTACCTCACAATTTTTTAAAAATTTATTTTATCAGTTTTAAAAAAAAAATGTTGTTACCGTGCGCACTTTTTTTTTTTTTTTTTTAATAAAATATTTATTTCACCCTTCAATGTACTTGAGGGACCACAAGGGAAATGACAAAAGCAGAGTGAGGAGAAGTGAAAACAAGGGACTACGAAAGTAAATGTGTGATAAATACAGATATTTCAAACTTACCTGACCAACTTAATTATCATTAAATGGTTTTTTTTAATTGCTAGAAAAAAGGATTAATTTTCCTAAAATGTCTTTCTCAATCTGTAACAAAAGAAAAAAAGTATTAATATTCAACAATACATTTTAGAATACAGTACACATATTTTTATATTTAACAAAGACATGTTTTGCCCTTTTTTGCTGTTTTCAGAATATATTGAATTTCACTGCAAATTGTGAAACCAATTGCATTCATCACTTAACAGCGGGCAAAAAAATGAACAATCTGAAAGATTGTTGAAAAAAAGCCCTGAATCTCTTCTCAGTAAAACATACCTTGATAGAAATATAATATATATAATAAAAATATCATCTAACAACAATAACTATTTGCAATAAATAACGTCTGTAAATCTTGTTGCTTAAGCTCATACACCCAAATATTATCTGTCAAAGAAGTCCACAAGAGAAATTTTTACCTTTCCATGAGGCCAAATGGTAATTTTTATATTCCTTTTGGATGAAATATCCAAAGGTAATCCAATAAAATCGCAAAAAATGATTTGTTCAGATGTTGCAATTTGTATCTAAAATTTTGGTTTTAGAAAAAATAAATAGGAATTTGGTAATTCTGCAGGCAAACGTTGCTTGAAAATCAATTGAGAATCATTACACAGTGTCCAGCCTTTTTCACATTTAAGATAAACTGTGCAATGACCAGAAGTTATCGAAGGTCCATCATGGAAAATTATTGCAACTGCAACAAAAGTTTTTCCAGATATTGATAATTGTTTTCCTACAAACTTCTTTATAGAAGTGTCCAATTTTGTTCCATCAGCTCTACAACGTTGCATCATTAAAATTACATACTGTCCATATTTCTTTAAAAATAACGTTGAAAACATGTCTGATTTACATTTAGAACATTCCATGCTGTGATTGGCATCTTTAACTAATTTACTAAAAGTGACTGATTGACTCTCTGGTAATGTTAAATATATGAACCTTTCAGAATCAACATTAGAGCTGCATGTGTTGAAACAGTTTTCACAACTATGTTCCCATTTATAAGAGAGACCAAACATATTTTCTATTTCTACCCCTTCTTCTTCCAGTACCATAAGAATATACATCAAGAATTCCTGTGCATCTTGCTGGACATTTTGAGTAAACTGTGTACTTCCTGAACATACATCTAAAAGTTTTCTAACATCAGAAGCACTTTCTATTTTAGTTTTATCATTACTCAGCTTCTCAAAAAGAAAACTCAGCAGAGAACAGAATCTTTTTTCATGATTTAGTATTATCTGCTCTTGCAAACTTTCAAGATAAAATACAACATTCAGCACTACATTAGTGTAGCAGTTGACACCAGAGCTATTTTCAAAATGACAACCAACAACCTCTTAAGCATTGTCCTTTTTCTTTTTGCTTGCAATCACATCACTCTCCTTTTGTTTTCTCTTCTGTACATCCTCATTACAGATATTCTCAATTCTCCTTTTCCGACAAACAACACATTTTTCAAACACAGGATACTGACCTAAATGAGGAGCATAGCTTCTTCTTAATCTATTATATTCCTTTACACAGTTTGCATCAGCACTAACTTTTGAGTCATCAAAGTCTATCATGAATAGACCAGATAATGTTTTCACTCGTGACAAAGCAACATATGCCATACCTTCTTTGAACACAGTTGAACCAATGTTTACAAAAGCACTATCTACAGTTAATCCTTGAGATTTGTGAATAGTTACAGCATATACTAGAGAAAACGGAAACTGCTTCCTACGTACATATAAGTCTTTCACAAGCAAGAAACGAACTGAACAACGACAAATGTCTTTAACCTCTTCAATCTGATCAAATTTTATTTTTAAAAATTCAATTCCATCTTTTTTCTGGTATTTCACAAAACCCACAACTTTACCCATAGCTCCATTCACTAAACCTTTTTCTGCATCCAAATTTCTTCTTAAAAATACTTGACAGTTCATACAAACATAAAGATTGTTTTCTAATCCAGCTGTTTTCTAAATGTTCTTCTCTAGAGAATCCAATTTATTTTTCAGTTTGCCTGTTAATGTAATAGTAATTCCTTCATGCTGAATTTTGTCCACTGCTTCCTTTTTCTTAATCTCTTCCTTTTCCAATTTCAAAAGTTCCTCATTGAATATCGAGCATTCACGTAGTGTTGGCATTAAGCAGATTACAGTATTTTTTTCTGCAATGTTCTGGTATATTTTCTCTGCAACTATTTCTTCATTTGGAAATAAATTATGTAGCATCCGACTCTGTAATGCTTCTCTGCCAACTTCTGTAAGTAGTCCAATTCTGATATCTTTCAGAATACTTGCATAATCTTCATCGTTTGCTTGCCTCATATTGGAAGTGAGTTCTTTGTACTCAAAGAATGACCAAATATTCGCATTACCAATACTTCCTAATGACCTCTTTGTGTCTTCATGTGTCACAGTATTAAACACTGGTTGTCCTTTAACTGGAGTGAGCTGCAGAAGATCCCCAAAAACTATAACATGTTTTCCTCCAAATAACACGTCATAGTCTCTCTTTAGAATTTGCTGCATTCTTAAATGCACAAAGGCAAGCATTAAGTTTGATACCATGCTTACCTCATCAATAATGAGAACTTGCGGGGGGGAGGAGCCTAGCGCTTGACCAAGATGGCCGCGTGAGCTTTGAGCTCCCGAGACCCTCGTGCCCTCCGTCGACTATCCTGTCTCTAATCCTGTTTGCATGCATGGCATCGTGTAGATGACTTGTCAGGGAGGCGATTGATGCTACCCGCGGTCGGATCGCCCACCGGGAACCGGAGTTATGCATGGCGGAAGATTGAGGCCTATCTCCGAGGGATGCCAGGGGCTAGAGTTGGCAGGATGCCCGACCTCTAATTGAACAACAGCGGCCAGGCGAGGTGTGAACTACCGGACGGAGGTCCCCATCCTTTCACTTTCACTTTCTCACCCTTTGTTGGCCCTGCCCAGGGAGTGCTCTCGGCTGCTTTATTATCATTTGGACGCTCTGCGCGCTACTCTGGCGGCCCATCGCAGGTCTGCGCATTCCTGCCTTCTTTCGCTGGAAGAGGGTCGTCCTGTTTGAACCGACCTGCTTGAGCCAACCATGTCGGGCAAAGCAGAGGTGGATTGGCTGAAGCCTAAGGCCACCAGGCGGGGAGCCTATACTCAGGCCAATAATATGGACCGCTACGCCCAGCAGAAGGGGTCACCGGGTGGACCGAGCCAGTCGCCGGATGCACAGAAGACTGCCTCACCCTTGGCACCGGAGCTCTCGCTCCAGGATGTCATGGGCGCGCTCGAAGGGCTGCAGACTTCGATTGGGAGACAGTTTGATGCCCTGGCGCACAAAGTGGATGCCATCTTGGTGGACGTTAATCTGATCCGCGCGGATTTGGGCAAAACGAACGAACGAGTTAAAACCCTGGACCTCAAGACCACGGGCCTCGCTGATGATGTCTCGGAACTACAGACCGAGGTCCGTAAGTTGCGGACCGAGAGTGATCTCGCTGCCCGTCGGCTGGAGGACTTTGAGAGCCGGGCCAGGTGCAACAACGTGCGCGTTATCGGGGTCCCGGAGTCCTCGGACGAGACTTCTGTAGACCTGCTAGTGGAGGACTTGGTGCTTAACCATCTGCAGCCTAAGGGTCTTGGAAAGTTTTTCGCAGTTGAGAGGGCCCATAGAGTGCCGGGTGGTAGGCCCAAGGTGGGAGCCCCACCGAGGCCGATTGTCGCCCGGCTCTTTCATTTTCGAGATCGGGACGCTATCCTGCAAGTATCGAGGGTGACGGGCCCGGTCCCCTTCCGGAACGCTTCGGTGAATTTCTATCCTGACTTCACCCAGCAGGTGCAGAGGCAGAGGCAGAGCTTTCTGGGGGTGAAGAGGCGGCTTCGGGAGAGGGAACTGAAATATGCCATGCTCTTCCCTGCCAGACTACGTGTGGTGTACGAAGACCGAACATTCGTACATTCTTTTTTGAGTCGCCTGTCATGGCCGATGAATGGCTGGACGCTCTGCCCCGACGACGGACGGGAGAGGACACTGCCGCAGACGGGGACAGTGGCCGGGATGAACAAGGTTGATGTCTTCGGAACCGGACTGACTCGATTTGACTCTAGTTACTGACTTGAACAGAATGCAGTAAATACGGAGGGTTGTGGGAGGACGAGGGGAGCTCTTTCCTCCCTTAGGGTACTTTTTGTAGATTTTGGGTTTGGTAGGGCGACAGGCACACTGCAAGTTGGGGGGGCTTTGTAAGCTGCAGCAGGGGTGCAGGGTGGGGGGGATAGTTGGGATTTTGGGTTTGTTGTTGGGGGGTTTGTTTCTGCAAGGCGTATTGATTATTTTCAGGACTGTTCCATGGTGGCTCTTCGGGTGTGGGGTGGGCCTCCTTACGTTTGGGGATGGGGGGTAGGGGTTTAAGTGTTATTAGCTGGAATGTTAATGGTTTGGGGGATCGCATTAAGCGCGGGATTGTTTTGCAATTCCTGAAACGGTCATTGCCGGATGTCGCCCTACTGCAGGAGACGCACCTTATAGGTAACACGTGCTATGCTCTTAATAGGAAGGGTTATAAATTCATAGCACATTCGGGATTTTCCTCTGGGTCCAGGGGTGTGGGCATCCTAGTCAGAGCCTCGCTACCATTTGAGGTGGACTCCACCATTGTTGACGATAGGGGGAGGTTTGTGGCGGTGGGAAGGAAGAACTTTGGTTTTAGTTTCGGTTTATGTCCCGCCGGCCCTGCAGGCCTCCACGTTTACAGATCTGGGTAGGGCCTTGCTGGATCTCCCGGGGGGGTATGCTTGTGGTGGGGGGTGACTTCAATGCTGTCGGCTCTGGGCTGCTGGATAGATACCCGCCCAGAGACACAGGGGGGGCTCAGAAGTGGCTTCCAGACTTTCTAGACACTCTAGGCCTGATAGACTGCTGGAGGCTCCGGCACCCCACACAGAGCCAATACACCTTCCACTCCGGAGCGCATGGTAGCCTCTCTAGGATTGATTACCTGCTCACTCTGGCTGCGCATGCCTCAATGGTGTCCGAGGCCAGGCACATGGCGCGTGGTATATCGGACCATTCGCCAGTGTGGGTCAGACTGGATGTTGGCCGTGAGGGAGGGGGAAGAGTGGCTCCTATTAACCCTTGGTACTTCCGAGACCCCAAGATGCGCAGCGCACTGATGAAGACGGTTGATAATTTTTTCAAGGATAATCAGGGATCCGTGGACTCGGCAGTGTCGCTGTGGGAAGCATTTAAGACCGTGCTGCGAGGGGAGGCCCTCTCCCTTGTAGTGGCAGCCAAGCGGCGGAGAGATGGCGAGGTTATGCAGGTTGAGGAGGAGATCGTGGCTTTGGAGGGAGCGCTAGAGGAGGAGGTTACAGAGGCCTCACTGCATGAGCTGAGCTTGAAGCAAGCCGAGTATAAGGACCTGGTGACGAATGCTGCTAAGACCCTCAGTAGGGAACAGCAGGGCCGCTTGTATGATGTTGGTGACAAGGCCGGGAAACTCCTAGCTTGGCTGGACAAAAAAGAACGGGTTAATAGAGTAGTGCCGGAGTTGACGGGAGAGGGGGGAGAGGTGATTGTGGAACCTGAGAGGATTGTACAGTGCTTCACGGACTATTTCCGTATGGTTTATGCCTCAGTGTCGGATAGGCCGCCCGAGGACTCGCGTGACCTCTTGCGTGATATCGCTTTGCCCTGTCTTTCCGACGTAGATAGGGATGATTTGGATGGAGACATAACGGTCGATGAGGTGGCGGGAGCTATCCGCGCGCTGAACTCGGGCAAGGCCTCGGGCCCGAATGGCTTGCCAATTGACCTGTATAAGCTGTTTCCGGATAGGGTTGCCCCTCACCTGCGCGCCATGTTCGTGGAGGCGCGGGGGAGTGGGACCCTCCCGTTGGATCAGCGACTGGCGACAATTGTTGTTATACACAAAGATGGTAAACCCCGAGATAAGTGTGCCTCATATAGGCCTATCTCACTTCTTAACGCCGAGCCGAAGATTCTGGCTAAAGTCCTTGCGGCCCGATTGATCAGGGTACTTGGAGACCTGATCCACCCGGATCAATCCGGTTTTATTCCGCATCGTAACACCGCGTTAAACCTTCGGCGCCTTCATGGCGTAATCGCCAGGGCGGGCACGCTGCGTGAACCAGCCGTTGTGGCGTCTCTCGATGCCACGATGGCCTTTGATACGGTGGAATGGGCATATTTGTGGGCTGTGCTGGCCAAGTTCGGCTTTGGCCATGGCTTTGTGAGCTGGGTGAGATTGCTGTATGAGGGACCCCTTGCGAGTGTGGTGGTAAATGGCCGGGCGTCGACTCCGTTTCAGCTTGGGAGGGGCACTCGGCAAGGTTGCCCCCTGTCGCCATTGTTGTTCGCCCTCGCCCTTGAGCCACTGGCGGCGTGGATACGCTGGAACCTGGATATACGGGGACTTAGATGGTCGCCCGAACACGAGGACCGCATTTCGCTATATGCTGATGACATCCTGTTGTATCTTGCCTCGCCCAAGAAATCACTGATAGTGGTCTGTGACGTTCTTACATCTTTCGGTAGGAATTCGGGTCTCGTCATCAACTGGAGTAAATCGTATTTATATGTTCTGAGTGGCGAGGTTCCACCGATCCCGCGAACTTGTTCGATCCAGATCGCTCGGCAGGGCTTCGTGTATCTGGGGATCTTTATCTCCACGGACTCCGCTTTGCGGTATGAGAGGAACCTGCTCCCCCCCTGGCGCGCCTGCGGCGGGATGTAGAGGGCTGGCGGAGGCTGCCGCTCTCCCTCGTTGGGCGCGCTGCCTTGTTCAAAATGATGTCTCTTCCCCGGTTCCTCTACGCATTGCAGAATACTCTAGATTGGGTACCGGCCAAATACTTTCGGGAGATCGAAAGCCTCCAACGAACGTTGTTGTGGGACGGGCGGCCGCGAATAGCAATTGCTAAGTTGACGCTTCCATGGTATGATGGGGGTATTGCGCTTCCAGACATCCGACGCTACTATTGGGCCACCCAGCTGAGCGCGATTAATCATGGTCTCTATGGCTCTGCCCTCAGCCCTGGTTATGCCATGGATAGGTGGTTGCTGCGTGGTGGTAACTATCACAGGGCGTTGTACTCGCGGTCCCTGGACTCATCCCTCACGGGGCCCACTGGGGTGGCGGTGCGTGTGTGGAAGATGGCAACTGACTCGCTGGGCTGGAAGGATAGGCTCACCCTCGCTACCCCGCTGTTTGAATCTGAAAGATTGGGTAGGCTTTGGCATACAAAAGGTTTTGATAAATGGGACCTGATCGGCATCTCCAGGGTCGGAGATGTGCTGATTAAGGGGAGGGTGAAGTCCTTTGAAGAGTTGCAGAAGGAGTATGAGCTGGGGACTTCCGAGCTTTTCCGCTATGTTCAGGTGCGTCATGCCCTCCGGTCAGTCCTCGTGGAGGGTGAGAAGGTGCCTGAGTCTTCTCCTTTGGAGGACCGGATCCTTGATGGCCATATGCCTGAGAGCACGATCTCGCTCATCTACAAGAAATTGATAAACGTCCGGGCGGATGCGCTTCTGGGGCTGCGGGACCAGTGGACTAGAGATGGACTCGAGTTGGATGACGAGGATTGGCAGTCTGCTGTTTCCTCTCCCAAGGAGGTTGCGATCCCGTCGCGTCTGAGGCTGGTGCAGCTCAAAATACTGCATCGAGTGTATGTGACGGGACCAAGGCTGGTTCATATGGGGTTCTCTGAGGAAGGCCTATGTAGGAGGGGATGTGGTATGGTGGGTACTTTCCTGCATATCATCTGAGAATGTGGTGTCATTGCGGAATTCTGGAGGAGAGTCCATGCAGTGATGGGGGAGGTGACGGGCATTGCTATGCAGCCGGAAGCGCGGTGTTGTCTCCTGAATGTCTGGGGGCCCACTGATCACGATGCGGCACAGACCCAATGGGTGACTCTGGGTAACATGGTCGCTAAGAGAGATATCGCGCGATTGTGGGGCTCCGCGGGGCCCCCCACATTGACCGCGTGGAAAGAAAATATGGATTGGAGTATGCTCAGGGAGAAGACAGTATATTGCGCAGGAGGCCGCCCTCGGAAGTGGCACGCCATCTGGGGGCGGTGGAATCAATACAGGGGGGGAATATGTCTTGCCCCTGATTTGGATCCCCCCGAGGAACAGCTTTCTTCTTGACATTCTTTCCAGCTCAGTATATAAGATGTGATGCTTAATTGACTTCTTGGGCCTCTGCTGTCCCCCTTCTTCCTCTTATCACAGTACTGTGACTGTCAGATGATTGGGGTCCGGCCTCCACTGGGGGGCTTTCACCATGGGCATTCAGTGTTTTCGCCTTGCTGGGGTTCGTTGTGTGTTTGTGTTTACTTAAAAATGGAATCTTTTCACTGCTCCTTTAATGCAATGTGGACGCTTCTTTGTCCTTCTCTAACGAAGCTGCCGAACCTCCGGGTTGTCGGCTGAATAGCTGTGTCCAGACTCTTGAAGAAATAAAGGTTTTAAAAAAAATAAATAAAAAAATAATGAGAACTTGCATCTTCTTCAACACTCTTGAAACTTCGAAGCATGCTTCTCCTGTTAACTTGTGATATTCTATTTTGTTCTCATGCTCCACTGGTAACATTAGCAAGCGATGTAAGGTAATTCCTTTTATGTTTGCTAACCCAGTTGGAGCAGTAACAACACAAGACAAAGTTGAATCTGTTTTTTGCTGTAGGTAGCTTCAGATGACTTTAATTAAGAAACTTTTTCCAGTTCCAGCTTGTCCACTCACATACATCCTGATTGGTTCAAATGATGCACATGAGCACTCTTTCTTTTCATGTAGTAATCCATGATCAATTTTTGTTGTGACTTCTTCATAAATTTGTTTTTGTTCTTCATTCAGTTGCTGTTCCAAATATGTTAAGTCTACTAAATCTTCCTGAGCTTGATTCATAGCTGTTTCCACTTCAGTCATTGCTATTGCAGCTTCATTTTCTACGATTGGTTGTCCTAGGGGATCTTGACTGAGTGTTCCAGAACTTAGGCTGTCTTGAGAACTGTCTCTAGCTACTTTAGCTGCAATTGTAGCTTCCTGTTCAATTTCTTCATTTAACATTTGCACATAATTTGTGAAAGTACTGCATTCAATCGTATCTTTACATGCATTAAAGGAATCTTCATAGCTGTGAAAATCTCCAAGTAATTCATCCTCTGAACGCCATGGTTTAAACAGCTGTAAAAGTGCTAAGTAGTAAAATTCCTTTTTGTCAGGAGTGTCGCAACTCAGCTTCCTGTGATTAATCAAGCTTCCTTTTGTTTGCTTCACCAAACATCCTTCCTCACCAATGACTTTATATTTTCCATTGTTGATGTCTTCTGTGGCTTTCCGTGTAAAAATGTAGTTCTGCAGCACTTCATAGAGACACATGTTCTCAAGATGACGACTTCTTTTTGGGTAATATGTGTCCAAAATGTTTGATTTCAAAATATCTTTACTTTCCGGGTCATTCTCTGTCAAATATTCAATTTCTCCAACAGATTTCAGTACCCGATTTCGCATTCCTGCAAGGCCTAAACTTACCCAAATTATTCTTCTGGATTTGGAGTACAGACTTGCAGATGATAACCTATCTGAGCATTCGTAGGATCCAATTTCTCGATGCGATAACATCTTTAAACTGAAACTGTATAGCTTTTTACTGACAGTCTTCTCGTGAGAAATCTCTTCCCACATTTCCTTCAATTCCGTTTTCTCAGATTTAGTGATGTAAGATGCGACATACCGAGCAACAGCAATAGAATTGTCAGCTACATACTGAATATCCATGTTAGCATTCCACATGGATAAAATGACTGGGTTGTAGTCATTTATATATTTTGACTCTTCTTTTCTTCTTAGGTTGTAGGTATTTTTAGGTGATTTTCTTGTAATAGTATGTCGCACAGATGACATAAAACTGTTGACTCTTCCTTTTGAAAGAACAGGTCGTGGAAATCCAAATCGACATTTTGTGTAGAATTTTTCTTTACTCTTGTACTTTCGTCGACAGTATTTTCCACACCGATGACTTTGGAAACGTAAAACTTGCTCTTTTAAGTGTTTCTCTTCTGTGCTTTTAGGTATAGCACATGTTGCATATCCTTCGATGAAACTTAAAACTGCATCATCAGAATCTGTTCCAAATTTTGGGGCATCCTTGATCCACAACAGCATATGCATATGAGATGCACCTCTTGCTTGGTACTCTTTTCTCCAAAAGAAATCCACAACTTCTCCAAGAGGTGGATTTGTTTTATTGCAGATGAAGGACATCATAGCCTCAAATCTATGATTGAAATATCTGCAAACATTAACTGGATCCAATGAGCACAATTCTCCTGCTGTCTTGTATTGGATGTTTTCAATATTTGAATTTGCCTCTCGAAGAAAATCCAGAAGATCATCCCAAGCGTACTCAGCAGAGCTGAGGGTGAGAAACCATGTAGGAGTTCCTAAATTCCGTAACATACACTTCAATTCTCCATGGCATCGGTACCAATATTCATTTGTCCCACGCTGACAAGCCATTAGATTAATCAATTGAGATTCCAAATGATCATCTCGCTGTTGCACTTTGTTCATAAAATCCTTTGCAGACACATTACGTAGATGTACTCCAGTTTTCAAAATGTGATTCACTGCATAAGATAGTGCTGACAAGTCACTTTCAAATAAAAGATGGAACAAATAAGGAATACTTTGACGAAATCTGGGATCTTCTGCATATAATCTTGTAGTCCGATACTCAGAAGCAGTAATCTGTACTGGACGTTCATCATATCGTCCACCTTTTCCTGTAGGAAACAGCTGGGGAAAACAACGAGCTTCCAAGCTCTCCTCCCATACACTCACGGGAGTTCCTTGTGCTTTTTTCATCTGAAACAGATCAATAGTGTTTGCCATAACTTCTTTTGAATGAAGAGGATGTATCCTGAAATGTTCATAAATTTCTTCTTCTTTTGACTTATCCACTTTTTCAATTTGCCCAGCTGGTATTCCTGAGTCTGGTAGTAAAACTTCTTCATCTTCATCCATATAAATTGTTTCATACCATTTATTATTTCTTTTCAAATATAAATTTGCTCTTTGTGCTTTTCGTTCATCTACCAGCTCCTGCCAAATTTTCTTGTTCTTTGTTTGTACTCCATTAACCAAAATAACTAATGGTTCAGTTTCCAATCTATCTGCATCAATAGTTTCCATATTTTTTTTCAAATCCAATGGCAAATAGACAACTCTTCCTTTTAAACCTCTTTGTAAATCCGAAGGAGGTAATTTGCCTGATTGGGCTCCATACGAACCATAGTCTGAAAAGGATGGACACATTGAATGAGTATAGACTCATACGTATTTAAATCACTAAGTTCTGCAGGAATTTCAACCAATTATAAATTATTATGTACAGCTGTTGCTGGCATTTTATTTTCTTCTAACTTGTTATAACAGTATTTACAAATACGGTGATATTCACCCAAATCAAAACAATTTTCCAGAAATAAATATGTAGCAAAATCCAACCACTTAGTATTATTTTCTTTTTCACTTTTTTTATAGAGATCAACATACCTTGTTTGATTTTTATAATGGCTTCTCCGGCAACAAATACAAGTGATATTTGGTCTTTCATTAGAAATGATAGTAAATTTTGTCATTTGATCTTCAAAATGTTTACTAATAGTAGGTTCTACATTCTCTTCCACATTTTCTTCAATTACTGTGTCATTATCTGCACTTTCTTGTTCCGGACCAAAGTAACAAAACTGAATTTCATCAGTAACCTTCTCTACATCTGATACAGATCCACTGAACAGAGCCCTATTCAACTCATTTAACTTTAATGCTGGACTTTTAGCAAAATACAATCTTCTCACAAACTTTCTCATTTCAGTATGATGAACTGCCAGCATCCTAAAATGGTGAAAAACACTTTGGCAAACTTTCCTAGAAAGACAAGCCAGAGAATGTCCTTGCAAACCAGTATTCTCTCTCACTCTACATGGATCTAGTCTTTGAAGCACCTTAATCTTCTGTTTAACACTTTTTTTTTACTATATTCTCTTAGAAATTCAAGTAATTTATCAA
Source organism: Triturus cristatus (assembly GCF_964204655.1). NCBI lineage: Eukaryota > Metazoa > Chordata > Amphibia > Caudata > Salamandridae > Triturus > Triturus cristatus. The sequence continues at coordinate 748,431,513 of NC_140589.1, forward strand.
TAGATTCCTGTCGTACAGTACAAATACTACTACAATTCCAAGTGTACACTGGGGCTTTAGGACGTCTCCCCATAACCTCATCAGCTATCACTTCTTCCTCATTTCTTGGAACCATTTTCTCCTTTTCCATTATACAACCATCTTTCACTTCATAAGCACGACCTCTGGTGTCAACTGCATGCAGCAAACTATTACTTTGAAGATAACTCTCTTCATTAAAAAATGGTTCAGTACTTGAACTATGCATCCATTCTCCTAAAAACACTTTACAAAAGTTATTTATTTTCACTACTCTTTTCGTTTTGCTTTGTGACTTCATTACATTGACCATTTTATCTAATGTACGGATCCTGATCAAAATTAAAATGAATAGTTTTCTTTTTAAATCTAAAGCCTTAGCTACAATTGATTCAATATCTTTTTTTCGCTTATAAAATTTCGCTTTCTTCTTATATTTTTTCACATCCTTTAGCAAATTGGACCTCACTCTTCTCTGAAACATTTTTCTACGAATGTCTTTAAATGCTGTTTTTCTTTTTAAGTCAATCTTTATTGCTTCTAATTGTACATTAGCATTTTGTAATTTCTCACTTTTGTCCTGTTGTTTTCTACTTGAAACTCTATTTGCAGTGGGGACATTTTTCAAATTTGTTCTTTTTTTGAAGATATTTTTTTAAAAATCCTTGGTTTGCTTACCAGAAGACTTTCTTTTTTCCAACATGAGGATCTTCAACTAATTTGGGTCCTCCAGTTGTCTTCAAATATATATATATTTTCTGTTCTTTTCTCTTCCTTGATTTTATATGCATCTTTAACTTATTTCACTGTTGTTCAGCAATACCTGAAAGAAACTAAAAAAAAAATACCTTTATGTAATTTAAATTTATTACTATATTTATTTTGTGCTTTTCAAATCTTATAAAACTATCTACACCTTTCCTAAAAGTGAAAAACACAATTAAACCATCACGAATTAAAGCTTCCCCTTTCCTACGAATGTAATTCTAAAAGAACCAGAATACCACAAATTAAAACTCAGACAACAATTCCTGTGTGCGCACAGACTCATGTTGTGATTCTAGGCAGAAAATGAAATTTGATTTGCAATTTGAAAGCACACTTACTATTGTGGTAGAGCAAGTGATAATTACTGTAACAGTCTGACACATTTTCATTATTTCTTTCAGAAACAGAAAACAGCACTTGCCCAAACAGCTATTTGAGACCATGAACATGTGCAACCTGAATGACATACTACACTCTACCAAAGGAAATGTGCCTTGGTGATGTTCAATGTATTAGCGTTACTCACTGCTATCTGAAACATTACACAGCGCTGAATAGTAAGCATGACTGTACATGAGAAACAGCTTGCTCCCTGCTAAGATTGTCCTTCTGGAGACTGTCTACTGTCAGGTGCAAAAGAGATCTGCATGGACGCTTGCACAACTACATAAACATTGGAGACATGTATGTAACACTACATGTCTGGTTAAAGTTAATTGGACTTTTGAACATGTACAAACTACATGACCCATTGCAGGAGTGGAAGGAAAATCTACCATGTTGATGTCAAATGTGTTTGCAAGCATTGCCCTCTCATTTGTGACATATTAATTTGGGCTCAATGGTAGCCATCACAGTTCAATAAAACAAGCTTCCCCATTCCTACGAATACAATTCTGAAAGAACCAGAGTAACACAAATTGAATCTCTGAGAACAATTCCTGTGTGCGCACAGACTCATGGTGTGATTCTAGGCAGAAAACAAAATTTGATTTGCAATTTGAAAGCACACTTACGACTGTGGTAGAGCAAGTGATAATTACTAGTCTGACACATTTTCATTATATTTTTCAGAAACAGAAAACAGCACATTCCCAAACTGCTTTTTGAGACCATGAACATGTGCAACCAGAATGACATACTACACTCTAGCAAAGGAAATGAGCCTTGGTGAGGTTCAATGTATTAGCGTTACTCACTGCTATCTGAAACACCACACAGCACTGAATAGTAAGCTTGACTGTACATGAGAAACAGCTTGCTCTCTGCTAAGAGTGTGCTTCTGGAGACTGTCTACTGTCAAGTGCAAAAGAGATCTGCATTGATCCTTGCGCAACTGCATAAACATTGGAGACATGTATGTAACACTACATGTGTGGTAAGGGTTAATTGGACATTTGAACATGTACAAACTACATGACCCATTGCAGGAGTGGAAGGAAAATCTACCATGTTGATGTCAAATGTGTTTGCATTGCCCTCTCATTTGTGACATATTAATTTGGGCTCAATGCTAGCCATCACAGTTCAATAAAACAAGCTGCCCCTTTCTTACGAATGCAATTCTGAAAGAACCAGAGTAACACGAATTGAATCACTGAGAACAATTCCTGTGTGCGCACAGACTCATGGTGTGATTCTAGGCAGAAAACGAAATTTAATTTGCAATTTGAAAGCACACTTACCACTGTGGTAGAGCAAGTGATAATTACTCTAACAGTCTGACACATTTTCATTTTATTTTTCAGAAACAGAAAATAGCACATGCCCAAACAGCTTTTTTATGCTGAATACAAACCATCACAGTTCCAAAAAACAAGCTGCCCCTTTCCTGCGAGTGCAAGGCTAACAGAGCAAGAGCAACACAAATTAAATCTCTGATAACTATTCCTGTGTGCACACTGTCTCATGGTGTGATTCTAGGCAGAAAACAGTATTCCTGGGTGATACCACTACACCTTAACTTATGGTGAAGACATACTCCATAATATCTAACATGTTCAGGGCACTTAAATATCTTGCTTAACATAAAATGTAAAACACAACTTTTAAAGTGGTAGGAAAATGTACCATGCTATTTTCAAATGTGTTTGCATTTGCCTCTCATTTGTGAGAAAGTGATTTCTACTGAATGCTAACCATCACACTTCAAGAAAACAAACTGCCCCTTCCCTGCGAGTGCAAGGCTAACAGAGCAAGAGCAACACGAATTAAATCTCTGATAACAATTCCTGTGTGCACACAGACTCATGGTGTGATTCTAGGCAGAAAACATTATTCCTGGGTGATACCAGTACACCTTAACTTATGGTGAAGACATACTCAATAATATCTCACAACTTCAAGACAGTTAAATATCTCCCAAAACACAAAATGTGAAAAACAACTTTAAAAGAAGAATCACATTTCTATTATTTATATCAAAATGCTCCACATACATTCCCTCTCAAATTCATAACTCACCTTTAAAAGTAGTTAGTTCAGAAATAAATGTGGCACTCAAACAGCAGATTATCAGAGCCAAAATCTCTGAGCTGTACACCTCTCTCCTCTCACCAGAACCAGTTAATGGAAATGTTTCCCTCTCTTTTTCCACACATATACATGTTAACTCCAAATCACAGTGCTGCCCACAATTTTTTCAAATGGAAACACACATTTCTATTGGTTGCAAATTTCAACCCTTTCCAAATGATCCCTTCCCCCAACATGACTTCTGCCTGCTACCACAGCAACAGATCATGGAACACTGGTGTGAGCAGAGAGGTCAGAAGTTCAGCACACAATGGTGCCAATCACGATCCTGTAAAAACCGGGTACGAACCGTCGGACGGAGCATATTCTCCGTCCGATGCGTACCCGGTCGTCAAAATATAGCAACATGGAATTACGATTCGCACGGAAACACCATTTCCGTACTAATCGTACAAAACCCCGACCAAACAAATTAAACATACACATGCGATCCGGGAAAGCGCCGACCTGACGTTGGGACGCACGCAGCCTGCCATTCACGAACCAGGAATTACGATTCGTACCGACGTCATCCCGCACGGTGAATATTTTCCGGCTGCCAAAAACTGCCGGGAAATCAGGACGACGCGAACAAGGAGTACCAGTACGCGACAGACAGACAGGACGACGCGAACAAGGAGTACCCGTACGCGACGGCCCGAACCTACGTGTCATCCCGGCCCTCATAGCAGTCGACCTCCTCTACAGGTTACGACGCAGACGCCGCAGAAGGTCAGAACAACAAAGGGAGGGGGGAAAGGGGGGGGTGACAGGTCCAGGGCAGGCCAAAAAACCCCCACCATAGTCACACAGCACACATGCCCTGGACATACCTGACCCTCAGGCCCTGGTCACTACGAGGGGGTGGGGGCGTGTCCAGCTAAGCCAGCGACCGCCACAACGGAAGTTCTTGACGACGCGAACCGGCAACACAACCAGACAGGTACGTCCCGTACCCACGCCTTAAGAGCGTGGGTACGAGTCGTACCACGCCCACACCTACGTCACCCCAACAATGGCAGGACGGCTCGTACCCACGTGGCAAAGGCCTGGGTACGGCCCGCACAAGCATCACATAGCGTGGGGACGGATAAGTATGGACTGTACGCCCACCCCGTATGCATGGAGCGTACCCCCAACCCCAACAGTGTATGTACGACCCGTACCCTCACCCGCGTAGGTATGGAGCGAACCCCCACACCAACAGTGTATGTACGACCCGTACCCTCACCCGCGTACGTATGGAGCGAACCCCCACCCCAACAGTGTATGTACGACCCGTACCCTCACACGCGTATGTATGGAGCGTACCCCCCACCCCAACAGTGTAAGTACGACCCGTACCCTCACCCGCGGACGCATGGAGCGTACCCCCACCCCAACCGTGTATGTACGACACGTACCCCCACCTCGTATGCATGGAGCGTACCCCCATGCCAACAGTGTAAGTACGACATGTACCCCCACCTCGTATGCATGGAGCGTACCCCCATGCCAACAGTGTAAGTACGACACGTACCCCCACCCGCGTATGCAAGGAGCGTACCCCCCATGCCAACAGTGTAAGTATGACCCGTACCCCCACCCGCGTACGTATGGAGCGTACCCTCACCCCAACAGTGTAAGTACGACCCGTACCCTCACCCGCGGACGCATGGAGCGTACCCCCACCCCAACCGTGTATGTACGACATGTACCCCCACCTCGTATGCATGGAGCGTACCCCCCACCCCAACAGTGTAAGTACGACACGTCCCCCCACCCGCGTATGCATTGAGCGTACCCCCCACCCCAACAGTGTAAGTACGACCCGTACCCTCACCCGCGGATGTATGGAGCGTACCCCCACCCCAACAGTGTAAGTACGACCCGTACCCTCACCCGCGTACGTATGGAGCGTACCCCCACCCCAACAGTGTAAGTACGACCCGTACCCTCACCCGCGGACGCATGGAGCGTACCCCCACCCCAACCGTGTATGTACGACACGTACCCCCACCTCTTATGCATGGAGCATACCCCCCATGCCAACAGTGTAAGTACGACACATCCCCCCACCCGCGTATGCATGGAGCGTACCCCCCACCCCAACAGTGTAAGTACGACACGTCCCCCCACCCGCTTATGCATTGAGCATACCCCCCACCCCAACAGTGTAAGTACGACCCGTACCCTCACCCGCGTACGTATGGAGCGTACCCCCACCCCAACAGTGTAAGTACGACCCGTACCCCCATGGAGCGAACCCACACACATGTATGGACAAAGCGTACATATTGTTAAATAGGAGGGGTGTGTGCAGAGTCCTCCCAGCAGTGCCCAGACATAGGAGGGGTGGGTGCCTATCACTCCCAGCAGTGCCCAGACACAGGAGGGGTGTGTGCAGAGTCCTCCCAGCAGTGCCCAGAGGCAGGAGGGGTGTGTGCCTATCACTCCCAGAAGTGCCCAGAGACAGGAGGGGTGGGTGCCTATCACTCCCAGCAGTGCCCAGAGACAGGAGGGGTGGGTGCCTATCACTCCCAGCAGTGCCCAGAGACAGGAGGGGTGGGTGCCTATCACTCCCAGCAGTGCCCAGAGACAGGAGGGGTGGGTGCAGAGTCCTCCCAGCAGTGCCCAGAGACAGGAGGGGTGTGTGCCGAGTCCTCCCAGCAGTGCCCAGAAGCAGGAGGGGTGTGTGCAGAGTCCTCCCAGCAGTGCCCAGAGACAGGAGGGGTGGGTGCCTATCACTCCCAGCAGTGCCCAGAGACAGGAGGGGTGTGTGCAGAGTCCTCCCAGCAGTGCCCAGACACAGGAGGGGTGTGTGCAGAGTCCTCCCAGCAGTGCCCAGAGACAGGAGGGGTGGGTGCCTATCACTCCCAGCAGTGCCCAGACACAGGAGGGGTGTGTGCAGAGTCCTCCCAGCAGTGCCCAGAGACAGGAGGGGTGGGTGCCTATCACTCCCAGCAGTGCCCAGAGACAGGAGGGGTGGGTGCCTATCACTCCCAGCAGTGCCCAGAGACAGGAGGGGTCTGTGCCTATCACTCCCAGCAGTGCCCAGACACAGGAGGGGTGTGTGCAGAGTCCTCCCAGCAGTGCCCAGACATATGAGGGGTGGGTGCCTATCACTCCCAGCAGTGCCCAGAGACAGGAGGGGTGTGTGCCTATCACTCCCAGCATTGCCCAGGGACAGGAGGGGTGGGTGCCTATCACTCCCAGCAGTGCCCAGAGATAGGAGGGGTGGGTGCCTATCACTCCCAGCAGTGCCCAGGGACAGGAGGGGTGGGTGCCTATCACTCCCAGCAGTGCCCAGAGACAGGAGGGATGGGTGCCTATCACTCCCAGCAGTGCCGAGACAGGAGGGGTGGGTGCCTATCACTCCCAGCAGTGCCTAGAGACAGGAGGGGTGGGTGTGATGCACAGTGTGAGCCTGGATCATTGATTGTGTAGTTGCCCTCATTCCACATGTGTCCTTTCAATGGCACGTACTGCTTTTGGCCTTCCCCAGAGAATCATGTCCCTATCACAAAGGTGCAATGCGTTGGATGCATACTATGCCTTGTTGTAAACAGCAAATGTGTTCTAATATGTGTCTCTGTGACATGTGCCAGGTGTATTGATGTAGTGTCACTTGTTCATCCTCACAGGTAGACGCCTCTGCCAAGGAGCACATATGGCTGACCGCCGTCAGCGCCGTGAGGAGTGCGGATGGTCGGAAGCGGCGCCTGTCCCAGGTGAGGAAACGCTGGCAGGAGATCCGGTGCTGGACGCGGAGGATCGCACGGTTCCTGCTGGGGGACTCACCTGAGAGCCATAAGAACCGCGGGCGCCGCCGTCTCTCCCACATCCACAAGCGTGTGCTGGCGGTGGTCTTTCCAGACTTGGACAGGCGCCTACAGGAGATGCAGCAGCAGGAAGGGGGTAGGTACATGTGTGTTTGTTGTGTTTCACCAGCATTTGTACGTGCACTGTTCCATGGATACACTGCCAGGGTTTTATGGTGCTGTGCAGATCCTGTTACCCACAGTATTGCAGTGCTCTCCTGCCTCCCTTCCCCTCTTTGCTATGTGTTCCCTGGTCTGTGTGTAGTCACTCCGTCACAAGGTTATGTAGCCTGGCACCTTCTCCAAGTGTACTATGCCTGCAGCATCATGTGTGGGGGTGGTGTGTAACAGGTTTTGGGACCTTGCCTGTGCCCTGTCCAGTTCTGGACTTGTGGGTTCCATGTCAGTTGGCACTAATGCTGAGTCCAGACATGGGAGTTAATCTCTCAAGTGCGAGGCCTTCCAGCACGCATGTCCTATGTGGTGGCCTGTGACATGATGTGCATGAGTGTGCGGTACGCATAGTGCAGGGATGTTAGCGTGTGTTGCAGTCATTCCCATTCAGGAGCATGGAGTTGTGTGGCCACTACTGTCCCCAGGGGCATCTTTACCTAGGTATCATGTGTGTAATCCGAAAATGTTGAAAATCTCTGTGTCTACAGCATAGGTTGTGCTCTGTGCCATTGTCCCCTGGCACCATGTATATTGACGTGAAATGTAGTACAAGTGTCCACTGTCCAGCCTGACCTGATTTTCCCAGTACATACTCACGGTGGCCATTGCCTGTGTGTCTTGTTACAATCATCTGATGATGCCCATTTGTACATGATTATTTGGACAGGCGCACCTTGGGTATTTTGTGTGCAATATTGAATTTTTGCATCCCATGTGTATTTCACCCAGACTAAGAGATGTACGTGCTTCCTGTGTCTCCAAAGAATTGTCTCATGTAGGGGGTGGGTGGTACGGGCATGGCCTACATGTCAAGACCTGAAATCTCCTTGCTGGGACTGGCCAGTGTGTGATGTTTGCCTGGACATACACTCAAGGTGCAGTGTGCCAGTCAGGGTGGGCATGTTATCAGTATTACCTATGCTGCATGTGCCTCTAGTTCCTGGCTATGGTCCCTGCTCATCCCTATTTCCTGCCACGCTGTGTGGTGCAGATGCAGTGCTGGATTGTCCCCAGGGCCTTGCTCCTCAGTCAAAATTCCATGTCATCTCATTTGCTATTGTGTCATGCTCTCCATAGTTTTTCCGTGGCATGGTGGGTCAAACAACTGTGTCTTGCAGGGCCTACATATGTACCTTGTTTTGTAGTTGTAACTCTTCTTTTGTTTCAGGCTATGCACTGTAACCTAAGTAGATTGGACTCATGTGACATATGTATACAGGTGTATTAATTTCTGTCTCTTCACCCTGCCCACAGCATCGTCGGGGGACACGGAGGGAGACATGGACACAGACGGCGCAGAGGGACCGAGCACCAGTGCCAGCGGTGACATCGTGGCTGGCACATCGAGTGGGACTGAGGAGGAGGAGAGTGCAGCCGGGGACCTGTCGACTGGCACAACAGAGTATGAAGCTGACGGGTCCGAGGATGATCTCTACGAGTGGGCGGTGGCTGCACCACCATCTGACAGCAGCCCTACATCTCGCACCGCCCTCTCCATTGGCATCAGCCGCCTCCCACGTGCTCGTGTCCCTTCCCAGCGTGCCCAGTCACCGCATGTCTCCTTCCTGCCAGGCACCGCACCCCCTGCCCCTGTCTCCACTGCTGCCGCCAATGCCGAGTCTGTGGACATCCAGCGGCAGTTGCAGGTTGGTCAGACTGCGATCCTTAATGTCCTCCATGCCCACAGCCAGGTCCTCAACAACATGGAGGCATACTTGGAGGGCATTCATTCATCGCAGGATGACCAATGCAACTTGCTGAGGTCGATAGACTCGACACTGACTGCAGCAGTGGGTCTCCTGCAGCACTACGTCCCACCCCCTACCCCTGCCCCTTCCACACTTCCCACTCCCATACCTGTCCCACATACACCCAGACGTCAGCATGCACCCACCACAACAGACACAGGCACCACACCAGCAGGGAAGGTCCGCCGCACACCTCCTGACACGCACACACAGGGTGTAGTAGGCACACCCACTGGGTCGGGGGGCAAACGTGTGACACGCAGCCAGAGTGGGAGTCCGCATTCCACACAATCCACTCCCTCCAAATCCCCTCCCCTCAGCTCTCCTGGCCACATCTCCCCCAAAGACTCCATCATGGCCGCTCAGTCCCTGAGCCCCACAGTGACACCACCCCGCAAGCGGTCAAGGAAGTCCACGGTCAGGGTGCTTGAGTCCCCCCCTGTCCACACCCTCCCCCAGTGGCGCTGCAACCCATCCCTCTGACCCCCCCCTCCTTGGGGCCTGTGGTTCCTTCGGGTGCAGGGGAGTCCCTGGAGGACCTTGCCAAGGTGTGCAGCGCGCTCCTAGAATCCACCTTTGGCCCTGACCCACCCCCTGTGGTGGAGTCCTCCATCCCTGCACCCACGTCGCCTACCCTTCGCCCTCCTGTCCCTGCGGTGCCTGTTCCTTCCCCCCACATGATGCCCTCACCCCTGTGGAAGACGACGGCTTGTAACTGTGCAGGCAAGCTAGGGGACACGCATCCCACTGTGTCCCCCATCCAGCTGTGACTCATGGACTGCCCTCTGGGCTTTGTAAATATTGAACTTTCTACTAACACACTAGATAAGTTCATGCTGATTAAAGCCATTTTGGTTTCCTTTGAACACTACTGCTTTTCTGATGTTGCTGTTGGTGGGGCTGCAACCTGATTTTGGGTGGTAATCATGTGTTGGGTGTGTGGGAAATGTAGTAGTGTGCTGGTCATAGGGGGGACCCTGGTATCTGTGTGCCATCACACAGTGTTAGCTAGGTTTCTCTGTCCATGTACGCAGTTGCTGCATGGTGGAATTGTACCAAGGTGTATTCCTTCCTCTGTGTACCCTGACATCTTCCCTGCAGGGTGTTCCCAATATGTGGTGCTGAGCTGTGTCTACATCAGCTGGGTGTGTGACGGACTCCTTCAACTTTGCACATGCATGCTGAGCGATGTCTCCACCTGCATCATTCGTGGCATCCTTGGTAGTCATAGTACTTGTGTGTGTGGACTATTGACATGACTTCATGTGTACATGTTTTCTTTTCTGCGCTATGCATGCGTATACTCCCAGCCTCGCACACATGTGGTACATGTACTGCAGGGTCTTTGTGCACCTGACTGACATTTGTGGGCATGGTATCTGTGGCTACTCCACCCTTTGCGTTGCATGGGCACTGCTGGGTGTGTTAGGCACCCACCCCTCCTGTCTCTGGGCACTGCTGGGAGGACTCTGCACCCACCCCTCCTGTCTCTGGGCACTGCTGGGAGTGATAGGCACCCACCCCTCCTGTCTCTGGGCACTGCTGGGAGGACTCTGCACACACCCCTCCTGTGTCTGGGCACTGCTGGGAGTGATAGGTACCCACCCCTCCTGTGTCTGGGCACTGCTGGGAGTGATAGGCACCCACCCCTCCTGTCTCTGGGCACTGCTGGGAGGACTCTGCACACACCCCTCCTGTGTCTGGGCACTGCTGGGAGGACTCTGCACACACCCCTCCTGTCTCTGGGAACTGCTGGGAGTGATAGGCACCCACCCCTCCTATCTCTGAGTCAGGAGGGGTGGGTGCAGAGTCCTCCCAGCAGTGCCCAGAGACAGGAGGGGTGTGTGCAGAGTCCTCCCAGCAGTTCCCAGAGACAGGAGGGGTGTGTGCAGAGTCCTCCCAGCAGTGCCCAGAGACAGGAGGGGTGGGTACCTATCACTCCCAGCAGCGCCCAGAGACAGGAGGGGTGTGTGCAGAGTCCTCCCAGCAGTGCCCAGACATATGGGGGTGGGTGCCTATCACTCCCAGCAGTGCCCAGAGACAGGAGGGGTGTGTGCAGAGTCCTCCCAGCAGTGCCCAGACACAGGAGGGGTGTGTGCAGAGTCCTCCCAGCAGTGCCCAGACATATGAGGGGTGGGTGCCTATCACTCCCAGCAGTGCCCAGAGACAGGAGGGGTGTGTGCAGAGTCCTCCCAGCAGTGCCCAGACACAGGAGGGGTGTGTGCAGAGTCCTCCCAGCAGTGCCCAGAGACAGGAGGGGTGGGTGCCTATCACTCCCAGCAGTGCCCAGAGACAGGAGGGGTGTGTGCAGAGTCCTCCCAGCAGTGCCCAGACACAGGAGGGGTGTCTGCAGAGTCCTCCCAGCAGTGCCCAGAGACAGGAGGGGTGGGTGCCTATCACTCCCAGCAGTGCCCAGACACAGGAGGGTGGGTGCCTATCACTCCCAGCAGTGCCCAGACACAGGAGGGGTGTGTGAAGAGTCCTCCCAGCAGCACTGCTGGGAGTGATAGGTACCCACCCCTCCTGTCCCTGGGCACTGCTGGGAGTGATAGGCACCCACCCCTCCTGTCTCTGGGCACTGCTGGGGGGACTCTGTACACACCCCTCCTGTCTCTGGGCACTGTTGGGAGGACTCTGCACACACCCCTCCTGTCTCTGGGCACTGCTGGGAGGACTCTGCACACACCCCTCCTGTCTGTGGGCACTGCTGGGAGACATCAGGCATTCCCCCCCCTGGGACCCCCCCTACAGTACATAGCATGTGTGTCATACCTGAACACAATGGCAGAAGTCACAGTCACAAAAAAGGGACACAGTCTGTGCCAGTGGACACTGCACTCACCTGATAACCTGGTCGCCCATACAGCATGGGGTACTGTGGGAGGATCACATCCATCAAAGCCATGTTCTCCTCCAGGGTGAATGGCTGTGACCTCTCCACAGCCCTTGACATGGTTCCAGGGAATCAGTAGCAGCAGCTGGGTCATGGAATACCGAGATGTGCAGGCAAGTGCTACCTCATGGGACCTGGCTGCCTTATATCTGCCTTGCTGGCCCATTTCATGCACAGGAGTGCAGAGTGATTGCTCACTCACATTTGCATCCTATGTTTCCTCCAATCCCTTCAAACCTAGCAGTCAGTGGGTTCTTATTCTGTTTTTTTCTTCAGCATGATGTCAACCCCACAAACACATTGCAACAAAGTAGATTCATTCCAACTGACTTCTGCTGTGCACCTTCCAGAACAAAATCAAAGTTTAAACTTGGTCTCCATGACAACCAGCATGCATGTAGGCCTTAATACTTGTCCCTCATGTGTCCCCTATGTAATTTGGAGCTTCACACACAGGTAGGGTGCGTTCCGGGGACCTAGGGCACCCCAAATGCATAGCAACGGCCCGTACACATGCCTGTACGCTCCCTATCACTATGGGTGTCCTCGCGTATGCGTACTCGTAGTGGTACGGCCCGTACACACGCCTGTACGCTCCCTATCACTATGGGTGTCCTCGCGTATGCGTACTCGTAGTGGTACGGCCCGTACACACGCCTGTACGCTCACTATCACTACGAGTACGCATACGCGAGGACACCCATAGTGATAGTGAGCGTACAGGCGTGTGTACGGGCCGTACCACTACGAGTACGCATACGCGAGGACACCCATAGTGATAGGGAGCGTACAGGCGTGTGTACGGGCCGTACCACTACGAGTACACATACGCGAGGACACCCATAGTGATAGTGAGCGTACAGGCGTGTGTACGGGCTGTACCACTACGAGTACGCATACGCGAGGACACCCATAGTGATAGTGAGCGTACAGGTGTGTGTACGGGCCGTACCACTACGAGTACGCATACGCGAGGACACCCATAGTAATAGTGAGCGTACAGGCGTGTGTACGGGCCGTACCACTACGAGTACGCATACGCGAGGACACCCATAGTGATAGTGAGCGTAGAGGCGTGTGTACGGGCCGTACCACTACGAGTACGCATACGCGAGGACACCCATAGTGATAGTGAGCGTACAGGCGTGTGTACGGGCCGTACCACTACGAGTACGCATACGCGAGGACACCCATAGTGATAGTGAGCGTACAGGCGTGTGTACGGGCCGTACCACTACGAGTACGCATACGCGAGGACACCCATAGTGATAGGGAGCGTACAGGCGTGTGTACGGGCCATACCACTATGAGTGTTCTTGCGTATGCGTGCTCGTAGTGGTACGGACCGTACACACGCCTGTACGCTCACCATCACGATGGGTACACATACGGCAGCACTCCCATAGTGATACGGGAAGGTACACAGGCCCTCTTAGCAGAAGTACGGTGTTTTTCACACATCACAGTGGTGACAGGCAGCACACAGGAAGGAATAGGGCTGACATACTTGTCCATGGATGGACATCAAGGCATTGTCTGGGCAGTACTACATGTGTGGGGCACAGGTGTGAAAGGCTGTGATGTGGCACAATACTCCTGAGTGGAGAAGGCACCAGATGTATGATGAGATGTGTACATATGTAATGTGTGACGGTGCAATGTGTGCCAGGCATGCCCTTGAGTCCTTTGACATGTGTGCATGTCGTACTGCACACTTGGCATGAGCGTCACCGGCATGGCACGGACAACAACACACGCAAGTGTCCCCTGAGGCCCGGTACAGGGGTTACCACACCTGACATGTCACTACCCTCGGTGCACGATGTGACTATGTCATGTATGTGTGGGGGGTTCACATTAGGTAGATGTTTGAGCTCCCTCAAAAGCTGCAGCCGTAGCAGCAACCAACATGTGTCTGTGTGTAGATGGCCATGGCACACTGTTCTGCACACCATGCCACATGTGGTATTGGATGTGAGGTGCGTATGTATGCATGGGACACGGAGTAGCGTAACAAGGACATGTCTGCATCCTCTCTATGAATGTGTGGTGAGTCATGACATGTGCACCTTCATGGCAAGGTGTGTGGGCTGTCCTAGTGTGATGTCATGTGACCTGTGGCTCTAATGTTCCGCTACCAGTCTCTGCAATCGACATCCTACTTCTGCTGATGTGTGGGTGTATGTCACTCCTGTCTTGCGTCTGGCTGTTCACTTGCACTGGGACACAGCTAATCCCATGCCATGGCATGTGGAGGTTCTCAATCTGTGTGTGTAGCTGGGTCTTGGTAGGAGTGTCACCTGCCAGCCATACGTGTCCAGGGCATGTGGCACATACCTGACTCCGTATGTCGCATATGTGTATAGACAGATTAACATGTGCTCAGGACAAATTATTTGTTGTTGTGGTGCACTCACTCTTCCTTGTCACTTCCAAATTACTGCAGGGCGCTGCCTCTTCCCCGAGCAATTCCGGACTTGGCTGCCATGCGGGAGAATGATTGTATCCGGTGCTACCGCTTCCCCCAACGGTTGATTCTGGATTTGACGGCGAGACTGGCACCACACCTGCAACCGCTGCACAGGTATCCTACGGCACTGACACCCAAGCTGAAGGTAATGGCAGCCCTACATTTTCTAGCCACGGGTACCTTTCAAAATACCATAGCTCATGTTGGTGGCATGTCCCAGAGCATGTTCTGCCATGTGCTGCATGATTTCTTAGAGGCCATGTTGATTCACCTGGATGACTTCATCCATTTCCCAACCCCTGAAATGTTGACTGGGGTCAAGCGTGGATTCTATGCCCTGGGAGGGATGCCCCATGTCATTGGGTCCATAGATGGGACACATGTTGCTTTGGTACCACCACACGCACAGGAGGTAGCGTACCGCAATCGCTAGCACTACCACTCCATCAATGCCCTTGTGGTGTGTCTGTCCAACATGGTGATTTCACATGTCTGTGCTCGTTTCCCAGGATCAGCACACGATGCCTACATCATGAGGCATAGCAGGATGCCTGAAATGATGACGCAGCTGCGCAACGAACGAGCATGTGTTGTTGGTGGGTACAGTCTGTCTGTCCTGTATTTTGCGTTGACTTCCAGCACGACCGCTTCTCCTGTTCTAACGATGTCCATGTGCTTCCCATGTAGGGGATGCTGGCTATCCCAACATGCCATGGCTGATCACACCTCTCCGCAACCCCATCACGCCGGCCCAGCTCCGCTACAACACCGCCCATGGCCGGACAAGGCGAGTGATAGAGAGGACGTTTGGCCTGCTGCCTACACAAGACCGGCGGCGCACTCCCATATGCCCCGGCGAAGGTCTGCAAAATCTTCATAGTCTGCTGCATGCTGCACAACATGGCAGTTGAGAAAGCTGTGCCACTCATCCTGGATCAAGATGACGAGGACCATCCACCCGTGGAGGACGAAGGGCTTGGCAATGGGGCTAGTGATGTGGAGGATGTGGAGCCGCAAGAGGACATCCGGACTCGGCTCATACGCGACTTCTTTGCTTAGTGGTGAGTACCGGTGTCTGAGTGTGCACGCATTGGTCCCCGTGTGGCATGTGTTGTGATGTGTGTCTCCACCTGCATGTATGGCACGTGAGTCAGAGGTGTGTGTGGGTGTGTCACTGGAGTGATGGTGCCAGTGATGGTTGTATTTCCCCAGTCATAATTGTGACCTAGCATGTTGTCATCCATACATGTGTCGAGTAAATGCACATGCAAGTGGCTGTGTTTTTTGTAGCTGACTTCTTGTGTGTCTCTCTTGCCCAGGTACTTGCGCATGCCGTCTGCTGCTTGCATTGTTGTGGCACTGCTATTCCTCATGGACACGTCATCGTGTGCTGACTCAGAGTTACAGGCACGGACACGTTTGGAAGTCTCCTTAGGGTAAGGGATGCATCAGGGGTGCATTGGGTGTGGCAGTTGTTCACGATGTATGCACACTGCCCCTGTCGATGTTTGGTTCCTCTGCAGACATGTTGCATCACCATGGTACACATTACATGCAGCTGGGTACACCTGAATAGATGGTCAGACTTGTTGACAGTCATCAGTGATGGGATAGTGGATTGTGATGATGGCATCAATGTGTGTAACACTGCCCTCGGACACATACGGTTTGCATTGGCTTGACATGCTGTGGGACTTCCACATCAGTGGATCAATGGTGTATGGCAGGCTCTCCGTGAGCAGCTGTGGGTGTTTAGCTGTTAGCCGACACTTGTGTGCCAGTTCCATGGCTATCACGCATTTGTGCTGCAGGAGGGGGGTGCCAGTGTTGGACCCACATGTTACTCCACATGAAGTGTTCATGTGTACTTCAAGTTGCCTCTGCAATCCCGAAAACATGACTAATAAAGGTGTCCCTATGCCTCCAAGGTGCCTCTTCTCAGTCAATGCTGGTGTGTTGCCACGGTGCATCCAGCATGTCTGGCATGGTTTTCCCTGATAGTGGCTATGTGTCTATGTGTCGAGTAGCAAGATGCAAGCTGTGTGTGTGGGATGAGACTGTGTATTGTGCATGATGTCCATGACTGTGTGGGTATTGTGACATGTGCCATCCCCATGCATCCAACGTTGGCCAGGCCCCCATTATGTGCATCCACCGGACTCAAGCTTGCAGGACATGGTTCTGCCACCTGTCTACACATACCTGGGTGCCCCCCAGGACACTGGACATGATCCCTGACCTCTGCGCATGACTGTTGCTGTACTCAATATGTCTGTCAGCACGGTTGTGCGGCCACCCCCTCAGCTGGTTGGGCCCATCACGGGTGTGTATGGTGCTCCATGTCTCTCTTGCCTAATACACTGTGACCCGTGTGTCCTGTGCCAGACTCATGCCCCAGGGTGTGGATGGTTATAGTCAAAAGAGAACTCAGGCATGTTTAGACTTTACAAGACACATGTAAGGTAATAATGCAACCAGCAGGCATCTTCTCTTCATGGTGTGACTTTTTATTTTAGTGGGGGGGGAAGTATGACATGAGGGGCTTTCCGGGTGTTTGGAATCCAAAGTTCAGTAGGGGAGTTGGTGTCCTTGCCATTTGAAATCCTCAGAGTCCATGCCACAGTCTTTGTCAACATTGGTCAGACAGTGACCAGCAAGGCCATGTGGCAGAGAATGTCTTTTGATGCTGTGCTGCTGTTGCTTCAGTGGGCCAGGTGCCAGGCCAGGTGTCCTGGGAGATGGTGCTGTAGCGCCGACCCTCACGATCTTTTCCGTGGACGACCCGCCCTCCTGCGGAGACCCTCAGAAGCAGGCCGTGACGATGTTTGGGATGCTCCGTCGGATGTATCCTCCTCCTCCTGATCCCTCCCTGTGGGTGGTGATGTTCTACGCCTTCTGGCACAGGGAGGGTTGCCCATGTTGTCGGCCATCCGACGGAGTGTATCGTGAATTCCCGTGAACACCGTCACGAGCTCAGCCTGTCTGTCCTCCATCCTCCGTTGGTGTTGCAGTAGACAGGCATGTTGCTGGGCCTGCTGGGTCTTGATCTCATCGAGGGTCCCCTTCATCTCATTGAGGGTGGACACAACCTGGGCCATGCCCGTGGTGTCCTGCCGGTATGTGTCCAGGATGTTTCGGACATGGGAATATACCGGTTCCCCAGCCAACTGGTCAGGCTGGCGCCTCCGCCGTCCTCCACTCCCACCACCCCTGCCCACTTGCACCTGGCCTGCCCTTGTGGGCACATCGGGTCTCCGGGACCCCTGAGGGGTGGCATTGGCGTTGTCGCCTGCCTCCTCCTGGGTGCCCGGGACACCGTGTCCCTCCTGGCCAGCCTGGCTGCTTTGTGGTGGTGGGGCAGGGATCCTGGGTGTCTCCTGGAATGTGGCAGGAGTGGGGGTGGTGGTTGGCCCCGTTGTACCTGACGCAAGTGCTGCAGGTGGTTGGACACCAGAGGGGCCAGGTTGGTCGGGGTCGTCCACAGAGTGGTGAGAGTCATCGCTGCCGGTGGGATCGGCCTCCCGCAGAGCCGGGTCCTGTGAGTCTTCCCCCCCCAGTGTTGGGGGGTGAACCACGAGGTTGACCTGTGTGTGAGAGAGACAATATTAAGTTTGGTCCATGCAACATCCATGTTTCATCAGTTTCAAAGTTGGAACATTTCCTCTGGGAATTTGGATCTGTCTTGCATTCCACTCACAGTGCACTTGTGCATGGGTGTGTCCCTTGGGCACAGCTTTGGTGCCTTTAACTATGTGTGGCACAGTCTTACTTGCTGCGTCAAGTGTGACTGCAGTCAGCAGTGGAGTGGGCAGGTGTGGCGAGCCATGCATTGGCGCCTTCCGTGTAGCACTGTACGTGTGCACATGGAGTGGTTCCACACACTTAGATAATGCAGGTAGCTGGTGTTGTGCTCGTGCACAGGTTGTGACATGGCCCTGTGTTTTGCCATGGAGAAGAGGGGGGGTTCTGGCACTGGCAACCCTTGTCTACATGCACGCAGTCCACCTGCTGACGAGCAGACATTCCCACACACCACAAGGCTGATTTCCTCTCCCTGTGTGTCCCTTTCTCGCTCCCTCTCTGTCCCCCTCTCCCTCCCTCTGTGTGTCAGCCTCCTCCCTCTGTCCGTCTCCCTGTGTCTCCCTCCCTCTCTGTCCCCCTCTCCCTCCCTCCGTGTGTCAGCCTCCTCCCTCTGTCCGTGTCCCTGTGTCTCCCTCCCTCTCTGTCCCCCTCTCCCTCCCTCTGTGTGTCAGCCTCCTCCCTCTGTCCATGTCCCTGTGTCTCCCTCCCTCTCTGTCCCCCTCTCCCTCCCTCTGTGTGTCAGCCTCCTCCCTCTGTCCGTGTCCCTGTGTCTCCCTCCCTCTCTGTCCCCCTCTCCCTCCCTCTGTGTGTCAGCCTCCTCCCTCTGTCCATCTCCCTGTGTCTCCCTCCCTCTCTGTCCCCCTCTCCCTCCCTCTGTGTGTCAGTCTCCTCCCTCTGTCCGTCTCTCTGTGTCTCCCTCCCTCTCTGTCCCCCTCTCCCTCCCTCTCTATCCCCCTCTCCCTCCCTCTGTGTGTCACCCTCTGTCACCTCAGCCCAGCTTCCTGGGCACACACTGTTAGCAGATCTTTGAATGGCCCTTGGCTTGTTGATGTGAATTTGTTTCTGATCTCCAGGCACCCATTGGGTGTAGTGTGTGTCTCTGCGCTGCTGCTGTGGTGGTGTGTGCTGCCACTCTTTCAAAATGTTGGCTGTTCATTAGCTGCTGTCATGTGCAAAACAGTGCCTTCACCCCCATGTGTTAATGGAAGGCGTCTGCCATTTGCTGGCGAGTCTTTCCTGTGTGGGGACACACTGTTTGTCTGGCTGTGACCTAGGCCATATGGGCAGAGGGCATTGTTGTCTGCTTCTGAGTTGCACTATATGATTTTTTGGGCCCACCCTCCCGCCATCCGGGTTACCGTGTCATGTGTTGGTGTCTTGTGTGGCCTGTGACTTGACATTGTCCAGCTGGGTGCATGGGGCATGGTGGCGCCAGTGGCATGTGCGTGTTCATGGAGTGTGGTTGAGTCATGCGATAGCTTGGAGTGGTTGCGTGCCTGTTTGTGAGTTTGGTTGTGGATGAGTTCCCCCCATGTGAGGTGCGTTGTTTGTGTACTCACCCGGGAGTCCTCCTAATCCTGCGACTGCCTCCACCGGCAGTATGGCCATCACCCTCTCCTCCCAGGGATGGTAGTGTACGGGTCTGCGGGACGGCCCTCCTCCAGTGACGTTGGCCTGGTTGTGTTCATCCGTCATCTTGGCTCGGACCCTCCTCCGCAGATCGTACCACCTGGCTTGGCATTCCTGCTTGTTCCTTCTGGTGTCCGCAACAGCATTCACAGCATCGACGATGGTCTGCCACATGGCTGTTTTATCTGCAATGCTGGTCTGTCTGACCAATGTTCCAAAGAGCTGTGGCTCGACTCTGAGGATTTCATCGACAAGGACCTCCAACTCTCGGTTACTGAACTTTGGATTCTTGTTAGTGGGCATGGTGAGGGGTGTGGGTGTGGATGGTGGGGGGGGTGTGGATGGTTGTGGGTGTGTGGTTGTGGTTGTGCAGGTGTGTGTGTGAATGTGATGAGGGGGTGTTTGTGAAGGTGGTTATGTGAAGGTGTGCAAGTGTAAGGTGTGGTGAAGCTTCTAGTTTGGTGCTGTAGGTTGTCTGTGGGGTCTGGCAGCAGTGAGTCTGTTGCAAAGGCTCATGGTTTGTGTGTGTGGGCCTTTTTTATTGGTCCATTGGTGGGTGTGGCTCTGTTTGAAGTTTGGGTGGGTGTGTTATAAGGAGTGGTGGTGTTTTGGGCCTCTGTTTGTTTTTGGCAGCAGCAGGTCAGTGAATGTGTTGTTTTGGTAGTTGTTGGACATGTTTTGTGGCTTTGTGCCATTCGAATGTTGTATTCTTGTGTCGTTTTGGTTTGTCCTGGTTGTGTACGTGCGTTTTTTAGCGTGTATACGGTGTGTACATGGCCCATTTTGTTGTACAGTGCTGTCCTTGTGTGTGGCTTGGTACGAGTCGTACATTTGGTTGTGATGTTGGGGCCTGGGGTGCGCTCCGTCCTTAGGATGTTGTGGTGGGGGTACGCTCCATGCATACGCGGGTGGGGGTATGACTCTGACGTACACGGGTGTAGGTACAAGGGGGTACGACATGTACAGGGGTGTACATACACGGGTGGGGCTTCGACACGTACAGGGGTGTACATACATGGTGGTACGACACGTACAGGGGTGGGGGTATGACTTGAACGTACAGGGGTGTACATACACGGTGGTACGACACGTACAGGGGTGGGGGTATGACTCGAACGTACAGGGGTGTACATACACGGTGGTACGACACGTGCAGGGGTGGGGGTACGACTCGAACGTACAGGGGTGTACATACACGGTGGTACGACACATACAGGGGTGTACATACACGGTGGTATGACACGTGCAGGAGTGTACATACACGGTGGTACGACACGTACAGGGGTGGGGGTACGACTCGAACGTACAGGGGTGTACATACACGGTGGTACGACACGTACAGGGGTGGGGGTAGGACTCGAACGTACAGGGGTGTACATACATGGTGGTACGACACGTACAGGGGTGTACATACACGGTGGTACGACACGTACACGGGTGGGGGTACGACTCGAACGTACAGGGGTGTACATACATGGTGGTACGACACGTGCAGGGGTGTACATACACGGTGGTACGACATGTACAGGGGTGGGGGTATGACTCGAACGTACAGGGGTGTACATAGACAGTGGTACGACACGTACAGGGGTGTACATACACGGTGGTACGACACGTGCAGGGGTGTACATACACGGTGGTATGACACGTACAGGGGTGGGGGTATGACTCGAACGTACAGGGGTGTACATACACGGTACGACACGTACAGGGGTGGGGGTACGACTCGAATGTACAGGGGTGTACATACACAGTGGTACGACATGTACAGGGGTGTACATACACGGTGGTACGACACGTGCAGGGGTGTACATACACGGTGGTATAACACGTACAAGGGTGGGGGTATGACTCGAACGTACAGGGGTGTACATACACGGTGGTACGACACGTACAGGGGTGGGGGTACGACTCGAACGTACAGGGGTGTACATACACGGTGGTACGACACGTACACGGGTGGGGGTACGACTCGAACGTACAGGGGTGTACATACACGGTGGTACGACACGTGCAGGGGTGTACATACACGGTGGTACGACACGTACAGGGGTGGGGGTAGGACTCGAATGTACAGGGGTGTACATACACGGTGGTACGACACGTACAGGGGTGGGGGTACGACTCGAACGTACAGGGGTGTACATACACGGTGGTATGACACGTACAGGGGTGGGGGTACGACTCGAACGTACAGGGGTGTACATACACGGTGGTACGACATGTACAGGGGTGGGGGTACGACTCGAACGTACAGGGATGTACATACACGGTGGTACGACACGTACACGGGTGGGGGTACGACTCGAACGTACACGGGTGTACATACACGGTGGTACGACACGTGCAGGGGTGTACATACACGGTGGTATGACACGTGTAGGGGTGTACATACACGGTGGTACGACACGTACAGGGGTGGGGGTACGACTCGAACGTACAGGGGTGTACATACACAGTGGTACGACACGTACAGGGGTGGGGGTACGACTCGAACGTACAGGGGTGTACATACACGGTGGTACGACACGTACACGGGTGGGGGTACGACTCGAACGTACAGGGGTGTACATACACGGTGGTACGACACGTGCAGGGGTGTACATACACGGTGGTACGACACGTACAGGGGTGGGGGTATGACTCGAACGTACAGGGGTGTACATACACGGTGGTACGACACGTGCAGGGGTGTACATACATGGTGGTACGACACGTACAGGGGTGGGGGTACGACTCGAACGTACAGGGGTGTACATACACGGTGGTACGACACGTACACGGGTGGGGGTACGACTCGAACGTACAGGGGTGTACATACACGGTGGTACGACACGTACACGGGTGGGGGTACGACTTGAACGTACAGGGGTGTACATACACGGTGGTACGACACGTACACGGGTGGGGGTAGGACTCGAACGTACAGGGGTGTACATACACGGTGATACGACACGTACAGGGGTGGGGGTACGGCTCGAACGTACACGGGTGGGGGTTCGACACGTACATGGGTGTACATACAGGGGGGGTGTACATTCACGGGGAGTACGACTCGTACGTATGGGTGCTGGGGGGAGTGTTGTGCGTGTATGCGGGCACATGTCTCCATGGTTGCAATGAGAGTTTGGTGCGGACGGTGTTTTTACCATACGGTTGTAAGATCGGACGCACGGGTTGGATCGTGATTCCTCGGTCGGACTTCACTTTTCACATTTGTACGGTAAATCGTCACTTTTTCCACAAACTGCCTTTGTATATTCTAATATATGCCAGAGGCAAAAGTGGAACTGGTCCAACCAATTTTGTCCGCAGATTGACAGAGCAAGAAAGCACGTCAATAAGTCTGTTTCTGCTTTCCTCAGAGACTATGGTATGGGTTCTATATACCACAACAACTTGCGTTACAACATGCAAGACATTTATAGAGGAGACAGTGTACATTTCAATGATGAAGGGAACAGAGTCTTCCTCTTGAACTTTAGACTCTGCATCGGTACTTACTTGTAGGTACAAAAAAACACTCAATGAACACAACGGCTCTTTTTAGAGCCAACCAACATCCAAACATTTCATTTTGATTTTTAATTCTATTTTTTTCATTTTTTTTTACCGGCGTACGCGTACCGTACCCGCACGGTACGCATACGCCGCGATTCAAAAAAAAAAACAAATGTATTTTTCACACTTCTGGGTCCTTTTTGGACCCCCTGACAAAGGCTAGGGGGTCTGCAACTCTCTACCTTGCCCCCTTTTCACGTTCTCCACCTTTGTTTTTTAGTGTGAGACACACAAAATGGCGGCCGACACTTCCTGATTTCGACCGACTGGAATGTTTACTGTCATGTAACCACCAATCAGAATTACGCTCGCTCACGGCAGCTTGCGTGTACGGTATGCTTACCGTACGCGCACGGTGCGCGCCGATAGATATATATGTACTTTTAACTGAAATTTTCTCAGGAACTACTGAACAGATTGACTCCAGATATTCAAAAGGCACATCCCTGACGGACTACCTCTTTCCCAAATTTCAAATAATTCTGTTCAGCCGTTCGGGCTGTACCTTGGACTAAAGGTCCCTATGGAAAAATGCATGGGGAAAACGTGTTTTGGGACCCCCCTTTTTTCTCGGCCCCCGCTTGACTAATCACCCTGAGACTTTCAGGGTAGGAGCGGAGCGCCCCACCTATTTTGAAAAATTTGCGAGGATTCGTCAACCAGCGCCAAAGTGATTCAAACTAGAATTTTCAGATTTCCTATGGTAACTATCTACTGGCGACCGCCAGTAGATAATATATATATATATATATATTCACTGAAAAAACCATAGGTTTCAGGGGCGTTATAGTTAGCTGGACTTTTCACTCGTACAAAACCATTGAAATTCCCCCGTTATAGTTAGTTCAGCTAACTATAACTCGCGCGCCCACAATGCACTGCTGATGACGTCACATATTACATCACTCATGACATGGTCAGTGATATCACTCATGACATCACTGATGACATCTCAAATGACATCACTGATGACATCACTGATGACATCATCCAGTGAATGTGTGTTTTTCTGAAAATTACATATGTTTTATATATGTATATCTCAAGGTCGATGGAAGAATAAATGGGTATATAAGTGTCTAAATGGATGATTTGTTTTTGAAAAGTTGATTGTATAACTGACTGATTAAGTGTATCTTAGTGAATACATTGCTTAGTGAGTAATGTTTAAATATGTAAATATCTGTATCAGTCTCTCACTTTGTGTATAAGTGGCTGCATGGGTTGGTGAGTAGCTACATGAGTGTCTATATTGGTTATTAGTTGGTTTTTTGAGTATCAGTATGAGTGTCTAAGTGTCTGTATGGTTCGGTGGGGGGTATTACGTAGTGCATAGGTGCATGAATGAGTGACTCACTGTTTGTGTTGAAGACAGCATGTGTGCAGGACTGTATGGGCGGATGAGTGTGTGCATGGGTGTGTTAGTGAGTGAATGACTGTCTCAATAGTGTCTTTGAGTAACTACATATGTTTTAAACTAGTATATGTGACTATTGGTGTATATAAGTGAGTATATGTGAGAGTGAGAGATTGAAAGAGTTCCTGTATGAATAAGTATGTGTTTCTATAAGTGATTGTTTAAAAGACTAAGTATGTGTAAGTTTCTGTAGAAGTAAGTGTGGTGGTGTGTGTATAACTGTATATGCAAGTAAATGGATGTTTGATTCTTTATTGGCATGAGTGACTATGTGTGTGAGTAACTCTATGGATGAGTGGCTGTGTAACAGGATGTATAGGTGTATGAGTACATATGATGAGTGAGTACATGTATGAGTGACTATATAGGACTGTTGGTGAATGAGTGGATGTGTATGTGGATCTTAGAATTACTGAATAGGTTGTTGTAACTGATATCGGTATGTCCATTGTTTTGAACATTTTAGTTTCTATTTTTGAATCTGTATCAAAGGTTATGTTAGGGGGAGAGTAGGTCTGCCACTCTATCAGCAAGGATGATGTCATCAGTGATATCATTTGAGATGTCATCAGTGATGTCATGAGTGATGTCACTGACCATGTCATTAGTGATGTAATATGTGACGTCATCAGCAGTGCATTGTGGGCGCGCGAGTTATAGTTAGCTGAACTAACTATAAAGGGGGAATTTCAATGGTTTTGTATGAGTGAAAAGTCCAGCTAACTATAACGCCCCTGAAACCTATGGTTTTTTCAGTGAATTTCTAAGGTTTTTTAAATGCTAATTCCTAACTATAACGTGCCTGAACCCTATGGTTTTTTCAATGAATTTCAAAGGTTTTTAAATGCTAATTTCTAACTATGCCTACAGAGATAGGACATGTGAAGAAAGAAGAAAAAACGCACAGAAAGAAAAAAAAGAAATGCAGAAAGAAGCAACAGAAGTCCTCAAAGACGAAGAAAAGTGCAGGAAGAAGGATAACGTGCAGAAAGAACAAACAGACGAGCAGAAAGAAGCCTTGTTGCAAAATCAACCTGTACCCTCAACTTTTTCAGACGGATACTGGTGGTAACTGAGTCTGACTAACCAGTCCTAGAGCCAGTGCTATGTTAAAAGACACTCAGAATACAGTGAAAACACCTACATACACTAGGGAACACTATGCGTTGGGGTCCCCCTGTGATCAGCATGACCTCCTCTGTAAGCCCCTAGTATATAATAGGGCAGGGAATTAAAACTACCTCTTAAAACGCGCCATAGGGCGTGTTTGCACACGTCACCTCAGGCCCCATCCCCTCACTTCCCCACTGTGTAAACACGCCCTGTGTCCCTAGGGTCCAACTAGACCACTAGGTACCTCCAGTAAGCGCCACAGAGCTGCGTTGCAGAGAGATGTAAAAAGGGGCACGGCCTAGACCACCTCTCTGCAACGCAGCGCAGTGGCGCTTACTGGAAGCACCTGGTGGGCTAGTTGGCCCCCAAGGTCCCTCAGGATTGAAGGGGAATTATTTCCCCAACTTAAACCGCACCACAGGGCTTGTTTGCACACGTTAACTCAGGCCCCGTCCCCTCCCTTCACCACTGTGTAAACACGCCCTGTGGCCGTTTTTTGTTGGGAGATTAAGTTCATTTGAATCCTGAGGGTCCCTGGGGTCCAACTAGCCCACTGGGTACCTCCAGTAAGCGCCACAGAGCTGCGTTGCATAGAGGTGAAAAAAGGGGCGTGGCCTCAGAACACCTGTCTGCAACGCAGCTCCCTGGCGCATACTGGAGATACCTGTTGGGCTAGTTGGCCCTCAGGGACCCTCAGTATTGAACGGGAATTAATTCCCCAACATACAACTGGCCAGGGGGCGCGTTTGCAAAGTGCTGCAAGGAGGGGGCGTGGCCTCCGGCGCGATGCCGGTCTTTTATTTATTTTATTTTTTTAAGAAGGATGGCTGTGTGGCCCCCTTCTTTTTCTAATTTACTGGCCCTGGAGACCCCATCCCCCAGGGCCTGCACCCTAACTTTTTTTGTTGAAAAAAATAAATTTGGCCCTCAAAAGGCCTTAATCGGCCCCGGGGACCCCAACCCCCGGGTCATGGCCTTTTTTTTTCTTTTAAATTCTTTAGGAGGGGGCTGCGTTGCCCCCCTCCTCAGGCCACTTATGGCCCCGGGGACCCCATGCCCCGGGGCCGGCCTTTGCTTTTTATTATTTAAAATATATATTTATAGAAACACCTAGGATATGCTGGACAAACCGTATGTACCTATCACCATGATGATTTGCGTAATATTCATTAAAAGGCGACTATGCATAGAATGAATCCACATGGAATGTATTTACACCGCTAGTGAAGCTCTGACGTGTCTGACGCCCTACTGTGCCTAATCCTGGTGCCCCCGCCAGTGGGTACTCTCCAAGTAGACACCCTTGGCGTTTATTTATACAAACATGGGTAGCTATTGACGGGCACATTTAATATACACGCACACCAAGCCATTCAAAGGGGATTCGACAAAAATTCGACCAAACTATGCAAGAAACCCCCCTCACGGTTAATAAAACACACATCCGCCGCCGGATGTGTAATACTTTTTATTTTACTCTCTGGAAAGGAGACGAAGCTCACTTGAGAGTCACAGCGTGCTCCTGGCTGAGCCCAATGCTGTGTTACACCCACCAGTGCCCGCCGAGTGCCTCACACCTCTGTGTTGTATTTCACCAGCTAGTGCGTATGCTATGACACTCTCTAGCCCATGTGTACTGTAACACCACCCCGTGAATATGTCATGCCACACTTGCCTTCACACGGGTTATATTGCCCCATCTAACGTGCCTTCCTCGATGCCTATGTTATAACGCACAGTGCTATGCCATACATATTACAATCTGGGATCCATATCTTTGTCACAGTGCATATGCAACGTTACACTCCCCAGCACATATTTTATATTACAACTTTAGAGACTAGTTAGGTTACACAACACTGCCCTGTGCATATTACACTCCAAGGTGCATATCACATAGCACACGCTAGTACCTGTCCTATCTCGCGCTCTCCAATGAATCTTTCATTGCGCACAATGTATTGCATATTATATTTCATGCCCCGGTTCATCTTATATCACACTTTTTGGTGCATAGTTTATACCATATACTATATCTAGTTTTCATTTTCAATCATGCTCCCAGGACTATGTTCTATATAACACTGCGTCCACCTACCCTTTTCACAGGCATTACATTTTACGATGGAGGTGGAGGGTCAGGGGGTGTTTCTGCCAAGTGAGCCCGGAGTCACAGTCACAAACGTCCTCTTCTTCCTGAATAAAAGTGAGATTATGCTGCATACTTGTTCATATTTTAAGTAGTTCGCACAGACTCACATTTTAAAAACAATAAAGTTCCTAATACCCACCTTCTCTGAACAGTTAGCTTGCTGTCCCATCCACCTCCTCCCTATCCTCTGTTGTCTGAATCCACGGACTAGCCTCCTCTCTCCTGCCATGCATGGTCTGAGGTGCTGCCACTGCCCTCCATTTAGCATGATGTACCAGTCCACTCCTCCTGCCCTCCATTGCCCAATTCTATGGCCCATCATTGACCTCCTGCTCATCCTCTGTGCTTAGCTTGCTGCCCCTATTCTCCTTCCCCCTGCCCTCTTTGTGCATGCCCCTGCTCCATCCTTTTTGCCCACCATGTTCCATGGACATGCCACTCCTATCTACTCTGAGTGTTCTGTTGAGCTGCACTCCCCTCCCACCTGCCTAGCATTGTCAGATGACAGTAACCTGTCCCTGCCACCTCCACCCTGCCTGTCCACATGCCATGCCCCTATCCCCTTCCTCCTGTCCTCCATGGTCCATTTTACTGCCACACCCTTCTGCCCTCCCTGGTCTGTTGTGCTGCAACTGCTCCTCTTGCCTGCCCCACGCGGTCTGTTGTGAGGCCCCTTCCCCTGAACTCTCTTGTCTGTGCCCAGGTCCTGACCCTCCCTTCTATCCTCCATGGTCCTTTGTGCATGCCCCTGCACCCTCCTTCTTGCCCATCATAGCCATTGTGCTGCCACTAACCCTCCCGCTTGCCATGCATGGTCTTCTGTGCTGCCATGGCCCCTCCCACCTTCCCTGTGTGGTCAGCTAGCTGCCCCTTACCCCCTCCCACCTTCCCTCCATGGTCTGTGTGTATGCCATCATAGTCTCATTGTTGCTCTCCATGGTGTGTCTTGTTTCTAGTGCCCAACCTGCCTGACCTCCATGGTCATCTTGCTGCTCCTGCCCTGCCACCTTGCCCCCAGCCCTCTGTTTCCATGTGCAGACCCCTATTCCCTCCCTCCTGGCTTGTCTGTTCCATTGTAATGCCCCTGATCCATCCCTCCTGCCCTTTATGGTCTGTTATGCTGCAGCTTTCTATCCCGTCTGTCCATTATGGTCAGCTAGCTACCATTGCCTCTTTCCCCTCTGTTCTCTGTTCTCCGTGTGCATGGTCCTGTCCCCTCCCTATTGCTTTCTATGGATTGTTGTGCTGCACTCCCGTCCCGCATGCCCTGTGTGGTGTATTGTGCTGCTGCAAACCCTGATGCCTGCTCTGTAGGGTCAGTTTGGTGCACCTCTCCATGTCCCTCCTGTCCTCTGTTATCCGAGTCCATGTCCCTACCCCAATTCCTCCTGCCTACCATGATCCAATGTACCATACTTGCGAACATTTTGAACTTGGTAAGAGGGAGATTTTGAAAAAAAACTGGGGTATTGATTTTCCCCTTTGAGTTACATTGAAAAAGCGGAGATTGTAGACAGGACACAAATCAAATAAAGACCATTTGAGCTTAAAAACATTGGACGTTTCCTGGCTGAAACAGGTCTGTTGGCATGTATGGTTGTACTACCATTGCCTCTTCCTTCTGCCCACAATGGTCTATTATATTGCCACAGCCTCTCTTGCCAGTCCTGTATTGTTGGTTTGTTGCCCCTGCCCCCCTTTCCACTGCCCTCCATAGTCTGTTGTGCTGCCACTGCCCTTCCTGCCTGCCCAGTGTGGTCAAATTGTTGCATCTGCACTCTCCTACCTGCCTTCAATTTTCAGAGTCCGTGCCCCTGGTCTCTGCCTCTCAACAGTATCCCAGTGAACAACTAGATTGCTAACATTCTATATTTATTAGAAAAGTGTGGAACGCCTGACGTCATCTTGATGTAATCAAAACTGTAATACCTAGAGTATTTCCTTTAGAAATTACATATATGAGAGGGTCTTATTTGCATCAAAATTATGGTTAGTGCTCTAAAAAACTAAAATGAGGACATATTTTCTGAGTTTTCATATAGCGACAAAGAACTTTTAAATTATTTGTAATCTTTATGTTTTTTTATCCAGTTGACCACTTGATTAAATGTTGCACCTAGGGGAGAGGATGTGGTATTACTTCCAGAGCTGCAGACTTTGCAACTGGGGAACCAGGTTGGAGTTTCTGCTTCAGCTCAACATTCTGTGATTCTGGTCAAATCATTTAATCTCCCCATGTCTACAACCAAAATGAATTTGATCTTGTGTGATGTAACCAATGCTCATGTAAAGCACTCCAATACCTGACAAGTCTGCACTATATAAAACTGCAAATACACAAAAAATAAGTATTTTGCACACTTCTGTCATTGGGCTAAATGTGGGCTACATCTGGGTGATATTTGTGCTGCATTTGGGCTCTTTTGTCTCTGGTGGCCATCTTGGGAGATTTATTTGTTATGAGGTTTCCTAATTTCCTTATTTACTGCAGTCTCGTCAGTGGGAATACTTTCAGTTTTTTATTTTGGTTCCATCAAGAAGGCATTCAGACGTGTCACACATTTGCCATAAATTCTGAATGTTAGCACTCTAGTTGCTCATTAGATCACTGTAGTAAAACTACTGCTCACCAGGGAAGTCTGCTGCTGGTATTCAAAGTGCATGTTTCAGTCTGCATGTCAGAATGTTTTTATGAAATAGAAGAGGATTTGAGAAGTCAAAATGTGCCCTAATTTTTCATTCTGCAGAACTAATCATAATTTCTATGGCAAAATGAACCCCCTCATTTTGTTACTTTGTAAATTAAATGTTTTAAGTGTTACCACTTTATTCCAATCAAGATGGCTTCAGGTGTGCCATTCTTTTGTCATAAGTAAGACTGTTAGCGCTCTAGTTGTTCGCTAGAACACTCTGGGACATTCTGTCATTGGGCTATACTTGGGCTACATCTGGGTGATATTTGGGCTACATTTGGGCTCTTTTGTCTCTGGTGGCCATCTGGGGAGATTTATTTGTTATGAAGTTTCCTAATTTCCTGCAGTCTCCTCAGTAGGAAATACTTTCAGTTTTTTACTTTGGTTTCATCAAGAAGGCATTCAGATGTGTCACACATTTGCCATAAATTCTGAATGTTAGCACTCTAGTTGCTCATTAGATCACTGTAGTAAAGCTACTGCTCATCAGGGAAGTCTGCTGCTGGTATTCAAAGTGCATGTTTCAGTCTGCATGTCAGAATGTTTTTATGAAATAGAAGAGGGTTTGAGAAGTCAAAATGTGCCCTAATTTTTCTTTCTGCAGCACTAATCATAATTTCTATGGCAAAATGAAGCCCCTCATTTTGTTCCTTTGTAAATTAAATGTTTTAAGTGTTACCACTTTATTACATTCAAGATGGCTTCAGGTGTGCCATACTTTTGTTGTCATAAGTAAGACTGTTAGCGCTCTAGTTGTTCGTTAGAACACTCTGGGACATTCTGTCATTGGGCTATACTTGGGCTACATCTGGGTGATATTTGGGCTACATTTGGGCTCTTTTGTCTCTGGTGGCCATTTTGGGAGACTTATTTGTTATGATGTTTCCTAATTTCCTCATTTACTACAGTCTCCTCAGTAGGAAATACTTTCAGTTTTTTACTTTGATTCCATCAAGAAGTCATTTAGATGTGTCACACATTTGCCATAAATTCAGAATGTTAGCACTTTATTTGCTTATTAGATCACTGTAGTAAAGCTACTGCTCACCAGGGAAGTCTGCTGCTGGTATTGAAAGTGCATGTTTCAGTCTGCATGTCAGAATGTTTTAATGAAATAGAAGAGGATTTGAGAAGTCACTCAAAATGTGCCCTAATTTTTCTTTCTGCAGCACTAGTCATACTTTCTATGGCAAAATGAACCCCCTCGTTTTGTTCCTTTTTAAATTAAATGTTTTAAGAGTTACCACTTTATTCCAACCAAGATGGCTTCAGGTGTGCCATACGTTTGTCATAAGTAGGACTGTTAGCGCTCTAGTTGTTCTTTAGAACACTCTGGGAAGCTGCAGTAGAACACAAAGGAATCAACTGACAGTCTCTGCCCTTGTTGAATGTACATGTTTTACTGAGAATGTCAGACTTGATTCTCACATGACTGAGGACGATAATGTGAATTTACAGAAAATATGCTCTCAGTTTAGCTTATAGATCACCTTCCAAACCTCTGTGGAAAAAGCATGAGAAAATAGTTTTCTCTCAAACATGATTCATGATATCACAGCAGAAGGCTTTTTCACATGGTAAAATCACCATAGAACACACCACAATTCCTAAAATGAGTATGGTACCATCAACAAATGATTTATAATGTAACTAAAGTCTTAAAACCTTCTATTAACTGCAACGCTTTTTAATGAGATGCTATCATGTATATTGGTCCCAAGATGGCTGCCAACACTTCCTGGATGAAGTGCTGACAGCCAATCAGATCTCACGGTGAGATGTGTGGTTAGGCTCCGCCCAGATATATATATGATTTGACTTTTGATTTTCTCAGGAACTACTGAACAGATTGACACCATATATGCAAAAGGCACATGCCTGACCTGAGGACTACCTCTTTGCCAAATTTCAAGTAATTCTGTTCAGCCGTTCGGGCTGTACCTTCGACTAAAGGTCCTATGGGAAAATGCATGGGGAAAATGCATTTTGGGACCCCCCTTTTTTCTCAGCCCCCGCTTGACGAATCACGCCGAGACTTTCAGGGTAGGAGCTGAGCGGAGCGCCCCATTAGTTTTGAAAATTTCACGAAGATAAGTCAACCGGCGGCAAAGTTATTCAAAATAGAATTTTCAGATTTCCTATGGGAACTCGGTCCTAACTATAACTATCTACTTGCGAGCGCCAGTGGATAATATATATATTATTGCAGGGACTGAGTTATGTTATGGAGCCTATTTTAACCGCTGTGACCAGAGACTCCTGTTCACCTGCGAGCCCCTGAGGAAATGCTTCAACAGCATGAAACGCGTCGGGCAAGACCACAGGACTTACTTTCTGCGAGGCACTTCTGCTGTGTTCCCGAGCCGTTTTTCCATTAAAGAAGTGCTTACTTTTCACTCACCTGTGTTGGGCCTCCTCACTCCAGGCAAACTGTGTTTGTGGATATATATATATATATATATATATATATATATATATATATATATATATATATATATATATATATATATATATATATATATATATATATATATTACCTACTGGCGGTCGCCAGTAGGTAGTTATAGTTAGGACCCTGTTTCCATAGGAAAACCGCAACATTCTATTTTGAATAACTTTGGCGCCGGTCGACGAATCCTCGTGAAATTTTCAAAACTAATGGGGCGCTCCTACCCTGAAAGTCTCGGGGGGATTCGTCAAGCGGGGGCTGAGAAAAAAGGGGGGTCCCAAAACGCGTTTTCCCCATGCATTTTTCCATAGGACCTTTAGACACAGCTACAGCCCGAACGGCTGAACAGAGTTACTTGAAATGTGGCAGAGAGGTAGTCTACAGGTCAAGGAAGTGCCTTTTGTAGGTCTGGTGTAAATCTGTTCAGTAGTTCCTGAGAAAATAGCATTTAAATCAATATATATATCTGTGGCAGCTTACGGTGTGCTTACCGTGCGCTTATGGTAAGCTCACCGTACGTGTACGGTGCCGTGCGCGAGCGCGATTCTGATTGGCTGTTAGATCTCAGTAAACATTCGAATCGGTCGAAACCAGGAAGTGTCGGCCGCCATTTTCTCTCTCGCACTCTGACGGGGGGCGGAAAAACAATGGCGGATAACATGAAAAGGGGCATGCTAGACAGCTTCTAACCACCTATAAATTGTTATGGTGTCCCAAAAGAACCCCCAAGACCAAAAAATCATTTTATTTATTTTTTGAAAAAACGCCGATTGCGCTTACGGTAAAAAAAAAAAAAATTAAAAAAAACTATCCACACTTTCCACACCCCGTGTGCAAACGGTGCCCGAAGGGCACCTGTTGTGCATGACCTATCAACATTATGATCATTTAATAGTTAACATTTCACAACGTAGCACATAATATGTCCTCCGTGTGTGGACGATGCGCGAAGCGCATTGTGCGTACATGGCCCACGGCATGGCCCACAGCACTAACTGCGTAAAGTGGGCGCGCGGTGCGCGAAGCGCACCGCGTGCTCACTGTGTGCGCACGGTGTGCGAAGCGCACCGTGCGCGCACGGAACGAACTGCGTGAAGTGGGCGCGCACGCCACGAACGGCGTAAAGTAACTTAGCATTTAAAAAACCGTACAAATTCACTGAAAAAACCATAGGTTTCACACACATTATAGTTTGGAATTAGCATTTAAAAAACCTTGCAAATTCACTGAAAAAACCATAACTTTCACACATTTTATAGTTAGCTGGACATTTCACTCGTAAAAAACCATTGAAATTCCCCCGTTATAGTTAGTGCAGGCAACTATAACTCACGCGACCGCAATCCTCTGCTGATGACATATGTGTCTTTATGAAAAAAAAATATTTGCAATACATGTATAGCTAAAATTTAATGGAAGAAGACATAAGCAAATAAGTGTCTAAATACAGTATTAGCATCAGCAGAGGATTGCGGTCGCGTGAGTTATAGTTGCCTGCACTAACTATAACGGGGGAATTTCAATGGTTTTTTACGAGTGAAATGTCCAGCTAACTATAACATGTGTGAAACCTATGGTTTTTTCAGTGAATATATATATATATATATATATATTCACTGAAAAAACCATAGGTTTCACACATGTTATAGTTAGCGGAAATTTTACTGATAAAAAACCAGTGAAATTCCCCCGTTATAGTTAGTGCAGGCAACTATAACTCACGCGACCGCAATCCTCTGCTGATGCTAATACTGTATTTAGACACTTATTTGCCCATGTCTTCTTCCATACATTTTTAGCTATACATATATTACAAATATTTTTTTTCATAAAGACACATATGTCATCAGCAGAAGATTGCGGTCGCGTGAGTTATAGTTGCCTGCACTAACTATAACGGGGGAATTTCACTGGTTTTTTATCAGTAAAATTTCCGCTAACTATAACATGTGTGAAACCTATGGTTTTTTCAGTGAATTTGCAAGGTTTTTTAAATGCTAATTCCTAACTATAACGTGTGTGAAACCTATGGTTTTTTCAGTGAATTTGTACGGTTTTTTAAATGCTAAGTTACTTTACGCCATTCGTGGCGTGCGCGCCCACTTAACGCAGTTCGTTCCGTGCGCACCGTGCACGCACAGTAAGCACGTGGTGCGCTTCGCGCACCGCGTGCCCACGTTACGCTAGATGGGCCATGTACGCACGATGCGCTTCGCGCACCGTGCGCACATGGAGGACATATGATGCACTTCATTTTGAAAGGTAATATTTTAATTTTTCGTTATTTTTATAAGCCATGCACAAATGGTGCCCTTCGGGCGCAATTTGCACACGGGGTGGAGAGAGTGTGGATAATTTTTTCTTTTATTATTTTTGTTTAAAATATTATAGTTTATCACACCTCTTATAAGCCATGCACAATTGGTGGTCTGCGGCCACCAATTGCACACGGGGTGGGGAGAGTGTGGATAGTTTTTTTTTTTTGATAATTTTTTACCGTACGCGTAGGGTAAGCGTAATCGGCGAAATTAGCGAAAAAAAAAAAATCCGTTTTTGGCCTTGGGGGATCTTTGGGGACTCCCTCAACATGGCTATGTGTGTGGGAGCTGTCTAAACAGCCCCTTTACATGTTTTTTGGCTTTATTTTAAAACCTAACTCTCAGTGCGAGAGAGAAAATGGCGGCCGCCGCTTCCTGGTTTCGGCCGATTCGAATGTTTACTAAGATCTAAGAGCCAATCAGAATCGCGCTCGCGCACGCCACCGTACGCGTACGGTAAGCGTACGGTAAGCGCACCGTAAGCTGGCTCAGATATATATATTGATTTAAAGGCTATTTTCTCAGAATCTACTGAACAGATTTACACCAAACCTACAAAAGGCACTTCCTTGACCTGAGGACTACCTCTCTGCCAAATTTCTAGTAATTCTGTTCAGCCGTTCGGGCTGTAGCCCTGTCTAAAGGTCCTATGGAAAAATGCATGGGAAAAACGCATTTTGGGACCCCCCTTTTATCTCAGCCCCCGCTTGACGAATCCCCCCGAGACTTTCAGGGTAGGAGCGTAGCGTAGCGCCCCACCTATTTTGAAAAATTCGCGAGGATTCGTCGACCGGCGCCAAAGTTATTCAAAATAGAATGTTGAGGATTTCCTATGGAAACGTGGTCTTAACTATAACTACCTACTGGCGACCGCCAGTAGGTAATATATATATATATATATATATATATATATATATATATATATATTTTTGCACACAAATGACCCAGATTCCCGAAATCCGTGTCCCGTAGGCAGGTGGCGAGTAAATACCGAGCAGGTCTCCCGGCAGTCAATATCCACACAGATTCTTCTGATAGAAGGACTCGCACTCGGAAGGATACACAAGAAGTTTTAATTAACACTCGTAACGCGTTTCGTCAGTGAAA
Organism: Triturus cristatus; assembly: GCF_964204655.1. Classification (NCBI taxonomy): domain Eukaryota; kingdom Metazoa; phylum Chordata; class Amphibia; order Caudata; family Salamandridae; genus Triturus; species Triturus cristatus. Next base: position 748,467,919 of record NC_140589.1, read on the forward strand.
CTGACTTGATCACACGAAGTGCAACAAGAAACAGGAAGTATTTATCTGGCTGTTGAAACAGACGACAGGCACAAGAAAATTGGCAAGTAATGACAGTAACCATGGCGGCCATTATTAAATGTCTAAATACAGTGTAAAGATATAAGACCTGCCATGGTTCATAGTTGTACTTAGTCCAGAGTTGTTTGGTAGACATATAAATCCAACAGAAAATGAAACACAAATAGTGCGCTTTCTTTAACGACCAAAATAATGGTCATGGTACTTGTAATGTGTCATTGATTAATATTCATGAAGTCTAGTGCTCCTGTCAAAAGACACGTGAAGTGTCTGCATTAAGCAACCTAATAAAGAATATACACAAACTGCCAGATGTAGGTGTCAAATTTTTTGCTATTAAATGCAAATAGTGTATAAAACAAATAAATCATCATGGTCAATAATTACCAGTTACATAATTGCCGCAGGACACGATATAAGCCCATAATTAAATTCCGTAAGGTATATATGTGTACTCTTGTACTATCAATAGACGTCGGCATAGTGCCTATAAGAGCCACAATTCTGGTGAACCAAAATATCAACATAGATCAACACAGTAGTTGCTGGAGTATTGAGTCAGAAGCCATTTGCGAATCATTAAGAAACAACAGCCTATTGGAACTTCCATTTCATTCAAAATAGTGCCCAAAACAATATCAAAATATATAAAAAGTACAGAATTCTTATCTGTATTCGAGGAACCGGGAAGAAAAGGGTAGGGTAACCGGTGCGGATGAAAATGGTCCGGTATGATGGCGACCCTTCCTTTCCTCCTGTGCACAGAAAAAGAAAAGGAAATAGGGTAACATAGTCAATGTTATAAACCACATAATTAAAATACACATGATTCTACTATTCCGTCATAGTATTCACAATAGATAAAAATCATTCTTCACTTTAACAACCAGCAAAAAGAACATATAGAGCTGTAGTTAGTGGCCTAATAGATGCAGGTATGCAGATTTGCAGATTTGAAATCAGAAAGAACACAAGATTAGTCATCATGTAAATGTACACTAAGTTCCTCATCGAGATTGTGACCTTTAGGGAACTTAGTCTCTAGTACAAGTATCCATTTGGACTCGCGTTTGCGGAGTAGTAAGGTTCTATTTCCGCCTCTTGGTCCAAGATGGACTTGTTCTAGGATAAAATAGCTCAACATAGAGCTGTTAGACAGATGGAAGAGGTCAAAATGTCTTGCAATGGGATAAGTACTGTCCTTCTTATTGATGGCCCGCATATGTTCCAATACTCTTTTCTTTGCCATACACGTGGTACTCCCAACATACCATAACTTGCATGGACATGTCAATACATACACACAAAAGGAGGTACTGCAGGTAAGGAATTGCTTGATCGTTTTAGGTGTTGTTTGCCCTGGTATATTCACAGTTTTAGTCATGTGACTATTACGGCAGGCTTTGCAATGACCGCAAGGATAGAAACCTGCAAGATTATGTGTGTTTAGGAAAAGTAGGTCGCACACCGCTCGTCACACCAGCAAGTTGCCCCAAAGGACTGTGGGAAATGTAGTGGCGACGGCAGGTACGCCTATGCCACAAAATGTAAATAGAACAGTATGTGTATGCGTTAGCCATCCCTGGACACGTGTTTCGAGGTAGTTGCCTCTCGTCAGCAGGGAGCAGGTCAATGTAAAGGGGTGCCGCGTGGACTGCCAACTGTAATTAAAAGCAGGTCAAGTACCTCTCCTGGCGCGCAGGTGCAGACTCAAGGCTCGTCAGCCCGTTAGCTTAAGGAAGCTGTTTAAATTGAGGAAAAGTAGGTCGCACACCGCTCGTCACACCAGCAAGTTGCCCCAAAGGACTGTGGGAAATGTAGTGGCGACGGCAGGTACGCCTATGCCACAAAATGTAAATAGAACAGTATGTGTATGCGTTAGCCATCCCTGGACACGTGTTTCGAGGTAGTTGCCTCTCGTCAGCAGGGAGCAGGTCAATGTAAAGGGGTGCCGCGTGGACTGCCAACTGTAATTAAAAGCAGGTCAAGTACCTCTCCTGGCGCGCAGGTGCAGACTCAAGGCTCGTCAGCCCGTTAGCTTAAGGAAGCCGTTTAAATTGAGGAAAAGTAGGTCGCACACCGCTCGTCACACCAGCAAGTTGCCCCAAAGGACTGTGGGAAATGTAGTGGCGACGGCAGGTACGCCTATGCCACAAAATGTAAATAGAACAGTATGTGTATGCGTTAGCCATCCCTGGACACGTGTTTCGAGGTAGTTGCCTCTCGTCAGCAGGGAGCAGGTCAATGTAAAGGGGTGCCGCGTGGACTGCCAACTGTAATTAAAAGCAGGTCAAGTACCTCTCCTGGCGCGCAGGTGCAGACTCAAGGCTCGTCAGCCCGTTAGCTTAAGGAAGCCGTTTAAATTGAGGAAAAGTAGGTCGCACACCGCTCGTCACACCAGCAAGTTGCCCCAAAGGACTGTGGGAAATGTAGTGGCGACGGCAGGTACGCCTATGCCACAAAATGTAAATAGAACAGTATGTGTATGCGTTAGCCATCCCTGGACACGTGTTTCGAGGTAGTTGCCTCTCGTCAGCAGGGAGCAGGTCAATGTAAAGGGGTGCCGCGTGGACTGCCAACTGTAATTAAAAGCAGGTCAAGTACCTCTCCTGGCGCGCAGGTGCAGACTCAAGGCTCGTCAGCCCGTTAGCTTAAGGAAGCCGTTTAAATTGAGGAAAAGTAGGTCGCACACCGCTCGTCACACCAGCAAGTTGCCCCAAAGGACTGTGGGAAATGTAGTGGCGACGGCAGGTACGCCTATGCCACAAAATGTAAATAGAACAGTATGTGTATGCGTTAGCCATCCCTGGACACGTGTTTCGAGGTAGTTGCCTCTCGTCAGCAGGGAGCAGGTCAATGTAAAGGGGTGCCGCGTGGACTGCCAACTGTAATTAAAAGCAGGTCAAGTACCTCTCCTGGCGCGCAGGTGCAGACTCAAGGCTCGTCAGCCCGTTAGCTTAAGGAAGCCGTTTAAATTGAGGAAAAGTAGGTCGCACACCGCTCGTCACACCAGCAAGTTGCCCCAAAGGACTGTGGGAAATGTAGTGGCGACGGCAGGTACGCCTATGCCACAAAATGTAAATAGAACAGTATGTGTATGCGTTAGCCATCCCTGGACACGTGTTTCGAGGTAGTTGCCTCTCGTCAGCAGGGAGCAGGTCAATGTAAAGGGGTGCCGCGTGGACTGCCAACTGTAATTAAAAGCAGGTCAAGTACCTCTCCTGGCGCGCAGGTGCAGACTCAAGGCTCGTCAGCCCGTTAGCTTAAGGAAGCCGTTTAAATTGAGGAAAAGTAGGTCGCACACCGCTCGTCACACCAGCAAGTTGCCCCAAAGGACTGTGGGAAATGTAGTGGCGACGGCAGGTACGCCTATGCCACAAAATGTAAATAGAACAGTATGTGTATGCGTTAGCCATCCCTGGACACGTGTTTCGAGGTAGTTGCCTCTCGTCAGCAGGGAGCAGGTCAATGTAAAGGGGTGCCGCGTGGACTGCCAACTGTAATTAAAAGCAGGTCAAGTACCTCTCCTGGCGCGCAGGTGCAGACTCAAGGCTCGTCAGCCCGTTAGCTTAAGGAAGCCGTTTAAATTGAGGAAAAGTAGGTCGCACACCGCTCGTCACACCAGCAAGTTGCCCCAAAGGACTGTGGGAAATGTAGTGGCGACGGCAGGTACGCCTATGCCACAAAATGTAAATAGAACAGTATGTGTATGCGTTAGCCATCCCTGGACACGTGTTTCGAGGTAGTTGCCTCTCGTCAGCAGGGAGCAGGTCAATGTAAAGGGGTGCCGCGTGGACTGCCAACTGTAATTAAAAGCAGGTCAAGTACCTCTCCTGGCGCGCAGGTGCAGACTCAAGGCTCGTCAGCCCGTTAGCTTAAGGAAGCCGTTTAAATTGAGGAAAAGTAGGTCGCACACCGCTCGTCACACCAGCAAGTTGCCCCAAAGGACTGTGGGAAATGTAGTGGCGACGGCAGGTACGCCTATGCCACAAAATGTAAATAGAACAGTATGTGTATGCGTTAGCCATCCCTGGACACGTGTTTCGAGGTAGTTGCCTCTCGTCAGCAGGGAGCAGGTCAATGTAAAGGGGTGCCGCGTGGACTGCCAACTGTAATTAAAAGCAGGTCAAGTACCTCTCCTGGCGCGCAGGTGCAGACTCAAGGCTCGTCAGCCCGTTAGCTTAAGGAAGCCGTTTAAATTGAGGAAAAGTAGGTCGCACACCGCTCGTCACACCAGCAAGTTGCCCCAAAGGACTGTGGGAAATGTAGTGGCGACGGCAGGTACGCCTATGCCACAAAATGTAAATAGAACAGTATGTGTATGCGTTAGCCATCCCTGGACACGTGTTTCGAGGTAGTTGCCTCTCGTCAGCAGGGAGCAGGTCAATGTAAAGGGGTGCCGCGTGGACTGCCAACTGTAATTAAAAGCAGGTCAAGTACCTCTCCTGGCGCGCAGGTGCAGACTCAAGGCTCGTCAGCCCGTTAGCTTAAGGAAGCCGTTTAAATTGAGGAAAAGTAGGTCGCACACCGCTCGTCACACCAGCAAGTTGCCCCAAAGGACTGTGGGAAATGTAGTGGCGACGGCAGGTACGCCTATGCCACAAAATGTAAATAGAACAGTATGTGTATGCGTTAGCCATCCCTGGACACGTGTTTCGAGGTAGTTGCCTCTCGTCAGCAGGGAGCAGGTCAATGTAAAGGGGTGCCGCGTGGACTGCCAACTGTAATTAAAAGCAGGTCAAGTACCTCTCCTGGCGCGCAGGTGCAGACTCAAGGCTCGTCAGCCCGTTAGCTTAAGGAAGCCGTTTAAATTGAGGAAAACATACACCGTGGCATAGGCGTACTCGCCGTCGCCACTACATTGACCACAGTTCCTTGGGGCAACTTGCTGGTGTGACGAGCAGAGTGCGACCAACTTTTTATTCATTTATTACGGCTCCCTTGAGCCAACGGGCTGACGAGCCTTGGACCTGCACCTGCGCGCCATGAGAGGTACTCTACCTGTTTTAATTACATTTTGGCAGTCCACGCGGCACCCCTTTACACTGACCTACTCCCTGCTGACGAGAGGCAACTACCTCGAAACACGTGTCCAGGGATGGCTAATGCGACACATACTTTTCTACATACACCGTGGCATAGGCGTACTCGCCGTCGCCACTACATTGACCACAGTTCCTTGGGGCAACTTGCTGGTGTGACGAGCAGAGTGCGACCAACTTTTTATTCAAAGATTATGTGTGTTTGTTTTTGTAGATGTAATGTCGTTATGTACCAGCAAGTCCCTAAGACTGCGACCTTTTCTGTATGTTATTCTTGGTCTACTCTCAACTGTGTGACCAATAATGGGGTCACTTTTCAATATGTTCCAGTTGTCAGTCAGTATTTTTTGTATTTGTCCAGAGTTACCACTGAAAGTAAGTATAACTCTGCTGCTGCCTTCTGAGGTGTTGTCAGTGGTATCAGCATCAGTATGTAGGGTTTGAGCATGGTCAATGGAGTTTACCTTGGAGATGGCTTTCTGAAGGACCCATTTAGGATAGCCCCTGTCAGTGAATCTTTTGATCATGATTTCCTTTTCTATTTGAAAAGCACTGGCGGTACTGCAGTTTCTTCTTGCTCTCAGCAGCTCACCATATGGAATGCTCCATTTAAGGGGATCTGGGTGGCTGCTGAGAGCATGAAGGAGAGTGTTTCCTGCTGTAGTTTTGCGAAACAGGCTAGTTTCTAGTTTGTCTCCTTGGGGTGTAATTAGTAGGTCTAAGAATTCGATTGAGTGTTGGCTCATGTTACTGGTGAGAGTAATGTTGCGATCATTGATGTTCAGTTTTTCTATGAAAGCGATAGCCATTCGTTCAGTATCAGTCCAGATTACAAAAAGGTCGTCTATATAACGTAACCAAATTTTTACTTTGCTGAAAAAAGGAAGGAGTATATGTTCTTTTCTAATGTCCTCCTCCCATTTCCCCATGAAAAGGTTAGCAAAACTTGGGGCAAAACAAGTCCCCATCGCCGTACCCAGTGTCTGCTTGTAAATGACGCCATCAAACATGAAGATATTGTTAGTAAGGCATAAATGCATCATATCTAACACCATATTCGTATGTTCAAGAAATTCTATCGGTCTCTTATTGAGATAATGTCTGCATGCCTGTATGCCTTGTGTGTGGTCGATGATAGTATACAAGGAATTGACGTCAAGAGTCATCATGAGATCCGTAGGTTCCCACTTGATGTTACTAAGTTTGATCAAAAAATCTTTACTGTCTTTGACATGTGAGGGGAGTTGGGTAACGTATTCGCGCAAGAAGTGATCTACATATTTGGAAACATTTTCCAAAGTACTCCCAATAGAGGATACAATTGGTCTTCCTGGTGGTACTAGTGTATTTTTATGGACTTTGGGTAGGAGGTATAAAATAGGTAACTTGGGGTAATCACGCTTCAGGTAACAATACTCCTCCCATGTAATATACCCTTGCTCTTCCCAATATTTGAGTTTTGCCCATGTGTCAAAGATACTGGCGTTATACATGTTGGTGTTAGTCTGCATGTAGAATTTGGTATCACCCAGTTGTCTATGGGCTTCATCCATATACATGTGTTTAGCCCACAGAACGATATTGCCCCCTTTGTCAGCGGGGCGTACTACAATGTTAGGGTCATCAGCAAGTGACTGTAGAAATTTCTTTTGCTCAATGGATAAATTGAAACGTATGTCTTTTGTTCTATTTGACTGATGTTTAAGTTTCAGTAGAGATTGTGTCACCATCTCATGAAATGTGTCAATATTATCATGAGGAAGATTCGGGTAAAAAATGGATCGGGGTTTAAATTTAGTAGTTCCAGCCGAATCCGTGGGAATTCCTAAATCTCCTACTTCTTCAGGCATGATGTTCTGTGTCTCATTCTCCATTGCTAGGGCATACACATCTTGTAAGATATCTGCATCGGCTATATTCAAGTTTTGAAAAGGACGATTGTCCATAGTCATTACTGGAGGTTGGTTATCAAAGTCCCGTTTATACAGATAATGCCACTTTTTTAACTTGACCTTTCGAATGTATCTGTATAGATCAATGCGTGTGTCTGCGTAATTAAAAATTTCAGTGGGACAAAAGGTCAGGCCTAGACATAGAGTTTTTTTCTCAGAGAATGTCAATTGTTTCTCAGTTAAGTTGATAATCGTTTTATTTACCGTTTCCGGATCCATCATTTCCTGCTTTTTGAGCCACGTTTCTTGTTTCCCATGGGCTCCTTTGTGTTTACTTGATTCCCTTTGTTTTCGTCTTTTCCGTCGTTGTTTGCTCCTCCCCTCCCTCTTCCTCTTCCACGGCCTCTGCCTCGTGGTGTTCTTCCTCTCCTCGGTGGTGACTGTGTGCTTGCTCTTGGTGTTTCTCGGCCTCTCCGTAAGACCCGGAACTCGTCTAAAAAAGTAGCTGTTCTTGATGTAGTTGGTCTTTCTACCGAGGAACCGGCACTGGAGACTGAAATATCTGCATCTGATCCGCTAACTTCTGAACTTGGACAGTTAGATTCTTTTTCTTTATCCAATGATTGGGTTACTTCCTGAGTTGGTGATACGTCATTATACAAATGATCATATTTGTGACTGTATGTAAGTATCCGGCCGGATTCATAGTCCATACAGTCTCTATGAAGTTTCCTTTGTTTCCGGTTCTTTATGTCATCTTCATGTTGCAGCAATTTGGGTTTTAAATCAGCCATGAATTTCTGAACAGTATCTTGTTCATTCCCTTTTAGGAGATCTGCTTCGATGGACTTGATTTCTGATATGATTAGTTCTCGGTCTTCCCATGCATACTTGATAAGTATATTCAACATATTGCGAGAACTGTTTGCTGAGTTCTCTTGCCAGTCCTGTAGCATGCGTGGGTTCTGGGATTCATATGAGGGCATGATGTAAATTCTCAAGCCCCTAGGGACCATTTGTTTGTCCACATAATCTTGTAGGGAGATTGCTTCCCACCACTTAGCTATTTCCGATTTTTTAAGTTTTTCCAAACGTTTTAGTTTCACGTTTAGCGAGGTATCTATAGCTTGTGTTAAAGTTTGAGAACTACTTCTCACACCAGGTGTACGTGCTAATAGCGTTGCTGCTGCTGCCCGGCGTTCTGATTCTATGTCCATGCTGGTTGAACAGATTAGTGAGACACTTACACACTTGTGATAAATAGACAAGCGTGAGTGGTTACATGTAAAGGCACTCGCTTTAGTTAATGTAAATGTCAGTGTATCCTTCCCCTCCACCAGTTGGAGGTTCCTGCTGCCGCAAAGTATTCACGATAAGATATCAACGTGGCTAAGAAGAGGAGCTCCGTTTGTACATACGCCCAAGATTAACATAATTGTAATTGTTCTAATTCAGGTGCTTCGTATTGTTCATACTGAATATAACTGCCGATACAATATCGGTACTTGGCATCCGAAATGAACCAGTGGGCGCAGTGTTGCCGAGATGAATCGCGGGGAAAAAGGGTCTCCTAAAGCTATGCGTAAGGTAGGGGCAGGGTACGCTTGCTCCCAAACGGTCTCTACCACCCACCCTACACACGCTCCCCGTGAGGGAAAAAGAGACGCTTACCTCCCGGAAGGGCTGTAGGGAAACACCCGATCCTCAGACACCAGGCATCGTTGGCTTCAAAATCGAGGCGGCCGGCCGTGGATTTCTCCGTAATTTTGCACACAAATGACCCAGATTCCCGAAATCCGTGTCCCGTAGGCAGGTGGCGAGTAAATACCGAGCAGGTCTCCCGGCAGTCAATATCCACACAGATTCTTCTGATAGAAGGACTCGCACTCGGAAGGATACACAAGAAGTTTTAATTAACACTCGTAACGCGTTTCGTCAGTGATAGTACAAGAGTACACATATATACCTTACGGAATTTAATTATGGGCTTATATCGTGTCCTGCGGCAATTATGTAACTGGTAATTATTGACCATGATGATTTATTTGTTTTATACACTATTTGCATTTAATAGCAAAAAATTTGACACCTACATCTGGCAGTTTGTGTATATTCTTTATTAGGTTGCTTAATGCAGACACTTCACGTGTCTTTTGACAGGAGCACTAGACTTCATGAATATTAATCAATGACACATTACAAGTACCATGACCATTATTTTGGTCGTTAAAGAAAGCGCACTATTTGTGTTTCATTTTCTGTTGGATTTATATGTCTACCAAACAACTCTGGACTAAGTACAACTATGAACCATGGCAGGTCTTATATCTTTACACTGTATTTAGACATTTAATAATGGCCGCCATGGTTACTGTCATTACTTGCCAATTTTCTTGTGCCTGTCGTCTGTTTCAACAGCCAGATAAATACTTCCTGTTTCTTGTTGCACTTCGTGTGATCAAGTCAGTTTCACTGACGAAACGCGTTACGAGTGTTAATTAAAACTTCTTGTGTATCCTTCCGAGTGCGAGTCCTTCTATCAGAAGAATCTGTGTGGATATATATATATATATATAAGTTACAAAATGAAAGTCCAAAAAGGTGCACACTCAGAATAAAGGTTTGCTTGTGCAGAGTTTAATTACTCAATTGCAACGCGTTGCAACATTAAAACTGTCTTGATCAAGACAGTGTTACTGTCCAAACGTGTTGCAATTGAGCAATTTAACTCTGCGTGAGCAAACCTTTATTCCGAGTGTGCACCTTATTGGACTTTCGTTTTGGATTTACATGTCCAGCTGTTGTTCCGCTGGATTTGCGCACCACCTGACAATGGGCTCGATCCCGAAAGGAACTTTCTCTTGTTTGTATATATATTAGGGGAACATCACAGTATGCAAATTCATAATACAGAATGAAAACAATCACCACATCACATTAATAATGTCACAACAATAAAGAAAATTGTGAAAATATTAATTACAAAGTGTAGAGTGCATCATAAAGTGCCTAAATACCTCAATCAGAAGAAGATCTGAAAGATACAATTAATTGAAAAGAAGAGTTGTGACCAGAAAGAACCTCTGACATCCAATCTTTTATCGGGTCCCAGATTTGCCTCTGCCTGCAATGCCGGCTATCACTTTTTAAAAAGGAAATTTGTAGCGTGCAGGCATTTACAAATTCATGCCCCAAAAAACTGTGGGAGTGGTGCCTCACTTAACAGCTAGTGTCTCACCAGATTTATCCTAGCCAGCTGGATAGCTGAAAAAAAATCCAACGAAACCTAGTGGAATTGAGGGTGAATGTCCCAGTACGATTGTTTTGTTATCCCAGACAACATCCATTTGCAACATCCCATTCAATTTCTGGAATTTGTAATCCCAGCACCCGCGAATCCCTATACAGGTGACAAGGATTATTTTTTCCAATTTCGTTGCATACTTCAAGCTTCAGAAGCCCAGGGTCCCAGGAGGTGGTCCCTGTAGCCTGCGCAACCTGCACAGCTGTTCACCATCATTGCGCTACTTAACGCGCTCAGTGCTCCTGTGGTGCGGGATTCTTTTTGCCGATTTCATTGCGGACTTCAAGATCCAGAAGCCCAGGGCCCCAGGAGGTGGTTCCTGTAACCTGCACAGCATGCACAGCTGTTCCCTATCATAGCGCTATTTAATGCACTCAGTGCTGTCGTGGTGCAGGATTCTTTTTGGCAATTTCTTGCGCACTTCAAGCTCCAGAAGTCTAGGGCCCCAGGAGGCGGTCCCTGTGGCCTGCACAGCCAGCACAGCTCTTCACCATCATCGCGCCATTTAACTCATTCGGTGCTCCCGTGGTGCAAGATTCTTTTTGCCAATTTCATTGTGAACTTCAAGCTCCAGAAGCCCAGTGCCCCAGGAGGTGGTCCCTGTAGCCTGAACAACCTTCACCGCTCTTCACCATCATTGCGCTATTTACCATGCTCAGCACTCCCGCAGCGAGTGCTATGCCCGGCCAAAGCCCGGACCAAGGGTGGGCCCATCTTGCGCCCGTCAGCGACAGGAAGAGGCAGGGCAGGGCCATCCCCTTGGCTCACTGGGTAGGACCTTTGGAATCTTGAACTTGTATGACTATAATTCGCCCGTGAGGTCTGTGAATTTGCACTAATTCTTTTTTATGGAACTGGCTACAGCTATTGACTTTTATAGATATTGCCACCAGACAACACTGACTTTTGTATCTTTCATTGGGGGCTGGACGTGATCTACCACTTTGACTTTCTGTTCAATTTGATTGTGCAAGGTTCATGTTTATGTTTACATAAGGACTGACTTTAGAAAGGTCCTGACCATGGTGAAAAGGAAATATCCAGGCGGGATGGGAGGCAAATCGCCCAATTTACTCGACCTTCTTCCTCTATTTTGAACTACATTACTGGTGCCATGGGGGTGATTGAAAAACAGATAATAAATGTTGAGGAGACCATAACCAATTGTACTGTCGATAATTCTAAGTTGGACTAAAGCCCTTTTTCAATAAGGGTAGTCCAACTGGCAGAGGCCAGTTAGACAGCATGGACTTAGATGAGAGCATTGCCAAATCTCTCCTTCCATGTTTGCTAGTCACCCAACCTCCAAGAAAACGCCTCAAAACACTGTCCACTACCCTGACTCAGATTCCTTCAGCTCACTGTGAGGGGGAGCGCGGCACCCAAAGTAAACTACTCTCCAGAATTGAACTTTAACTAAGAAGCCTACAAATGCTTCAGTTAATCATCAGTCCTTACCTTCTGAGGACCATCCTTCTCTGGCAGCCTCAGTACAGGTTCTTAAGGACATGGTCAAGCTCTCATTTAGTGCTCTTACAGAGCGATTAAAAGTAATTGAAAGCAGTGTCCTAGCCTGCTTGGATCTGTTAGGGTAAGGTCAAGTGCCATCTGATCGTCATCCCCCAGTCAAGGATAACATTGCACCTTCACAGTTCCGGCCAGGATCCAACGTTCACAGTCCAGCCCAATGTGAGCACCCCCTACCACTTCTAGTTTCAGCCAGCGCTCCCATTGCATTTCCACCTAGCATCATCCCGACCGGCTGCAGTTTTAATCCCACCCCTTTGCCTCAGCAGGCCCGTTCCACCCCCAGTAGCCATTTTCAGGACATGTGACACTCTTTCCAATCCATTACCAGTCAACAATGCTATTAATGATTTCCATGTTCTTTTTCTATTTCTAATTTTGAGCACCTGGAGCTTCCTCTGACAGCCACACCTTATGTGGTAATCTTAGCTAATGTTCCCCTCGCTTCTACCACCAGTCATGAATCCTGGGTTCCTCTGAGGAATAAATCTCTAAACTGGCTAAATACGAGGGTGGGGCTTGGTGGTGCACATTTCGAGGACCTTAAGATGATTAGGAGAGTCAAATGGGTTGGCCAGGGAAATAAATAATTGGAGGGAGATTGTGTGGTCCTCTCATTTACATCTCCTAATTTAGTTGAAACCATATTAGAGAGAGCCAGATCTCTAACCATCACCACAAAACAAATTGCAGTTTTACCCCTTGGTTTCTTTTACCAGCCTCCCATCTCTCATCAAACTTTCCAACAGCCAACCCATTTTTACTGGGCGCAGTTTACTGCTCCCTTACCTCCCATTGCAACCTATAACAGGTTTGATTGACTGGCTACTCTTAATGGTGTGGATTGACTGAAGGCCATTACCATTCCAAGTGAAAGGTATATGGTGTGGACTTTCCACCTTACCGAAGCTCAATCTTGATGCCAGTCTAGATACAGCAGCTGACTGTGATTCCTTCCCTTCTCAGCCCTGCACTAATAAGGATTTCATAGACACGCAGTTGCCCCAAGTATAGGCCTCCTCCTGTGTTTTATCTAATACTGTCTTATTTTGGAATGTCGTTGGGCTACGCCATAAATGTACTACGTCCGAGTGGCTTGATTTCTAAGTTTCATATTCTTTGTTTACAAGAAACGTTGACTGTGAACCCCATACATCTTAACGGCTTAAAAACATACTACACTCTAGCAATTCCCTCTACTTGTGGGAGACCTAAAGGGGGTCTATGCATTTATGTCTCAAATAAGATGGCCACTCTGGATACTGTAATGATTGCAACTAGAATTTACAACCATATCATCTCATTTCAAATGAAACAGCATAGTACTCTGGCTATAGTACATTTCTATAATAAAGCCTGCACACGGGACATTATTGCAGACCTCCACCAATTCGACATCGACTTCAAGTTAGCTTTCCTCACTGGATGCAGGGACTTATTCATCTTTTGTGCAGCAACTTTAATTTACGTCTTTGTCTCCAGCCATAAGGTTTGTGGGCTAGCTGCCCCTGATAATGGTGATATCACTCATTTCTTACATACAGAGTATGGGGATTTGCTAAATGATCTACTCTTTGAATTCAATTTGTGTTCTCGCAATGAAGTAACTAGACCCCCCAGTTGAAGTCAAGAGTACTTTTAATGGCAGGGGAGAGAATAGCATCATAGATTTCCTGATTTTTCCTTTATGTTATTCAGAGCTGGGTTTAGACATTGTTATACATGGCATTGCAATTAGCGATCACTTTCCTCAAAGTGTCGCTCTGAATATCAATCTTCTCTCACAACAGGGGGCTATATAAAGTGTGTCAACTGTGGAGAACATCAATATCTCCTGCCGCAATGGTTACGCTTTAAGATGGTCTTTGGTAAATCCAATTATTTTTCTAGAAAAATTAATTTCTAAACAGAGGGCAGCTTTTGATAGAAGAGTTTGCAGAGGCACATACAATTATCATGGCCTTTGAGCAAATAAAAAAGGTATTAGTGAAGGGCTTATCATTAATTGGAATAAAGCTGGATCAGGGAATTGTGTTTGGTGTGAGTCTGCCTTTGCGAAGGCCCTAAGAATTTTAAAGTTAGCTCTAGGCAAATAACCTAGGTCTACTCAGGAAGTCCAGGAGCGCAGACTTGCATATAAGCTTACTATTAAAGACCGTTAAAAAAAAGTCTTAAGGAGGAGTCTTGGAATCTATTACTTGAGGCTAGCCTGATGAACATCAATACCACTTTCTGGCGCATTATTAACTCTCCTTTTTTTTAATACAGCTGACAGTCCTCGTATGAGATCGCCATTACAGAGGCTGAATGGTTGACCTATTTTACTAATCTTTATTCAACTCAGGAGACCGTGGTTATCGCTATTCCTACAACAGCTCCCACGAGTGATCTACCCTGACTAGTCCTTAGACGAGGTAGTCTTGGCTCTGACGGCGAGTAAAGGTGGTAAAGCTCCGGGCCCTGATGGGATCCCATTGATTCGTTTAAATCTAATATTAATCTTTGGGGCCCCATTTCAACTCAGCTCTTCAGAGCCAACCAGAGTGAAGGATTCCTATGCACATGGCCCAAATCCCTTATAGTTCCAATATTCAAGAAGGGAGACCACAATAGCTCCCCACAATATAGATCCATTTCTCTGCTCAACTCTCTAGCTAAGGTGGCTGGACGCATTCTTCCAGTTAGATTTTAGGATTGAGCAGAGTCCAATAGTATTATCTTGGATTTTCGGTACAGGTTTTGACCAGGCATGGGGATCACAGAGCAGGCTATTAACCTAAACTTACTCATAGGGAAATACAAGCTCATTAAAAGAGGCAGACTGTGTTTAGCATTCGTAGACTTAAACATGGCTTTCGAATTTGTGGTGCATGATAAATTATGGTCAATCAAGGTCAGCATGAGTGTAGATTCCACAATTGTGAACTTCCTTAGAGACTTGTACGCATTGGGATGGGGCAGAGTAAGATACAGACTAAATGGCAAATGCACCCAGCTATTCAATATAGAAAGAGGAGTCCGCCAAGGCTGAGTACTCACTCCATTCTTGTTTTACCTCTACCTTAACAGCGTACGCAGAACCCTTGCAAGTAAGTTACTTACCCTGAGTTGGGCAGCATTCCATTCCAGCACTTCTACATGCCGATGACGCTTTATTAATGTCTCGTACGCCACTTGGCCTACAGCGATTACTTGATGAATTCGCCCCGTTCATGCAGTATCTTGGTCTACAAATTATCATCAGTAAAAATTTTCGTAATTAAACTTGGGAAAAGTGCTACAAACTGCCTTGACTTTTTTATCGAGGGTTCCTAGATCTAGTTTACATCTCGATTTTCTTACCTGGGCATTTTATTTAACAAATATGGGAATTTGACCAGTGCGATTAAGTCAAGGAGGCTTCAATTCGTTAAAAGCACCATGGCTCTGCTCAACTTCATGAGGAAGTTGAGCATTAAACACCCGAGGGAAATGATGACAATCTATAAGGCCAAATGTAGACCAATTGCCACGTATATGTCATTTGGGGATACGTGAATGCTGATTTACTCCAGCTAGTAGAAAATGCATTCCTAAGGAATCGTCTTACCCTCCCGATAAGTTGTTACACCTTCCTTTGCCACTCTGAATTGGGAGCGCGCTACTTAGTAGACGTGATCAAGATCCAGACAGTTTTGCTCTGGCACAAGAGCTGGTTCTCTGAATACACAGTGCTCAATCATTCCATCGTAGAGGACTGTCTCAGATTTACATCTGCATTTAATATCCCCTGGCTCCAATTTGTGCGTGACTTTTTGGTTGACATCAGCCATCTTGAGTTTTTGACCACCCTGAGCTTTTGATTAGCATCCAAAGGAAAGCTCTTGAATCAAAATGTATATCCCTACTTGAGGATTTGAGGCTATCCGCAGAGATAATAAAACCTTTGGTCCGAAGAACAGTTGATTCTGCCAGTTATGACATGCAACCGTATCTAGCTAATATATACAATTCACGCCATAGATGTATGCCGATTCTGTTTTGGCTGGACATTTTCCATCATTTAAGCAGCTTCTCCACCTTTAATAACTGGTTGCATGATCCTGTGTTAGGCCCATGCGATAATATTTCCAAGCAGAGTGCCAATAACATTCTCTTTTTTTGTATATTTTACTTGAGAAAATGTTTTTCTAAGCCTCTGTTAAAACAACTCGGATTTGTTCAATGACGACCAGCCTTTATTTACCTGCAATCACTTCTTAGTCTGTATATATGTGCTGTATTGTCACAGTTTTTATTGGCTGTTATAAGTTGTAGGAAGCAGCTGTAGACATTTTTGGGACTAAAAGAGGATGTCCCTACCTGTTTTTATCTATTTGTTTTAACTATCTTTTTAACTATTTCTTTTAAACCGATTTGTAATTTATAAACTGTTAAATTTTTGTAGCTTTCATGATTCACTACATGATTTCAAATCAAGCTTATTTGATTGATTTATTGATTGATTGATTGATTGACAAGGATATTGACCCTATCAACCCCACACCTAAAACATTTTTCATTTTGCCTTAACCTCATTTTATACAAGCGATGTGGTGTGTAATGAAAATCATTTTGAAATTTGAACTGGTGCACCTTAATTCGAGAGACATTCAAGACCGTCTGCCAATAAATATTGCTACTTTTAATTTAATCGTACATTACCTCTGAGCCCAGATGCCTACTCCATTTAGTTGCTATTTCCCCCAATCTTGGCTTCTATAAATTTTGTATAGGTTGATCTTATGAAGCCCCTGTGTGTAACTTTCATCAAGTTATCCAAAAAGCTCTTCTGAGAGCAGTTTAAATCCTCCACCACCAGGCTTTAGAAAAAGTTATGGAATTAGAGATTCTGAAAAAACTCTGCCAAGGCAGGGGAACATTCACTGGAGGGCCCAATAGGGCTCTTGTTTTTCATCTTCCGACGCTCGACCAAGAGTATGGAGGTTCAACTCAGCCAAACACCCCAAGAAACTAGTATGAACAGCCAGCAGTAAATTAGAATTATGTCCCAACAGTTTACATTTATTATAAGAAGTAAAGGCAAATAATTTTCTAATGCTAACTAAGGGTGGGTGGAAAATTTTAGCCTTGCGGAGTTCCGGTAAAACTCTGCCATGCTCTACGTAGCAGAGTTTTTTCCCGTGCATGGCTCCCCAACGTTAAGTTGGCGAGAAAGAATGTGCATCCCCTTGCACAATTTTTAGGTGCTATAACGCCTCTCGGCCAAATTTTCTAAACAAAGAGGGTGATGGCAGATCATGACTGTTCGTGTTGAGAAAGCTGCCGCTCGAGTTGAAAATCTACTCCAGTGGCAAAAAGAAGCAACGCCATCTGGCCCTCTATGTGGTGCCATTAACGCTGATTTTAAAGTGCAGAACACGCTCACAGTGCTAAAGATTCACCCACCTCAATACTAACCCAATTTTGATGGTGTACCTATAATGTTTTAAATCTTATCCGCTTGAAAGATGCTTCTTCAACTACGAGGTTGCTTATAGCTCCATATACATATCTACCAACTAGCTTTGATCTTTTTAAACAGAATTCTGGGAAGATAAAGAGGTGTACATCAAAATATATATAAATAGCATTGGCTTCTATCCACCTTTATAATATTGCATCTGGCAATAAGGCCCAAATGCACCCTATACGAGTTCCTAAATGTTGTTATCTAGTGATAAGATAATTTAGCATAATTTAAACCAAATATATCCTCAAATCTCAAGGTCAGTTGTATTCCCAAGTATGTTGTCTTTTGAACCTCTCTGGCATCAGATGCCACGGTGGGACATTAGTGATGACCTGAGATTTGTTTGAATTAAGCCTGCAGCCTGAGATCTTAACAAATTCTATCACTAGTTCTTCAACATCTGCCAATTGACCCAGGTGGATAAGACGTCAAGATGGCCACATAGTCTGCATACGCCAATTTCTTGTAAGGTACATTTATTTGATTTTGATTGCTATTTATGATTTTGAAAACTCGTGTATTGTCTTCTCGGAATACTGAATGTTACCCCTGTGGAGTTCAACACCTTCCCCAAATGGTTTAGATTGGAGTTGGAATAGTAAATCTAGCCCTTTCAGTATCCAACACCTTCCCAAGAATGATATAGATTGGGCTGGGTGTAGTAAATGTTATTCTTTTAGTGTACAAAACCTGCCCAAAATGGTTTTATCGTAGTGTGACTAGTAAATCTTCCCCTTTTAGAGTCCAACACCTTCTTCAAAATTGTTTGCATTGGGGTAGAAATAGTAAATCTAACACCTTTAGTGGTTTAGATTTGAGTTGGAATAGGAAATATAGCCCCTCCATTATCCAACACCTTCCCGAGAATGATCTAGATTGAACTGGGGGTAGTAAATGTTATTCTTTTAGTGTCCAAAACCTGCTTAAAATGGTTTTATTGTAGTAGGAATAGTAAATCTTGCCCTTTGAGTGTCCATCACCTTCCCCAAAATGGTTTACATAGGAATGTGATTGGTAAGTCCAACACCTCCCCAAAAAATGTTCAGATTTCAGTGGGTATAGTAAATCTGACTCAGTTAGTGTCCAACATCTCCCCAAATGGTTTAGATTAGAGAAATAACATTAAGGGCCTTATTACAATGGCGGTTGGATGAGCATCCGACTGCCATTGCCGCATGCAGGAGAACATACGACGATGAGTCGGCGGTCCCATCTGCCCTATCATGATAAGACTACCGTGCAGGCAGTCAGAAAGTGCCTCTTACTACCAGGAAAAGGGCTGCAGCATCAACTGCAGTTGTAAAAGGCACATCCATGCACCTTGTACCAGGCACCAAGTGGTGCCTGGCACACAGTGCATGGATGTGTGGGGGGCACTAAATGTGGCCCCCAGGCCACGTATCAGTGGCCCATGGGGGCTCGGGCCCTACTTGGGGCCCCCAAGTCCCTTTTTGGCTGCCTTTCCATGGCAGTAAGACTGCCATGAAAAGGCATTTGGAAAGGGACATCATAATCCCTATGGCAGTGCCTACTCAGACACCACCCTCATGGAAGGGATAGGAGTCTGACCGCTGCCCGATGGGATTCTTGAACCTGTCGGAGGCGGACGTGTGTCCACCAGACCGTTGTAGTCTGTCCGCCTGCATCGTAATACGGCGGTCAGTCAGATGGCCTGGATGTCACCAACGGCCTGTCAGTGGTCCCAGTGGTCCCGCTGCCATCAGAATGAGGCCCTAAATGTGACACTTTTAGTGTCAAACACTTTCTCCAAGGGCTGATTGTGATGCCAGTTGAACTGCCCTTCCCACTGTTGCAGCTGTGGCCTGATTCCGACCACCGAGAGTGGGAAAGTTCCAACCGCCATATTACAATGCAACCGCTGCTACCGTGGAGGTCTCATCATTGGCGGTGCCCCAATCCCCAGACATGTCACTGCAAGTGGGGACCAATGCACAGGTAATAGAGGAGCGCCTGGTGAAGGGCTCCGCTCTCGCTGCTACTAATCTGTGGATGGTACTTCTGTTTAATTTTAAGCTGTACTTGCACTGACACTTTGCTAAGAGGAGCGCCTGGTAAAGGGCTCCGTTATCTTTCGCTTGTTTATTTTACGCGTCAATTTTCCTTACTTTTAATATTATCTTCGTACTGTACTTTATAAAAATTAATTGTCTTTTGCTTAACATGATTAAAATCTAGTAAATCCAATCGATTCCCCTTACCTGCACTGTGTCCCCGGTCCACCGCCAACTATTTGGATTGAGTGGAGGGACGAAATAGTGCCACAGGAAGTGATTTACGACTTCCGGGTCGGCCACCAATCAGAAGCTCTGCATCTGAATACTCAGCTTAAATTTAGATGCCTCCCGCGACGCGCAGCGGATGCGCTTGACGAAAGGCAGTCACTGCTACCCTCCGGTAATAAAGGAGCGCCTGGTGAAGGGCTCCGCTCTCGCTGCTACTAATCTGTGAATTGTACTACTGTTTAATTTTAAGCTGTACTTGCACTGACACTTTGCTAAGAGGAGCACCTGGTAAAGGGCTCCGTTATCTTTCACTTGTTTATTTTACGCGCCAATTTTCCTTGCTTTTAATATTATCTTCGTACTGTATTTTATAAAAATTAATTGTCTTTTGCTTAACATGATTAAAATCTAGTAAATCCAATCGATTCCCCACCAAGCTCTGCATCTGAATATTCAGCTTAAATTTAGATGCCTCCCGCGATGCGCAGCGGGCCCGCCGCTGGCGCGCCGAAGGCATGCCTAAGGCAAGCCCGTCTGCGCCCGTCCGCGGCCGGACGGGGCCTGGGGCCAGAAACCCTGTCCAGAATCCTGCAGTTCACATCCGAAAAAAATCTCCTGGTCCTCCGATCTGTCCCCAAGCCTCACTGCTCACTTCTTATCCCTGACACAGCCCCTTTTAGCTGTTCCTGCTGTGGTTTTACCCTCCCACCACCCCTCCATCTGAGCTCCTCCTGCCTATGGGAGTAACAAATCTCTCACTCCTTTCACTTTTCTTAGCTTAAACTGCCGCTCACTCCCAAAACATAAGGGAGATATTCTGAATACTCTTACGGACTTCCAACCTGATGCCCTCTTTCTAACTGAAACCTGGCTCAATGAGAGTTCCGGACCTGATATGGCGTATGCTCTTCCCCCAAACTATACTTACCTTGGAAAAAATCGCACTGACCGAATTGGTGGTGGCATAGCTATAATTTATAAAACGGACTATACATGTAAATGGGAAGATCTGGACTTCAAGGACTGTGAAGCCGGGTTGTTCAAACTTCTGCTATCTCCCAATTTTACTCTCTCTAGGGCCCTTATTTACCGCCCCCCTGGCCCCGCTGGACCTTGGGCAGCGGTCTTCCCTGATCTTATTGCTCCCCTATTATTAGAAACTACCAACTTTATGATTCTAGGTGACCTGAATTTACATTTCAATGATGCATCCTGCACCACAAGCTCTACTCTCTCAGCTGATTTAGCTGCACTGAATGTTCTTTTACATAATTCAGGCCCCAAGCATAAGGCAGGACACCTACTGGACCCTATTTTCTCCAACCTTGCTATCATTTCCTGTAAACAAGCCATTCTCATTCCATGGTCTTATCATTTTCTTGTGGAATTTGTGATTGAACAGAAACAAGGTCCGACACTTTCCGCGCCTCTCGCCAAATCCAGTACCCATAGAAACTGGAAAAATATAGATATTAGTACTTTGAACTTAACTCTGAATAAAACTATGCCGACTATCACGAGTTTAAAAGATGACGGGGTCATCCACAATTGGCTAACCGCTGCCATTGATGAATGTCTTCCTCTATCCAATAAAAAGAATAAACAGGGCTACCAGCACCCCCCAGCCCCTTGGTTTTCATAAATACTTAAAACAGAAAAAACTAAATGCAAAAACTTGGAAAGAAAATGGCGAAAAAACTATGAGCCAGACAAAAAATCTTCTTACAAACTAGCCCTCCATAACTATCACCTAATGTGTAATACCGCTCGGGCCGAATACGCCACCCAGATTATTTTACAATCACAAAACTGCCCCAAGGTGCTGTTTGGGGTGGTAAAGGAGCTCTCGGGTGACACTTGCCAATCCAAGCCTCCTGACCTTAACTCTAAAAAATGCAACGATCTGGCAACTTTTTTTGTGGATAAAATCGACAAAATCTATTCTGAATTCCACAATCACTCTAATCATTCCAATGCCATTACAAAACCCCAATTCACCCACTCCTTACCTCCTCTTACCACACAGGAAATAACCCAAGCAAATAGTACCAATCTGCTTAATGATTGGTTTCTCATGGACATTGCTTCTTTTCATAATATTCTCACAAGCATTAAGTCCGGTTCCCCGCAGGATCCTATTCCCACTACTGTACTCCAAAAACTAGATCCCCCCATACTTCTCTCCATCATGCAGCTCCTAAATATGTCACTCATGGAAGCTTGTGTACCTGCAACCTGGAAGCATGCAATGGTCCTCCCCTTGTTGAAAAAAGCCAACTCCGACCCTGAAACTCTCTCTAACTTTCACCCGATCTCTCTGCTTCCCATTTTTCCAAGATTTTGGAAAAACACGTTAATCTTCAACTGACCCAGTTTGTTGAAACCGGAAACATTCTCCATTCCTCCCAATCAGGCTTTCGTGCCGGTTTTTCAACAGAATCGACCTTACTGGGTGTGACTGAAAACATCCTCCAATTAATTGACAAGGGAGAAACAGTAGCTCTTATCCTTTTGGATTTAAGCGCAGCATTTGATACTGTTTCTCACTCCTCTCTCCTAAAAATTCTTAACACTAAGGGCATTGGCGGCAAGGCCTTCATGTGGTTGTCCAGCTGTCTATCCAATAGGACTTTTAAGGTCTTCTTCTCCACAGCTCTTTCACAGACTCACGTATCCTCTTATGGAGTCCCCCAGGGCTCCATTCTCAGTCCACTACTTTTTAACATATATGTTAGTCCTTTGGCTAGTATAGCAGAACAAGTAGGTCTGACTATTTACTCCTACGCTGATGATACTCAACTTATTTTTTCACTTTCCCCCAAAGAAACCTCCAACCCACCCTCCTTGCAAGCAGGACTATCTAAGATAGCCGACTCGATGCACACTAACAAACTCAAGTTAAATGGAGGTAAAACCGAACTCCTCATTTTTGGAAACATAAAATCGCTCTGGGGCCCCAACATTGGCCATCTGAGATGGGTGACCTCCGCATCCCATCTTTTTCAGCACGCAACCTTGGCATCATTATCGATGTCCAACTGACTATGAAACAACAGGTGATCAGAGTAGCTTCTACTTGTTTTGCTATCCTGAAGTGGCTTTGGAAAATCCTGTGGATGCTTGCAGTGGCTACCCAAAGAACTGTCGTCCAGGCTCGGGTTATTTCCAGACTGGACTACGGAAACGTGCTCTATCTGGGTGCGAACAAAGAAGTGCTCCACAGACTTCAAGTAGTCCAGAATTCTGCGGCTAGGCTACTTTGCCAACTTCCCAGAACCGCCCCAACCTCTGGTGCACTTCGTGAACTCTACTGGCTGAGAATTGAGAACCGAACCAAATTCAAAGCCCTATGCTACATGCACAGAATAAATATGGGTTCAGCTCCCAACTACCTTAGAACCTTGGTCCAACACTACCGTCCCTCACGATCACTCCGATCCTCTAATCAATTAAAGTTCCAGGTGCCCAGAATCAAACGTGCCAAAATGGGGGGACGTTCCTTTGCCTTCCTGGCTCCTTCTCTCTGGAATTCTCTTCCTACTCACTTACGTCACGAAAAGTTGTATCTTAAATTTCGCAGGGATCTTAAGACATGGCTCTTTAACCAGTAATTACCGGGTTGACTTCTTTGACCCTGCCTCTGTCCTGCAGTGTCCCAGGCGCCGGGAAACCTCCGGGTAGCTGTGCGCCATATAAATCCAATTTAATAATAATAATAATAAAACATGTGCAGCTGTACACAAATGCATGACACATGTGGTTCATGCCATGTGCACCATGTACCCTATTGCTGGAGTGTGGAGATATGTGCACAGTCCAGTCAATGGGGATACACGCCACAATGGGACATACTTGGATTCTGCCACCCACTGGACAGTCCACTTTCGGGGTGCATCTGTTGGGGTGTAGTGGGGAGCTGGAGTTCACCAGCAAGAAGTAGAAGCGGCAGAGCATTCACCCCTTTCCCTTTGTTTCCTATGACTGGAGGCAGTCGGTTGGAGCGCCACTGTTTGGTCATCGGAAACCCACATTGTAATCCGGACAGCGGTTAGAGATTACTATACAACTCTATGGATGCAGTTTGTCTCTGACCACCATTTTGATGGTCGGAGAAAAGCTGTCGGTGTGGGCGGGCGGTCTTTCACAATGCATGCATCGTAATCTGGCAGTTGGACCGACCGCTTCCAAAGAGACCTTTGCCAGTCCGACTGACTCCGACAGGCCGGGGCAATGCGGTACTACCTGCATTGTAATTAAGCCAGGGTATGAAAATCAGGTCCGCTTGCGGACTTTGCAGAGTTTTTCCCACTCCGTGCTGCTGAGTGGAGTTTTTTCTTCGCTCGCGCACCTAACATTAATGTCGGCGAGCGTGAGCGAGGAAAATCTTACTAAAGAGCACCTCCCAGCAAGATTTCTCAGCATGGGTGGTCGTGGATGGCCGCTATTGCTCGTGTTGGGAAACCTTCCATTCCCGTTGAGGAAGCTGGCGCTCAAGTAGAACATCTACTCAAATGGCAGAAAGAACGCAAAAGAAGCAGTGCCCTCGTGCGCTGCGCATTGTGTCACTTGCGCTTATTTTCCAGCGCGGGACAAACACCTGGCACTAAAAATCAGCTCAAACAGTGCAACCTAATGAACTCTGCCACATGCAGAACTCCATGTAGTGCAGCGGAGTTTTTTGTACACTTTGCAGAGTTCCGTATAGCGGTACTCCACGAACTCCGCCCAGGCCTAATCGTAATAAGGCCCATAGTTTGTAGTTTGTACTTTTGTATAGAGTGTCATTTGTTTACAATATAACCGTTACATGTCAAGGGTTTTGATGTTTTTTTAGGTATTGCATTTATTTTATTGAATGTACATGAGAAGCTTTATTCTTAACACATACATTTGTTGAAAAACACAAAATGCATCATTTTCAGATTTTGCAGTTGTGAAACATTTGTTTTGTACATTTTTGCCATAGTATCACATGTACTGAATTTGTAACACACATTTAAATCATGTATATTTTTAAACATTTATTTGATAGAATGTTACATAATTACTTTTTTCATACATGTATTTTTTTGACATAGTAGGTTGCATTTTTACATCTGTATAATGCATGCTTTAGTATATATTAATATAAAGTAATATAAAATTAGATCTTTGTAGTACTATTTGATGTATTATATTTGTATCTGTTCAAAATAATTGTAATTTTTTTTAACCATTCTAATATTGCTAGTTACATTTTTTCTTTAAAAATCATAAGAATTTTCATTTATCAACCTTTTATTTGTGTCTGCTATCTGTATTTTGTACTCTATTAGTCTCATTTTGAGGCGGATTTTGTTTGTGGTGGTTTTGACTCCCTTATGCTTTTCAAGGAGTAGGGGGATATGGGCAAATCTAGTTAGTGTAGGTTACAGTGTTAATATTATTTGACATGGCTGTCTAGTGGTAGTTTGTGTTGCATTGTTATCTATTATAATGTGGTTGGCTTCACTATAGTTTGGCAGACGTAATATGTTATTGTATACATAGGTTTGTGTTGTACTAAAAAGAGTACTAAATGTGATGTTTTTATTGTATTTGAGATGTATTTATTGTGAGGGTGGATATGTTATGATTTTATACGTTAGGAAGTCATAGTGCAATGTTTGCAGCTATTCTTACCATGCTATTTATTTTTTTAAAGGAAATTGATTTAGTTTAATTCAAACCAATATTAATTTTTATTTTCCTTTGATTTTTCAGATTTCCTACAGTGTTTTTTGCTTTCAATTTGTCAGGTCTTTTCCTCCAATGACTGTGAATTACTTTGGTGAATTGCAATTGGACATTTCATTTTTCAATGTGTTTGAGTTTCTTAAATTTAATTTTTTACTGTTTTGTGGATTGGATCTTTAGGAGGTGGATCAAAAACTTCATCCAAGCAACTGTAAGTACAATGTTTTCATTTTTTTTGTTGGGAAACATATTTTACTATGTAGATGTGGTTTGCATTTACTGTAATGCTAATGTAATTTAAACATATTTTAGAAAGTTTTGCATGTTATACTTATATATGTGGTGTTGCTTTAAGTTGCACTTGATTTTCTTCTATTTCTCTTTGATGTAATTCGACATTTGAGTGAGGTTAAAAATACAGGTTTGAGTATTTTTTGAGGAGTGTTGAGGTTTTAGTTTTATGTTTAACCTATAAGGGTTGTTTTATTTTTATAACTGTGTTTATTTTACATACATGAAATGAACTTTTTCCAGGTTTAAGAGAGTGGAATTTGATTTTTTGGTGTGGAGTGCTTCATTTTTCCTGACCTGCTTCCTTTATACCAACGAATTGATATACATAATAAAAGAGAGAGTTTAGTAATTTATTGATAGATTTGCATTAAGAATTATGTCAGGTTACATTTGTTTAATGTTTAATGTTGAAACTTACTTGTGAAGGTGCTTTGTTACTTTCTTGAAGTCTTCCTTTTGGTTTTTCTTTGTGCTGTTTTTAATATTGTTCTGTGAACAATGATGAGATTTTGTTCTGGTTTTTCATGTTCACTTAATTATGTTTATATTTTTTATTGGTTAGTTTGTTTTACAGTACATTTTATTTGGTGCTTTGTATTTAGTTTGAAATTGTTTTCAGTTATTAACTTTTTTGGTGATGCTGTTTCAGTTTTACTTTCAAATATGTACATTTGTAAGATTGGTGTATTATTAATATATTTTAAAGGTTAATTTTGTTTTATTTATTTTCTAATTGTGTTGTAATATTTATATTCCGGTAATAATGTTTTATTAATTTATTTTTTAGTAATTGTATGATGAATATTCATTGTTATATGCATGAGTAATGTTTTGTTTGCTGTTTTAATGAATTTTTATTTATGTATACTTTGCTTATTTATTGTTATTTTTTGTATATATTTAATTTAAAAAGGGGTTTTTGAACAAAATATTATTTCCTTCTTTTAGCAATATTATTGCAGTTGATGTTTTGCATTGCTATATTTTTGATATTGTGTATATATTTAAATATTGGACAACATATTGTGTTTTGATATTTGTGTGTTCAATATTGTTAAACGTAGATATTTTTGACAGCGATGTTTTGTCATCAATATTTGTGTTATTTAAGGTTAATTACAAGATGACAACATTTTTTGTAATCAATACTATTTATACATTGAATTGGTGAGGTGTTTTTGTTGTATTATTTTGCTTCCAACACTCATAATAATATAATGTACTTTACAGAGTCTTCAACCAAGTGCTGTGGGTGCTGGTCATGGGGCCTATTCTTCATTTACTCACTGTATCAATCTATGGGCTGTCAGGCCTAATAAAGAGGATGTGCTTGACCTTAGGTGACGCACAATGTGCTTCGGGTTCAGTGTGTGGCATATTGCAAAGCCACCCCACCAGGGGCTAGCCTGTAGTCAGGCACTATACCAGATCCATTGCCACTGGGCACAGTGTGTAAGCTTTTTACCTTGTGCAGCAGGCTGTGTGAGCATGGACTGACCTATATTCAGAACCTATGCAATGCTCTTTAGCGATGTTCAGTGAGCTTTGGGTGGCTGGTTCTCTACTTGCCCTGTGCCGTCAGGCCTGCTGTGCCTATCATATATCCTTGTTGAACAGGCTTTAGGGGAGGGCAGCCCTTTAGCGAGGATCTCGATCTGCCCTCTCAGAACTTAACACATTGTGCATGACCTTTGTTTATCTTGGGACTGCCCTATTTCTAAGTCTAGCAACCACCATCATATCAAACTAGCTGTGCTCAGCATTCATCCTTGTACAGAAACCTCTTGACTAAGGTCTTAGTAGGCTTTCTGTTTGCAGAATGTTATTTGCTTTGACTGTTAATCCGTAAGGTCCAGTCTGGAACCTCAGATTTCATGCACATTGTTTAAATGGCTCCAAAGTTATGAGCAAACCACAACTATCACAAGTTCAAACTGCCATTTAGCTTTGCACCCCATGATGCATCTAGAAGAAAATTGAGATACCAAGTTTAAGCTAAACATGTTAAATCTCTGCAGTATTTCATGCGGATTGTCAAACGCCACCAAGGTTTTATTTTATATATCTTTAACTGCATTTATAAGACAAAGCCATTGAGTATACATTGAGCAGAAAAACGTACACCCGCAGTTTAAATAGCCTGAGTGGCTCATTAATGATGAGTATAGCAATGTTGTTGGCCGCTAAAAGCAAAAAAGTGAAATACAGAGCTCATAAATCAGGACGTAGCAGTAAAGTCAGTTGCCAATACCATACAGGGCATAGCATCCCGCTGTCAGAAGAGTAGCCATCATTCGACATCAACTAGAAAAATACTATACCCTTGAAGCTTAATGCTGGATAGTGTCTCTGGATGGAGTGTAAAGGGGCGATTGGTTCATGCAAGACTTGATGTGGTGCAATATCATGGATCCATCTGGACATGGTGGGGTAGAGAAGCAGGAACAGATGCGTGGGCCATCCAGCAGTGTCTATTGGCATTGGCAATCCTGTATGGCCATAAATGATCACTCAGATTTGAGCCAGTAGGGATAATAGCAGATTTTCCTTGTCTACCTGAATGGTCTAGGTGGATTTAGTCAAATAATTTGGGGATATATGTATCTCAGAGTGTGGCAGCTCCCTCGCCTCCTTGCCACTGTTGGTCGAACACCATGGTGTACACCTCAGCTAATTTCCATTTATGGGTTGCCTGAAGCCAACTGAGTATCATGGGTGGTTGCACGGCCTTCCTGGCCATGGCTATTAAACTCTAGGGCAAAGCCCACCATTTTCAAGGGATATTTAGATCATTTGGAATGCTTAGTGATCCCTAAAAGGCATACCAGTAGATCAGGGCATAACCGTACGTTAAACAGTGCGGATATGTGGCCTAGCACCTGGATCCACACACACACACAAGCATGGACACATCCAGGTCACATGTACAAACATGGCATCTGCATGGCCACATCTAGGGCATACTGATAATACACACTGGAATATCGCGTGGAGCTGGTGTGGTGTGGGGTATGTCTGATGAACATAATTAAACTGTGTAAACTTTAGGCGAGCATTCAGTGGCACACGCTTCACGTGCTCCAGTGCCATCGCCCATTGTTTAGTGGTAAGCTCAATTTCCAAGACATCCTCCCATCGAGGCTTACTGCCAAGTGCACAGCCCACGCCTGTCTCCAGCATCGCAGGATAAAGGACTGATATCGGCCTAATCCCTGCTCCATGTGTGAGGAAGCACTGCAACCCTGGTGTAGCTTTGTTTTGTCACCACCCACCTACCACATGTCCCTAATAGCTAGTGTTAGTGCATGGTATGTAAACAAGGAGCTGGCTCCAAGTCCATGGATGTCATGGAGGTCTTGGAAGAGTGCAGGATGCCCTCAGCATATGGCTCCCCCACCTGCCATGTTTTTGGGTCATGTATTCCCAACAACGCTCTTGTAGCTGGCACGTCCCAAAAGGGGAGCTGCGGTGCATGAGGGACCAAATTCCATCTGGGCTGAATGTAGCTGATCAAAACCACTTTTGGCTCCTCACTGGACCCCTGAGCGCTAACAACCACTCCATTAAGCCCTTGCCATCCATCTCCACCAACACAGATCTACACTCCCCTGTCTTGTCACCCACT
The DNA here is from genome assembly GCF_964204655.1 of Triturus cristatus. Classification (NCBI taxonomy): domain Eukaryota; kingdom Metazoa; phylum Chordata; class Amphibia; order Caudata; family Salamandridae; genus Triturus; species Triturus cristatus. The sequence goes on from NC_140589.1 coordinate 748,497,112, forward strand.
AGCCAAAAAAGCTCTCCTCAACAGAAGACAGGGCAACTCTCACAGCAAGAAGCCATGGTTGGATGACCCTCAAGTCATATGATCAGCTGATGCCTGAGTTATTTAACTTTCCCATTCAGCGCACACACCAAACTCTGCTTTTTAAAACTAAGAATGGGGGTGATCCACTTGTCTTGCCATCTTCCCAAATGGAAAAGAGATCATGCCCCGGAGCAATGTTGGCTTTGTGGCCACTGTAGGGAAGACTTAATCCATGTTCTGTGCCTGTGTCCTAGCCTCTTGAAGGAAAGAAGGACAATTCTACGGAGGAGCTGGAACAATAAGGATGTCAGATCATGCAGAGCTGCAGTATTTACCTGTTTTGATCCTCGGAATACTAATCTAAACTGCACTGGTGAGGTTCATGGAACGCGCAGCAAAAAAACTAGAGGAGGGGATCTGTCGATCGCCACCTCAGCCAGAGATGCAGACTCCTGGATCTCCACAATAGCTGGACAACTTTCTTTGTGGGGCAGCCAGACACACGAAAAACTGTCGGAAACACCAAAATAAAACTTCTATAAGATGGGGATTGGCGCATAGGCTGGTTAATTCTGGGACTTAAAAGCTACCTCAATCATCATCACAAATGCCCCCAAGGGATCATCATCACAGGTTTTGTGGGCAGCGCACCTACAAGAGAGCTCTGACAAGTGGGAGGCTGGGTGTTTTTAACAACAGGAACCAGGGTTCTTTTTATTGAATTCAATAAGTGTCATATTTTTATCTTTTGTACTTTGCAAAGGTTTTTTTAAATCATGCAAAAAAGTTATTATTATTATTATCTGTTCTGCATTCCATCCATCAATTGTGTGTCTTTTGCCAAGGTTGACAGAGGCAGGTGCATCCAAAAGGTCAGTGACTGCCTTAGTGGGGCAAAGGTTTGCCCATGATTCCCATCTAGGAGGTCTTTGTCATTGTGATGTATAATCACTCCCAAATAGCCGAAGGTCTGGAAGCACCAAGAGAGTCGGCTGAGCCCCAGAGCATTTTGGTCACCCTGCTTCACCTGGTGTAGGAGGAAGATTTAAGATTTGGCCCAGTTTACCCTAAGGCCCGCCAGATCGCCACAGCAATCCACTAGGTTGTTGCTGTCAAGGAGTGTATGAGCATAGTACTGCAGATATATCAGCTATTCATCTGAGTAAAGAGAGCCAATATGTCAGTCTGTAGCAACCCACATGTCCCAAGCGGGGCCCATGGTATGCAACATGACAGTCTGGGACTCCATAGCTAAAGCAAAGATTATATGTTAGATCAAGTAGCCCGGATAGGTCCCCCTCCCTATAGAGAATGGGCATGGTATATATGATGACCCATGTGTACCCTAGCTTGTGGTTCCATGTACAGCCGTATGATCCATCTGAGGAATTCCAGACTCATCCCCATTGTCAGAGTATGCCAGTTCCTCAGGAGCAGTACCCCCAAGAGACCCACCTTCCGGCAGCTCTAACGCAGGCGTAATGATACCGAGAATAGGAGTGACCAGACAGGGTGAAGGGAATTAGGAAGGGTACTGCGGGGAGGGAGATCTGGAACAAACTATGAACTCCGTTGGTGCTGCTATGTTCTTTCTCCTGAGGTATGTAAACATATCGTGTAATATATAAACAATTATTACTGTAAGGAAACATGTGGATTGAATACTCTCAGAACTTGTTCAACATGCGCATGAGTTCTGGATACACAGAATAAGTCTCTCAAAAGTTGGTATCTTTACCACTTAGACTCCATGGTAAACCTTTTAGTATCTCTTCTGCCATCAAAGTTTGCACCTCAGGTTCCTGTTCATCACTGATTTTTTTAGGCAGTCTTTCACAGGGTGCAACCTCTTTACGTCAACATATGGTTCACAAAGGTGAGTTTTGTCTCACACCTTTCTGTCTCAGGCAGTGAACGCTAATGCCCATCAACTGAATAGTGAAAACAGATTTGACTCATGTGCTAAGTTATGCACACTTCAAAAGTATACCTTATGCACAGTTCATAAAGTGTTCCTCAGTTTTGCCACTTTCATTTTCTCCAGCACAATAAAAATGTAAACGCATTAACAGTACTACAGTCTTGCCTTTTCGATTGTTAGGCCAAATATTCTGAGCTTCACCTAGGGCATCTGGAAATCACTCACACAAGTCTCGTCATCGCTCTCCAATCACTTAGACAAACTGCACTGAGCGGTGAACACCAACTGAGTTCCAGCACTCAGTCTCATCTTTAAACAAATCTATCGTTCAAAAGAAGCAGACGATTCAGTACCTGCTCTGAAGATTGAGGATCACAGGTTTACCAGTCTCCGAAGGTTGATGTGGGTGAACGCTGCTTCTCTCTACAGCTCCAAAGGACTCTGACAAGACCCAGAATAACCCACACTCGGCAGCTGGGCTTAGCCAAGATGGCGGCCGCCATCAAAGCACTGACACTAAGAAAGGATAGAGTTACTACAGAGGCTAAAAATAGCAGCAAGAGTTTTTCCCACTAACAACTCCGCTCTGCAGAGTGGAGTGGAGTTTTTTCACCTCACTCGACTGGTGAGATTTCTCAACATGGGCAGTCATGGATGGCCACTGCCACTTGCATTGAAAGGCCTTCCATTCACGTTAAGGAGGCTGCCACTAAAGCGGAACATCCACTCAAGCGGTAGAAAGAGCCAGTGCCCTCTTGTGCTGCACATGGCGCCATTTGCTGTGATTTTCCGGCATGGGACAAACGCATAAAAAATCAGTGTGAACATCGTGACATAATGCACTCTGCCACTTATGGAACTCCGCGTATCGCCGCTGAGTTTTTTGGTCACTTGCAGAGTTACGCGTACCGGAGTTCCATGAACTTTGCCAGGCCTACTAAGGAGCCAAGGACTGGGAGAAGCATAATGGCCAGTACCTTACTCAGTATCCCGTAATCAATATTGAGCATGGAGAGCAGGTGGTAAGAGCACACTGTAAGTGGGTCCTTGCCCTGTTTTGATAATACCACTATAAGAGCCTCACAAAAGGATTCAGGCAGAGTGTCCCATTCGTGGGTCTTATGGTGCACTGCTAATATTTTAGGGGCAAGGGTGTCTCCGAATGCCGTATATAATTCAATTCGGAAGCCATCCGTACCCAGAGTCTTGCCTTGTGCCATTTGTCAAATAGCTAGTTGAAGCTCTGCCAACTATAGGGATTGTTCCAAATCCATCAATTGCAGTGGGAACAGGCGGGGGAGAGTCACCTCCCGCAGGAAAGCCCTGATAACATTCAGAGGGGGCTCCAGAGGTAGGGGAAGTACAGTTCTTTGTAGTACCAGACAAGCACTTCATTAATGTTCGTCTGGATGCTAACTATCCGTCCCGCAGCATATTATATTGCTTCTATTAGTGTCATAGAGATCTTCAACTGCAGAAACCATGCCAGCCTATGCCCTGGTTTATCACCATCTGCATGCTGGTGAGCCAGGAAAGTCTTGTAATCTAGGTCGCTCAGCTGTTTGGCTTCTTTACTGTAGCAGTGGTGGATTTCCAGCAAGTGAGGACGATCTACCGCTACCGCCACCACTTCAATTTCTGTAGTTTTTATATGTGATTCTATGTCAGCTATGGAATGGAGGTGTGTGGCCCTCACCCCCCAGGCCATGCTAATACAGTGCCCACTCATGGCCACCTTCATGGCGTCCCATTCTATCCTTTGGGAATCCACAGTACCATCATCTTCATTGAAGTATTGTGTAAGATGTGTGTCAATGGCCTCGCTATAGATCACATCACGCAGTGCTTCTATCCTTAGCCTCCAAGTCGGAATGGCAGTCTGGGCCACCCTCCAATGAAATGTAACCTTAATTGGGTTATGGTCTGATACTGTCCAGCCCAGGTATTCAGAGTTCGGAACTAGGGGCCAAGAGTCTGAATTACAGAAGATGTAGTCGAGTCTGGTGTGTACCTGATGGCCTAGGGCATAATTGGGGTGTTCAGCATCTCTGGGGTGATCTAGGCACCAGATATCGTGTGGATGCAGCATCCTAGTCCAGTGTTGAATGTCATTAGTATCCTGTGGGATTTATTGGGATTTATATTTCAGCAAAAGGGATAACTGACACCTTTGGGACGGAGTAACTAGTAGCGCATATCGGCCTTCCAGATCAGTCACCATTCTATGCCTTAGAAATGTACTCCTGGGTTCACCCCTATCAAGACCCCGCAAACATATGCAGAATAACCGGTGCCATATACCTGCCCAGTCCAGGTCCTGCTAACTTTCTCGAATTCCCCACTTAAGAGATGTGTTTCTTGGAGACATAATATGCTAATGTGCCTGTGTTCAAGATGTGCATAAATCCTGTGTTGTCGCACAGATGTCGCTGTGCCCCAGATGTTCCGGATTAACATATTACAGGAGGCGGCCATAGTAGCAGAAGATTACCCCAGAATTCAGATTTTCAAGGCAATCTCCCCACCCAATGAATAGTCTTCCCACCACCTCTCAATGCGCTCCCTGCCAGCCAGAAGAAAAACACAAAACTGTAACTTAACAAAAACTCCCTTACTCCGGGCTTGTACTCCAATGAGCATCATGCCACGAAGTCACAAAAAGTAGAACCTAGACATAATACGTGCCTTCAACAATAAGAAGTCTGTGCGTAAGCCTTTGGAGGGATGGGCCAAGCCCACCAAACAGCAGAGCTACTGTACCACAAGTGAATCTACCCAGGTCCAGCTAATGAGGACTCAAACAGCGAGCCCCACCTCACCTTCGCTATGAGAAGCTGGCCTGGTATGTGCTGTCAATTAATTAAAGTGGGCACCTTGCACCAGTTCAAACAACCCTTACGGTGATTTAGGAGGTCTAAGATAGCCATAGAAAGCTATCCAAGTGGTAGCTGTGGAGAGCAGCCTTCAGGCTTAGTCTTGAAGGAATGTTAAGCAGCTTGTTTTACCAGAATGCAATCTTATTGTATTGGTTAAATGAAAGGAGAATCACACAGTATTTATAAAAATATGCATTTATTATTATAACGCACTATAAATTCCTCTTAGTATCTGCTACACGCAGATAAACACAAAATACACAATTCTGTAGCACAGAAACAATCGTAAGTAGCGCTAATACACAGTGGGCTCCAGGGGGAGACCAAACCATATACTAAAATAGTAGTATAAGAACTACGACTCGAATCAAGACAATGTCTAGAGGTTGTAGAATCGCTGGAACCCCAAGGAACCACCCAAGGTGAGTAAGGAGGGACCCCATGAAGAACAGGTACAGTGTGAGAACATGACTGTGTGCTATGTACAATTCAATGGGAGAGTCACAGTTGCAGTTTTAAAGTTAAAGGACCCTGCCCAGAGTATTACGAGGAAGCCCTTTGGATCATAGGAGTTTGGAGAGCCACCCCACCCGTGGATACCATAGTACCAGAGTTACCTACCCCAGGGAAGCTGGGTGCATAGGGCTGAAGTGGTGTTGGAAACCGCCTTTGATCTCAATGGAGGACTTCAAGGAAATGCCACTGCGGAAAAGAAGAAAAGTGTCTGTTGGAATCCAAAGGTGGATTCTTGGTGAAGAGTACCTGAAAGCAGAGGGGACAGAGTCTGGGTCACTGAGGAGTGACCAGGGGCTCAGTAGACGAATGCCCACCGATGTCGGGTGCTTCAGGTGTGACGATGGAGACCTTGACTCTACAGCTACAGGGACCAGGAGATGTCGAGGACAACCAGGAGCTGGATACGAGTTGTCCCACGATTGATGTAAAGTGCTGAGGGGTCGGTGTCCGGCGGGGCACCAACAAGCCTTGGCAGTGGCAACCCACGAAGAAGGTCAAAAAAGGCTATGGGCTGGCCCAGCAAGGACCAGAGGACTCACCACAGCAAGGGGAGTCAGGGCAGGCCTGGAGCAACCAGGGGAGCCCAGGAATAGCAATGTTGACCCTCAAGAGGACCGATAGGCCAGAGGCACAGGAGTCGCGAGGGGACCTCAAGCAGATTTACAAATCAACAGCCCACGGTGCACTTTGTGTGAGGAGGCCAAAGTTCTTTGGTGGAAAGGTGCTCAGAGGTGGGGGCTATTCATAACCCAATGCACTTGTTCTGGAAACACCAACAAGCATATACATTTGCAAAAGTACGTGGTACACAGGGTTTCTGGTTATGCGGTCCCCACAAGGGATACTGGCCTCAGACTTGGTGAGAGGGCAGCTCAATCTAAAGGAACATAGAAACCACCTCCTATGTTGCTGGAGCCTTCAGAGTCCACAGGAGCTTGGGATCAGCAGACTGGTCAGTTGCATTCCGGTGCCTGTGAATATAGGGGAGTGACTCCTTCACCCCAAGGGAGATGTCTTCAGTTGTCCTTGATGCTCCACAGGCTCTACACAGAGCCTGCATGGTGCATAGGCACAGACAATACTTCAGACTGAGAGGGAGATGATGTCAGGCCCAAACAAAGTCCAGCGAAGTCCAGAGTGTCCAGATGGTTGAAATTCAGTGGTTTCTGGTTCAGAATCTTGTCCACATCGAATATAGGGCCCTACAGCCAGGTAAGCCCTTTTGTACCCACGGAAGAGGGTTGGACAGATTCAGGGGAGGGTTCGGACAGTGGGGAGGGTACTCCCATGTCCTTTGTCCAGTTTCGTGCCCGAGTAGGAGCCACCGGCTCCCAGAACTGGTTTGAGCTGGACTATGCACAGGGACACCAAGTGTGCCCTTCCAGGGCTGTAGCTACTAGAAGCCCAGCGGGGCCAGGCCAGCCTATATTTTTCTGTGCCCCGCCCCCCCAGGCATTAAATTTATACTTACTGTTTGTGTTGATGTGCCACAACAGCCACATTATATTTATTATTTGGATTTGGGGTGGTGCAGTGATATACACAGGTTTCTGAACTTTGCATTTAGGCCAGGCGCGGGAGGCCCGTAGAATGAAAGTAAATTAACAGGAGGGAGGCATTGGAGGTGCTGTGGGGCGTGCCCACCCTCATCCTTGCTTGACTCTGCCAGCCCAACCCACAATGAAATCATCCTTGTAGCCAGGTACAGCCTGAACAGTATGACACATCTTCAGCTCAGGAAGTTTCCATTCAGAGCATCCAGCATGAGCATGGATCTCCAATCTGCTGCTGATACTTGAAAGGCTTGCTGCACCAGCACCACCAGTGTCCAGAATCCAGGGGCCAACAGCTACAGGCAGTGAGGCATTTCCTCGGTGGGGAGTGGGTAGTCAGAAGGTGGAATCAGCAGCCAGACTTGGATCTGCTGCTTGCTCAAGTAAGTAAATGAATAAAAGTAGAAAGGTAATTATTGAACAGTCAAACTGCTCTGCATTAATTTCTTCCTGATCGTTTTCTACAGGCCTGGTTTTCCACACAACATGAATGGCTAACAGACGGATGCTGGGCAAGCTAAACTGTGGTGATCTTTCTTGCAACTATATTGTATTCTGGGGGGTGCCGTGTTTGCCTTTTGCAAATGTTTTTTATGTTCTTAAAGCACCTGCTGCCTCGGTCCTTTCCTCCAGCAAATCTCAAGCAACTGCAAAATGCCAAGATAAGGTTAACTCCTGTGATTAATGTTCTTCCTGAGTTTGCACAGGTTACCCAGTAGTTTGCATAGGCTCGCATGGAGGCTACACAGGTGAGTCTAAAGTTTGCACAGATTATCCAAGAATTTGCACAGGTTATCCAGGGGTTTGCACTGGGTAGTCTGCAGTTTGCACAGGTAAACCAGGATTTTGCACAGGTTACCCTGGAGATTGCACAAGTTAGCCTGGGGCCTGGAGTTTGCACAGGTTAGTCTGGAGTTTGCACAGGTTAATCAGGAGCATGCACAGACCAGCCTGAAGTTTGCACAGATTATCAAGGACTTTGCAGAGTTTATCTAGGAGCTTGCCTGTATTCTATGAGAGTTTGCACAGGTTATCCTCGAGTCTACACAGGTCAGCCTACAGTGTGTACAGGTTAGCCTGGAGTTTGCACAGGTTATCCAGGAGTTTGCAGAGGTTATCCTGGAGTTTGCACATTATCCTGGAAATTGCACAGGTTATCCTGGATTTTGCAAAGGTTATCCAGGGGTTTGCACAGGGTATCCTGGAGCTTGCACATCTTATCCTGGAGTTTTGTACAAGTTATCCTGGAGTTTGCACAGGTTATCCTGGAGATTGCACACATTTGCCTGGAGATTGCACACATTAGCCTGGTTAGCCTGGATAGAGATTGCGCGGGTTATCCAGGAGTTTGCACAGGTTGTTCGGGAGTTTGCACAGGTTATCCTGAAGCTTGTACAGATTATCCAGGAGTTTGCGTAGGATACCCTGGAGTTTGCACAGGTTATCCAGGAGTTTGCATAGGTTACCCCAGAGTTTGCACAGGTTATCCAGGTGTTTGCACAGGTTGTCCTGGAGTTTTGTACAGGTTGTCCAGGAGTTTGCACAGGTTATCCAGGAGTTTGCACAGGTTATCCTGAAGTTTGTACAGGTTATCCAGGTATTTGCCCAGGTTATCCTGGAGATCGCACACGTTAACCTGGTTAGCCTGGTTAGCCTGGAGCTTGCACAAGTTAGCATGGAGTTTGCACAGGTTATCCAGGAGTTTGCACAGGGTATCCTGGAGTTCACATGCATTAGCCTGGTTAGCGTGGAGCTTGCACAGGTTAGCATGGAGTTTGCACAGGTTAGCCAGGAGTTTGCACAGGTTAGCCAGGAGTTTGCACAGGTTACCCTGGAGTTTGTACAGGTTATCCAGGAGTTTGCACAGGTCATCCAGGAGTCTGCACATGCTATCCTGGAGACTGCACAGGTTATCCAGGAGCTTGCACAGGTTATCCTGTAGTTTGTACATGTTACCCTGGAGTTTGCACAGGTTATCCAGGAGTTTGCACAGGTTATCCTGGAGTTTTGTATAGGTTGTCCTGGAGTTTGCACAGGTAATCCAGGAGTTTGCACGGGTTATCCTGAAGGTTGTACAGGTTGTCCAGGAGTTTGCACAGGTTATCATGGAGATCGCACAAGTTAGCCTGGTTAGCCTGGAGCTTGCACAGGTTAGCATGGAGTTTGCACAGGTTATCCTAGAGCTTGCACATGTTATCCTGTAGTTTGTACAGGTTAGCCTGAAGCTAGCTCATGGTATCCTAGAGTTTGCACGGGTTATCCAGGAGTTTGCATAGTTTATCCTAGAGTTTTGTACAGGTTGTCTTGGAGTTTGCACAGGTTATCCTGGAGATTGCACACATTAGCCTGGAGATTGCACACATTAGCCTGGTTAGCCTGGAGCTCAGAACGTACACATGGCATGATCAGTTGCAGCACTCACTGCAGTGTTTGAGGGCAGTCACCCTCTGAAATATGTCATGAATCTGTCATCACTCTGCAGGGGGAGCCCAGCGGAGTAACAAAAGAACCGCCATCTGAAGCATCCGAGCCAGGAGCCGAGACCAAGTCAGTGTCTGTGGCCAGTTCTTGATATCTGTTAGTGCTACACGTGGAAATCTCAGTGATCACCCGTGCCCTTTCCTGAGCTGCCTGCTCCTCAGTAGGGCGAGATTGCATTTTATGCAGGCGGCGGTGCTTGGGTCTTCCATCAGTCCAGCCCTGCAAGCCATCTCCAGATGCCTCTGGTTGTTCATGTACACACTTGGAGCATAGCCAAACCCAAGCTTCCTCTGGGGTTGGGAAGAAATGAGTTGAGATGGAGTCCACTTGTTGCAAACAGATTGGAAAAAACAGAGTTTAGGAGAACCTCAATGTGTGAAGTTACACATTAACTGCTTCAAAGGTCTCTGGAACTCTGCAGTCTAGTCCAGGTATGTTGTTATTGTGTTACCATTATAGGTCCAATGGCCCCTTCGCTCTAAACATCTGCAGCGGTAGGTCCCTGCCCCTGAAATTGAGCAGGTGCTCTATAATCAGGTGTGGCAATGAACCTGGAGATGGGGGGAAAACTGGGATTCTATGTGCTCTTTCAATAAAAACGAGCTGTGTTACCCTGGTGGCTAGCACCGTCATTCTTATCCATTCCTCTAAGAATAATTCTGTCTTGGGAACTTTGGTACCCTCAGGGAACCCCAGGAACTGGACGTTACTATGTCTGGAGTGCCCTCCCACATCTTCAGTGCTTGCTTTAAGGTCTCTAACCTTTGTCTGTGGTGCCTTCAGCTGATCCTGCATAGTCACTATGGTAGGCCTGATCTTTGTTAACGTGTATTTAGTTTCATCAACATGCTCTGTTATCTTACCATAGTCCGCTCGCAGGAATCCAGTTTCGATTTGTTTAATCCCCCAGTTGAGCCTTCATGGTTGTTCTGGAGTCCTGTATAGCCTGTAAGAATTTATTGAACATGACTGTGTGCTTCACCAAAGTACTGTTCAATTGGCTGATAGGATCCACCAGAGTCGGGTGGCCGACAGCTTGGCCATTATAGATTTCTTGTCATGCATGCCGGTCCCGCTATGAGGAATCGCGGGTGCCGGCAGAGGAGTATAAAACTCCTCCGATCCTCCACTGAGATGCTTTGCATTCTAGTGCTTAGGATCGTGCTTGCCTCACTTCTGGGTCACCTGTTGCTCGTCCAGTTCACCACTGGGGGTCAGAGTTCCTGCTCGCGTCGTGTCACCCCTTGTTCCTCCAGGCGTTCTCGAGTCCTGCACCAGATTCAGGATTCCTCCAGATGTTCTCGAGTCCCGTGCCAGACTCCAGGCTCCTCCTCGACGTCTCTCGCAGTTTGGCAATCCTATCTCCCTGAAACAAAGAAATGGAACTGTCAGTATGACGGTAACAGCGTTTTTGCACTGCAAATTAGTTGTTTATGTTGTAATTCACTTATACTTATCTGTTGGGTACCAGGTCTCTGGAGATCCATTTTTTCTGTTTTCATTTGCACCAATGTATTCCTGCAAGTAAAAGGAATACCTTGTTATTACTGCCTAATTACTTAGAGGATTTAAGAATCGCTCCAGAATAGAGAGCTTGTGCATACATTATGTTTAACCAGTTATTTAGGCACAAAGAAAATCCCAATTTGAGATTCCTGTTTCAAGTGTCGTTAGTTGTCTTAGGTAGGTGTTAGATGTCTTCTCTACTTGATTGCCATTCTCTAACAGTAGTGGTGCCTTATTGTGATCCTTCCCTTCCTTTTTGTTCTAGACAAAGACTATAACACTCTGCGAACCACTCTGTTATCATCATTTAGCGGAAGAAGGGAACAGCTAGGTACTTAATGATTGCGCATTTTTCATACAACCGTTAGCATTCACTTGTTACATATTTCTTTACACTTACACTTTCTATCTTTTTTCAGATAGGGCTTTTTCCTGGTTGCCTGGTCCTGTCCATGAGTGGGGAACGACATGGGACATATTTTTTTTTCATCCCTACTTTCCCTTCTTCTCCTGGCTCCTCTACTGCAAAATGAGTGTCAGTTGAAATATACGCCCCCCAGGTGCCCTTTTGCCTTTGTTGTAACAATCTGCACACTGCAGAGGTCATATGCGGTGGCACACACCCGGGAAAAACGAATCGTGATGGCCGTGGAAGTTGGCCCAGCTGTCCTGCCCTCCAGGGTCCGCAGCGATGCCAATCTAAATGCTGTCAGGCATGCATATTTCTTAAGGACCGTTGGAGGTGCACAGTTGTGCAAAGGCGAGCATGTAATGTAGTGTTCCCTGGTAGCTGCTAGGCCCAGCTATATCCTGGATGTTAGGGGGCTATATAACTATCCCCCTATCTCAGGTGCATGGGAACTGAAACCAGTCCCCAGCCCTGCACAGGGCCCTGCGCTTGGTCACTCTGCATGAGCCAAGGTATTCAGGGGGGATGTATGATGTTACTACACAAACTATTAAAATGCATACTTTTACAATGTGGTTTCAACAACGCAACTTCTACTACAACACTGCTATTGCAACACAAGCCATTACAACGCATGTACAAATACAACGTAATTTACTATTCTAACACCGCCGGGTGCTTTCCTCAGGGAAGGTGCTGGTCAGTGAGGCATATGCGTTGTAATGGCATGCATTGTAATAGCATGCGTTGCAATGGAACTTGCGTGTTATTGGCTGCATTGTAAAGGCATTGTGTTGTAATGCCTGCATTGTAATGGATATTTCCCATGCAGGAGTATCTAATGCTTCACCAGAGGTCCACAATAAAGTGCTCAGTTCTCAGAAACAGGCCTTGTGGTCCTAGGGCTCCCGGACAGTTCTCAGGGAACAATCTCTGCTGTCTCCCTACACCCATTAATGCCTCCGGATTTGGGAACACAGTCAGTGGCAGGCGTTTACACTGTGGTCCCTCTCAGCAAATACAAGCAGTCCCCCAAGAGATTGGGTCCTGCTCTCCTTTTACACTTGGGGCATGTGGGTTGGGTCTCTCACCTGGAGCCTCAGCAAGGTAGATGGCTCCACTGGAAAGTGTAGGCCTCTTCCTGCCTCATTTAATGCTCCAGTGATTCCCCCGATGCTGGGGAAGTATCGTTCATTGGGCCCAATGACTCAGGCTGCACCGATGAATACCTCATGAGGCGATGCTCGGCCTCCAACAATCACTGCAACTGCAATCTCCAGCTGACGAGGCACGTCCGTCAGATTGGCGCTTTCCACCTCGACAACATCTCACAAAAGAATCCGGGGCACAGTGAACACAGCCGAAATTGGGTAGGCCGTGGCCCTTGTGCCTGAGTTCCACTCTGCCGGCACAGTGCGGCACCAGCAGGTGACCTCCGCTTGTGCCTCCCCACAGGCCAGGGGTGCTGGGGAGTCAGTTGAGTAAAGAGGGGCTGCAAATTGTGAAGAATGAAGCTGGTTGGGCCCGGGTGAGTGCAGAGTCTCAACGGGAGGGTTCCATTCATGGAGCCATCTTCGCCACACCACCAAGGTGGCAAATATTTTAATTAGAAATGGATCTTTATTATTTCATTTGCATATTGAAAGTGATGCCTGATTTTCAATTTTTCAAAAAATTACAGATTTGGGACATAGAAAATGATATTTTCTCACAATAAGATGCATTAGCCCCACCTCTGGGGACTTACCTCTCTGACTTTGTACTTAGCCAATGCTCAGGATGCCTCCATATTCCCTTCCAACATTTTTCAATTTGCAGAATTCACATAATTATGAAACTTGCTAATTCAAGATGGAGAAAAAAGAAAAAATATTCAGTCATACTAAACTAATCACATCTCTATAAACATTCTAACTTTCTCACAAAGTCAAGTAATAAGCTGTACATAAACAGTAACACTTCGAAGCCTACCAGATCCATTTTTAATGCTAATTGTTAATGCCTGCTCAACAGATTTATACCAAACCATAAAAGTCTTTCTGAGGATTGATCTACTTTATGCCAAGTTTGATGTTATTTTATTCAGTGGTCTATGCAGTAGAAAAGAGCAAAATGTCTTACGAAATCTAAAATAGTAAATAGAGATCAATCAATCAATCAGGGGGTTTAAAGCACGCTACTCACCTGTGTGAGTCCCAAGGCGCTGGGGGTGAGGGGTGCAGCTCAGAGTCAGCCAAAAAGCCAGGTCTTGAGGCTCTTCCTGAAGGTGTGCTGAGTAGGAGAGCGTCTGACATTGACCGGGAGCTTGTTCAAGACTTTGGCTGTGATGTAGGAGAAGGCACTTCCACCCCCTCTGGTTCTGCGGATGCGTGGGGTTTTTGCTAGTGCGAGGTCGGCAGAGCAGAGGTTTCTTTTGGGTACGTGGAAGGAGACTCTTTCGTTGATGTATTTGGGTCTGGTGTTGTGGAGGGATTTGTAGGCCTGGGTGAGTAGCTTGAAAGTTACTCTCTTCTCGATGGGGAGCCAGTGGAGGTCTCACAGGTGTTGGGTGATGTGCTCATGTCGTGGGATAACGAGGTCAAGTCTGGCTTCGGTGTTTTGGAAGGTCTGGAGTTTGTGTAGCAGGGATTTGTTGATTCCAGCGTAAAGGGCATTTCCGTAGTCCAGTCTCCTTGTTATGAGTGCATAAGTGATGGTCTTTCTGGCTTTCGTGGGCTCCGTTTGAAGGTCTTGCGGAGGATGTGGAGGGTGTTGTAGCAGGTGGAGGTGACGGTGTTGATCTGTTGGTCATGGTGAGGGAGCAGATGAGTATGATGCAGAGGTTCCGTGCATGGTCTGTGGGGGTGGGGGGGTTTCCGAGGGCGGTGGGCCACCAGGAGTTGTCCCAAGCTGAGGAGGTGGGTCCAAGGACGAGGACTTCTGTCTTATCTGAGTTGAGTTTCAGACAGCTGAGTCTGGTGGTTTTGGTGTCCTTCATGAGGGAGAGGATGAGCTGGGTGTCATCAGCATAGGATACTATGCTGAGTCCATGCTGTCTGACGATGGTGGCGAGAGGGGCAATGTCGATGTTGAAGAGTGTGGGACTGAGCAATGTTCCTTGGGGTACTCCGCAGTTGATCTCTGTGGGTTCGGAGAGGAAAGGTGGGAGTCCGATCCTTTGGGTTCTGTTGGTGAGGAAAGAGAGGAGTCAGTCGTGGGCGTTTCCGTATATGCCGGCGTTGTGGAGTCTGGCTGCGAGAGTGTGGTGGGAGACGGTGTTGAAGGCTGCGGAGAGGTCTAGAAGGATGAGGGCCACATGATCGAGGAGTGTGCGGATGTCGTCTGAGGCTGTGAAGAGAGCGGTCTTGGTGCTGTGGTTACTGTGGAATCCGTATTGGGAGCAGTGAAGGATGGCGTACTCTTCAATGAAGTTTTTCAGTTGGGCGTTGACAATCTTCTCGGTGACTTTGGCTCAGAAGGGAAGGAGAGAGATTGGTCGGCAGTTTTTCTGTACGTTTCCAGTCGTTGGGAAAAATGCAGGATTCGAAGGAGGCGTTTATGGTGCATTGTAGCTCGGGCGCTATGGTGGTGGCGGCTCTGTGGAAGATGTGCGGTGAGCAGGGGTCTGTGGGTGCTCCTGAGTGAGTGCTCTTTGTGGTCGTGATGGCATCTTCGGTGGTGACCGGGTTCTAGGCGAGATGGTGGGCTGGCTGTTGTCGCTGGAAGGGAGGTTTCTGAGGTTTGTTCATTGAAGTTGTCGAAGAGGTCCTTGATTTTTAAGTGGAAGTAGGAGCCGAGCTTGTTGCAGAGGTCCTGGAAAGGTGTAACATCTGGGGCTTCGCTGGGGGGTTTGGTGAATTGCTGGATGATGCTGGAGAGTTCCTTTGAGTTGATGGAGTTGGTGAGGATTTTGTTCTGGATTAAGGTCCTCTTGGTGGATCTTATGAGTTGGTGGTATTCTGTCATGGCTTTCTTGTAGGTGGTCAGATCTTCCATGGTTTTGCTAACCAGAGAGATAACAACATGTCTATTGGGGCAATTATCCATAAAATATTCTAAAGACCAATACATGCAGTCTAAAAACATTCTAAGAAAAACTTTAAAAAATACAATTAAGATCTAACTCAATCCATTCTTAAAACATTGTCTAACAGCATAAAATTTGCAATTTCTACTGCAACGTCCATAAAGCGCATTTCAGCCAATACCCTCAGTGCTTCCACCCTAGAATCTACATGATAATATTTTGAAAAATGTAATACGGTCAGCCATACAAACAAGACAATCCATAAGAACATGACACAGTGAGCATGTCACATTGAGAGAGCACACACAAAAACATGTCATCCCCTATCTGCCTATATCATTTGTGAGTAGAAAAAAACTGGGTTACACCCCAGTCTCATTTTTATAATTTTGTTATGTAGCCTGGGGTCTAGTAGTTGTACCCAGTGGGGAAATTCAGCTTACCGACCTAAAGACTTTAATGTAAAACCATCTCTATCAAACAGGCTGTACACAATGTACAACTTACTTCCTCAGCTGATTCTCTCAATGCTTACTTACATGGAAAAGTGGACCATACTTCTACCGAGCCCCATACATAGTGCATTATTTTGAGTTCTGTTTTCCTAAGTCGAACATTCCTGGTTCGCTTCCTCTTACTAACAAGAATCTCTTCCCAGCATTACTTGGAGACTTGTTGCTTCTCTGTTTGATTTTTCGTCCAGAGATAACTTGTTAAGAAACCTCAATGTGCAGAGTTAGCTAACAACTGCTAGGATACCAGTTTTGATTCCCCTCTTATACCACGTTTCACAGTTCCCAGTAGAAGGTGCAGTAACTTCTTGAGTACTGCACCTTCCAGTGGTTCCCAACTGCAAGAAGTGTCAAGTATAAGAATCTTGGCCCCATACTGGGTGAGGGGGGTATTTTCCCTTTGGAAGCTTTCATAAATGGGGCAAGTGGCAAGCATCCATAATTCTAATTTAACTTTTCCAGGCATCCTGCTTGTAACTCAGATCTAGACTTGACACGCTCCATAAGCGCATTCCATTTTAAATTCTTGTAGAAAGTCCATCCCACATATTTGTAACAGTCCACTACTCCAACCAGTACGGAATTCAAAACCCATCTAAACTTAGCTACTTTTTAAAGAAGAACTGTTATTTTAATTTGATCAAAATTGATTTTTAAGAAGTAATGTTTTCCATAGGCATCAAGGGACTCCAGTTTTCTTTGCAAGCCAATGTGGATATAATATAGCAAAATCAAATCGTCCACATGCAACAGGCATTGGATATGTACTTCTCCTATTTTAGGTGAAGAAGATTTTGATAATTTTATACTGCTGGTAAGTCTGGCAAAAATAAACTAAAGAGAGATAATGCCAAGACACAACCTCGTCGAAGGCCATTCCAAATTGGAATGCTTTGATAATCTTCCTAACTTGTCCAGTTCCACCTGCACCAAAATGTCAGTATGTAATGCCTGTACCATATGAAGTAAGTTAGTATCTCCGGTGAGTGCCCCCGGATGAGGATTACAGGCTTTATTCACTCTCTCCAAATATTACCTCTATCATGTCATTTAAATTGATATGAAAAAACCCAGTTTTTTTCTCTCTAAGGAGACACCTATACTGAATTTTTAAACAGTGAGCTTCCTTTTTGGAGACTATACTTAATCCTAGTCAGAATTGTTTTGATATCGTCCTCCGATGACTTTTCACTTTCTGACAGGCTGCATCAAACCAATCTTCCTCATTACCCAAAACCTGCTGACCGCACTATATACTTATTAAGGCTTACACAAATAGAAGCCAGCAATTATCTAGAATCATATTAAACCACACAATCTATCTATACATTTGGAAACATGAAATGCCGCAAGATGTTGGAGGTATGGTGGATCAAGGTATGTTGTAAGTCTCAGAGGGAAGCATATAGCCAGGGGCAAAAACTTACTGACCACCTCAGGTTCTTCTAAGTGTAAAGCAGCTGAAAGTGTCCGATGATCACTTCCCTGATAGCATAAACACACAAGGGATCTAGTGGGAGAGGCCCTGAGTCAGAGAATGTACTACTCCCCGTCTATATATGTACCTTCCAAAAAGTATGTCTCGAGAAACTAAGAGTCAAGGGTGACTGCTCACAAGCTTATTGCAGTCTGGGTGTCAGACAGTGTTCCAACGATTATGCAGGGAAGAACCTCTTTCAGGACAAGAACCTTCCCTCACCCAGAGGTGACATGCTTCATCATTGGGTTCCCTCCTCACACCAAGGCCGCAAGGTCATTGGTGTGGGCTACAACTCTCCGAAATTGAAGTGGAGCTGAATTGGTTTCAAGGGAACTCATGTGAACAGGTAAAGAAGGGGATGGTGAGGGGCAGAGTATAATTAAGGTTGGGTCGCAAAATAAAACTGTCTGCAGAAAGCCAAATGACCTTTATTCTGTGGTCTCCTGGGACAGGATCAAAATAAGGTAGCTCAACATGTTTTTGCCCTTAAGTCACCCCACTCAAGGTTCAGGGGCATTCCTCAGGATCAAGCAAATAGTCAATTTGCTCAGGAATGAAAAAATATATATAAAAATATACTGGTTACCAAGATTCAGTTGCCTGTCTGGTAAGGCGATTGATGGGTTTGTTGTGGGTCCACCGTCTATCTATTTAGTGATGTGAAAGTCCCACTCTACAGCCATGTAGGTGACACAACTTATCGTACAGCTCTTCAGAGTCCGTGCCCGAGGCGATGCAGGTGTACCCTTATAAGGCATTAATTTGAAATCCCAATAGAATCCGTACTACCAAGCTGGAACAAACATATAGACAATGGGGAACTCTTGCCAACTGTAGCAGAATGTTGAGGCTGCTGGAATGTCATTTTCAAAGTTGTTATTTGAACATAGCAATCTATTATTTGACAATCATTGACCCAGCATCTTGATCTCTTTCTTAATAACGCTCTCTGATAAGGAAGCATTGGATATATTATAACACTCTAATACCTCCTGCAACATATCGTCTGATTGCCTGATATATAATTGTGTATTGAACTGCCAGTCCATAATTATCACAGCATCTGTGAATTTTCCCACCGTCATTTGAAAAGATTGGTTGAAATCCTCAAACCATTTAATCATCCTTCAATACTCTTCTTTATGGATGTATGTATTTATCAGTATGAATTGCCACATTCCTTGTTCTTCACCCCCTAACTCTACTACTGAGATTTGTATTCTTCTGAATAGCTTGACCACATCAAGAGTCTTTTTAATATCCTTGGTAGAAATTAGGGTCAGAACGTCCACAGAGGCTCCCTTTCTCAGTGAAGGTACTGGAAAATATCATCAATAATCAACTCATGACACACCTGGAGCAGGACCAGCTACTCAACGCCTTCCAATCTGGCTTTCGCAGCAATCATAGCACTGAAACCACCCTGATCACAGCCACCGATGACATCTGAACCCTCCTCAACCAAAGAGAAACAGCAGCTCTGTTCCTCCTTGACCTCTCGGCAACCTTCAACACCATATACCACCACACACTGATCGAAAGACTCTACCCCATTGGCATCCAAAAATCCAAAAATCCATGGATGACCTCCTTCCTCACTGGAAGAAGCCAGAAGATCCACCTCTCACCTTTCACTTCTGAACCCAAGGAGATCACTTGCAGTGACCTAAGGGCTCATCCCTCAGCCCCAGGCTCTTCAACACATATATGACCGCACTGGCCAACATTCCCTATGCAGAAGACACTCAACTGATCCTCTCACTCATCGACGACCCCACCACCACCACCAGAACCAGCTTCCACAGATGCATGACAAATGTCGCCGACTGGACCAAGAACAACTGACTGCAACTGAACACAGACAAAACTGAAGTATTGATATTTGGCAACAGTAGCAACATATGGAATGACTCCTGATTGCCATCAGACCTAGGACCCGCACTTACTCCCTCCAACCATGCCAGAAACCTCAGAATCATCATTGATAACAAGCTCACAGTGAAATCGCATATCAACGTTGTCTCCTCTGCCTGCTTCCTCACTCTGCATATGCTACGTAAGCTCTTCAAGTGGCTACCCCTACACACGAGACGCACCGTGACACAAGCTCTCATCACCAGCTGACTGGACTATGGCAATGCCCTCTTCATAGGAATTGTTGCACACCTCTACAGAGACTTGATCCACTCTTCTCTAATAGTAATAATCTGACAATAGGAAAGCATATCCCCATAACGTGATCTGATCATTTTTTGATTCCCTTTGTCTGGACACATCAGGATGGTGTGCTACCACGGGGAAAGACAAAAAGGTGGAATAGAAATTGGTCCAAATTGGACATTAACGGGTGGGCTTCGATCCTGGAAAAATCTAGACCTACTCTAGGTAGCGACCTTGAACTAGCCAATAACAAAGTGACTCGCTGGCTGGAAATGTCGCTATACTTATTAATCCTGAAAAAACTGATGACCAACAAAAAAGACAGTCGCCGTTCAGAATGGTACAACTCCAAACTTAGGGAGCAGAAACAAATCTGTAAGCGCCTGGAAAGAAGGTGGAGAAAGGGCTTCTCGGTATTCGAGAAATCGAAGTATAGAGAAGCCATTAATATCTAAAAGGCTGTAACTAGGCTGGCACAAGCAGAATACTATGAAAAAAAGATCTTCTCTGCTTCCGAACTCCCCTCGGGAAATTTTTAAAATCGCGAAGCACCTGCTTAAGCCAGCCGAACCTCCTCCCCCTTCAGACGACCCCTTATGGAGGTGTAATAAGTTGGCGCATTTCTTTTTTTTTAAATCGATGATATCTATTCTTCCTTCCCACCTACATCAGGACTACTAGAGACCTCATCTTTAGATACCTCAGCCAAATCTCCTGTCTCAGGCATTGAGACTATTCCCCCCATGGACCTGGAACCCTTAAAAACGTATTCTTATCAGTTGAAATCTGGTTCTCCCAGTGATGTGATAACTCCGGTTTTCATCAGCCAGATCTTTGGGTCTATTAGCTCAGTTATTCTTGACCTCATTAACCATTCACTTTCCACGGGGACTGTCCCATCTCCATGGAAACAGACTATGGTCAGAGCCCATTTAAAGAAAACTTTTCTGGATCCGGAAATTTTTGCTAACTATCGGACAATTTCATTGCTGCCAGGGTTTGCAAAAATTTGCGAAAAATATGTTAATTCGATTCTCTCTGCCTTTTTGGAGGAAAATGATCGTCTGCACCCCTCTCAAACTCGTTTCCGGCCACAGCAGGGCACTGAAACGGCCTTGCTAGTAGTGGTCGAGGGATCAAGAAAAATTTTAGATGTCGTGGTCGCAGCTATTGTACTACTAGATCTTAGCGCGGCCTTCGACACAGTTAATCACCAACTCCTGATTGAAAGACTTAGGGAGTTGGGGGTTTCAGAAACCCTACTTAAGTGGCTGGAGTCTTTTCTCAGAGATAGGTCTTTTCAAGTCTTTGAGGACAACTTTATCTCAGAAAGAATTCCGGTGCGCTGTGGGGTTTCTCAGGTATCTTCCCTGAGCCCCACGCTTTTCAATGTGTATATGCGACCCTTGGCAGAAGTGGTCAAGCCTTTTGGGGTCAGGATCGTTTCATACGCTGACGATACGCAGTTAGTAGTGTCTCTCAGTCAGATGAATGATAAGCAGTTTTGCCTGGCAAATTGATTTGAGAAAGTGTCCGCTTGGATGGATACCTCCTTTTTAAAATTAAATGCTGCAAAAACTGAATTGATGTTCCTGGGAAAACCCATTAACATTAACCCTTGTGTTTTCTGGCCTGAATGTTTAGGAATTATGCCCACACCCAAAGAACATATAAAAAGCCTTGGGGTATGGTTCGATCACAAACTAGAGTTTAAGGAGCACACACGTAAGGTAGCTGCTACCTGCTTTGGGATCCTTAAAATGATTAGGAAAATTCTACCCTTGCTCCCTTTTAGTGCCGGGAAATTGTTGGTGCAGGCCTTGATTTTGTCACGGCTCGATTATGCCAATGTGCTCTATCTAGGTTCCTCGTGCTCTACCATTAAAAAGCTTCAAATGGTGCAGAATTGTGCTGCACGCCTCCTCATGCAGGCCCCCTATCGGTCATCGGCAAAGCCCTTGCTTATCTCTCTGCACTGGTTGCCAGTGGCAGAGAGAATTCAGTTCAAGGCCCTGTGCATTGCTCACAAGGTACTGTCCTCTAGGGCACCTCCGATTCTCAGGACTATTATTACCCCCTACCTCCCAAATAGAACACTGCGCTCGGGAAAGAAATGCCTTGCAACAGTCCCGAGAGTTAATCGAGCTCGGAGTGGTGGGAGGATATTTTCCATTGTATCATCGAAAAGCTGGAATCAACTCCCAGATCATGTTCAGCTTGAGATTACTCACCTTTCCTTTCGTAAATCTCTTAAGACTCTGCTGTTTCCCTGATGCTCCTTCTGTTCGGTAATTGGCTTGTTGTCGTTAGCGCTGGGAGGCCTTTGGTAGCAATGCGCTTTATAAGTACTCATTCATTCATTCACTTCAGACCATATAGAACACCACAGTCAGACTCATCCTCGACTCTCCCTGATGAACCTACACCTCAACTCATGAAACTCCACTGGCTCCTCATACAGAAGAGGTGCCAATTCTAGCTGCTGACCCAGGCACATAAGACTTTACACAACCAAAGACCCGCCTACATTAACCACCGCCTGAACTTCCAACAATCATCGGAAAGACTACACTCCGCCTCCCTTTCACTTGCCCATACTCCCTGCATCTACTGAAGCAGAAGTGGAGGATGCTCCTTCTCCCACATTGCAGCAAAGGCTTCCACCTTGGAATATTTTTGATATTTTTTCGAATAGTAGTCTGAAAAATTTAATAAGGTCAGCTATAAAAACAAGACAATCCACAAGAACATTTCACAATCAGCATTTTCATTGAGGGAGAACACACAAACACATTTCATCCTGTACCTCCCTAAACCATTCATGACTAGAAAAAAAATGGGTTTCACCCCATTCTCATTTTCACCATTACCTTATGTAGCCTGGGGTCTGGTAGTTGTGCCCAGTAAGGAAATTCAGCTTCCCGGACTAAAGACTTTAACGTAAAACGTATGTAGGGTTTCTCCATCACATAGCCCGCATCCAATGTACAACCTACTTCCTAGGCTGTGTTGGGCTTGGTCCCCATTTCTAACAGGCTGATTATTATCTCAATGCTTACTTACTTGTAAAGGGGGGAACTCTTGTGCCCCACAGGTAATGCATTATTTTAAGTTCTCTTTTCCTAAGCTGGACATCCCTGGCTAGCTTCTTCTTACTAACAAAAATCTCTTCCCAGGATTACTTGGAGATGTATGTTGCTTCTTCGTCCACAGATAACTTGTTACTAAACCTCAATGTGCGGGAGTAAGCTAACAACTGTCAGGATACCAGTTTTGATTCCCTTCTTATACCATGTATTACAGTTCCCAATTGAAGGTGCAGTAACTCCTTGAGTGTCATGTGTAAGAATCTTGGCCCCATACATGGTGATGGGAGGTATTTTCCCTTTGTAAGCTTTCATAAGTGAGGCAAGTGGCAAGCCTCCATAATTCTGATTGAACTTTGCCAGGCATCCTGCTTTTAGCACAGATCTAGACTTGACACTCTCCATATACACATTCCATTTTAGATTCTTGTAGAAAGTCCATCCCAAATAAGCCTCCCCACACACCTCGGACCATCACCTCACTTCCAGAATTCCAAATCGCCCTCAAGACCTGACTGTTCGAGTAAGCTCCTGGGGCCTGGATACATTAACAGGTGATTAGCAATGCTTTATGGTTCTGGATTGACTGATTGATGCTCTGGATCACACTTGATTCTTTTATTTGCAAAACGTGACTGTGTTCTGGAAAAATTTCCTAAAGAAGAGCAGAAGAGTGGCTGGTGAGTCTGTGGAATTTGTGACAGCTAAGCAAACATGAGTATATAAAGTGAGTTACCTGAAGTATTAGTCGGGGCACTAGGTGCAAGAAGGTGGACCTGGTAGAGGTTTCGAGATATATGGACACAGCCCCACCAGTGGCATTATCCAAAACAGGTTAGTGGGTATAGTATAATTTTGATTTTCCTGAAAAAGGGTCACTTGCAGCAGTCACAAAGAAATCGACCAAGGAATGTAGGCTTTGGGTGATTTTTCAATATACATAACACTTATACAAAAGGTAACCTTCTTCTTGCGATTATAAAGCCATATGAAAGCCATATGAAAGCCATATGAAAGCCATATGAAAGAAGTGCCCATCCCAACTTCAGTACAAACAAAAGACGAATTGAGGTGGATGATATTCCCTCATAAACACCTGCACCTTGATTTGGGAGATCAAGCTTCCTGTAAGAAAAAGTTTGTGATCATGTGTCAAGTTACACAATCATTACACGTCTATTATGTGGGGCTGATATCAGTGTAGGTGGACAATCACGATCTCAGTCCTAGGCCCTCCTGTGCCTTCCAGCTATTGGAGGAATACTCCACTTGAAACAAAGAGAAAAAAATATCCTGATTGAACTGGACCAATAGAATTCTTTGATAGCCTCCACTTTCTCAAAACCCCCTCTGCACACTCTAACCATATGAGTGAAGTTACACCTGGGCATACAGACTTTACTTTCTGGACTCTCACTCCACTAGTCTTATGAGGTGATTGAAGACTTGTGTGAGAAGCCCTGGAGCAAGATGCTGCAGCAGATATTTAAGCCACAGCTGGAAACACCTTTTTCTGCTACTTAGGGAGGCAAACTGGAATTCCCTTGAACAGCTTCAGGCAGCGAAAAGTGTACTTTGTCCTTGGCAGGTGCTCACATTGCAGTGTGTCAAGCAGCTATTGGGGATGATAGCCAGCCAATCCTGATAACATTTCCAAGTATCCGACTTCCAGATTCTTCTGCAAAGTGGTGCACAGTATTCAAGTAAGAAAATAATGCAGGAGTTAAATGGATCCAAAACACTAGACGGTGTACCCTATCTCATCCATTTAAAAATTGGGACTGGACTGTTCCCATGAGGCACAGGGTCAAGACTGATTTGTATATAACTGGGTCTGAACTAGGGTGGCGAAGTGAGCTAAAGCTGTGACTTGGGGTGAGTGTCTGAAAAGTTTCAGTGCTCCGTCCATACTCTCCTTGTGTTTGCTTTGTTCCCCAAAAATATGTCACAACAAGAAATTGCTCCTTCTTTATAGAGAAATACATGTATGAAAACCTAGGAAACAGGTGAGATTTGATGAGGGAACAATAAATCCACTATGCAATTAGCACTACTGAATTTCAACAATACTGTGCATCTCCAATGTTTGCTGTCTATATTACGTCATTCAGGAAAGCTGGATCATCCAAATTTAAAATACAGTATATTCCATTTTGCCAGGTTTCTGGGAGCAGGAAAATACAGTCAATCATTGGCTAAATATATTGATAAGGGAAGTGTTTTGTAATAGCACGGTAACTTTGAGTGTGTCTCACACTTGTCCTAGACAGAAACCCACATGATGCAGCAACATTTCGGGCTATAAAAAATGGAGGGTGAGAGTAGGAGTCGTGTGGTGAACATACTCCATTAACAGAGTTAAGCGTTATGCTGAAAAAAGAGTGCTATTACAAGGAACCAGAAGAAGAACTTTCTGTGTTGTGAACTTAAAAGGTTTAAAAAGCAACGCTTCAATAACATAATACCAGTGTCAAAAATATTACAATGGAAAAAATATTGCAGCAAAAATATTGTGCTCCTAAATATGACATTGACATCCTTACAATGTTTACTCCACAAATATTGTCTGCAAAATATTCTGGACCTAATATATAGATTACACAGAAAAATATATATATATTTCGAAGTATTTATAATACAATTTTACCCAAAATAATAGGTTTAAAATGATATCATGCATAAAGGCTTGTGTATAACAAACAATAAAAATAAAGGAATTTTTATTACAAATAAAATAATTACAAATTAACTTAAACAAACATACATATATAATAAACTATAAATAAATAATGACTTTTTAATAGAATATTAAAATTACAAAAAAAAAATTGAAAACTATAACATATATATATATATATATATATATATATATATATATATATATATATTCACTGAAAAAACCATAGGTTTCAGCGGCGTTATAGTTAGCTGGACTTTTCACTCATACAAAACCATTGAAATTCCCCCGTTATAGTTAGTTCAGCTAACTATAACTCGCGCGCCCGCAATGCACTGCTGATGACGTCACATATTACATCACTCATGACATGGTCAGTGACATCACTCATGACATCACTGATGACATCTCAAATGACATCACTGATGACATCATCCAGTGAATGTGTGTTTTTCTGAATATTACATATGTTTTATATATGTATATCTCAAGGTCGATGGAAGAATAAATGGGTATATAAGTGTCTAAATGGATGATTTGTTTTTGAAAAATTGATTGTATAACTGACTGATTAAGTGTATCTTAGTGAATACATGGCTTAGTGAGTAATGTTTAAATGTGTAAATATCTGTATCAGTCTCTCACTTTGTGTATAAGTGGCTGCATGGGTTGGTGAGTAGCTACATGAGTGTCTATATAGGTTATTAGTTGGTTTTTTGAGTATCAGTATGAGTGTCTGAGTGTCTGTAGGGTTCGGTGGGGGTATTACGTAGTGCATAGGTGCATGAATGAGTGACTCAATGTTTGTATGTGTTGAAGACAGCATGTGTGCAGGATTGTATGGGTGGATGAGTATGTGCATGGGTGTGTTAGTGAGTGAATGACTGTCTCAATAGTGTCTTTATGAGTAACTACATATGTTTTAAACTAGTATATGGGACTATTGGTGTATATAAGTGAGTATATGTGAGAGTGAGAGATTGAAAGAGTTCCTGTATGAATAAGTATGTGTTTCTATAAGTGATTGTTTAAAAGACTAAGTATGTGTAAGTTTCTGTAGAAGTAAGTGTGGTGGTGTGTGTATGACTGTATATGCAAGTAAATGGATGTTTGATTCTTTATTAGCATGAGTGACTATGTGTGTGAGTAACTCTATGGATGAGTGGCGTTGTGTAACAGGATGTATGTGTGAGTACATATGATGAGTGACTATATAGGACTGTTGGTGAATGAGTGGATATGTATGTGGATCTTAGAATTACTGAATAGGTTGTTGTAACTGGTATTGGTATGTCCATTGTTTTGAACATTGTAGTTTCTATTTTTGAATGTGTGTATCAAAGGTTATATTAGGGGAAGAGGAGGTCTGCCACTCTATCACAAGGATGATGTCATCAGTGATGTCATTAGTGATGTCATTTGAGATTTCATGAGTGATGTCACTGACCATGTCATGAGTGATGTAATATGTGACGTCATCAGCAGTGCATTGTGGGCGCGCGAGTTATAGTTAGCTGAACTAATTATAACGGGGGAATTTCAATGGTTTTATACGAGTGAAACGTCCAGCTAACTATAACGCCCCTGAAACCTATGGTTTTTTCAGTGAATTTCTAAGGTTTTTTAAATGCTAATTCCTAACTATAACGTGCCTGAAACCTATGGTTTTTTCAGTGAATTTCAAAGGTTTTTTATATGCTAATTTCTAACTATGCCTACAGAGATAGGACATGTTAAGAAAGAAGAAAAAACGCACAGATAGAAAAAAAAGAAATGCAGAAAGAAGCAACAGAAGTCCTCAAAGACGAAGAAAAGTGCAGGAAGAAGGATAACGTGCAGAAAGAACAAACAGAAGAGCAGAAAGAAGCCTTGTTGCAAAATCATGCTGTACCCTCAACTTTTTCAGACGGATACTGGTGGTAACTGAGTCTGAATAACCAGTCCTAGAGCCAGTGCTATGTTAAAAGACACTCAGAATACAGTGAAAACACCTACATACACTAGGGAACACTATGCGTTGGGGTCCCCCTGTGATCAGCATGACCTCCTCTGTAAGCCCCTAGTATACAATAGGGCAGGGGATTAAAACTAGGGGTGGGCGGAATTTGCGAAATCCACTTTTGGAAATTATCGCGAAACTGTTTAAAATTATCGCAAACAAGCGGAAATATCGCGAAGATGCGGAAGTTTTTTTCCCGCATGTTCGCGAGATTTTCTGCATGGTTGCGGGTCACCAACTTACCCATCTGGTTGCTCGCGGGCGCGGCCATCTTGTTTTGAGTTGTCTCGCGGTGCATGATCGCGAGAAGAAAGACGTGATCGCGCGACGCATGACGTCACTGCGGGCGTGAACTGTCGCGAGACAGCGCAAATGGCTAAAAACAATACAACATCTCATGGAGAACGCGACCGGATCAAGAAAACTTGTCGGCGAACGCAGGGATTCAGGTAAGGCAATCGCGCGCACTCGAGAATGTATTATTTTACAGCGTGAGCAAGAAACAAATTATCGTCAAGCTGCGGAAAGCGGAAATGTTGACATTTTCGCGCTCTCCGCGGAACGCGAAAATGTCAAATGATCGCAATTCCGCGAACGGAACGAAATTTTAGCCCAGGCCTAATTAAAACTACCTCTTAAAACGCGCCACAGGGCGAGTTTGCGCACGTCACCTCAGGCCCCGTCCCCTCACTTCCCCACTGTGTAAACAACACGCCCTGTGGCCGTTTTAAGTTGGGAGATTATGTCCCTTTGAATCCTGAGGGTCCCTAGGGTCCAACTAGACCACTAGGTACCTCCAGTAAGCGCCACAGAGCTGCGCTGAAGAGAGATGTAAAAAGTGGCACGGCCTAAACCACCTCTCTGCAACGCAGCGGAGTGGTGCTTACTGGAAGCACCTGGTGGGCTAGATGGCCCCCAGGGTCCCTCAGGATTGAAGGGGAATTATTTCCCCTATTTAAAACGCGCCACAGGGCTTGTTTGCACAGGTTAACTCAGGCCCCGTCCCCTCCCTTCACCACTGTGTAAACACGCCCTGTGTCCGTTTTTAGTTGGGAGATTAAGTTCATTTGAATCCTGAGGGCCCCTAGGGTCCAACTAGCCCACTAGGTACCTCCAGTATGCGCCACAGAGCTGCGTTGCAGAGAGGTGTAAAAAGTGGCACGGCCTGGACCCCCTCTCTGCAACGCAGCTCAGTGGCGCTTACTGGAAGCACCTGGTGGGCTAGTTAGCCCCCAGGGGCCCTCAGGATTGAAGGGGAATTATTTCCCCAACTTAAAATGCGCCACAGGGCTTAATTGCACACGTTAACTCAGGCCCCGTCCCCTCCCTTCACCACTGTGTAAACACGCCCTGTGGCCATTTTTAGTTGAGAGATTAAGTTAATTTGAATCCTGAGTGTCCCTAGGGTCCAACTAGCCCACTAGGTACCTCCAGTATGCGCCACAGAGCTGCGTTGCAGAGAGGTGTAAAAAGAGGCACGGCCTGGACCACCTCTCTGCAATGCAGCTCAGTGGCGCTTACTGGAAGCACCTGGTGGGCTAGTTAGCCCCCAGGGGCCCTCAGGATTGAAGGGGAATTATTTCCCCAACTTAAAACGCGCCATAGGGCGTGTTTGAACACGTCACCTCAGGCCCCGTCCCCTTCCTTCCCCCCTGTGTAAACATGCCCTGTGGCCGTTTTTAAAGTTGGGAGATTAAGTCCCCTTGAATCCTGAGTATCCCTAGGGGCAAAATAGCCCACTAGGTATGTCCAGTAAGCGCCATTGCAGAGAGGTGTAAAAAGGGGCACGGCCTGCACCACCTCTCTGCAACGCAGAGCAGTGGCACTTACTGGAAGCACCTGGTGGGCTAGTTGGCCCCCAGGGTCCCTCAGGATTGAAAGGGGAATTATTTCCCCAACTTAAAACGCGCCACAGGGCGTGTTTGCACATGTCACCTCAGGCCCCGTCCCCTCCCTTCACCACTGTGTAAACGCGCCCTGTGGCCGTTCTAAATTGAGAGATTAAGTCCCCTTGAATCCTAAGGGTCCCTAGGGTCAAACTAGCCCACTAGGTACCTCCAGTAAGCGCCACAGAGCTGCGTTGCATAGAGGTGTAAAAAGGGGCGTGGCCTCAGAACACCTGTCTGCAACGCAGCTCCCTGGCGCACACTGGAGATACCTGTTGGGCTAGTTGGCCCTCAGGGACCCTCAGTATTGAAGGGGAATTAATTCCCCAACTTACAACTGGCCAGGGGGCGCGTTTGCAGAGTGCTGCAAGGAGGGGGCGTGGCCTCCAGTGCGATGCCGGTCTTTTATTTTTTTTATTTTTTTACGAAGGAGGGCTGTGTGGCCCCCCTTCTTTTTCTAATTTACTGGCCCTGGGGACCCCATCCCCCAGGGCCTGCAACCTAATTTTTTTTGTTGAAAAAAATTAATTTGGCCCTCCCAAGGCCTTAATCGGCCCCGGGGACCCCAACCCCCGGGTCATGGCCTTTTTTTTATTTAAATTCTTTAGGAGTGGGCTGCGTTGCCCCCCTACTCAGGCCACTTATGGCTCCGGGGACCCCATCCCCCGGGGTCGGCCTTTGTTTTTTATTATTTTAAAAATTATATATATTTATAGAAACACCTAGGACATGCTGGACAAACCGTATGTACCTATCACCATGACGATTTGCGCGATATTCATTAAAAGGCGACTATGCATAGAATGAATCTACATGGAATGTATTTACACCCCTAGTGAAGCTCTGACGTGTCTGACGCCCTACCGTGCCTAATCCCGGCGCCCACGCTGGTGGGTACTCTCCAAGTAGACACCCTTGTCGTTTATTTATACAAACATGGGTAGCTATTGACGGGCACATTTAATATACACGCACACCAAGCCATTCAAAGGGGATTCGACAAAAATTCGACCAAACTATGCAAGAAACCCCCCTCACGGTTAATAAAAAACACATCCACCGCCGGATGTGTAATACTTTTTATTTTTCTCTCTGGAAAGGAGACAAACCTCACTTGAGAGTCACAGCGTGCTCCTGGCTGAGCCCAATGCTGTGTTACACTCACCAGTGCCCGCCGATTGCCTCACACCTCTGTGTTGTATTCCACCAGCTAGTGCGTGTGCTATGACACTCTCTAGCCCATGTGCACTGTAACACCACCCCGTGAATATGTCATGCCACACTTGCCTTTGCACGGGTTATATTGCCCCATCTAACGTGCCTTCCTCGATGTGTATATTATAACGCACAGCGCTATGCCATACATATTACAATCTGGGATCCATATCTTTGTCACAGTGCATATGCAACGTTACACTCCCCAGCACATATTTTATATTACAACTTTAGAGACTAGTTATGTTACACAACACTGCCCTGTGCATATTCAATCAATCAATCA
Source organism: Triturus cristatus (assembly GCF_964204655.1). Lineage (NCBI taxonomy): Eukaryota > Metazoa > Chordata > Amphibia > Caudata > Salamandridae > Triturus > Triturus cristatus. The sequence continues at coordinate 748,527,702 of NC_140589.1, forward strand.
ATCAATCATAGGCATTTATAGAGCGCTCTACTTACCCGGAGGGTCTCAAGGCGCTGGGGGGGGGGTGGTGCTGCTACTACCCGAACAGCCAGGTCTTGAGCTTCTTCCTGAAGGCGAGGTGGTCTTGGGTCAGGCGCAGGTCGGTCGGGAGGGAGTTCCAGGTCTTGGCGGCCTGGTAGGAGAAGGACCTTCCTCCTGTTGTCATTCTTTAGATGCGGGGGACGGCGGCGAGGGCGTGACTGGCTGATCGGAGGTGTCGTTTGGGAGCGTAGAAGTTGATGCGGTTGTTGAGGTAGCTCGGGCCTTGGTCGTGAAGAGCTTTGTGTGCGTGGGTGAGGAGACGGAAGGTGATTCTCTTGTTGACCGGGAGCCAGTGCAGGTCTCTTAGGTGTCCGGAGATGTGGCTGTGTCGTGGGATGTCGAGGATGAGTGTGGCTGAGGCGTTCTGGATCCGTTGGAGTCTCTTCTGGAGCTTGGCGGTGGTTCCGGCGTAGAGGGCGTTGCCGTAGTCCAGTCGGCTGGTGACGAGTGCCTGGGTGACATTCTTCCTGGTCTCGGTGGGGATCCACCGGAAGATCTTCCGTAGCATGCGCAGGGTGTTGAAGCATGACGAGGAGACGGCGTTGACTTGCTTGGTCATGGAGAGGGAGGAGTCCAGGATGAAGCCCAGGTTGCGTGCGTGGTCTGTCGGTTTGGGTGCGGTGCCCAGGGCGGGGGGCCACCAGGAGTCGTCCCAGGCGGAGGGCGAGGATCCCAGGATGAGGACTTCCGTCTTGTCCGAGTTCAGCTTCAGGCGGCTGGTCGACATCCACTCGGCTACCTCTTTCATTCCTTCGTGAAGGTTGGCTCTGGCGGCGGCGGGGTCGTTGGTCAGGGAGAGGATCAGCTGGGTATCGTCGGCGTAGGAGATGATGTTGAGGTTTTGCTGGCGTGCGATGGCCGCGAGGGGGCTCATGTAGACGTTGAAGAGGGTTGGGCTCAGCGAGGATCCTTGAGGGACGCCGCAGATGACTTTGGTGGCCTCTGACTTGTACGGTGGTAGACGGACTCTCTGTGTTCTTCCGTCGAGGAAGGAGATGATCCATTCCAGTGCCTTCTCCTGGATTCCGACGTTGCTGAGGCGCTGCACTAGGGTGCGGTGGCAGACGGTGTCGAAGGCCGCGGAGAGGTCTAGTAGGATGAGGGCCGCTGTTTCTCCGTTGTCCATCAGGGTTCGGATGTTATCGGTGGCAGCGATGAGGGCGGTCTCGGTGCTGTGGTTGGCTCGGAAGCCAGACCGTGAGGGGTCGAGGGATCCGTTCGTCTCGAGGAAGGCGGCCAGTTGCTTGTTGACGGTCTTCTCGATGACTTTGGCTGGGAACGGGAGCAGCGAGATGGGGCGGTAATTCTTGAGTTCGGTGGGGTCCGCTGTTGGTTTCTTGAGTAGAGCGCTGAGTTCGGCATGCTTCCAGCTCTCGGGGAAGGTGGCGGTGGTGAAGGAGGTGTTGATGATGTCCCGCAGATGGGGTGCGATGACGGCGTCGGCTTTGTTGAAGACGTGGTGAGGGCAGGGGTCGGTCGGAGATCCGGAGTGGATGGAGTTCATCATGCGGACGGTTTCTTCGGTGCAGATCGGGGTCCAGGCGCGGAGTGTGGAGGTGGGGGGCGGTGGTTCGGTCGGGTTGGACGTGGCAATCGTCGGTAGGGTGTTGAAGCTGTTGCGTATGTCCGCGATCTTGTTGTGGAAGTAGGAGGCGAGGGAGTTGCAGAGTTCTTGCGATGGGGTGATGTCGTTGTTTCCGGCGTTGGGGTTGGAGAGCTCTTTCACGATGTTGAAGAGTTCCTTGCTGTTGTGTGCGTTGTTGTCCAACCGGTCCTTGAATGCAGTTATCTTGGTGTCGCGGATCAGTTGGTGGTGCTTCCGGGTGGCAAGCTTGAGGGTGGTCAAGTTGTCCGGAGTTGGCTCCCTTCTCCAGGCTTTCTCGAAGGCTCGGCAGTTCTTCTTGGAGCTCTTGAGTTCGTCGGTGAACCATGGGGCCTTCTTGCTGCCGGGTCTGCTGGGCGGGGTCCTCAGTGGGGCGAGTTCGTCCGCGCAGTTGCTGATCCACTTTGTGAGGTTGTCGGCGGCCTGGCTGGGGTTCGCTGAGCTGGCGGGAGGGTGCTGGCTCAGGGAAGCGGCGAGTTGGTCGGCTGTGATCTTGCTCCAGCTTCTGCGGGCGACCTGTTGCTGGTGGTGGTGGGTCGTCGTTCTTTTGAAGGTGAAGTGGACGCAGCTGTGGTCCGTCCAGTGGAGTCCTGTGGCGTGGCTGAAGGCGATGTCTTTGCAGGAGGAGAAGACGGCGTCGAGTGTGTGTCCGGCGAGGTGGGTGGGGGCGGTCACCAGTTGCTTGAGTCCGAGGTTGGCGAGGTTGTCGAGCAGGGTGGTGGTGTTGTGGTCGTTGTTGTTCTCCAGGTGGAAGTTGAGGTCCCCCAGGAGGATGTAGTCAGCAGAGGGGAGGGCATGCGGGCTGACGAAGTCGGCGATGTCCTCTCTGAATTGTGTGCGTGGTCCTGGGGGTCGGTAGATCAGGGTGCCTCTGAGGGTGGTCTTCGGGTCGGTGTGGATCTGGAAGTGTAGGTGTTCGGCGGTAGTCAGGATGTCGTCGGTGTAGGTCGTGATGCGGATGGTGTTCCTGTGGATGATGGCGATGCCTCCTCCTATCTGGTTGGCGGTGCGGTCCCTCCGGGTGATCTTGTAGCCCTCTGGGATTGCGATGGCGATGTCGGGCGCTGAAGAGGTGTTCATCCAGGTCTCCGTGAGGAAGGCAACGTCAGGAGCAGTGGTGTCGATGAGGTTCCAGAGTTCGATGGCGTGTCTGTGGACTGAGCGGGTGTTGAGCAGGACGCACTTGAGGTGGTTGCTGCTGGTGTTCGGCTTGGCGGGTGCTGGTGTGGGGCGGGTCCGGATGCAGGTGAACTTGCAGGTGCGGCAGCTGAAGGGTCCGTGGGTGCGTCTCGGGGTGGCACGGTAGCATCCCGGGACTCGTCCGTCGTTGAGTGCGATGAGGGTGGCGGTGTCGTAGGTCCGGCGGGTGGGCTGGGGTCTGCGGGGGCCAGGGGTCCTGGCACTGGGCGCGGTCCAGGCGCGGACGGGCGCAGACTGGCTTACCTTTGGCGCACCTTCGGCGCTCAGTCGGTGCTCCCGCTGCGCGCGTCCGCTGCGCGGTCGCTGAGGGGGCGTCATAAGAAGGGAGCCGGGAGGGCGGGTCAGCTGGGAGGCGGGGAGCGCGTGGTCCTATCAGCAGGCGTGGGGGCGGGGTCGCGGCAAAAACCGGCGCGAAAATCGAGTCGGGCGGCCCTGCGGCGGCTGGGGCGCCGGGCTGGATCGGCGATCGAGGCGGGCGGCCCTGCGGCGGCTGGGGCGCCGGGCTGGAGGCGTCAGCAGGTAGCAGGTGGGCAGCTAGGCAGCTGGAAGGAGGCAGGCAGCAGGCAGTGGGCGTGGGGGCAACCAGGCCGAGGGCACAGTGGTCGCTCCAAGGCGCATATCGCATAGCACGCGCTAGTGCCTGTGCTATCTCGCGCTCTCCAATGAATCTGTCATTGTGCACAATGTATTGCATATTATATTTCACGCCCCAGTTCATCTTATATCACACTTTTTGGTGCATAGTTTATACTATACACTATATCTAGTTTTCAGTTTCAATCATGCTCTCAGGACTATGTTCTATATAACACTGCGTCCACCTACCCTTTTCACGGGCATTACATTTTGCGATGGGGGTGTAGGGTCAGGGGGTGTTTCTGCCAAGTGAGCCCGGAGTCACAGTCACAAACGTCCTCTTCTTCCTGAATAAAAGTGAGATTATGCTGCATACTTGTTCATATTTTAAGTAGTTTGCACAGACACACATTTTAAAAACAATAAAGTTCCTAATACCCACCTTCTCTGAACAGTTAGCTTGCTGCCCCATCCACCTCCTCCCTATCCTCTGTTGTCTGAATCCATGGACTAGCCTCCTCCCTCCTGCCATGCATGGTCTGATGTGCTGCCACTGCCCTCCATTTAGCATGATGTACCAGTCCACTCCTACTGCCCTCCATTGCCCAATTCTATGGCCCATCATTGACCTCCTGCTTAGCCTTTGTGTTTAGCTTGCTGCCCCTATTCTCCTTCCCCCTGCCCTACGATGTCTTTGTGCATGCCCCTGCTCCATCCTTTTTGCCCACTATGTTCCATGGACCTGCCACTCCTATCTACTCTGAGTGTTCTGTTGAGCTGCCACTCCCCTCCCACCTGCCTAGCATTGTCAGATGACTGTAACCTGTCCCTGCCACCTCCACCCTGCCTGTCCACATACCATGCCCCTATCCCCTTCCTCCTGTCCTCCATGGTCCATTTTACTGCCACACCCTTCTGCCCTCCCTGATCTGTTGTGCTGCAACTGCTCCTCCTGCCTGCCCCGTGCGGTCTGTTGTGAGGCCCCTTCCCCTGAACTCTCTTGTCTGTGCCCAGGTCCTGACCCTCCCTTCTATCCTCCATGGTCCTTTGTGCATGCCCCTGCACCCTCCTTCTTGCCCATCATAGCCATTGTGCTGCCACTAACCCTCCCGCTTGCCATGCATGGTCTTCTGTGCTGCCATGGCCCCTCCCACCTTCCCTGTGTGGTCAGCTAGCTGCCCCTGACCCCCTCCCACCTTCCCTCCATGGTCTGTGTGTATGCCACCATAGTCTCATTGTTGCTCTCCATGGTGTGTCTTGTTTCTAGTGCCCATCCTGCCTGACCTCCATTGTCATCTTGCTGCTCCTGCCCTGCCACCTTGCCCCCAGCCCTCTGTTTCCATGTGCAGACCCCCTAGTCCCTCCCTCCTGGCTTGTCTGTTCCATTGTAATGCCCCTGATCTGTCCCTCCTGCCCTTTATGGTCTGTTATGCTGCAGCTTTCTCTCCTGTCCATTATGGTCAGCTATCTACCATTGCCTCTTTCCCATCTGTTCTCTGTTGTCCATGTGCATGGTCCTGTCTCCTCCCTATTGCTTTCTATGGATCGTTGTGCTGCACTCCTGTCCCGCATGCGCTGTGTGGTGTATTGTGCTGCTGCAAACCCTGATGCCTGCCCTGTAGGGTCAGTTTGGTGCACCTCTCCATGTCCCTCCTGTCCTCTGTTATCCGAGTCCATGATCCTACCCCAATTCCTCCTGCCTACCATGATTCAATGTACCATACTTGCGAACATTTTGAACTTGGTAAGAGGGAGATTTTGAAAAAAAACTGGGGTATTGATTTTCCCCTTTGAGTTACATTGAAAAAGAGGAGATTGTAGACAGGAGACAGATCAAATAAAGCCCATTTGAGCTTAAAAACATTGGACGTTTCCTGGCTGAAACGGGTCTGTTGGCATGTATGGTTGTACTACCACTGCCTCTTCCTTCTGCCCACAATGGTCTATTATATTGCCACAGCCTCTCTTGCCAGTCCTGTATTGTTGGTTTGTTGCCCCTGCCCCCCTTTCCACTGCCCTCCATAGTTTGTTGTGCTGCCACTGCCCTTCCTGCCTGCCCAGTGTGGTCAAATTGTTGCCTCTGCACTCTCCTACCTACCTTCAATTTTCAGAGTCCGTGCCCCTGGCCTCTGCCTCTCAACAGTATCCCAATGAATAACTAGATTGCTAACATTCTATACTTATTACAAAAGTGTGGAACGCCTGACGTCATCTTGATATAATCAAAACTGTAATACCTAGAGTATTTCCTTTAGAAATTACATATATGAGAGGGTCTTATTTGCATCAAAATTATGGCTAGTGCTCTAAAAAGCTAAAATTAGGACATATTTTCTGAGTTTTCAAATAGCGACAAAGAACTTTTAAATTATTTGTAATCTTTATGTTTTTTTATCCAGTTGACCACTTGATTAAATGTTGCACCTTGGCGAGAGGATGTGGTGTTACTTCCAGAGCTGCAGACTTTGCAACTGTGGAACCAGGTTGGAGTTTCTGCTTCAGCTCAACATTCTTTGATTGTGGTCAAATCACTTAATCTCCCCATGTCTACAACCAAAATGAATTTGATCTTGTGTGATGTAACCAATGCTCATGTAAAGCATTCCAATACCTGACAAGTCTGCACTATATAAAACTGCAAATACACAAAAAATAAGTGTTTTGCACACTTCTGTCATTGGGCTACATGTGGGATACATCTGGGTGATATTTGTGCTGCATTTAGGCACTTTTGTGTCTGGTGGCCATCTTGGGAGATTTATTTGTTATGAAGTTTCCTAATTTCCTCATTTACGCAGTCTCCTCAGTAGGAAATGCTTTCAGTTTTTTACTTTGATTCCATCAAGAAGGTATTCAGATATGTCACACATTTGCCATAAATTCTGAATGTTAGCACTCTAGTTGCTTATAAGATCACTGTAGTAAAGCTACTGCTCACCAGGGAAGTCTGCTGCTGGTATTGAAAGTGCATGTTTCAGTCTGCATGTCAGAATTTTTTAATGAAATAGAAGAGGATTTGAGAAGTCACTCAAAATGTGCCCTCATTTTTCTTTCTGCAGCACTAATCATACTTTCTATGGCAAAATGAACCCCCTCATTTTGTTCCTTTTTAAATTAAATGTTTTAAGAATTACCACTTTATTCCAACCAAGATGGCTTCAGGTGTGCCATACGTTTGTCATAAGTAGGACTGTTAGTGCTCTAGTTGTTCTTTAGAACACTCTGGGAAGCTGCAGTAGAACACAAAGGAATCAACTGACAGTCTCTGCCCTTGCTGGATGTACATGTTTTACCGAGAATGTCAGACTTCATTCTCACATGACTGAGAAAGATAATGTGAATTTACAGAAAATATGCTCTCAGTTAGCTTATAGATCACCTTCCAAACCTCTGTGGGAAAAGCATGAGAAAATAGTTTTCTCTCAAACATGATTCATGATATCACAGCAGAAGGCTTTTTCACATGGTAAAATCACCTTAGAACACACCACAATTCCTAAAATGAGTATGGTACCATCAACAAATGATTTATAATGTAACTAAAGTCTTAAACCCTTCTATTAACTGCAATGCTTTTTAATGAGGTTCTATCATGTATATTGGTCCCAAGATGGCTGCCAACACTTCTTGGATGAAGTGCTGACAGCCAATCAGATCTCACGATGAGATGTGTGGTTAGGCTCCGCCCAAATATATATGTGATTTTACTTTCGATTTTCTCAGGAACTACTGAACGGATTTACACCATTTAAGAAAAAAGGCACATGCCTGACCTGAGGACTACCTCTTTGCCAAATTTCAAGTAATTCTGTTCAGCCGTTCGGGCTGTACCTTCGACTAAAGGTCCTATGGGAAAATGCATGGGGAAAACGCGTTTTGGGACCCCCCTTTTTTCCCAGCCCCCGCTTGACGAATCAACCCAAGACTTTTAGGGTAGGAGCTGAGCGGAGCACCCCATTAGTTTTGAAAATTTCACGAAGATAAGTCAACCGGCGCCAAAGTTATTCAAAATAGAATTTTCTGATTTCCTATGGGAACTCGGTCCTAACTATAACTATCTACTGGCGACTGCCAGTAGATAATATATATATATATATATATATATATATATATATCATCATAAGGTTGCCCTCAATAAAAGACGCACTCTCGAGGCAGATAAAACTCGGCAGAGTCCTTTATTTAGAAACAGCATTCAGCATTTCAGAAAGAGTTCATTTGCCTTACGCGTTTCAAATCTCACGATTCTTGTTCACAGGCATTGCTGAACGGATCTGGAAACACTGCAGGACTACACTCTCCGTCTGCATGCTCATTAAGTAATTACCCTCCGGTGGGCCTCTCCAGTGTGTTATTCTCTCAAAGCATGCTGGAATTCGTAGTCCCTTCTTATTGATTTTAACCCTCCAGTGGGTGTGCGCCAGAACCGTTCACAAACATAATTATTTAAAGCCCTCCAGTGGGCCCCTCCATGTAAAATGCTGTTTGAATGTTCATTTATCTGCCGTACCTTAGCGAAGCTCTGAGGAATTCAAGGCTTCTGGTCCCACATTGTTTTCTCGTGGTGGTGCAGTCTTCATGGCTGGGCTGCCGTTTAACATCATCATAAGGTTGCCCTCAATAAAAGACGCACTCTCGAGGCAGATAAAACTCGGCAGAGTCCTTTATTTAGAAACAGCATTCAGCATTTCAGAAAGAGTTCATTTGCCTTACGCGTTTCAAATCTCACGATTCTTGTTCACAGGCATTGCTGAACGGATCTGGAAACACTGCAGACTACAGTATTATTTTTTACGAAAAATTAAAATATTACCTTTCAAAACGAAGTGCATCATATGTCCTCCATGTGCGCACGGTGCGCGAAGCGCATCGTGCATACATGGCCCATCTAGCGTAACGTGGGCACGCGGTGCGCGTAGCGCACCGCGTGGCCACCGTGCGTGCACGGCACTAACTGCATAAAGTGGGCGCGCGGTGCGCGAAGCGCACCGCGTGCTCACTGTGCACGCACGGTGCGCGAAATGCACCGTGCGCGCACGGAACGAACTGCGTTAAGTGGGCGCGCACGCCACGAATGGCGTAAAGTAACTTAGCATTTAAAAAACCGTACAAATTCACTGAAAAAACCATAGGTTTCACACACGTTATAGTTAGGAATTAGCATTTAAAAAACCTTGCAAATTCACTGAAAAAACCATAGGTTTCACACATGTTATAGTTAGCGGAAATTTTACTGATAAAAAACCAATGAAATTCCCCCGTTATAGTTAGTGCAGGCAACTATAACTCACGCGACCGCAATCTTCTGCTGATGACATATGTGTCTTTATGAAAAAAAAAATATTTGTAATATATGTATAGCTAAAAATGTATGGAAGAAGACATGGGCAAATAAGTGTCTAAATACAGTATTAGCATCAGCAGAGGATTGCGGTCGCGTGAGTTATAGTTGCCTGCACTAACTATAACGGGGGAATTTCATTGGTTTTTTATCAGTAAAATTTCCGCTAACTATAACATGTGTGAAACCTATGGTTTTTTCAGTGAATATATATATACATATATATATATATATATATATATATATATATATATATATATATATATATATATATTTATATATATATATATATAAATATATTCAGTGAAAAAACCATAGGTTTCACACACGTTATAGTTAGCTGGACATTTTACTCGTAAAAAACCATTGAAATTCCCCCGTTATAGTTAGTGCAGGCAACTATAACTCACGCGACCGCAATCCTCTGCTGATGCTAATACTGTATTTAGACACTTTTTTGCCCATGTCTTCTTCCATTAAATTTTAGCTATACATATATTACAAATATTTTTTTTTCATAAAGACACATATGTCATCAGCAGAGTAGGTAATATATATATATATATTACCTACTGGCGGTCGCCAGTAGGTAGTTATAGTTAGGACCCTGTTTCCATAGGAAAACCGCAACATTCTATTTGGAATAACTTTGGCGCCGGTCGACGAATCCTCGCGAAATTTTCAAAACTAATGGGGCGCTACGCTCCGCTCCTACCCTGAAAGTCTTGGGGCCTGAGAAAAAAGGGGGGTCCCAAAATGCGTTTTTCCCATGCATTTTTCCATAGGATCTTTAGACACAGCTACAGCCCGAACGGCTGAACAGAGTTACTTGAAATTTGGCAGAGAGGTAGTCTACAGGTCAAGGAAGTGCCTTTTGTAGGTCTGGTGTAAATCTGTTCAGTAGTTCCTGAGAAAATAGCATTTAAATCAATATATATATCTGTGGCAGCTTACGGTGCGCTTACCGTGCACTTACGGTAAGCTTACCGTACGCGTACGGCGCCGTGCGCGAGCGCGATTCTGATTGGCTGTTAGATCTTAGTAAACATTCGAATCGGTCGAAACCAGGAAGCGGCGGCCACCATTTTCTCTCTCGCACTCTGAGGGGGGGAAGCAAAACAAAGGTTCAAAACATGTAAAGGGGCATGTTAGACAGCTCCTAACCACCTAGCCTTGATTACAAGACACATACATTTACATTTACATACATTAAGGTGTCCCAAAAGAACCCCCAAGTCCAAAAATTCTATTTTATATTTTTTCGAAAAAACGGCGATTACGCTTACCGTAAATATAAAAAAAAAATTATCCACACTTTCCCCCCCCCCCGTGTGCAAAAGGTGCCCGTAGGGCACCTTTTGTGCATCGCATAAAGAACAAAGGAACATTGAATAGTTTACCGTTCACGGCGAAGCGCATAATATGTCCTCCGTGTGCGGACGGTGCGCGAAGCGCATCGTGCGTACATGGCCCATTAAGCGTAACGTGGGCACGCGGCACTAACTGCGTAAAGTGGGCGCGCGGTGCGCGAAGCGCACCGCGTGCTAACTGTGCGCGCACAGTGCGCGAAGCGCACAGTGCGCGCACGGAACGAACTGCGTTATGTGGGCGCGCACGCCACGAACGGCGTAAAGTAACTTAGCATTTAAAAAACCGTACAAATTCACTGAAAAAACCATAGGTTTCACACACGTTATAGTTAGGAATTAGCATTTAAAAAACCTTGCAAATTCACTGAAAAAACCATAGGTTTCACACATGTTATAGTTAGCTGGAAATTTTACTCATAAAAAACCAATGAAATTCCCCCGTTATAGTTAGTGCAGGCAACTATAACTCACGCGACCGCAATCCTCTGCTGATGACATATGTGTCTTTATGAAAAAAAAATATTTGTAATATATGTATAGCTAAAATTTAATGGAAGAAGACATGGGCAAATAAGTGTCTACATACAGTATTAGCATCAGCAGAGGATTGCGGTCGCGTGAGTTATAGTTGCCTGCACTAACTATAACGGGGGAATTTCATTGGTTTTTTATGAGTAAAATTTCCAGCTAACTATAACATGTGTGAAACCTATGGTTTTTTCAGTGAATATATATATATATATATATATATATATATATATATATATATGTAACATATGAGGCGGTGGCCCTGGCAGTTTCTGAGTGTGTGCCTCATAAGGCGGGCTGCTGCAGCGTCCAAGTTGTAATAGTTTACACAAAATCACGTGCAAGATCAGCTCTTCCCCGGTGAGACCCGAGTGAATTTAATGAGCAGCCAATATCGAGTGTAGAGCCGGCTCTGAAAATGAAGTGCTGGTGCTGCTTAGCACCGGAAACCACAGGCACAAATTAAGCACTGACACGCAGGAACTCCGAGCAGCCACAGAGTACTGTGCTGAGGGGGACAAATGTTCAGAAAAAGAAATGGAAGGTGCACTCGTTGCAAAGTCAAACAGTCAATCAGGCCAAATGTGTTCCAAAGTTACTTAATTTATTGAATCGGTCTTTAAAACTGGCACACAGCCAACGCGTTTTGTTCCCAATTAGCCAGTGGGAACTTCGTCATGGGTCTTGAGTATCCAGTAGGTCAGTAAATATGATTAACCACATAGAGTAAGTGTAGAAATCTGTAAGCGCAGTCAGCCACAAAGGTAACATCAGTATATAAAAAGTCTCACATTAAAGAAATCCCAAAGTGAGTTAAACGGATCAAAACGAAGTCCAAATCATCACAAGTCATTCAGATCATTGATTTGGCTCAAAGTCCTTATATAAGACCTGTCACGTAGCAGAGAGTCATGTATAACAGCATGATAATCAGCACCCTGACGAAGATCCCACTGGCTAATCGGGAACAAAATGCGCTGGCTGTGTGCCAGTTTTAATGACCGATTCAATAAATTAAGTAACTTTGGAACAAATTTGGCCTGATTGACTGTGTGACTTTGCAACGAGTGCACCTTCCACCTATTTTTCTGAACATTTGGCTCGTATTGGCACCTCTGGACGGCAGGTGCAGGATGTGTTTGCACCACTTACAAAATGTTCACAAGGACTTGATGTGCTGGACCCTGGTCTGCCGGTTGTTCTTTTCTTACTATTGTGCTGAGGGGCCCCCCTGCTGCTCGGGGCCACACTGCACTGCAGGGGACCTGGGGGCCTGTGTTACGCCCCTGCCACCGAGGTTCCTGCAGAGAGGCTCAGGAAAAAGACGCGCTGCACACGGGGGCCCGACGCACGAGTGAATGCCCGGACTAATGCTGCTATGCTCCCGGTGGAGCGGATACGGAAGCGACTGCTCTGAGGCCCACATACAGTACTACTTTGCCTGGTGAGGCCGGGCGACACATCTATTTGCCAAGTAAATTGCGGATGCACCCGTTTGCACAGTTTACCCGCAAGTGCATCGGAATTGCGGAGTTGGGCCGCTTCTGCACAGCAGCGTGTGTGGTGTGCTACCTCATAGACTAACGGGCAGCCCAAGACCCATGTGAGATGTTCCATGGTGTTTGTGTGGGCAGGGGCTCCTGGCACCTACTACAGAAGCGTGAGCCTGCTTACAACTACGTATCTACGTTGGGTGTGGAGCGCAGGGAATGCAGGCGACACCTCACAAGACTTATGGTATGTGTGTCGGCAGCGGTGCATGACATGCTTTGAGCACAACGACGGTGGATTGTGGGGCGTGCCCGAGGACCCCACTAATGCATAACCAATTGCATCTGCACCTTCCAAATTGTGGCATTGAAACATGGGAGAACACCTCTCTGCAGAAGACTCACACTAACTCTTCGCACACTGCATGATAACGCCCTGCGAACCTTGCGGACTGCAGTGTATGCTTTGCGCCCCCATGAGTCCCATGATTGCAAGTGAAGGGAAGACGTGTGGCACCACATAGACCCTGGTGCAGAGAGCACAATCGTTCATTACTGCCTACCTGTGACTCCTTGCAGTCTTGTCCTTGCTGCTACTGGAGGCGATCACTGTTTGCTACGTGGGACCGGGATCAAGCCTAAAGGAGGGAGGAGAACAATGAGCCGCACTGATGGTAAGCAGCCGAAACTGCAATTCTCAGCGCGGAAACAGCCCCCCAGCGATGATGCAGAAGCACAAAGGGATGACGACCAGCCACCCACCTCAATCGCAAGATCACTTGTTTAAAATCATTTGGACTGCCTGACCCCAAGATGACTGCCACAGTTTTCCCTACCACGTCGTGCTACTCCTCTGAGAAAAAAACAGACTTCGTCCAGACCTCGAACACATCCCCCATCCGGCCTACCCTTCAGTACACCAAATCTGTGAACCTGCCTCGGACCGTGGAGACCTAGCTTTTTGGCTGATGCCCAGTGGAGCTACTTGATAGCTATAGAGGAGATGGGTTGTGGGCTACCCCTTCGGCCGTCACCTACCCAGCCGGTCATTGGACACACGTTACATCGTCTCTCCATCACACTCTCCCTCATAACCTTTTCCTCCACCCACTTTCTCCTTCATGCTCTATCTATCCCTCCTCTTTGCTCTCTAATTGTTTTTTCATTGAGACCTAGCCGCTTGACTGATGCCCAGTAGGGGTGGGTGAAATTTGCAAAATTCGCTTTCGCAAACTATCAGGAAAATGTTGAAAATCTCTGCAAACATGCCGGAAATATCGCAAAGACCCGGAAGGTTTTGCCCGCCTGTTCGCGGTATTTTTTGTGTGATCGCGGTTCGCCAACTTACCCATGCGGTTGCTAACAGGCGCGGCCACCTTGTTTTCACTTGTCCCGCCCTCTCGCGATGCTTACTTCCTGTTCCGGGTCGCGCAATGCACGTTCGCGCCCATTCGCGGTAGATATTTCCTGTTCGCGAACGCTTTTACTTGATCGCGTTGCTTTTTGCTTGCTCGGGGAGAAAATATCGCGCAAACTTGCGCACGTGGTCGCAATGGGCGCGGCCATCTTGTTTTTCACTCTATTGCATGGTACTGGGGCCTGATTTTGAATCCTCCCTGCATCTTTTCAATCCTTTGTTTGAAGCCACTTTTTTTTTATCTTTCTTATTTATTATTTCTCTAACTATTTTCCTGATTCTATATTTTTGGTGTTTTTCTACTTTTTTTTTTTGTTTTTTAGCTACTTTTTCACTCTTTCTATTGCCTGCTATTTATTTCCTTTTCTTCCTTTAATTTTATTACCTTTTCTTTCCCGCCCCCTCACAGAACTATGTCAAAGGGTAGGGCTCGTCGTCACAGCCAGAGCCGCGACCGCCTTCCTTGCGGAAGGCGGCGCCCACAAGGGGTGCAGGCACGGGCCTTATTTGGGGAGGTGGAGTTGGCTGCACTAATTTTCTTTGTGCAGTGCCACCTCCCCTCAACCCTGGCAGCACGTGGCAGGCCTGGGTCCGGGTACGGCCTCCGGGAGCGTCAACAGCGGTGGGGGAAGGTGCGCCGGGCAGTGTTGCGCTGCTCCGGGGTCCGGCGCACCCAGGCGCAGTTGATGCACCGGTGGTCCGACATCCTGGACCGTGAGCAGGACCTGCTGGAAATGCTAGCAGTGGAGGTCCCGGGTCTTGGTGAGTAACTATTTAATTATTACTACTTTGTGTCTGTTCTTCTGCTCTGTGTTATATATTGCGAATATCTTTTGTTTCTTCCAGCCAGCTAGAATGTTGCTGCTTACATTCCAGGTTAATTACGTTTAAAAGTCTTCTGTGATTATAACACAGGTGCCCCTCTGCGCTACTACTAATCTTACTTGTTTGCAACTTTGCGTTTGCGCTCGCTTAGCGTGATTCTGTAAGAGTTTATTTTAGAGAAATTAAGTTGCGAAATGCTACAGTGACTCTAGTCCTTACTTTGTCCTGTCACTAAGAGATAGGGGCGGATTGATACTTAGGTTTAGGTACTTTGTATGAGTTTGTAATTTTTTAGTGGTATGCATGATGCCCCCTCAGTTACGTCACTTGCTGCTAGTACGCCAGTCTTTATTAGAACCTTTTCTAGTTTGTTCAATGAGTGGTAGTAATTGGCTTAGCAGTGGCACTAGCAGAACATCAGCATCAATCAATCAACCCAAAATTTGGTGTATACAAAAAATGTAGTCATGTGTCCTCCATTTGACCATATGCATTGTTGAGGAATAAAAGAAGTGGAAATGCATACTTAATGTACAATTGGCATGCCTGGAATAGGTGGGCTAGGTCGGGTGGTACTGTTGATAAATAGTAACTTAAGTAGTCGATCCACGAATCCCCCAATACTACTTGTTAACCAGATGAGATCGGTCAATTTAGTTATTGCAAATGTTGACTACATAAGTGTTTTTGACCGTTCTTTAAAAATATTGTATTTGTTTGACACCATCCGTCAATGTTTGTCTCTTTCTTATATCTTTCCTTTTCATCAGCACCCAGGGGCAGACAGACAGGGAGTGGGCAGTCGGCGGGAGAACAGTCAGAACACCACCACCAGGAGGACACCAAAGAGGGCTCCTCTCCTGGCCCCAGTAAGTCTTCTTGTTTTTAATAATATTTCCTATTCCATAACTTTTACTGCACCATATTTTTCACGAACTATTGTTTCAGTTTCCCAATGCCATTTTTTACCAACAATTATCCTTCGATCTGTACGGTTTCAAAAATCTTGTTATCCCTGCCTCTGCTATGATGACTCTCTGTACTACTACTATTATCAGTCTGTCTGTACTGTAGTAGCTAAGCTTGCCCAGTTGGCCAGTGCCACTCTTTATTTGAAAGGTTGTAATAAAACTCAGATTCACCAATAGCTCTAGCCATTGAGTCCAGTCCTTTGGGTCGTCCTCTTGTACCACTTCTAGTCTCATTGATCTTGAGTCTTTGTTAATCTTGAGGCTTTGACAATTCACAGCAACAAATGCCCAACCAGATTTATTACTATTTTTATATGATAGCCTATAGGACATACTACTGTTGTAGGGATCTTGCACATACAGACCTTTGCACAAGAAAATAGGATGTTGGTGATGGTAGGTTGGACCTTCCTCACACACCTCAATCAGAAATTCAGAACCCACCACAATCCCCTGCTCAACTCAAGTACTGTCTTGTCATAACTATTAGGTCTCCGAACCCTCCCCCCAAGATACCCAACAAGTAGACAACCCAGAACATAACACACCCAACCTCTCAGTCGTGGAAGCAATGCACATGCACACCCTTCCTTTAATTTGCTCACTCGTGTAAGTTAGTTCACACCACATACCACCAAGTCTATGTAAATTCAAAATGTTTATTTTGAAATGAGAAGCTCTGTACATTGTTCTATTATATAATGCAGCACCAACCGGAAAATCAATAACATTAAATCAATAAACATTGTTACACTTAGTTACAGTTGGGAATTAAATCATGATAACTGAACAGGCAGCACCACCATCCCCTAGGGAATTTAGTTTATATAAATTTATAAATGAAGATCTCTGAAGGGACCCCTCACCTTAGAAGAACCTAGTACTGGTAGTTGTTGCATCATTCATAATCTCTGCAAAGCTCTGGTTCGTAGAAGGGAATCTTCCGTCTGTAATGCGAAAAATGAAATGGTGCGCGTTAGTATACTGCAACTTGCAAGCATTTCTCAGCCGTGCCAAAAAGTGTAGCATTTATGGATAAGTAATATGGACTAACAGTACACCAGTACTTCATAAAAAAGTGGCTTGTTAATGTTTTTCTTGACCGCTTGTACGCAGCGCGTAGACAGTAGCAGTGTGAGGCAGGTCATGTGGGCTCAAAGGTGTCTTATACAAAAAGCTGCAAGGTAACGTCACATGTGCAAAAATAAAAAACACAAAGGTAAAATGGTTGCATTGCTCGGGCTAACTAAGCAAAGGCTAGAATGACCCTAGGGGGGTCCATATATAACTATTAGTGTCTACTACCTGATTTGTACTAGTGATGCATGTTAGTATTAACTAATTTTTCAATCTTGCTACTTACCAATAGGGGGAGGTGTATATGATGCCTTATAAATGTGTAATGTTTTCTAGGCACACTACCGACCACCATTGCCGGGGCCAACGAAGGCAACGCGGAGGGAGTGGATGCGACAGTTGCTGCAGATACCGACGATGGAGCGGTAGGGGGAGTGCCAGCACCAGTGGTGGGCGGTGGTAAGTTAGATTCATAATCCTTAACTATTGTTGACAGTACACTCACTGCAAGGGTGTACTGTATGTATACTGTACTGTTGATACTTAGGGCCCCATTAGGATTTGGCCCTATAGAAAAGAGTCAGACCCCCCACATGTCGACCAGGCGGAAAAGGGTTCAATATGGTGGTGGTGTCTCTCTGAACACACCGCCAGTCATATAATCTGCATTTTGGAATGCCTTTGCGTGGCGGCATTGCCGTCCGCCACGGAATGGCATGCAGACATTGCAGAGTATGCTTGGGGGCCCCCATGGAGGGTACCTATGCTATGGTACCCCCCCTGCCTTTCAAAGCAAACGTGACAGGCTCCGCACGGGGCCTGTCATGTTGTGCTTGGAAAAGCAGCACAACCTGTAATTTTAGCATTGCTTTCGGCACCGCCAACCAGAATGTAAAAAAAAACCAGGATGCGCCGGCCACTGTGCCGGGCGCATCCTCCTAATTGTCCCCACGGGACCCCCACCCTTTTTTGCGTGAGGATGGCGGGCAGACAAAGTCCGATGTCCTAAGTAAGTATGAGTTGTTGTGAACATTTGAAGAGGGAACTAGAAGACTAGAATCCCTTTAATTGGCATAGGAGCGGGAGTATTGAGTAACCAATGGCCTCATCTATCTGATTTCAACTCCGCTTTGAAAGTTTTATGGAGAAGAGCACCTGGTGCACTGTTCAACTAAAAACTGAAAGACGGGTGGAAGGAAGAAGGACGGGCAAGATTTAAAATGTTATGTACTGTGCTTTATAGTGTTACTCTACCATGCCACTATGTGTATAAATAATTAACTTGTCTTACTGTTTTTCTAAGAGTATATTTTACAATTGTCCTGTTTTTTTCTTTTTGATACACAGCTACTCCTAAAGTGAATCGGAAGGAGTTGGCCGCCAAGGCACGGAACCGGAAGCTGGAGGCAATCCAGCAGGAATACCGGAGGCTGGTGGTCTTGGCAGAGGAGGAGGAGGAGACTGCAGCAGCACTTGAAGCCTCCTCCAGTGCCCAGGGCCACAGCCACTGCCCTCCAGCGGTACGGCACCACCGTCTGGCGGCTGCACGCTGCCACCGCAATGCCATCTCTGGTGCCCCCCCACTGTGGCTGCAACTGCTGCACCCTCAGATGCCGCGTCGCCCGTCTAGAGGAGCAGATGTGTGTCCTCCTTCCATCCCGCCCCACACCTTAGTCCCTGTCGTCTGCCCCTTTTTTAATTCTTGTTTGGGTGGGAACTGGTTTGGGCGTTGGGTTTTTGCTTTTTGGACTAGCATTTTCTGGACTTTCCTACTGACATTGGTTGGAGTTAGGGAGGGGGGTGGGTCAGCTTTTGTGGGTTTTTAGTTTATTTTTGTTAGGGTCAATTAAATATATTTTTCTACATTACATGCAATGTTGTTAATGTTTTGTAGGTGGGGTTACTGTTTTACATCACACTGTTTCATTGCTGGTGCAGGGCCGCCCATAGCCAGTGTTTGATTTAAATAATTGGCTGACTGTGTAAGACACAGACAGATAGATGCGACACCCCTCACTGATTGACTTGTCCTACTAGTAGTTTCAGTCTCTCCTCTAGTCTATGAATTCTTTATCTGGAGTCAAAGGGGTGTGTGAAATTGAATTAATTGAAAACATGTCCATTATTAATTCTGCCTCCCCCAAACTTCTCTTACCTGTGCTTGATGTTTAACTTAGGCACAGCAATGGCTGTATGGTTAGGATGGTTTCCTTGCCATGATTGGGGTGGTGGTGGTAGTATAGTAATAGTAGTAGACACTGGCAGGGCAGCAGCAGTTGCAAAAAAAGAAAATGAGACAGTCGACCGCCTTTGAGAGACTGTTAGAGGAGTAGTAGAATGAAGTACAGTACAGAACTTACCGAGCAACAATAATATGCTAAAATATTTTACAGCAAAACATAATGGTGGTTGGGATAGCCTACTAGACAGAGTTAGAAACTATACACTTTGACTTCACTTTGTGTACAACAAACAAACAACGAAAACACAAACACCAATCGCTCAGAGTCAGGTGTCCAATGCATGCCATTAATTGTCATTACCTGTTCCTTCTCATCTTAAGTTAACGGGCCGTCTATTTCGGCATCATCATCATGGATGGTGCTGTTGTCAATCATACTCAGTGCGCAGATTGAGTCCCCTTACTGTATTGAATTAAAAGCAATGTATCAAGCTGCAGGAGAAGTACAAATTTCTTATTTGCAAGAAGGGGAAAATTCACCTTGAGTTAAGTTTAGTGTGTACTGTAGAAAGATGATTAGTGCACAATGACATAACTTCATGCACAACAAACACAACAAAATCACTCAGTCTGCGACTCTGCGTCCAATGCATGGCATCAATCATTACCTGTTCCATCTCATTTTCAGTTAATGGGCAGTCTCTCTTGGCTCTGAAAGGAGGATAGCTATAGTAGTCATCTGATTCATGCTCCACTTCTTTTCGCTGGACTAGGAAAGTTTTAATTTTTTCTTCTATTTACCATCATCCAATCATCATTCATGAGGGCAATGGATTTGAGCGGGAGATTCAGTATGATGGAGCGGAGGAGCTGGATTCGGAGGACTGTACTGTCAAATTGCAGACACCTGAAACTTGTATATTAAATAAGAAAAGTAGAAGACGGTGGTAATGGATTTGTTGTGATTCACAGGTTTGTAACCGGAACAACAGACACACAAATAAAGGGGGAAAAAAGGGAGGAAGACAGTAAGTGCTAGCCTAATTGTCAGGGAAGTATAGCTTGTCCTCAAACTCTGGGGGTTCAGCCAGTAGTAGGTAATCATGTGACACACTACTTCTGTCACCTGAGCCGCTGTCCTCATCTTCCTTCATTGCTTCATGTATTGTGTAATTCGGTGGTATGAAGTGCTGATTCATTTTGATCATTGTTAACCTCTCCACGTTTTTGGGCAAGAGACTGGTCCTTCTCAATGTTACAATGGAACCAGCAGCACTGAAAACACGTTCGGAAGAGACACTTGCGACAGGGCAAGCCAGATAGCTTATCGCCAGCCTGCTGAGCAGTGGCCATTCAGACCTTTTCCTATACCAATACTGCAATGGGTTTGATCAATGTACACCTCTGTTGGGTCGTCCAGATAGGCTGGACCATCCGCTCAATGTTCAGGGGTGCTGCTGGTAAGCTTTCAGGCTCTTTTAATGCCTAACTGTACATACCAATCGTCTAACGATTCTACTGGGCCTAATGATCCAGTTATTGTTGCTATTGTCGATAGTGATGGTGAGTGTTGTGATCCAAACGCACTGTCCTCAGCTGACGAAGTTCCACTTGATCCTGCATGCCCTGCTGCAGTACTTCTTGCGGGCTTTTAATTAGCAGCCGTTCGTTTTCCAACTTACTGGCTGCCTCAGCTATACAAGTTTTGTAGCGGGCAACATCAATCTCTGAAAAAGCAAAGAATGTCTTCAGTCCAGATTTTGTACGTGGATCCAGAATTGTGGCACAAATGTAATATTCTTGTGACAACATTTTATTTTCTATCCTTGCATTTTCAGCTAAGCGATGGGCTAAGCTCTCCACCAAGTCATAGGATTCCCTTTTGTCCTCTACACCGTTGTATGATTCAGAAACCTTCTTCAGCTGGTGCTCTAGCATTTGAAATAATGGGATAGCTTGGCCCATTGTACAGTCCTCCTTGCTGACTTCACGTGTGAAGACCTCAAAAGGACGAAGCATCTCAGTCAGGCATTTAATTAGGCTCCATTGCTCCATCTCAAGGTTCATGCCTTTAACAGTAGCATCCCCTCTTTTCCAGACATATTCATGGAGTGACCTGTACTGCTCATACAGACGATCAAGCATGTAAGACGTTGAGTTCCAACGTGTTGTCACCTCCTGGATGAGTGCCTTGACTGGCATCCTATTTTCACGTTGGATGATCCTCAGCTGCTTCCGAGCTTTAAAAGAATGGCTGAAATGAGTGCATATTCTTCGGTAGATGGCCAGTAAGTTGCTGACTATGGGATCTTTTTTCAGAAAGTCTTGAACTATAATGGTTATGCAGTGCGCCAAACACGGAACCCTGAAATAGAAACCAAGTTCCATGGCCTTAAGTACATTACTGCCATTATCTGTGGCAACAAAACCAATACTAAGCCCTCTTTGGCTCAGCCATTTCAAAACCTTGCTGTGAAACTCTTGCAAAATGTTTACAGCCATATGAGATTTCTCCATGGCGAACATGGCTACAGTTGCATGTTTCCGAGTACCTTTAAAAATCGCAGCTGTGTCAACAGCACCTAGTGCAGATAGCTTATCTCTAACCCCCACAAAAGAGACCCAGTGTGCAGTGATGCACATGTAATCTGTGGCTTGGCAACTGGTCCACATGTCTGTTGTCAGGTGGATATTGTGAACAGCACTCTGCTGCAAAGCTTGTCCAACCAATTCCAGAACATCATGATGTAGTGCCAGAACAGCAATTCTTGCGAAATAGGACCGTCTGGGAACCTTCCATTTAGGGCAGATGGCTGACACAAATTCAAGGAAACCCACCCCTTCCACAAATGAAAAAGGAAGAAGGTCCAGCGCTAACATTTTAGCCAGCTTCGCATTGTACAACCGTGCCATTGGGTGGTTGCGTTGGAACTGCCCCTCCAACCTAAGCATGCTCTCAATGGTAGGCTGGATTACTTTCCTTTGTGGTGCTGTTTTCATTAATCCACTTAGGCTCAATGACACAGTTTGTCTCATTGCGGTACTCGGTCGCCTTGGTGTCTCAGCCTGACTCTGAGTATGGCTCTTACTGCGGTGCCACTCAGATGTTACTGAGGAGGATGTGGGCGGTACCACTGCACTACTGGGGACAGGGCTATAAATGCCTCCCTCTTCTTCACCTTCCACCGCAATATTATCGCTCCCTGATTCTTCCTGACCAACTTCAATGGGTTGAGTTTTTCTACTTTCTTTTAACTGAAGTAGGTGATTCTCCCACACGATAGTGTGGTGTATTCTGAGATGAATTGCTTGGCCTCCGGTATCATAGTTTGTACAAATCTTACCTCGCCGAACACCTTGTCGACAAATTGAGCATTTAGCAACGTTCTCCTCCTTGGTGCTAACAGAAAAGAAGTCCCAAACTGGGGAGGAGAACTTTCTGGCACTGCTGGATGTGCCACTTTCAATTCCAGATGAACTGGAGGGTGTGCTTGGAATGTGACCCTGTGCACCTAGACTGTGACTTTTACTACCACTACCTACTGAGATGGTTGAGCTGGATGTAGGTCCCTGCCGGGCCTTGGAAAATATGGCAGCTGGAGGTAGTGGTGGTGTAACCTGTGTTGGTGATATCCGTGCTACATCCTGCTCAGTAGCAGCCTTTCTGGATAGGGTGAGAATGTTGGTCTCCAATCCCTTTGGGGTGGGAGTAATGTGCGTGATGACTGGCTCGTCTTCATCAACATCACCCCCTTTTCTACATCTACCTCCATAACTTTAAGTTTTTCTGGGACCTTCCTTTTCAGAAGCATTGTCTTGTGGCGTATATCACTCTCAGACTGAGCTGGTGGATGCCAAGTGGCATCACAATCATCAGAAGCCGGGCTTGAAGAAGAAGATGATGGACTAAGCCTCCTTTTCCTTGCTGGTGGTCTGGAAGACAATAGATCTTCTGAAACAGTGGTTTGACTTTGCTCCACTTTGTCTGCAGGAAGCTCGATTTCCTGAAATGCTCCTACGTCAGGAGCAACACCTACTATGGTGGGCTGTTGTTGCGGCTGCTGCTGTTCTTGTTGCGGCAGCTGCTGTTCTTGTTCTGGCCGCTGCTGTTCTTGTTGCAGCCGCTGCTGTTCTTGTTGCGGCCGCTGCTGTTCTTGTTGCGGCCGCTGCTGTTCTTGTTGCTGATGTTGCTGTTCTTGTTGCGGCTGCTGCTGTTCTTGTTGCGGCTGCACACTTATCTGCTGAGTTTGCGCCTGCGTTGATTGTGTACTACTTTGCGATAATGACATTTCAACATCGCTGCTCGTTAGTAGACTGGCTACCTCTGCGACACTAAAGCCCTTGGGCCTAGGTTGGTGGGGTTGGACCACTGGTGCTGAGGTGCTGCTCCCAGCTTGGTTCCCGGACAACGCTGCTGCAGGCGTAACTTTTTTGGTGCCAAAAAAAACATTGGCCGGCACACCACCAGTCGTGGTTAATGGCACTTCCTTTTTCTGTTCCTTCTTCTCACCGGCAACTTTCTTGGTACTGGACCTGGTACCTTTCTTTGGGGCCATCTTCTTCAGATGTCAGGCAGGATGCAGATGCACAACAAGTTCTGGTCACACGTGGACGTGATGCGCAGCAGGACTTCTGTCTGGCTGGTAGTACAACTGGTAGCCGGGTGATGCTGATGACACCTCCTCCTCTGGCTTTTTGTGCACCTAAAAGCAAATAAGCCAGGAGAAGAACATCAGTGAAATGTTGCATTTGTTGTTGTGGTTCATTTCCTTAGTACTGTACTAGTGCAAACAAAAGATAGTCTAGCCATTTAGGACTTTTTTTCAACAAGGGCTATGTTATACTACTGTGTACAGTCACACACTACACTCAGGAAGGATAGGAAAGTTAATAAGAACCACCAAAATAAAAATGTAATAAATTATTTGAGCATCTCAGCATCCATGGAGCTGCTGCTGGCAAAGGGGGTGGATGGATGGAAGCAGTAAGCCAATAGGAAAACCATGCAGGCCTATATGCAAAAGCAGGACAGTAATAACTCCCAACACAAAAAAGGCCACCAGCCACATGGACACTCACAAATCACAAACTAGCAGGGGGCCTGGGAAACACCAGGAGCTGACAAAAGGCCTATAAAAGCCAGGTAAAGGATGCATGCTAAAGTACACTGCTCTGCCTTTATAATGCAACAAAATGCAAATACGAACATTCACAAGCCCCAAAAAGGTCTGCAGGGTGCATGCATTGCACACCAACACACACCAGACACACACAACAAAAGCATGTCTTTAAGACAACCAACATCAGAAAGCACACCCCAAAAAAACACACTTCCCCAACTCAATCCAATGCCATCCATGCCCTAAATGATGTCTAAATTCAACAGACCACACAAGAAACACTTGATTAATAAAGCTGTGGCTACCTGCTCTGATCCTACTGGATGAAAGCAGGCCTGTTGGCAGACAAGGCCAGGCAAGCTTGCAGGCCTAGGCTTCAAAATAGCCACCAGCCACATGGCCAGGCCCAAAAACTTCAGAAAGCCCACCACAAAAAAACACACTTCCCCAACTCAATCCAATGCCATCCATGCCCTAAATGATGTCTAACTTCAACAGACCACACAGAAAACACTTGATTAATAAAGCTGTGGCTACCTGCTCTGATCCTCCTGGATGAAAGCAGGCCTGTTGGCAGACAAGTCCAGGCAAGCTTACAGGCCTAGGCTTCAAAATGGCCACCAGCCACATGGCCAGGCCCAACAACATCAGAAAGCCCACCCCAAAAAACACATTTCCCAACTAATTCCAATTCCATCCAGGCCCTAAATGATGCTTAAAAATGAAATACATTCAAAAAACACCAAAGGAACAGTTTCTTCATCATGCACACACCCATGAGGCCATGACTAGCTCGGGCCTACTACTGAGTACTACTACCACAACATTTTAAAAAAATGGAATGATGATAGTTACCAAAAATAAATTGTAGTTACAACAACTGCAATGCCCCCAATCAAACAGGCACAACAATCACTTACTTGTAAAATATCCAATTAAATAATCCTCAAATCCAATTGCAATGATGCAGCAGACAAAAAGAGTGATCTTTCCAGCTCCAAATCCAAAGGTAGAATGAGCAGGAGATGGACAAAGCACTGGGGGGAGCCTGCTGGACAGGAACAGGAAGTTGGAGATTCTGTGGCACTTCCTTCCTCTCCCCACCTTTTTAAAAAAGGACTCCTTGCACAAAAAAGGACAGCCAAATGTCAATCTGAGGAGTTGTTTTCATCCAAAATCATCATTTGCAGAAGGTTTCATGCTGCTAGAGCTGATATTCTTCTCCAAATTGAAAATTTTACATGTTTGAGTTCTCGAGCTTCACATTACTTCTGCCGGATGTTGATGGCGTGTCCAAAATTACTTGATCGCGTTCTCTCGCTCCCTGTCGCGTTGGATATGACGTGTTCGGGGTCTCTTTCTCCTTTTCGCGTTCGATTAGACATGCCCGCGTCCTCACGCTCTCGCTCGTGGTGGAGAATGACGTGTTCGAGATCTCAATCTTCTCATACTCTCGCGGTGCATGGTCACGAGAAGAAAGACTTGATCGCGCTACAAATGACGTGATCGCGCGACAAATGACGTTAATGCGGGCGCGAACAGTCACGAGACAGCGCAAAATGGCTACCAACAATCCAACATCTCATGGAGAACACGACCGGGTCAGGAAAACTTGTCGGCGAACGCGGGGATTCAGGTAAGGCGATCGCGCGCACACGAGAATGTATTTTTTTACAGCGCGAGCAAGTAAAAAATTACCGGTAAGATGCGGATTGCGGAAATTTTGACATTTTCGCGCTTTTCGCGGAACGCGAAAATGCCAAATGATCACAATTTCCACGAGCGGAACGGAATTTTGGCCCAGGCGTAATGCCCAGTGGAGCTACGTGATAGCTATAGAGGAGATGGGCTGTGGACTTC
Organism: Triturus cristatus; assembly: GCF_964204655.1. Taxonomy (NCBI): domain Eukaryota; kingdom Metazoa; phylum Chordata; class Amphibia; order Caudata; family Salamandridae; genus Triturus; species Triturus cristatus. The sequence goes on from NC_140589.1 coordinate 748,553,343, forward strand.
CCCCTCGGCCGTCATCCACCCAGCCGGACTTTGGGCAAACTCTCCTTCGTCTCTCCATCCATCCTATGTCCATCCTTTCTCCCTCCTACATCTTACCCCACCTCCTTACCCGTCTAAGCTCCATTTATTACATCTTCCGACGCTCTTAAAATGTTTTCTTGTAACTGATGTAACTTGTAATTGATGTAATTTTGTGGAACCTTAGCTAAAGCGCTCTGATACCTCTGGGTCTAGCCAGCGCTATATAAAACTCAAATAAATATTTTTTTTAAAAAAACATATATTCACAATAAAAAATTGAAAAATAAAATTATACAATATACTTATTAAATCATTAAAATAAACATTCAAAAATGCATTAGTAAACCATGTTACTGTAAAGAAAGTTAATATATGAAATAAAATGATGACAGTTCATAAAAGTGTACTGTAAACTAAAATCACAATAATCTATTAAAAAGTGAAGAAACAAAAATTTAAATAGGAACATGCTCCATATTCAAAAACAGTAATAAAAACATTCTACAAAAAATTATGAAAATAGATACAACTTTAACAAAAGGAGAAAACATATTTTCATTTCTAGATCCAAACTATTAAACATAACAAATATCAAATAAAGAACTTCTGCTCCATCAAAATAAAAAATAAAAACTTAAATACAACAAGACTAACATTCATCCTCCACACAGAAAATGTCAAAAATGTTAAAATTTGGAGAAATAAAAGGTATAATCACTGCAATCTAAGCACCAGTAGAGGAAGTGCTATACTTCAGAAGGGTGAAATGTACTATTCTAATAATAATTAAAGCAATTCAATAATTTTAGAAACGAATAATCTAATTAACCAATTGAACTAAAAGAATAGGAAACTATTCCCAATTTGTTTAATCAAATAATTTAAGAATGACCTAATATTCATAATTGATTTCCCCATGCAACAACTGCATTTTTTTAAGTATAATAAATATATACATTAATATAACTTCCAACCCTACTCCCCTACATGAGCATCAACCCACTAATAATTAGAAACAATTAAAATAAATTTTAAAAAAACAGTTTAAAATATTAAAAAACAATAAAACAATTGCTAAAAAACACAGAATACTAACAATTACTTATTAATAACTTAAAACATAAATCAATATTACATATAACTATATTTAGAAAAACTCTATTAAACATTTAAAAACAGAGGATTCATGCTGTTGAGTGGAATTCCTGGGAAGGCATTCTGAATCAGTTACAATGTAAACAATTGCTGACCTTGTGAAGTGTGGCAGGCGAGTGTCACTATTATATACAGGACAGAATAACGGGCTCTCTGACTGTTCAGGCTTTCTGGCATCAAGAAGTCTCTGGCCCACAAACAGATTCAGACTAGGTCAAGGCATTGATGTATTGATGTATTTTAGGTTGGCATCAATGACCGCTTTTGCCTGATCCAATTCAAGAAACTTCATCATGCCTACCTCATGCCACAAACCCTTAGGAAATTATACTGAACCTGTTGTCGATAAAGTGGGATACCTCTACTTCACATGATGCGAACCTGCCCAGTGATCAGTGAATACTGGGGAAACGTGATGGAGGCCCAGGTCGTGAACTTGGAGTGAGGGTACAATACTCTCTTCAACACTCTATATTTGGTCTGCAACGTAAACCTAAGAAAGGGAAAATATATTTTAAGTTTTTATTACTTACACAAATATTAGCCAAGCACAGGATAATGATCTACTGAACTAGACCACTGAGACCCTCCTTACAGCTATGGCATAATGATGAAGCTGAGTGGTTATTAGCTGAAGAGATACAGATGATAATTGTGCTTACCCATGTCAAGCTACATGAGGATATAAAGGAGTGGTGAGAAATGATTTCTACTACAGACTTTGATTCATTTGTAAATGTACTGGTGGTGAATATGCGTGTATGTCCGGAATATTTTATTTATTCCTGATACAGTTGGTTTGGTGTCTCTCAATAATATTGATATAAAACTGTCTTTGTTGGTTATGAAACATGAATAAAATATGTTTGAAATAAGACAATATTCTTACCTGCAATATCCTGACCCACAATACTCTTGTCATCACAATATCTTTTCTTCACAATATTTGTGTCCGATAATAGTCCGATATACAAAATTAGTAGCAACCTAGGTCAAGGTGAAAGGCGGAATGATAAACCTTTAGCTAGATGATTAATCTAAAGTTAATAACATGGAATGTGAACGGGCTAAGAACAAGGGCCAGGTGACTAAAGATGTTTGAGTATCTAAAGCTAAAAAATTGCGACATAATTATACTACAAGAAACTCATTTTATTAAAGAAGCGTGGCTCGAAATTATAAAACGCGAAAGATGGGTTGGAGAGAGTGTCTGCACAAATCAATCCTGTAATATCAAAGGAGTAGCAATCATTTTAAAAAAGTCAGCAAATTTAACATTACTAGGGGAGAGTGTGGACTCAAGAGGTAGATGGGTCATAGCCAACATAAAGTAGGGTGACATTTCCCTATCTATGGTTGGGTACTATGGTCCTAACATAGACGACCCAGCGCCCCTTCAATCCCTCTATGGTAAATTGATAACTTTATCTCTTCCAATTATACTAGGTGGAGATTTTTATATTTTATTAGACCCCAAAAAGGATAGGCACCCTCCTGGCAGGGCCTTGAACCTCCCTAAAATGAGAGAATGTCTGAATAGACTTAAAGATGACTTGGGGTTAACTGATATTTGGAGAGTTAAAGGAGACATGATGAATAATTTTACTTATAGGAATTATAAGTACGGTCATGCATTGAGGATTGATTTCTTCCTAATTGATAAGGCTTTAAGTAACAACGTTAAAAGGTGTCACATATACCTGCTCATCTTTCAGACCACTCTCTAATACACCTTGAATTAGTCACAAATGATATGCGGGGAGAGAAAAGGTGGACTTTAGATCGTACACTTTTACTGGACCCTCAAGTAATAGATAAATTAAGTGCCACCACGTCAAATTACTTTATAGATAATAGCGAGGGGGAACTCTCTAAGATGGTAATTTGGGACGCTTTTAAACAGTTCTCAGAGGAGCCCTCATTAGCCTTGCAACATTTAAGAACAAAGAGAAAAAACTTAAACTAGCACAGCTAGAGGCTGACATACTAGGGAAACAAGGGAGGTTGGAGGCTGTTCTTAATGAGGATGATCAGAATAAAATAAAGGAAGCTATATTAAAAAAGAAACAAGACTTAGCTTCCTATCTGGAGGATAGGCTGTGGAAGAGATGGCAGGCCAGTTCACTATTGAATTATGAATTTGGAGAAAATAGTGGCAAAATCTTAGCGTGGAAGCTTCTAACTGAGTCCAACAGAAATAAGATTATGGCAGTCTATAAGGCTAATGGGGAGGAAAAGGTAGAATAAAGGGTTGCTATAGAAGAGGCTTTCGTTGACTTCTTCCAGCTTTTGTATGACGAAGACCTCTCCGCTTCACTTTCCCTGGTAGACGCATATTTAAAGAAGTCACAACTTTTGAAGCAGGATGTTGACACCCGTGTATCATTAAATGCAGCTATTACAGTGGAGGAGGTCCTGCAAGTCATCAAGAGCTTGAAAAGACGAAAAGCGACTGGGCCTGATGCAATTCCCAATGAGATTTACCTAGTTTTGAAGGAATCACTGGCCCCTAAATTAGCAGACCTATTTAATTCAATTTACCTAGAGGGTTCCCAGATCCCAAAAACTTGGAATGAAGCAACCATCACTCTGATTTTAAAACCTGGGAAAGACCCTTTAAAATGCGAGTCATACAGGCCCATATCACTCCTCAACAATGACTATAAAATATTTACTCAGATTCTGGCACAAAGGCTTGGGTCTCTCTCTAACAATTTAATCCACCAAGACCAGAAGGGCTTCATGAGGGGGAGACAGCTTTGAGATCTGACCCACCAACTTATTGGAGACATTGACATTGCAGGCCAGGAAAAAGTCCCCCTTGCGGTTTTCACATTCGACGCAGCAAAAGTGTTCGACCGCGTAAATTGGTTATACCTGCAGAAGGTTATCCATCATTTTAATCTAGGGGGGAATTTCTCAAGGGTCATCGCGAATATATACTCAGCCCCGGTGGGGAAAATACTTGTAAATGGTAGAGTATCAAAAGGCTTTCAGATCAGAAGAAACACTAGGCAGGGTTGCCCACTCTCCCCACATCTCTTTAACCTGTACATAGAACCTTTAGCCAACATGATAAGGTCTTCTGAAGAAATTTTACCCTTCAGTTTTAATGGTTGGGCCCTGAAAGTGGCGTTATACGCCGATGACTTAATGATCTATACGAGTAGCCTGAATGAATCCCTTGCTAGCATAAATTGCTTATTATCGGAATTTGGGAGAATTTCCGGCTACCAAATTAACCACCAAAAAACTGAGGTAATGCATTGGAACATAACGACGCCCCTGATAGAATCCAAAAATAAAATCAAATACTTGGGGATCGAAGTCCCAAGAAATATCGAAGAAACTGCTCAAGTCAATCTCGACCTCAAAACTAAAGAAATGAGGAAATTGTTAAAATCATGGAGCTATCTATATCTCACTTTCATGGGGAGATCAAACGTCATCAAAATGACCATTTTACCAAAGTTCACATTTATATTCAATGCAATCCCTTTGGAGTTCAAATCAGTGGGTATGAGAAAGATACAGAGTGAAATCAATAGTTTTATTTTGGCATCTAAAGGGGTAAGAATAGCCTGGAGAAAGCTCTGCCAAAAGAAAAGCCGGGGGGGGGGATCGCCTGCCCAGTCTTAGCCATGTACCATAAAGCCTTTCATTTAAAAAATATTAGGATTATTTTTCATGCCCATGAGTCCTATCCTGCCTACTGGAAAGCTGTAACCGACCATGATCAATGTCTTCACAAGTTCGGCCACCCTACATACTTCAAAAAGATCAGACTGAAGGTACTAAGATCAGCATATAAAACTTGGTCCGAGATAAGGAAAATATGAAAGTTTTCGTATTATAGCCCTCTGGCTCCAATATGGAATTCGCCGGGCACACCAGATTGTCTGAAAGACGCCCTTGCAAGCCCTCTGAAAAAAGGAGGAATAGAGAAGTGGGGGGACCTTCTTGAAAATGGGAATCTGAAGTGCTGAGATGTTTTAGTGGAAAGAACTAATAATGAAATATCAAGATTTAAATACTACAAGATGGCAAGCTGGGCTAGAGGACAAATTACATTACCGGACCCTTGCAGGAAGCTAGAGGAAGATCTACAGAAAAACCCAACTCGAAAAGAAGTCTCGATGTGGTACTGGCACCTCATCGAGGGAAACGAGGCCGATTTTGACATACCCGATGTCGTTTGGAAGAAAACCTTTCCGGCTCAAGACTTGCAACACTCTTGGCAAGTATCTTGCACTTTTTTATGGCACATTATTGTTTCTGCACCTCTTAGGAGAAATCATCTTTTTACCTTGCACAGGTCGTATTGGACACCTGAAAAAGTGTTAAAGATGAATACACAGGTGATGAAAAAATTTCCCAAATGCGGCGAGTTGAAGGCTAACGACATACATATGTTCTACACATGCGTTTACCTTGATGCTTATTGGCACGCAGTTGGTAAGATTGTTGATCAAGTCTTAGATACCAATGTCAAGGTAAGCTCTTTTACTATCATAGTTGGCATTTTAGACATCGCTGATTCCAGCATTAATTTAAGTAAAAATCAGAACCCTTTTCTCTTCATTTCTATGTTACTAGCTAGGCGTGAGGTGTGTAAAAACTGGATTCTTCCATCACCTCCTAAAGTAGACGACTTGGTTAGAGCAGTGCATAAGTTTAAAAATTTGGACGAACTAAGAGGTAACAGCAAACGCACTAAATATTGGGAACTTTGGGATAGGGCTAAATGGTAGGGTAGGAAGAGATGTCCAATGATTTAAAACAACACGATCAAGCAAGTTCTCGAGTTTCCTTATGGCGGTACACTCTTGTCTTAAACTCAATGGAATTTGCTGTCTCTCATGACATGGCTTCACCTTGTCTCTCTGGGCGTTCCTCCGTGCACGATTAAGAGGTGACCATGTTGCCATAATCATAAAGATCGTATAAATGAGGACTAAAAAAAATATTTTTGTCTGATGATATTGTTAGCAGAATATTAACATTGTGCACCCCAACAACATATTGCGCAATAAATACTTCTGACAAACGGTCAATATTTTCATTTGCAGCTTTAGGAAGGTTAATTTGTTCGCATTTCTTTTCATTGAGAACACAAAAAGTCACAAATCCAAGCACATTTTATCATTACAGCAAAGTAAAACATATTACTGTACAAGGCTGGTAAATGAATAGCGCCTCGTCTTTTTGACCAGCTCAGACACACAATTAGTGAGCACTTCCATCTATGAAATTACATGGTCTTGAACAACATCCCATCAACGCAATTGTGTACCTCAAGCAACATAAAATGCAATAGTTTAAGGGGGCTGACCCAAAAAAGTTCTCTTACCTACTAAGATTGGGCAGAAAACCTTAATAGCTATTATCAACTACTTTTCTCAAAAGTAATTGTTTTATTTGTGCAGCCACTATCAATGTATTTTCCTTGACAAATTAGTTATATCATTTTCACGGTTAGTAATTAATTGCGCAAGGACAGAAACAAAATAAAGGGACAATTATAATACGGTAATACTTAAATGACAATTGATTTATATTCAACCCTATTTAATTGAGCAAACCTCTCAGCATGATGCCACAGATGCACTTTAGTAGATGAAATGTGTGAATCCTTAAATACGAGCCTAACAATATTCTTACCCAACTTTACCAAACAAAAGTGCATAGCCTGTCAATGTAATGAACAGGTTTTCAAATGTTTCCTTTGCATCCTAAAATACAAATTTAGCTCTTCCATTAAAAATTATCTGAGAGCAAATCACAAATTATACTGTGTAATAGGGATTATCTCTTTTTATGTGATTAGCTGAACGCAGTATTTGTGAAAAGGCCATTGACCGTGTGGAAATGGAAAGAGACAATAGTTTAATGCTTTTTTAACAAGCTCCCTCAACACTCAATGAAGCAGTTCTCAGGCAGAGTTCTTGCTTCTGAATTCGGAGATAAATGAATTAGAAGTCTAGGAAACGATCGCACCCTGGCAAATTTGCACCGTCACACCTGTAGAAAATTATTTGTGTGGAATGTGTCATAAAAAGGCAAAACATGCAGGTTTCAGTGTGATAAGTACCTAATTGTTATGTCTTATCTCATGTTACAACCGAAAATTTGCAATAGGAGGTATTTACATCTGCTTGTTCCTCCAACTTCTGTGCTATACTGTGCTCACAACTACACGTACTCGCTCCTGACAGCTGAGTTAATGGAGGATCTCCCCGTTTCTGCTCACCTCATTTGTGGAGATTTGGTGGCCCCTGCAGTGTTTATGGTGTGGGCTGGGAAGATTTTGTGAAGACTGCGGAAACCTCTAATTCAGTGTTTCTGAACATAGTGTGACTAATGACGTAGACAAGATTGTGGCTACGTTAAGGACTTGTCTACGGGCAGCATTTAGCCTTCCATACTGATGGACCTCCACAGCTATGATTGCGCTTGATCTGGCTCCCCACTCAGTGAGAGAGGGTTACAGGAGTGGGTTCTGGGAGGCTTTCCTGATTGAAATGGCTGCATATTGAAGTGTCCTACCTGTTACAGAACAGCTAAGAGCACCATTTATTGAATGGGTCAATAAGGGATATTCTATGGGATACGTTACTGTGTCTGCCATCCTTGGGAAGCAGGGCTGGTCAGGCAGGTGACAGGTCATTGGTCCAGGGCTCATCGCATTTGTGACCAGCTTCGGTGCTCTTCTATCAAAGGTGTGCTAAAGTGATGTTGCCTGCTGAACTTTTGTTCTTTCTTCCTACTTTTTTGTCTGAACTTCTAAAAGTTACAAATTGGACCTGCCCCTATGATGTGCGGAGTACAGTGGCTTGTAACTATAAAACTGTCTAAGCGACTCACTTAAATAAGTGGAGCACATAGCAAACAGGCAGGGATGTGGAGGCCCACTCTTATTAGTCTAAATCCGGAAACTGAGGTGGGAGATAGTCATATTTGTTATCTGTTTTTTAAATCTATTCAGAGAAGATCATGTTTTATCAAGGGAATAAATCACCCCTTCCTAAAATCTGTGACGGTACGTGCTCAACAAATCACATTTAGGAAAATGCACCGTCAGGAAGTTTCAAAAATGTTCTCACAACCTGCAATCTCCGTCACATTGAATGTAAGAGCACTACTGGAACATCTGCATCTCCAATGGCAAAGTCAACAAGGAATTTGTTGGAAAAACATTTCAAACCTAAGGTTATCTGAAATTACCCACACAGACTCTTAAAAATAGGAACTCACCCTCTCAATTATCCAATGTACTACTCTCCGCTGGTAAAGCAGATGAACATGATGAGGCAGGACACGAAGTCAGCAATCATCCACAGGATTAAAGAGCCATATCAATCTGGATGAATTATTATGCAATGATGCACCTGGGTTTAATAATTCTGATTGCCAATTTTCGCAAATTAAAAATCAATGCAAAATGAATCTGTGTTTTCCATCTTCCCCCGTCTGTCAATTCTAGGTCATCCACTGGAATCCTCCTTTGAACATTTTAACAACTCATTCATTAGTAGAGAATTATTGGATGACTGTCGCCACAATGCCAATCTAATCAGGGCAAAGGAAATTTTTGAAGCATACAATGAGTTGTCTACATCCTTTTTACCCAATGTGCCTCAATGCTGGATGTTTTACTGTTGATAAAATGAACTTTACAAGGCATTCTGGAAGCATTTGGTGGATGTCAATAAAAACCAGTGTACAAATTTGAAGTATTAAAATCAACGTCCTCCAAAGTAGAAAAAGTGAACTCCTGTCTGCCTTTAAGTTTTAGACCAGTATTAGGGTTAGTTGAGGGTGAATGTAACAATACTGGCTTGTCGGAAATGGTACCACGCAATATCAGAGAACTTGCTGGTGATCAAAAGCTATTAAACCAACTCTCAGTATATGTCTCTCAAAGGCCTATAACAGTCAGATCTAGATTACACTGTTTTAATCCCTTCTAGAAAGCATACCCACGTTACAGGTAAGACAGTAAATATAAAAGAGCCATAGAAAAATAAAACCTTTCCAAATGCATGTGAAAGGAAAACCTCAAACTTAAGAGTTGATAATCAAAGAAATGAATTTGTTGTAATTAAAACTGGTAGCAGTTAGAAATTGGGTCTCGTGATTGGAGTGGTATGCACACGGTCCAAGTAGGAACCAAAATCCTAGTCAGGGTAGGTCTGATACGCAGCCTGAATTAACCTGTGCTCACCCTCTGGTAGCTTAGCACAGAGCAGTCAGGCTTAACTTAAAAGGCAATGTGTAAAGTGTTTTTTAAACACTTAACCCCTTCAGTGCCCATGACGAGCTGGACTCGTCATGGGCTGCAGTGGCGCTGTGCCCATGACGAGTCCAGCTCGTCATGAACTCCGCCCGCTAATACAAAGCGCGGCACTGGGCGGGGAAAGGGGCGGGCATGCAAGGGGTTAAAACAGTAAAACAGTCAAAACACCCCACAAAAATAATCCCCACCAGGTTAAAAGAATAGATCCTAATTTGATGAACAAAACAAGACCAAATGATAAAAATCCAATTAGTAGAATCGGTGTTATGAATTTTTAAAGAATATCTGCAAATATAGCGCTTAAAACCCTAAAGTTCCCACCAGGGACATCTGGTTGTGCCTGACTGGGGTGAATCCAAAGGTTCAGGCTGACTGTGATGGAGCATGGGTCAGATACCGGTACCAACCTTGTACCACTGAAAAAGTAGCTTTGGATAAAGGATGCGTCAACGTCAAGGACCAGATGTGAGGAGCAGAAGAGGCGATGCGTGGAGCAGATGAGGTGATGCATCGTGGTCAATCTGGCTGGATGTAGACGATGCATCGGTTCCAAATTGTGCAGTCAGAGATGCAAACTCTTTATGGAGAAGGCAATGTGTCTTCATCGAGCCACGCAACCGGTGATACGATGTCTTTGTCTTAAGCAGCAGCTGCGATGCCTCAGAGTCAAGGGGAGAAACATCAGTTCTGACTGGGATCTGTGTTTTGTTTCAGTAAAGAGCCAAAAAAACACTTCAGGTTCAGGACAGGACTGGCACTACTTGGCAGGGCAGGATTCAGAGCTGGCAGAGTCCAGAGGCTGTAAAAGAATTGTGGGAAGTCTTTGATGTCCCTGAGACTTCAAAACAGGAGGCAAGCCAGCAAGTCCTTGGAGTCACTTTGGTTCTGGGGCTGTAGAGATGCAGGTCCAGTCCTTCTCTAAGGCAAGGAGGGCTGCAGGGCAGACGCAGCAAAGCAGGAGTCCAGCAAAGTCCAGTAGAGCCCAACAGAGTCACAGTCCTTTCAGGAGCACAGCAGGCCTTCTTCCTGGCAGAATGACATCAGGTCCAGAAGAGTTGATGGTGTCAGGGGACCAGTACTTATACTTATACCCAGTTGTGCCTTTGAAGTGGGGAAGACTTCAAAGAGAGGCCTTTGAAGTGCACAGGGTCCCTGCCCTTCCTACCCTGACTCCAGACTCACTACAGGGGGTGCAGAGCTATTCATGTGGGGACAGGCACAGCCCATTCAGATGCAAATGTCAGCTCCTCCCTCCCATACTACCCATTAGGATGTGGATGACCCATCAGGCACACCTAAGCTCCCTTTGTGTTTGACTGTCTAGAGGGAATGCACAAAGCCCAGCTGTCACCCACCCCAGACAGGTATTTAGAGACAGGCAGAGGCACAGAATGGTTAAAGCGAGAAATATGCCAACTTTCTAAACGTGACTTTTTCACACTGGCAACTTAAAATCCACCTTTACCATAAGGTGTGATTTTAACCCCTTGTGTGCCCCGCCCTTTCCCCCTCCTGTGCCGGGCGTTACATTAGCGGGCGGAGTTCATGACGAGATAGTCTCGTCATGGGCACAGCGCAACCGTGCTCCATGACGAGACTATCTCGTCATGGGCACAGAAGCGGTTAAATTGTGAGTCCAGAGACACCAAACTCGAAATGTCTATGTTTTCCCAATTGGAAATTCTGCTTATAAAATGTAGTAAGGTAGTCCCAATGTTAAACTATGGGAGAGATAGGCCTTGCAGTAGTGAAAAATGAATTTAGGAGCTTTTTACTACCTCAACACTTAAAGCTAAAAAGTACATGCCCAACGTTTTAAATACACTGCACCCTGCCTTGGGGCTGTCCAGGGCCTGCCTTAGGAGTGACTTACATGTATTAAAAAGGAACCTTTGGGCCTGGCAAAAGGGTTAACTTGCGAGGACGCACTGGCAGTTTACAAGTGCACCCACAGGCTCTGCAGTGGCAGTCCTGAGACATGTTTAAATGGCTATTGAAGTGGGTGGCACAACCAGTGCTGGAGGCCCACTAGTAGAATTCAATTTACAGACCCATGGCACAGGTAATGCACTTTACATGGGAATTATAAGTAAAATAAACATTCCAATTGTGTATAAGCCAATGGTACCATGTTTTAGGGAAAATGCACATGCACTTTAGCACTGGTCAGCTGTGGTAAAGTGCCCAAAATACTAAAGCCAGCCAAAATGAACACAGGAAAACAGGATGTCAGAAGGCAAAAATTGAGGGGAAACCATGCCCAGGACGCCAGGTCTCACAGTAGAGGAGAGGAAAACACTGAAATCTAAACAAAGAAAGAATGCCCCATCAGTCTCTAAGCATATAGATTTGGAGCCACCTATAGTACGGGATGACTTTAATGTTGCCCTGTGGAATTGGTGAATGCTCTATTTTGATATTTACAGAAAGGGCACAGGAGCATAAAACTGTTCCCATCAGACAAACCTACAATTGTTTACTTGTTATAGCAAATAACCCAACTAGTAAATATTACCCGTCAAGATCCAGAGTCTGCTGGCTTTGTTACCTTGACTAATGGTAGAGAAGTAGCTAACGCCTCCTGTTCCTTTTTATTTGTAAAATACTCCATACACAATGTAGTTGACTCTCTTTGAGTAGTAGGGCTGAACTTAATCCTGGAGCGTATGATTTAGATAACACCTGATAATAGAACAGAAGCAATGAATTGGAATTCCTATCACTCTACACCTATTTCATCTTTTCATTCAGGTTTATCCTCCATCCTGATGTTTTTTTCAGGGTACGAGAATGCTTTTACTGAAAGCAAAGTGCTAGGAATTAGTCAACTAGCTCTATCATTAAAAAAAAAATGAGAACTGTAAAAGCAAATGTAACCAGTGGAAAGGGCTACGGGCAGTATTATGATACCAGGTGGGACAGGACCGCCTTTAATGGTGCAGCATAATATTCTGGCAACTTTTGCAACTTCAAGCTTGTGAGTGGTAATGTCCATGGCTTATTCAATTACAGAATTTCAGGAAGTTTGGATAAAATTCTAGTGGGAAATTAAATTATAATTCTCCAAGCACTGTGGTTGTGAGATGTATCAGATATTCAGGGTTTCACTTCAATTGTTCATCTGGGAACTCAGCCTAGTAGATGGCATCTTTCTGGAGGACTTCCAACTAGGTTGATGAATGCTTTTGACCTTAAGCAGCTTCCATATTTTCATCCATATGTGCCACCTGGTAGCCAGGAAAGCAGAAAGGCTGTGGCAGAGGACCAAAGAATGTTAAAGTGGAATAGGAAAGGAATCATGCAATCAGTTCCACAATTCCAAGCAATCGAGTGAGCTTGTCACCTCACTGTAGGAATTCAAAAACGGACTAGAAATCCTTCAGTATCATATGATGGGTAAAGGTAGATCAAGTGTTATGCATAATGGAGACATTTGTAGCAGCAAAAGGATGTTACAATGCCCTTTTCCATCTTCTTCTCCAAAATGTCCAACAACACGCTTTACAAGAAGTCAAACAAAAAGTGGAGGAGATGTTACCTTGTTTGCAGTGTTTATTTTAGATCAAGAGGAAGGGACCACAATGTAAAAAGAAATTAAAGTCATATGCACAGTTTTGTAAAATGAAAACAACTTTCTTCGCACTTATGGTATATACGGCTATCTGTCTGTAGTTGAGGACTTTTGTCTTATGTATATGAGGCCTGGATGTGTAGTAAAGGTTATAAAAAAAATGGAACAAAAATGCAAGTTTCTTTTCATAAATCTGTGTGGGCAGAAAAGGGTTACCATGCATTTCATGCAAAGTAGACACTCTACAGCATGTGTGTGCTCATTAGACAAATGGCATTTCTACTAAACACTTTTAAATGAAGATGCCAAGTACTGCCAGAATCAAGGGGAGTAGAGGTTACACTCATGTTGCCTGTAAAGAGGGGACATGCTCTTTCCAAAATATCACTAGTGAAGATCATCAAAGGTTGTATTTTAACCAATGAAGTATAAAACCATACAATTATTTAAAAAGGCAACAGCAGTACAGTGGATGGTCACTGCAGTTTGTTACCGCCATTACATTCTGTATATTTATCATTGTGTGAAATTCGTTTTTACAAGATTTTATACGTTTGTAATAGATAATAGTCTTGACTGAAAGGATTGTTTTTATTTTTTAGGGATATTTAATCATTCGTGCCATTGGTGTGTTCTTTAATGTGAAGTAGGTTCCTCTCTCTTTATGTATGTCGTGCAATCATCTCTATGTCCTTGCAATGCTCCTTAAACTGTTGTCTGTTTATCTGCCAAGCAATCCTCTGATGTTCTAAAGTCACAAGAGAGAATCTTAGGACATCACCTGACATTACCCAAGAGCATCAACGTCACAAACGGAGAGACAAAGGCGCAGCTTGCGTTTTCAGACCCACGCGAGGATGTTCAGCTGACGCGGCTGGAACCGGCACAAACATGGCCACATGTGAACGTTGCTTTGAGATAATGAAGATGTGGCGATGCTTTCCTGAAACTGACAGGCTCATCTGTTTATATTTTGAGCCCATGCATTTGTCTTGTTAAAGAGAGGTATCCTAGCTCTGAAATGTATGCCTCTTCGGTTATCATCTTCCTGTTTGACTCGGTGAAGCGTTGCAGCAGCATGAATGAATAAGGCACTGGACGTCATCACGGGTATTCAACTATTGGTGCTGCTGATATGATTTTTATTCCCTATTGAATTCCACCTGAAAGCTAATTTGTACGGTGTAATTTAGAGCCAAATAATGGTGTCATAATGCTTTGTAATTAGATATTTCATATATGGCCTAATTCGCAAGGAAAAGTCGCTCATTTACACTTGTAGATGTTCTCCAACTCAGGCTGTGTGAGTGAGTGCTTTATCAGGCTTGAGACACAAAAAAATGTATGCAGGTCCCCTCAGTGTGCTTCATTCCAACTACAAAAAACATGTCCTCGGGCAAGGAAGACAACTCAGCAGCGGCAGCATCTGGTGCCAGCTCAGCTAGCAGGAGGTCGTGTTAGCTGTCACACTGTAGGCTTATTTTAAAAATCTATTTACTGACATTTCAGGAGAGTGGGCCCTGTAATTCATTATAGCTCCTGGGTTAGTCTGGAATTATTTCACCACACTGAGACCACTACGATGAAACTACCTGTACATCCACTAATCAGTGGTAAATAATGAAAGAAGGGTGATACAGAGGAATGGAAAAGAACCATGGGGCATATTATCAAGACAGGCGATAATATAATCGCCGCTTTAGCGCCAGAAAACTGCTGCTATAACGGCGATAATGGACTTGATATTATGCTCTATGGAATTCCAATTGAAGCCCATGTTAGATGTCCTTCACATCTAACTTGAGCTTTAATTGGAATTCCATAGAGCATATTATCAAGCCCATTCTCGCCGCTTTAGCGGCAGTTTTCTGCCGCTAAAGCGGCGATAATTTTATCGCCTGTCTTGATAATATGCCCCCATATTATTAAGAACGGCGTTAAAATTATCGCCGCCTTAGCAGCAGGAAACTGCCGCTAAAGCGGCGATAATGGGCCTGATAATATGCCGCAGAGAATTCCAATAGAAGCCCATGTTCTGGTGTGAACCTGGACTTCTCTTTGAATGCTCAAGGGCATATTATCAAGCCCATTATCGCCGCTTTAGCGGCAGTTTCCTGCCGCTAAAGCAGTGATAATTTTAACGCTGTTCTGGATTATATGCCCCACCGAGCACTACTTTGTGGGCACTCTGCAGGGGAAAACTTATATTCAATAGTGAAACTGCAAATACTGAACTAATGTTAATAAGAACAGCAACAATAAAAGTGTTATTATTATTATTATTAGTATTATTATTAGTATTGCTATTATTATTATTGTTGTTATTAGTGTTAATAATAATAATAATAACAATAATATTTATAGTAATTACTCAACGCCGATTTAGCGGCACTTTTCTGCCACGAAAGTGGCGATAGATTTATGGCCCTATTTACAAGCCTGCGCTAACAGCCGACATTGTCAGTTTACCTCAGATAGCTGCAGCTAAAAACATCGCCAAGGCTGACAGCGACAACTAACGCTAATCATATGCAGAGTAGGTGTTCCCATCCAAAAACTCACGATAACACCACTTCACGATATTCTCAACGACCAGCCAGATCAGCGATGCGGGCCAAAAACAGGTGATAAGACACGTTAGCAGCAGGGACTTAAAACCTGCTTTTTTCTGGTCTTAAGTAGGTAGAAAGGGAGCCCAGTCCAGAGCCCCAAGTGAAGACCAACAGATGCCATGGAGCTACTAATCATGCAGCTTGGAGACCCAAGAGGACCACAACACCCATCGCCAACACCCCCAGGACCACCCCCAGGACACCCCCAGACTACCACCGAGGCAGCGCAGAACAAGACTGTGGACCGTCCGAAAACACACCAACCTCAGAGACTTAACGCCAGAGGATGTCATTGCCCACTACAGGCTCAAAAGGACAACCATCCTCCGCATCCTGACCCACATTGCCCACAGGCTGACAGTACCAACACAGCGGACAACCAACATCCCTCTGCAGTCAAAGCTGCTGGCTGTGCTGCACTTGTTGGCCTCTGGTACCTTCCAACCAACAACTGCCAGAGTCAGAGGTGTCTCACAACCAGCCCTTTCAAAGTTCCATGCACCTTTCTTGAACGCCATTATCAGCTTGATACCCCAGCACCTTCACTTCCCCCACACTGCGCAGGAACAGCAGGAGACTAAGCAAGGAGTCTACACCATAGCTGGCTTCCCACACGTGTTGGGGGCAATTGACTGCACACATGTCCTACTTGTGCCTCCTGCCGACACTGCACACAATTACCGCAATAGAAAGCACAAGCATTCCATCAATGTGCAGGGAATAGTGGACCACCGGGGACTGTTCATCAGGGTCGTCACCAACTTCCCAGGCAGTGTGCATGATTCCTACATCTTCCGACAGTCCATCATCAACCAGCGCTTCCAGGATGGCACCTATGGAATTGGACTGCTCCTTGGCAAGTACCAATGGAACACACCACACACCTCAGCTCCACAATCATGCAACTCACAACTGTGGGAATGCACACATAACAAAATCACATACAACATGCCAAACAACATGCCCACCTACCAGACACAACAACAAAAGTAACTGTGGTAACAGGGGCCAGACATGTAGACAAACCATCCACAAAGGCATAGCCCCTCTGCCACACAATTGCAGAATGTGGGGAGAGGTGGGAACCAAGAATGTGATAAGGAGGCAAGTGAACCATGAATAATATACACAATGCCAATTGTGGCAGTGATGTGCTAGATAGTCTTGAGTATGCACAGCACAGACATCTCCATGTGGACATATACTGCTGGTGTTTGTAGTGTTGTAGACAGTGGACGCAACCATGTTACCTCAGGTAGTGGGGAGGACCTTGGGCATGTAGCTATGTCCCCCCCCCTGTAAGCGTAAGCATCGTGGGATGGCATACGCCAGTCCAGCATAGGAGTGTGAATAAATAGCCCACTTCTGGGATGGCCACCAAAGTAACTACTGCGTGTGTCTCTGTGTCCGCCATATCCTGACCATAGTCCTACGCACATGTGGCCGACCACCTTCAACTGACAAATCTACACTGGCCACGAGGTGCAAATTCAATTAATTCCCCAGCACACGTAAAATCCAAGTCTTTAAGGTTTTAGAATTTTTAAACAAATCACCACAAACAACATATATCAATGAATCATGAGTCACGTCTTCTTCTTTCTTTTTATTCAAAAGGCCTTCATAATAGCTCCCAACAGCCAACACGTGTTTCGTCGCGTAAGGAGTGTAGTCCCACGACTTTCTCAAGGCTGTACAAGTGAAAAACACATATAAAAGGCCAATATATGGAACCAAGATTCTAATAAAAAGAATCACCATCTTATATATTATAACCCAAAATAGAAAGCTGTGTATTCAAGTTAAAACAAGGTGGAAAGAAAGCTCCACAGATTATAGAAAGCATTTCATTTCAATAAACTCACGGCGTTGTGAGTAAAAAGATAATTCCATTGTTGACAGTGATTAGTCGCGGTTATAACCCAAATATAGATGGAGAGAGAAGGAGATTAAACCACTATAGACCCGAGTCTTCAAACAATAACGTGCAGCATATCGGTGAATGTTCTTCAATTTAGTGCCACACCTGAGTGTCCTTCAAGTCTTAACATGCAAGCCCGTGATATCTACCATGTAGTGATTAAAAACCAATACTAATAAACGCTAACCATGTGCACCTATTCAAGAATAAAAAGCACTTTACCTAAATTCTCCGTATTGTCAAAACCCTGGAATTCAAGCAAACAAATTCAACGTTGTACCATTAAAATTACATACTGTCCATATTTGTTTAAAAATAACGTTGACAACATTTCTGATTTACATTTAGAACATTCCATGTTGTGATTAGCATCTTTAACTAATTTACTAAAAGTCACTGTTTTACTTTCTGGTAATGGTAAATATATGAACCTTTCAGAATCTACATTACTACTGCTTGTGTTCATACAGTTATCACAACAATGTTCCAATGTATAAGAGACAGCAAATACATTTTCTACTTCTACTCCTTCATCTTCCAGTACCATCAGGATATACATCAAGAATTCCTGTGCATCTTGCTGTACATTTTGTGTAAACTGTGTACCTCCAGAACATACATTTAAAAGATTTCTAACATCTGAAGCACTTTCTATTTTAGTTTTATCATTACTCAGCTTCTCATAAAGGAGACTCAGCAAAGAACAGAATCTTTTTTCATGATTTAGTATTATCTGCTCTTGCAAAGTTTCAAGATAAAATACAACATTCAGCACTACATTTGCGTAGCAGTTGACACCAGAGCTATTTTCAAAATGACAACCAACAACCTCTTCCACACTGTCCTTTTTCTTTTTGCTTGCAGTCACATCACTATCTTTTTGTTTTCTCTTCTGTACATCCTCATTACAGATATTCTCAAATCTCCTTTTCCGACAAACAACACGTTTTTCAAACACAGGATACTGACCTAAATGAGGAGCATAGCTTCTTCTTAATCTATTATACTCCTTTACACAGTTTGCATCAGCACTTACTTTTGAGTCATCAAAGTCTATCATGAATAAACCAGATAATTTTTTCACGCGTGACAAAGCAACATATGCCATACCTTCTTTGAACACAGTAGACCCAATGTTTACAAAAGCACTATCAACAGTTAATCCTTGAGACTTGTGAATAGTTACAGCTTATGCTAGAGAAATCGGAAACTGCTTCCAACGTACATATAAGTCTTTCACTAGCAAAAAACGAACTGAACAACGACTAATGACTTTAACCTCTTCAATCTGATCAAATTTTATTTTTAAAAATTCAATTCCATCTTTTTTCTGGTACTTTACAAAACCCACAACTTTACCCATAGCTCCATTCACTAAACCTTTTTCTACATCCAAATTGCGTCTTAAAATTACTCTACAGTTCATACACACATAAAGATTCTTTTCCAAACCAGCTGTTTTTGAAATGTTTTTCTCCAGAGAATCCAATTTAGTAGCCAATTTGCCTGTCAATATAATAGTTATTCGTTCATGTTGAATTTTATCCACAGCTTCCAGTTTTATGATCTCTTCATTTTCCAATTTCAAAAGTTCTTGATTGAATACAGAGCATTCATGTAGTGTTGGCATTAAGCAGATTACAGTATTTTTTTCAGCAATTTTCTTGTATATTTTCTCTGGAACTACTTCTTCTGTTGTAAACAAATTACTCAGCAATCGACTCTGTAATGCTTTTCTGCCATGTTCTGTGAGTAGTCCAATTCTTATATCTTTCAGAATACTTGCATAGTCCTCATCATTGGCTTGCCTCATATTGGTAATGAGTTCCTTATACTCAAAATAAGTCCAAATATTTACATTACCTATACTTCCTAACGACTTTTTCGTGTCTTCACGTGTAAGAGTATGGAATACCGGTTGTCCTTTAACTGGAGTAAGTTGCAAAAGATCCCCAAAAACTATGACGTGTTTTCCTCCAAATAACACGTCATACTCTGTCTTCAGAATTTGCTGCATTCTTAAATGCACAAAGGCAAGCATTAAGTTTGATACCATGCTTACCTCATCAATAATGAGTACTTTCAATTTCATGCTTCTCCTGCTAGTTTGTGGTACTGTATTTTGTTCTCATGCTCTACTGGTAACATTAGCAAACGATGTAAGGTAACTCCTTTTATGTTATACGCTGCTAACCCAGTTGGAGCAGTAACAACACAAGACAAAATGGAATCCATTTTCTTCTGTAGGTAGCTTCTAATTACATTAATTAAGAAACTTTTCCAGTTCCTGCTTGTCCACTTACATACATTCTTACTGGTTCAAAAGATGTGCATGAGCACTCTTTATTTTCATGTAGTAATCCATGATCAGTTTTTTTCCTGACTTCTTCATAAATTTGTTGTTGTTCATCATTCAGTTGTTCTTCCAAATTCGGTAAGTTTATTAAATCATCCTGAGCTTGATTCATAGCTGTTTCCACTTCATTCATGGCTATTGCTGCTTCATTTTCTACGATTGGTTGTCCTAGAGGATCTTGACTGAATGTCCCAGAACTTTGACTGTCTTGAGAACTGTCTCTAGCTACTTCAGCTGCAATTGTTGCTTCTTGTTCAATTTCTTCATTTAACATTTGAACATAAGTTGTGAAAGTACTGCATTCTATGCTGTCTTTGCTAACATTGAAGGAATCTTCATAACTCTGGAATTCTCCAAGTAGTTCGTCCTCTGAACGCCATGGTTTAAACAGCTGCAAAAGTGCCAAGTAGTAAAATTCCTTTTTGTCAGGAGTGTCGCAACTCAGCTTCCGGTGATTTATCAAACTTCCTTTTGTTTGCTTCACCAAACATCGTTCCTCACCAGTGACTTTATATTTTCCATTGTTGATGTCTTCTATGGCATTCCGTTGAAAAATGAAGTTCTGCAGCACTTCATAGAGACACATGTTCTCAAGGTGATGACTTCTTTGTGGGTAATATGTGTCCAACATGTTTGTTCTTAAAATGTCTGTACTTTCTGGTTCGAACTCTGCTAAATATTCAATTTCTCGAATAGATTTTAGTACCCGATTTCTCATTCCTGCAAGGCCTAAACTTACCCAAATTATTCTTCTGGATTTCGAGTACAGACTTGCAGATGATAACCTATCTGAGCATTCGTAGGATCCAATTTCTCGATGCGATAACATCTTTAAACTGAAACTGTATAGCTTTTTACTGACAGGCTTCTCGTGAGAAATCTCTTCCCACATTTCCTTCAATTCCGTTTTCTCAGATTTAGTGATGTAAGATGTGACATACCGAGCAACAGCAGCATACTGTATATCCATGTTAGCATTCCACATGGATAAAATGACTGGGTTGTAGTCATTTATATATTTTGACTCTTCTTTTCTTCTTAGGTTGTAGGTATTCTTAGGTGATTTTCTTGTAATAGTATGTCGCACAGCTGACATAAAACTGTTTACTCTTCCTTTTGAAAGAACAGGTCGTGGAAATCCAAATCGACATTTTGTGCAGAATTTATCTTTACTTTACTCTTGTACTTTCGTCGACAGTATTTTCCACACCGATGACTTTGGAAACGTAAAACTTTCTCTTTTAAGTTTTTCTCTTCTGTGCTTTTAGGTATAGCACATGTTGCATATCCTTCAATGAAAGATAAAACTGCTTCATCAGCATCTGTTCCAAATTTTGGGGCATCCTTGATCCACAACAGCATATGAATATGTGGAGCACCTCTTGCTTGGTACTCTTTTCTCCAAAAGAAATCCACAACTTCTCCAAGAGGTGGATTTTTTTTATTGCAGATGAAGGACATCATAGCCTCAAATATATGATTGAAATATCTGCAAACATTAACTGGATCTAATGAGCACAAGTCTCCTTCTGTCTTGTATTGGATGTTTTCAATGTTTGAATTTGCCTCTCGCAGAAAATCCAGTAAATCATCCCAAGCGTACTCAGCACAGCTTAGTGTAAGGAACCATGTAGGAGTTCCTAAATTCCGTAACATACACTTCAATTCTCCATGGCGTCGGTACCAATATTCATTAGTTCCACGCTGACAAGCCATCAAATTGATCAATTGAGATTCCAAATGATCATCTCGCTGTTGCACTTTGTTGAGAAAGTCCTTTGCTGACACATTATGTAGATGTACTCCAGTTTTTAAAATGTGATTTACTGCATAAGATAGTGCAGACAAGTCACTTTCAAATAAAAGATGGAACAAATAAGGAATACTTTGATGAAATCTGGGATCTTCTGCATATAATCTTGTAGTCCGATACTCCGAAGTAGGAATTTGTACTGGACGTTCATCATATCGTCCACCTTTTCCTGTAAGAAACAGTTGGGGAAAACAACGAGCTTCCAAGCTCTCCTCCCATACACTCACAGGAGTTCCTTTTGCTTTCTTCATCTGAAACAGATCAATATCATTTCCCATAACTTCTTTAGAATGAAGAGGATGTATGCTGAAATGTTCATAAATATCTTCTTCTTTTGACTTATCCACTTTTTCAATTTGCCCAGTTGGTATTCCTGTGTCTTCTACTATTTCTTCTTCATCTTCATCCATATAAATGGCTTCATACCATTTATTATTTTTTTTCAAATACAAACTTGCTCTTTGTACTTTTCGTACATCCACCAGCTCCTGCCAAATTTTCTTATTCTTTGTAGGTACACCATTAACCAGAATGACTAATGGTTCAGTTTCCAAAGTATCTGCATCAATTGTTTCCATATTTTTTTTCAAATCCAATGGCAAATAGACAACTCTTCCTTTTAAACCTCTTTGTAAATCCGAAGGAGGTAATTTAACTGTTTTTGGCTCCATACGCACTATGGTCTGAAACGGATGGACACATTGAATAAGTATAGACTCATACGTATTTAAATCCGAAAGTTCTGGAGGAATTTCAACCAATTCTAATTTATTATGTACAGCTCTTGCTGGCATTCTATTTTCTTCTAACTTGTTATAACAGTATTTACAAATACGCTGATCTTCACCCAAATCAAAACAATTTTCCAGAAATATATATGTTGCAAAATCTTTCCACTTATAATTATCTTCATTTTCACTTTTTTTATACAGATCAACATTCCTTGTTTGAATTTTGTAATGGCTTCTCCGGCAACAAATACAAGTAATATTTGGTCTTTCATTAGAGATGATAGCAAATTTTGTCATTTCATCTTCAAAATTTTTACTAACAGTAAGTTCTACATTCTCTTCCACATTTTCTTCAATAACAGTGTCATTTCCTGCACTTTCTTGTTCTGGACCAAAGTAACAAAACTGAATCTCATCAGTAACCTTCACTACATCTGATACAGATCCACGGAACAGAGCATTATTCAACTCATTCAACTTTAGTGCTGGACTTTTAGCAAAATACAATGTTCTCACAAACTTTCTCATTTCAGTATGATGAACAGCGAGCATCCTAAAATGGTGAAAAACACTTTGACACACTTTCCTAGATAGACAAGCCAGAGAATGTCCTTGCAAACCAGTATTCTCTCTCACTCTGCATGGATCTAGTCTTTGAAGCACCTTAATTTTCTGTTTAACACTCTTTTTACTATATTCTCTTAGAAAGTCACATAATTTATCAATAGATTCCCGACGCACAGTACAAATACTACTACAATTCCAAGTGTACACTGGGGCTTTAGGACGTCTCCCCATAACCTCATCAGCCATCACTTCTTCCTCATTTCTTGGAACTAATTTCTCCTTTTCCATTACACAACCATCCTTAACTACATATGCTCTTCCATTGGTGTCAACTGCATGCAACAAACTATTACTTTGAAGATAACTCTCTTCATTAAAAAATGGTTCAGTACTTGAACTATGCTTCCATTCCCCTAAGAACACTTTACAAAAGATATTTTTTTTTACTTCTGTTTTCCTTTTGCTTTGTGACTTCATTGCATTGACTAATTTATCTAATCTACGCATCCTGTTCAAAATTAAAATGAATAGTTTTTTTTATTTCTAATGCCTTGGTAACAATACTTTCAATTAATTTCTTTTTCTTATAAAATTTGGTTTTTTTCTTATATTTTTTCACATCCTTTAGCAAATTTAACATCACTCTTCTCTGAAACATTTTCCGACTAATGTTTTTAAAATCTATTTTCCGTGTTAAGTCACTCTTTCTTACTTCTGAGTCTACATTAGCATTTTGTTTTTGCTGTCGACTCTGTTGTTGTTTTGTACTTGAAACACTGTTTGAATTTATCTTTCGATCATTTTTTTTTTTTTTGGAAGGTATTTTTTAAAAATTCTTTAGTTTGCTTACCAGAAGACTTTTTCTGTTTTCCAACACACGCTTCGCCTCCTATTTTTTTTTTACCAGTCGTCTTCAAATGTAGTTGTTGTTTCTTTTCTTTTCTCTTTCTTGACTTTATAGGCATCTTTATATTTTTTCACCATTGCTCAGCAATACCTGCAAAAAACAAAAAAAATACCTTTATGTAATTTTAATTCATTACAACTTTTTTTTTCAACTTTTCAAATCCTATCACATGAGCTGATCCTTTCCTACGAGTCCAAGTCTTACAAAACAAGAGAAACATGAATTAAATCTCTGACAACAATTCCTGTGTGCACACAGACTCATGGTGTGATTCTAGGCAAAAAACGATATTTGATTGGCAATTTGAAAGCACATTTACTTCTGTTGAGGAGCAAATGATAATTACTGTGACAGCCTGACACATTTCCCTTATATTTTAGAGAGGCAAAAAAGAGCACATGTCCTAATAGCTACTTGAGACCATCAGAATGTGTTACAGGGTGAGTGATTAGAGTAGAGAAAAGGAAATGAGCCTTGGTGACGTTCAATCTGTTTGCGTTACACACTGCTATCTGAAACACAACACAGAGCTGAGTATTATGCATGGGAGTGTAGGAGAAGCTGCTGCATGTGTGCAAACAGTGTGTTTCTGGAGACTGTGTATTGTCAGTTGCAAGAGAGATCTGCATGGCGACTTTTACAAGTGCATGAAGACTGCAGATATGTGTGTAAGAGTACATGTTTGGTAAAGGTTAATTGGAGTTTTGTACATGTAGGAACTACCTCACCCATTGCAGGAGTGGAAGGACAATCTACCCTGTTGATTTGAAATGTGTTACCATTTGCCTCTCATTTTTCTGATAGTGATTTCTGCTGAGTACTAACCAACACATTTGAACAAAACAAGCTGGCCCTTTCCTGAAAGTGCAAGTTTTACAGAACAACAGCAACACAAATAAAATCTCTGACAACAATTCCTGTGTCCACACAGACTCATGCTGTGATTCTAGGCAGAAAACGATATTTCGTTTGGCAATTTCAAAGCACATTTAGTACTGTAGATGGAGCAAGTGATAATTACTGAGACAGCCTGACACATTTCCCTTATATTTTAGAGAGGCAAAAAAGAGCACATGTCCTAATAGCTACTTGAGACCATCAGCATGTGTTACAGGGTGAGTGATTAGAGTAGAGCAAAGGAAATGAGCCTTGGTGACGTTGAATGTGTTTGCGTTACACACTGCTATCTGAAACACAACACAGAGCTGAGTATTATGCATGGGAGTGTAGGAGAAGCTGCTGCATGTGTGCAAACAGTGTGTTTCTGGAGACTGTGTATTGTCAGTTGCAAGAGAGATCTGCATGGAGACTTTAACAAGTGCATGAAGACTGCAGATATGTGTGTAAGAGTACATGTTTAGTAAAGGTTAATTGGAGTTTTGTACATTTAGGAACTACCTCACCCATTGCAGGAGTGGAAGGACAATCTACCCTGTTGATTTGAAATGTGTTACCATTTGCCTCTCATTTTTCTGATAGTGATTTCTGCTGAGTACTAACCAACACATTTGAACAAAACAAGCTGGCCCTTTCCTGAAAGTGCAAGTTTTACAGAACAACAGCAACACAAATAAAATCTCTGACAACAATTCCTCTGTCCACACAGACTCATGCTGTGATTCTAGGCAGAAAACGATATTTCCTTTGGCAATTTGAAAGCACATTTAGTACTGTGGATGGAGCAAGTGATAATTACTGAGACAGCCTGACACATTTCCCTTATATTTTAGAAAGGCAAAAAGAGCACATGTCCTAATAGCTACTTGAGACCATCAGCATGTGTTACAGGGTGAGTGATTAGAGTAGAGCAAAGGAAATGAGCCTTGGTGATGTTCAATCTGTTTGCGTTACACACTGCTATCTGAAACACAACACAGAGCTGAGTATTATGCATGGGAGTGTAGGAGAAGCTGCTGCATGTGTGCAAACAGTGTGTTTCTGGAGACTGTGTATTGTCAATTGCAAGAAAGATCTGCATGGAGACTTTTACAAGTGCATTTAGACTGCAGATATGTGTGTAAGAGTACATGTTTGGTAAAGGTTAATTGGAGTTTTGTACATGTAGGAACTACCTCACCCATTGCATGAGTGGAAGGACAATCTACCCTGTTGATTTGAAATGTGTTACCATTTGCCTCTCATTTTTCTGATAGTGATTTCTGTTGAGTACTAACCAACACATTTGAACAAAACAAGCTGGCCCTTTCCTGAAAGTGCAAGTTTTACAGAACAACAGCAACACAAATAAAATCTCTGACAACAATTCCTCTGTCCACACAGACTCATGCTGTGATTCTAGGCAGAAAACGATATTTCCTTTAGCAATTTGAAAGCACATTTAGTACTGTAGATGGAGCAAGTGATAATTACTGAGACAGCCTGACACATTTCCCTTATATTTTAGAGAGGCAAAAAAGAGCACATGTCCTAATAGCTACTTGAGACCATCAGCATGTGTTACAGGGTGAGTGATTAGAGTAGAGCAAAGGAAAAGAGCCTTAGTGACATTCAATCTGTTTGCTTTAGACACTGCTATCTGAAACACAACACAGAGCTGAGTATTATGCATGGGAGTGTAGGAGAAGCTGCTGCATGTGTGCAAACAGTGTGTTTCTGGAGACTGTGTATTGTCAGTTGCAAGAGAGATCTGCATGCAGACTTTTACAAGTGCATGAAGACTGCAGATATGTGTGTAAGAGTACACGTTTGGTAAAGGTTAATTGGAGTTTTGTACATGTAGGAACTACCTCACCCATTGCAGGAGTGGAAGGACAATCTACCCTGTTGATTTGAAATGTGTTACCATTTACCTCTCATTTTTCTGATAGTGATTTCTGCTGAATACTAACCAACACATTTGAACAAAACAAGCTGCCCTTTTCCTGCGAGTGCAAGTTTTACAGAACAACAGCAACACAAATAAAATCTCTGACAACAATTCCTGTGTGCACACTGTCTCATGTTGTGATTCTAGGCACAAAACGGTATTCCTGGGTGATACCAGGCCCTTTTCCTGCAAGTGCAAGTTTTACAGAACAACAGCAACTCAAATTAAATCTCTGACAACAATTCCTGTGTGCACACTGTCTCATGGTGTGATTCTAGGCACAAAACAGTATTCCTGGGTGATACCAGGCCCTTTCCTGAAAGTGCAAGTTTTACAGAATAACAGAAACACAAATTAAATCTCTGACTACAATTCCTGTGTGCATGTTGTCTCATGGTGTGATTCTAGACAGAAAACAGTATTCCTGGGTCATACCAGTACACCTTAACTTATGGTGAAGACATACTCCATAATATCTTTCAAGTTCAAGGCACTTAAATATCTTCCTTAACATGAAATGTAAAACACAACTTTTAAATTGGTAGGAAAAAGTACCATGCTATTTTCAAATGTATTTTCATTTGCTACACACTTTTCAGATAGTGATTTCTGCTTAGTGCTAAGCAACACACTTGAAAAAACAGAAACTGCCCTTTCTTAAAAGTGCAAGTTTTACAAAACAACAGCAACACAAATTAAATCTCTGACAACAATTCCTGTGTGCACACAGACTCATGGTTTGATTCTAGGCACAAAACAGTATTCCTCAGTGATACCAGTACACCTTAACTTATGGTGAAAACATACTCCATAATATTTTACTAGTTCAAGACAGTTAAATATCTCCCAAACCACAAATTGTAAAACATAACTTTAAAACAAGAATGACAATTCTATTATTTATATCAAAATACACCACATACATCCCCTCTCAAACTCATAAGTCACCTTTAAAATTAATTAGTTGAGAAAGAAATGTGGCACTCAAACAGCAGATTATCAGAGTCAGAATCTCAGAGCTCTACACCTCTCTCCTCTCTCCACAACCAGTAAATGGCAATTTTTCCCTCTCTTTTTTCCCACATATACATGTTAATGTAAAATCACAGTCCTTCCCACATTTTTTCAAATGGAATCACACATTTCTATTGGTTGCAACTTTCAACCCCTTTCCAAATCATCCCTTCCCCCAACATGACTTCTGCCTGCTACCATAGCAACAGCTCATGGAACACAGGTGTGAGCAGAGAGGTCAGAAGTTCAGCACACAATGTTTCAAATCCAAAGAGCAAGAGTGCTTGACTTTTCAAACCTAACAGCAAATCCAAAGTAATTTTCAGTGGGAACACATTTTTCTGTACCAATCCAAAACATGCTTTTAAAAATGTAAACATACAGCCTAGTTTTAACTGTAAAATGGTTTGAATCAGCCAATGAGTTCTTTTTATTAAAAAAAAAGTATGTATGCCTCCATTTTTCAACTGTCTTTCTTTTCATATTGCCATTCTACTGAAAGACACCTCCTGAGTGCATCCTGTTCTCCTTGGAAGATGTTCACAGTGTGGATTGTAGGTCATAGCTATGTCTTCTGGAGTGAAAAGTAGGCAGAAAAAAGAGGTATTTTCAAAGACCTTGCTTTGCCAAATGTAGACATTAAATGGATTGGTCAGAGAGGGTTAAAGTGGCACCAATTAATGCCTTTGGTGAAAACCTTTCTACATCTCCCACAGCCTAACCTCATTATTGAGCACTGTGGTGGTAATGACCTAGGCACTTTAACTGGGGTAAGTCTGGAAATGCTTATTAAGGACACCTTTCTGCAATTGATGTCACTTTTTCCACAAACTGCCTTTGTATATTCTAATATATGCCAAAGGCAAAAGTGGAACTGGTCCAACCAATTTTGTCCGCAAATTGACAAAGCAAGAAAGCACGTCAATAAGTCTGTTTCTGCTATCCTCAGAGACTATGGTATGGGTTCTATATACCACAACAACTTGCGTTACAACATGCAAGACATTTATAGAGGAGACGGTGTACATTTCAATGATGAAGGGAACAGAGTTTTCCTCTTGAACTTTAGACTCTGCATCGGTACTTACTTGTAGGTACCGAAAAACACTCAATAAACACAAAGGCTCTTTTTAGAGCCACCTAATATCTAAACACTTAAATGTGATTTTTATTTCTATTTTTTTTAATGTTTTTTTTCGGGTGCGCGCAGATTGCGCGCACCTCGCGATGTTTTTAAAAAAAATTAAAATCTTTTTTTTTGCAATTCGTGGTCCTACTGTGACCCCCTGACAATGGCTTGGGGGTCAAGAACTCCCTACTCTGCCCCCTATTCACGTTCTCCACCTTTCCTTTTCAGTGCGACAGACAAAATGGCGGCCGACACTTCCTGATTTCGACCGATTCAAATGTTTACTGACATCTAACAACCAATCAGAATTACGCTCGCGCACGGCAGGGTGCGCGCACAGGGCTTGCACAGTGCGCGCACCCTGCGTGCGTATAGATATTGATATGCTTTTAAATGCTATTTTCTCAGGAAATACTGAACAGATTTACACCACTTCCTTGACCTTATGGCTACCTCTCTGCCAAATTTCAAGTAATTCTGTTTAGCCGTTCGGGCTGTAGCTGTGTCTAAAGGTCCTATGGAAAAATGCATGGGGAAAACGCTTTTTGGGACCCCCTTTTTTCTCGGCCCCCGCTTGACGAATCACCCCGAGTCTATATCTATCTATATATATATATATATTAAGTCCAATCCCGCTAGCACATTACGCACAGGCACTGACACCGTGGGATAATTCCAAAGATATTTATTCCATCAACAAAGGTCCAAAACCAAGACGCGTTTCGGCGGACAAGTCCGCCTTGCTCACTTTCCCCATATATATATATATATATATAAAGTTTCACAAGTTGCCCAAGGCGGGGCGCACTCTCCTCTTGACAAACCATAGGGTCAGGGAAGGACCAGGCACACTCGACGTCAGCAGAGTCCTGACGCATTTCGGGAAACTCCCTTCCTCAAAGGCTGTCTGCTGCACACTGAAAGCCACCAAACGGATTTCCCAGCATTCTCCCTCTTTATTTAAATGCAATCCAATATTACATTCAGGTGAGTAAATGCACCATTGCTTTCTGGGACTGGGAGTCCAAAATCAAAAACCCATGTGGGCTGCTGGCAGTCTATTGTACAAAATAATGCAAAAATCACGGGTGTGTCATCAAAGCCATCCCCCAATGCTGCCTTGTGTCAAAAGGTCCCGCGCGCCGAACCACAGTCCAGCACAGGAACCGCTTGAGTCTGCGGCGGTGCGCCCCTCGACCGAGCAGGCCGAATATATAAAGTTTCACAAGTTGCCCAAGGCGGGGCGCACTCTCCTCTTGACAAACCATAGGGTCAGGGAAGGACCAGGCACACTCGACGTCAGCAGAGTCCTGACGCGTTTCGGGAAACTCCCTTCCTCAAAGGCTGTCTGCTGCACACTGAAAGCCACCAAACGGATTTCCCAGCATTCTCCCTCTTTATTTAAATGCAATCCAATATTACATTCAGGTGAGTAAATGCACCATTGCTTTCTGGGACTGGGAGTCCAAAATCAAAAACCCATGTGGGCTGCTGGCAGTCTATTGTACAAAATAATGCAAAAATCACGGGTGTGTCATCAAAGCCTTCCCCCAATGCTGCCTTGTGTCAAAAGGTCCCGCGCGCCGAACCACAGTCCAGCACAGGAACCGCTTGAGTCTGCGGCGGTGCGCCCCTCGACCGAGCAGGCCGAATATATAAAGTTTCACAAGTTGCCCAAGGCGGGGCGCACTCTCCTCTTGACAAACCATAGGGTCAGGGAAGGACCAGGCACACTCGACGTCAGCAGAGTCCTGACGCGTTTCGGGAAACTCCCTTCCTCAAAGGCTGTCTGCTGCACACTGAAAGCCACCAAACGGATTTCCCAGCATTCTCCCTCTTTATTTAAATGCAATCCAATATTACATTCAGGTGAGTAAATGCACCATTACTTTCTGGGACTGGGAGTCCAAAATCAAAAACCCATGTGGGCTGCTGGCAGTCTATTGTACAAAATAATGCAAAAATAACGGGTGTGTCATCAAAGCCTTCCCCCAATGCTGCCTTGTGTCAAAAGGTCCCGCGCACCGAACCACAGTCCAGCACAGGAACCGCTTGAGTCTGCGGCGGTGCGCCCCTCGACCGAGCAGGCCGAATATATAAAGTTTCACAAGCTGCCCAAGGCGGGGCGCACTCTCCTCTTGACAAACCATAGGGTCAGGGAAGGACCAGGCACACTCGACGTCAGCAGAGTCCTGACGCGTTTCGGGAAACTCCCTTCCTCAAAGGCTGTCTGCTGCACACTGAAAGCCACCAAACGGATTTCCCAGCATTCTCCCTCTTTATTTAAATGCAATCCAATATTACATTCAGGTGAGTAAATGCACCATTGCTTTCTGGGACTGGGAGTCCAAAATCAAAAACCCATGTGGGCTGCTGGCAGTCTATTGTACAAAATAATGCAAAAATATATATATATATATATTTATATATCGCTGAAATTTGTGAATAATAAAACAATTTAGATAAAAAAGTTAGATTGAATAAGCCACTAAAAGAAGAGCATGGAGGGACAACGACAAACACCTGAAAGGGTGGCGTTAATAGGGGAAACAGATGCAGTGAAGAACATCAACTTTGAGCACCTCAAGGGTGCATGCAGATAGGTACAGGGAAACCAGGGATGGTCATATCAACATAATATGGAAAGGCACAAAGATGTGGGACCTGGGCCAGTGAGAAGAGCAGGGTTAGGGTAGACACATGGAGCGAATCCACAGATGGGCACATAGTGTGAAAGCAGAGCCAGGTACCTAGAGAGAAGGTGTGTAATGACATATAGAATGAAGGCACATAATGTAACAGAAAAAAGAGGCGGACAGGTGCAAAAAAAGAAGGCACTGACAGGTACACGGAAAGAAGGCATGGACAGGTACATACAGTGAATGCACAGTGACTCCCATAGAAAGAAAACCTTGACATGCAGGCATACATGGTCAAAGCTTGTACGGGTATATGGCTATATTCAGTGAATGCATGGATAGTTTTCGTGAGAGAAAGAAGGCACAAGAAGGCACATGCAGTGAATGCACAGACAGTCACTTAGAAAGCACTGGAAGGTAGCTGCCGGGAGTTTTGTACAGGTAGGTTAATACTCACATACCTGTGCAGTTACTGATACATCCAGTGAGAGACCCAGAGAACCAAGCAGACACCCCCTCACAAACCTGCATCGGCACTCATACACCCACTAGCACAGCTGCGTACACACACATA
The DNA here is from genome assembly GCF_964204655.1 of Triturus cristatus. Classification (NCBI taxonomy): domain Eukaryota; kingdom Metazoa; phylum Chordata; class Amphibia; order Caudata; family Salamandridae; genus Triturus; species Triturus cristatus. The sequence goes on from NC_140589.1 coordinate 748,585,476, forward strand.
CATCCATTTATACTCATAGACACACTCCCATGTACAGACTTATATAGCTAGTGTCACACCTACTCACAAACTCACACAGCCACTTAGACACACTTACATCCATTCACACACCACTCACAAACCTAAACAAGCACTCACACACCCATTCACCAACCTATACAGCTACTCACAAACCTACTCACAATGATTACAGGTTATAGTTAGGAAATAAAAATAAACAAACCTTAGAAATTCAGTAACAAATCCAAATTTTACAGGGTTTGTTATAGTTAGTAAATAACATTTGAAACACTGTTGAAATTCACTGAAAAATTAAAGGATACATGAAGTTATACTTAGGAAATGGAATTAAAAAAACTTGAGAAATTGACTCAAAAAAACAAAGGTTGGAGGGACATTAAATTTAGGAAATTTTATTATTTTTAATCTTAGAAATTCATACACATATATATATATATATCCCCAGTGCCGGTCATCACTGGGTAGTTATCATTAGATCACCATTTCCATAGAAAATGTCTTTTTTTGATTTGATAATAACTTTGGTGCCATTTAATGAATCTTCACAAAACTTTCCGAAACAGTACCTTTTTCTGCCTAGTCTGTGCATGGGAAAAGGTTGTGTCCCACAATGTAAAATCCCCATGCATTTTCTGTAGTTTTATTTAACTGTGCTACTGCAAAAACTGAATGAAATTTGGCAAGATGCTAGATCTTGGTTCAGAAAGTGTGCTATTTGTAATTTGGTATAAACCTGTTCAGCAGTTTTTGAGATATTAAGGCTTAAAATTATTTTTTCGTAAGAGCATGTTTTATTTTCCCGCCAAATGGGAGCAAACATGCAAGTCTCCTCCAAGCCAGAGGAAGCTTTAAACATGCTCCCACCGGCTAGATGTAGACTTGTTTTCAGTTTCCATGTCCACATTGATGTGAGAAGGAAAAAGAAACATGTGGCTGTGACTGGAGGGAGCATGCAAAAATCAGATGCTCCCTCCAGGAGGGAGCAATGCCGGCTCTCACACCATGTGAGGAGCTGGCTGAGGTTGCGGTGACCCTGGGACTCCTTCATGGCCACTAACATGGTGCTTTGGTGGGTGCCCTGGGAGGCCAAAGGAAATGGGGCCTGAGAAGGCTTGGGGGGCATATAGGTCCGGCCCCATTTAAAAAACACGTGGTCCTGGGGGATAGGGTTCCCAGGGCCCAATAAAGCACAGGGAGAAAATAGTACATCCAAGCATTTATCAATACAAGTGTAAAGAGAGCCCACATCTAAAGTGTTCATGGTATAGGGCTTTTCCCATGGTATGTCATGTATTGCATTTCTCCATTATATATCATGTATTGTCCAGTGGTAAGACATTTCTACCATAAACACAATAGCAATAGCAAACATTAAGGTCCCCAATACGATGGCGGGCGGACTTTGTCTGCCCGCTACCGTATCGGAAAACGGGACAGACCGCCAGAGGTGCGGCGGTCCCACGAGGCCAATTAGGATGCGACCACCACCCTGGTGGTCTCATCCAGAAATCTTTATCATTGCGGCGGGCGGTGCTGTCAGCAGCACCCGCCGCAATGTTAAAGTGGCATGTTGTGCATTGCTATGCACAACATGACATGCACCGTGCCGTGCCTGCCACCTTGTGTGTGGCAATGAAGAGGGGTACCATAGGTACCCTGCAAGTGCAGATCCACCCACCCCCCCACACCCTCCGGGGCCCACAACAGCCCCCCGAAGTGGTTTACCGTATGTCTTTCCATGGCGGAAATGGCATACCCACTGCCAGCATCATAATATGGACGGCGGTGCCTGCAAGGCACTGCCACCATATTGTGGGCCTTTTCTGCCCATAATATGCTGACCGGCGGAAAAGCATCGGACGGACTTTCTGTCCGCTGCGGTACCCCCGTCATGGTAATATGGCGGGGGTAAATGTAGTTGTGATGGCGGGCAGATCGCCACCGCCGGCCTGGCAGTGGCGATCCACCCGCCATCATAATAGGCCCCCTAGTTTTCTCTGGCTTAGGCAGAATCCTGAAATACATTAAAGAAAGTCATTGTGAAAAACAATTGAGAGTTTTGGAATCACGGTACATCACTGAGATGAATATTAAAAGTCCTAATGCATTGAACAGTGATGATTGGAGATAGGTTGCAAAGCACAGAAAATTACAAACAAAGAGAAATGTCCCTTTTCTAAAAGTAGCATTTCTAAAATAGTAATGTAAACTCCAACTTCACCAATAAGGAGGATTTTTCATTACCATTCCAAACATATGAATCATGAAAAAGCTACTCCTCTCTGATCAGCAATTGCAGCTTACAAGTGTATTAAGGATTTTCTAATGCTGGCCGACGAGAGGATTAGGCCTCACATTAGTTAAACAAATGAAATTGGCTGTTTGCCACTAAAAGGACAAGTAAAACGTTAAAAGTGCATGTCCTACCTTTTACTCACAGACCACCCAATCTTTAGGGCTACCTAGGGCCTACCTTAGGAGTGAAGTATGTGTTATAAAAAGGGAGTTTCAATCTTGGTAAGTAGATTGAAAGGCTACTTCTGTGGGAGGCACAATCATCTCTGGGTTGGACACCTATAGAGCACTAACCTGTTGATCTGGTATGTTTTTGCAGATTTTGACTTTAAACTGGGTTTTTTATTTAGGAGTTCTAATCGGGTGTCTAATTTTTTAGATTTCCATTTAGCTCTGCAGATTGGGTACATTTTGAAGAATGATACAATTATTGTTTGTGTTTTCATTCCTGTCACCTGTGGATTTGTGCACTTTATTTTTTTTATTTTTTGACTATTGTATACCATTATGGGGATGTGTTCATTTCTGTTCTTGATTAACATTTTGGGAAAACATATGTATTATTTATTACCTAAAAACGCCAATGTCTAAATGTAATGAATTGCTTCTTTGATTGTGATAAAATTGCTTAAGTAGACCATATTTCACGATGAAAAATTTGCTAGTAATATGAATTCTAAAGGCATTCAACTAATTGATGGATTTGGATTTACGATGAATTCTGAACTGTGTTTGCTTAATGGATGAGTTTTCTTATTTTCTCCCAATTTGCTATATACAGTTCTATAATATTGTGACATGAAAACAATCGATTTGCAATGATGTAACAGTATGTTTTCCATGTTTATGAACAGTACATCTAATTCTATGGGGGGGTTGATCACATTGATGTAACTTTTGTGAAGCCAAAACAGGTCTTTCTTTTGTAGCAGTGGTGGCTCCTTCGCTAAGACAGAGGAGCGTCGCCCCACTGCTCTTAGAGTAGTGAAAAAGGGAAAAATAAAATTATAACAAGGTCATTATTTTTCGTTGCTGCAGGGCTGGAATAGGGCGGGTGGGGCTGGTGGCTCAGAGAAGAGGAGTGGACTGTGCACACTAAGGGCCTTGCTTTCCCACCGACTCCTTGTCAAATTGGTTCTGACCGACTTGGCTTCGGTTAGTCCGGCCGACCGATTACGATGTTTCCAAACAGCATTTGGTCAAACTCCCATTGACATAGACTGGAGCCTGTGTTCTGACCGACAACACAGGATCCCATTGAAAAATGGGGTGGTTGTGGAAACCCTGTCGCAGGCACCCCATGGTGCCTGCCACACTCTGCATGGTTGTAAAGAGGGGTCCCATGGGTACCCCCACGGGCCTCAACCGGAGGCCTCAGGGTGAAGGGGTGCCTGCTACTGGCCCCCAAAGTCAGTTTTCGACAGCCTTTTCATGTCGGACAGACCAATTCAGAAAGGCTGTCCGAATCCGACGTCGTAATACATCGGTCGGAAACGCGGTCCATAGACCTGAGCAATTCGGCTCCAACCGACGCGGTGCCTCTGAATTGCAGATGGAACAGAGTCGGAAAGATCGCACGTTACCTTCTATTGTAATTGATCATCGGAAATGTTTCCGAGTCGGACGGAATCACGAGTTCCAACACGGATTTGGAAAATCCGAATGCTGTTCAAACAGTCAAGGCGCAATTTGTATATTCCGTAAGTCTGCGTGGTGTCCTCTGCTCTGCTCCGCTCGCGTACTTTGGGGAGTTTTCTGCACTTTGCGCTACACGGAGATAGCAGAGTTCCGAAAAACTCCGCTTCGCATTGCGGAGCAGAGTTTTTTTCCTCGCTCGTGTTCGTCCACGTCATATCGGTGAGGGCGAGCAAGGAAAATCCATCTCCCGGTGAAATTTTTCCTTATTTGGGATCGTCAACATCAAGTTTGCGAGCGTGAGTGTGGAAAATCAACCACCCCGCAGATTTCTCAACACAGGAGGCCAGATTTCTCATTGTGAGTGGCCGCAAATGCCCGCGACCGCTCACATTAAGAAACCATCAGTTCGCATTGAAAAAGCTGCCGCTCGAGCAAAAATCTACTCGAGCGGCATAAAGGAAGCAGCACCCACTTGCGCTATGCATAGTGCCATTCGTGATGATTGCACAGTGCGGACAAGCACCTGGCACTGAAAATCGCCATGAACGGCATTTATCTAATGCAATCCACTGCTTGCGGAGCTCCACGTAGCGCGGCAGATTTATTTTGCACTTTGTGGAGTTCTGTACAGCGGAACTCTGCCCAGTCCAAATATTCCCCACCAGGCTGTAATGGGCAGTCTGTTAGTGAATATGCACAGGCTACCTGTCCTCATCTGCATGCCTATCTACAGTGCTTGAACCAATCACAACGCTGCATTGCAGCATTGTGATTGGCTATCGGGAGCCTGGGTGCCTCCTGATTCCAGGAGGGCTTGACAATTGTTTTTTGCTAGTTTCCTGGATCTTTTATCATGTATGAGGTGAAATCACTGTTTAGGCTAAAAGGTGTTCAGATCTGGGTAATTCCTGCATATGCACAAAAATTGCCCTACACGAAGGTTCTCCGTCAGTGCTTTTGGTTGGTAACTATCACATTGTGGTAAAGAGCTCCTATCCATAGGTTTAGTATTTATTTCAGCGGGCAGCTTTATGTCTCAGGGGACGTCCAAAAAAAGATACGTTTTTATTACTTGCTTTGCTTGTGAACCTCATTTCAATTGCTCAGATCACAGATAAATAGGTGATGCCTGTAAATTGACTACCCTGCCCGGGCAATACACACCCTTAGGGATTCCACATAGGACATGAATGTTTATCCCATTAATAAGAGACCTGACTCTGACTAAAAAGAGAACTGTCCACATGTATATATGGTCTATACACCAATTCTGTGAACCAACTTCAATGTAATTCAGCATGAATTGTCTCTGTGAACCATCTTCAATGTAACTCAGGATAATTTGTTTCTCTATGTACCAACATTTTCCTGCAGTATGAACATTACTTCCCCGATTGCTCTTCTCAATGCTAATATTGATTACTGGTGACCAGATAGATACATGGCTGATTATGAACTAGAGCCATGCTAGATGCGTTGTACTACAACAGCTATCTCCTTTGTATAAACATTACGACTGATTTTTACACAGAGATACACATGAGAGATACATCCATACAATTATGAATAGTAGACTTTTAATATTCCTCCTACGATTGACAGTGGTTGCCATTAAGCATACTCATAAACATAAACACTTGCCATCTGTTTGGCACAGACAAATTAAACAGAGATGCAGGCTCATGGTGAACACCAACTTGAATAGACTACATTTCCAATCACACTCTCCATGTCACACACCGTAATGTGACGATATCATGACGGTAGACACATAACAAGGGCTGCGCATGCCTGCTCTGCATCTCGACTGGTGTTTCTTCAGCTAGATGGATGCACGCCCATCTGGGATTCGGGAATACGGAGGTAAGAAACTTTTTGGGAGCAGTGACCCTGACTAACCTCTATGCTCTGCTATGGATGTAGCACCCAGAGGCTCACTGGACTGGATAGATTTCATCCCAAGTACAATGTTACTCAGTTATACCACAGTTCATATTCTTGGGATGAATAGTGAGTAGAGACATAAACATGATAATACCTTCGGGTGCTTATTTACAAGGCTCCTACGCCGCCGGTGCGTCACTTTTAAAATGGGAAAAAGTGAAGTACCGGCGACGCAAGAGGTTTGTAAATAAGACCGTAAATTTGCGAGTACATTTAGCTTAAAACTTCATAAGTCTTACTTTAATTTTTTTTCAATATATAAGATTCCTGTCTTCCTGATCCCACCGCTGAAATGAGATTCTAGACGTACATTATTTGGAAATGAGGGTGAATGGGGGAAATTTTTTACTGTGCTATCCCCCTCCAGGGGGCAAGTCGCCCCGCCCTCCTTACCGGTTTCAACCGGCTGCGTGCTTTACCTTAAATCACCACTGACAACGTGCTTTGGTGCCTGAAAAGATCGCAGTTTATTCATCAACATAACTTTATACATTTTGACCGTTCATGGTCATATCCATATTTATTGTCCATGCTATATATTTACATCTACTGGTCATTAATCTCTTTCTTTTGCATTCTGGACCCAGCCTCCTCAGTTTCCTTGTTTGGGCTTCTGATTCATGGGTCTAGGATTCAGCTTGCTACCGACTTGGAGGGTGTCCGTCTGGACCTGCCCAGCCGCAAGTGCCGTCCAGCTTGCCCTGTAACCCTTTCGTGGGCCCTCCCTTCTCCCAGGGGTCCCTGCCGTGTGGCCTCCCAAGGACCTTACTTGAGCATCTACTCTACATTTCCTGAGGCTGAGTCCTTCCCATCTTCTCCCTCCGTACCCCTGACGTGAGGCATCCCAAGGGTCTTGCGGGAGCATCCATCTTCCTTTTAGTAAGTTCTCTCTTTTTACTACCTTTCCTGTGTTTGTTCCGCTTCACCTCTACCCTTGCGGCTGCGAAGCCTTTATTTTAGATGTGGGTGAGTGGGTGGGATTCTTCTCCTTCCTTCTGCGAGGGGGGGAGAAGGGTGAATATGCTTACCTCGGACCGTTGGCCCTCTTTTATCCCCCCCTCACCCTATCTAGCTTCCCTTCTGATTGGGAGGGACCTGACTTGTTCTTGGGGACCAATCCTGGCCCCCGCCGGCCTAGCCGGCATGCAAATGGGAGCGGGGGGAGGGCCTCCCGCCTTCAGACGGCGTTTTACCCAGGCTTCCATTAGATCTGGCTTCACCTTCCCGGCCCGGATTCTGTATCCACAGCTTTCACGACCAAAGAGATTTTGATACTAGTGTGTACACTATTTCTTCATCATTACTGTAGTAGTATTTATGTGATAATCCATGCTAATGTTTCTGACCTCAATTCCTATAGAGACTAGGATACCCTTGAAGGCTGGACTTTCAATCCGGAGGATTTGAGAACAGACCTCAGGTTGTAGATTTAATTTTGAATATGATTTTTTCTCAAATGTAGTATCTTATTCACTCATGCAGCAAGGAGTGAGGGACATAGTGCCATGAAGAATGCCCCTACACCTCTTTTGAGGGTGCAACGTGGGCAGAAACATGTTGACCATTGTCAGTTTAGGCCCCACCTTTTTTACTTCTACCATTGGGCACCTATTAAAAGTCTCAATGTACACCAATGGGTAGTTTTAAATCCCATTCCAGACCCATTCCCCTCGGCTACTTTGTCCTTTGTCTCTTACATCCCAGATACTCACCAGGAACCTGCATCCAGCCACAAAATCCTATAATACCTCAAGAACTCCCCAACACCAGGGTAATAGCTTGCACCTGATTTTTCAAAATTGTGCCTGGAGTGGCCCAACGATGAAGCATGCCATCCTTTGGATGGGCGAGGGCCTTCTGTTCTGAATACCAAATTACGTTTTGACTTTGTCTACAGTTTACAGAGTTTTTTTTACTGTTAGGAGAGATGTGCACATTTGTGTGAATGATGTATTATCGCGGACACCCATCCTTGCTTCCCTCCTCTCTTCCCTTTATTCTGAAAATACAATTGTACTATCCCTCATTGAAGTGCTAACATTAAACAAGACACACCTTAAAGGATCTAGCCCTTTTGGCTTTGCCAATGACTGTTTCCTATGTCGTGTAATATGTTTTTTTCTGCCTAGATTGTTTTTGTGTGAGTCCATTGCAGCTCCACTGAGTGGCCTATGTGGTGGATTACATACTTCACAGCTGGGTTAACTTAGTTGGACTGTAGCAATATTTGAGAATTCTTAGGTATATATTTTGTGAATTAACGCATAGGTTAAACACTTCCACATGTTATGTATTTCCTTCCAGTGCAAATCCTTCATTTCCCCCTTGCTGCACCCAATTTCGAGGAGATAGGTGGGAAGGACCTAAAAAGGGCAATATTCCCCATTTATTTTTAACTACATGTACGTTTTTAAATTGGGTTTTTTGAATTACTAATTGACACAGGCCAGGATTTACACTTAGAAAACTATTTTGCATTGTCTAAATGAGTTTGTGAAATGGGCCCCAGCCTTCCGTGGAGCCAGTGTCTGTCCTATACCTGGAAACTAAACACCATAAGTCCCTCGGGACAACCACATACCTCAGCACTCTACCTCTATAACAGCCAGGGCCGGCTTTGGTGTGGTGCCACATGCAACCACACTGGGCGCTGACCTGAAGGGGGGCGCTGACTTCAAAGAGGGCACTGTGTTTAGCAATAACTTACTATTTAAAAGCACCTGTTGCAGAGTTCCTTGTGCATTCAGCAGTCAGGCAGCAATAAAATTGTCAAGATACCTCTTGTGATTAATGTTCCACTTAGAGAGAGATGGGAGTTTTGTCTAATGGCAGTTTTGACTCCCCATAAAGTAGTGCAGAGGGTTAATGTGCCTGCTGCAAAGAACAGATCTGTGTTTTATGTGGGTAGCTGTGTGGATTAGTAAAGCCAGCCTTCCCCAGTGCTTTAAAACAAATTAAATGCATGTGAGAGAGGGGCTATGGAGAGACGAGGAGCACTTTTGCGGGTTTCTGGTGAGAGAATCCGAGGTGGATGTCATGGGGAGGGGGACCGCAAAAAAAAAAATGTCGCACTGGGTTTTACCAGGGCTAAGGCTAGCCCTGATAACAGCAGGCCTTACTATGCATGCTAGACCTTTTTTCTCCATGTAGTTGAGAAGACAGTTTTTACCTTTCCTTTCTGTGGGGTTTCAGGACACCTTTTTCTTGCCTAATAAATCCAAATATTATAATCAACAATCCCCAGAAGTTTGCCTCCCTCCGCATTTGTTCGACTTGTACAGGTTGTGGTTTGCATTTTTTCGATTTCTAGATGGATTTCGATCACCACTCTCAGCGCACAGCCAGCCTCTTTTGCCCTGCACGGCAACCGTAAATGGGGAGGCAGCATGGCACCACTGTCTTCTTTGTATCTGCTGATACACTGGCGTTCAGAAATTCTTCCCCATCCCGCAGCTAAAATCATGCAGACCCAGGCCTGGTCACGGATCCCGGGGACGCAAGATGAGATCCGGGATTACTTACTCTAAATGAGTCGCAGCTTCTCGTTTACAAGAAACTGCATAGGAAGCCAATTACGAGGCGGATATTGCCTGTCAGTGCATAAAAGATGGCTGCTCGATGGAACACGTAACCAAATGAAATGCACTTACGCAGCTCTTGGCTTCTAAAATCCTCCTAAATGAGAGCTTTTCGATTTGCACCTCAGTATCATTTAAGGCTGTCAAGGCCATATCGTCTGATCAGGTATATAAATCATAAATCTTGAAACACCTTCCAGATTCTTCCAGCATGCCATGATGGTCAGTCGAGAACTGCGAGCCGCGGTCCCTGTTTGTTTGCATGGGTTCGTTTATAGACCCTCCTGTCAAGTTATGATCAAGAAGAATGAGGCAAAAACCAGACTGGCGCGCAGCAGTAATCAAAATGTGAGAAATCAGCAAAAAATGAATAAACACAGCTGCATCCAATTGACGGCATATGTGTTTCAATCAACAAAGACAATGGAACACATGGGAAGGGACCCCATTCAGTGGCAATGGGGAACAACTTTGTTGTAGGCGCTTTAATTGTAACATTTATTCTGCAATTACTCGTTTTGTAGTGAACTTTTGTAATTTTTAAGTAACTTTTTTTTACATTTTCTAAAGCGTCTCTGGAAGGGATTCTACCACAATATCGAGTTGTGAATATCTTCCTTCCAAAATCGTAACTAGAATAAGAATATCTACTACCAAGATACTGTTATGGTAATTACATATAGCACAGCAAATGTTTACTAAACTATATATAACTAGAGGGAGAGCATATCAGCAGATGTGGATCAGTCATCGATTATGTCATTTGAGGTGTTATTGGTGGAGTAATCAATGATTTAATTGAACATGTCATGAGTGATGTAATATTTAAGGTCATAAGCTGTGCATGGTGGAGGCGCAAGTTATAATTCTATAAATATAAGTGGTGAAATTCAGCATTTTTTAGTTTAAAACAATAGTTTAATACAATGCATGGGATTTTGAAAGCCGTATGTGATGCACCCCGTCACTCATTATAAAAAAACATCAGAACTCAAACGCAATAATGTGTTACAATTGATTTCTGACATCACATTGTCTGATGCTACAGCCAGCAGCTGAGTAGAAAGTGAAGTCAAGTCCAGGGGCATAAATAAAGCAGCTTATAAATAATGAAATCAAAATGTGGCTTTTCTTTTGCTGCTCTATTTTTATTACTGTACAGTGACTTGCTGTACTGAGGCACTCATGGTCACATGTTTTTTCGTGCACTCTTTAGGAAATTATAGAAAAGTTAGAATCTTTCTGCATGTTTCTGCAAATTCTGAGCTACAGTGCCTTTTTTTTCAAAAACGAACTTCTATTAAATTGATTCCTATATCTTTCTGTAAAAAATGTATAACAGCATTTTTGATGTCTTTAATTTTTGCACTAGAGATTCTATTTTTATTCTTCATATTTGCAAACATGCTATCTGTTAAACATAAAAGTGCTATGCCCCAAGGATTTAAGTGGTTTGTTGGAAAAGTGATGGTGTGGACATGTATTACAAGGAATAAAGGACTATAAGTCATACATGATAAGGATATTAAAAGTCATTTTGGAATTCAATCACCATAAAAAGGTACTTGGGCTTCGGCCTCGCTCCTCTATTTGGTAATTAGACTCCTCAGTGACTTGCAATATACTTATAAAGTACAGCAAGGGATGTTTGATCCTATATATTTTTACAAGGCCTAAGTTTAACTGCAGTTTTAACCTTTGTGTTTTTCAGTGAATTTCTAGAGTTTTTTTCATGTAAGCTAAAAACTTAGGGGTATATTCACAAGAACGTGTGATAACTACCCCAAGAGTAGCTTAACGCAACTCTCAACATCGCAGCCCATCGCGGGAAAATAACCCTGTGTCAACGTGGAGTTCACAATAAGGCGGTACCATGCGATAGTCTGCCTAAACCGCGAACAATGTCCCCGATACAACCACCTCAATGGAGATGAAAGCACAAACCACAACACAAAAAAACCTGCGATGGGCCAAAGCGTTAAGATGAGGAAATCAGCGATAAGCAGCACCAGGCCTGAAACACACACCTGGCGGGCGGGAAAAATCAGCATAAAAGTAGAAAAAACACCCAAACACAAACTGAACAACACCCAAGCACCATGGAGGCAGCCGGAGCAGGCTCAGAGGACGGGTGCAACCCCACAAGCACCCCGGACGACCAGCCCGGGACCTCGGGGACAGAGAAGGGCAAGGACAAGAAGAAGAGGAAGACGAAGTTCAGTCCGCAGGCGTACAGGATCATAGTCACAGAGGTGATGGAACACCATCAACAACTGTTCATCACCTCCAACGTGTCATTGGGCACCAAAACTGGAATATGGCGGGACATCGTGGACAAGGTGAATGCCGTCGGAGAGCACAAGAGTACAATGGACGAGGTCAAGAGGAGATGGAATGACATCAAGCTGAAGACCAAGCAGAAACTTGCAGCCAACCAGAAGGCAGTAATGTAGACTGGAGGTGGGAGCCCAGTGCCACAGCTCTTGCTGGATGACATGGAGGAGCTGGTGTCGACAGTCATCAGTGTGGACACTGTGGCCAGAGTCGGGGGACCGGACACTCCTCGACAGGACACAACAGAACCGCAACAGGGTGAGTGAACAACAGGTACTGGCGGGACCAGTGGAGATGGCTACGATGGCACACATGCACAATCAAGCAGAGCACAGTGCACACCCTCAATAACTCTGAGTCATCGCCCAGATTTATAGACTGTCACAACGTACAATGCCATGCTAACTGAATGTCAACATGTACCATGCGGCTACATACATGTGGACACATTGCAATACACCATCTCTCCTTCACATTGGAGGGCCACCGTCAATACCCCCTGCAGAGCAGTTCCACTTCACTGATGGCGAGGAGGACAACCCCAGCATCGATGCACAAGCCCTCCTAGACATCATTAACATCATCCGTGACTCACCTCCAGGATCAGGACTGACCAACTGTATCAAGGAGACCCCACCCACCACATAAACCACCCAGCAGGTGGCACCCACGGCCCCAGCAGTCTCCCAAGACCCCCAGGAACAACACACGGCCTTCCAACGCCGTGTGCTGGAGGCCCAGAGGGAGACGGCTGAGCAGGTGCGGGTGGTGTTCGACCTCATGGCCCCCAAACTGGACGCCATCCATGGGTGTCTAGACCTGCTCCATGGTCTCCAACGAGCCCTTACTGACATCGTTTGAGTTCTTACGTGGAGAGAAGAACACCTGTCTGCTCAGAGGGGCACCAGCGATACCAGCCGTGAGCTGGCACTCATGCAAAGGCTCATGAAGGACATGGTGCGGATGGAGGCGGAAAGGATGGCAGCCACCGCTGTACATCAGCGAAATGTAGCTGGGATCTACCATGCCCTGCAGATCATCATCATGGCATTGCTGCCACAAGGTGTGGTGCAGATCAATGCTGCTGCCCCCACACCATCCACATCTCTGCCCCCTGGTGTGCCATTGCCTCACAGTGTGGCAGACGTATCCACTCTGGCACATGATGTGTCAGTGGCACACAGTGCCTCAGCCGGTACTGCAACACCCACAGGTGGGGCAGAGCACACATCCGGGTACAAGAACGTGGATGGGTTTGTGATCAGGAGGCACTAGCATTCATTTTCGCCACCTGGCCTGTTTCTGCTTGGTGCCGCACATGGCCTCATGACCTTCCACTGACCCCCGATACACTCCGATGCACTCACCTTGGACAGTGACATGGACTTCCATATCCTATTTGATGACCAATGACACGGCGACCAGACTGCGGACTGTACCCTTCCTCTTCCGCAGTACTTGTCATACCCGGATGGACTCTGGATGGCCCTCCACGGGCCCATATTGTGTAGTGTGCTCGGCATTGCCCTGTACCTCTCCAGCTGCAGAACTGCACTGGATGTGCAATAAACATCCAGTGATGCACTGCTGTGTCATGTCTTTCATCATTCATGTATGAATGTGTGGATGAATGTAGGGACAGTGATTTCCCTTGCATCAATGATGCTCATCCTGTGGGATGCCGGTCAGAGGGTGCTACATTGCATATTGTGTACCGGGTCCCATGAACACTACAACAGGGACACACGCTTCAGTCCCTTCCACGTCCGGACATGAACTGAACCACGCCCAGAGCCCATGAGCCATTTTTGACAGCCCTGCGCTGGTCCGGCATACGGCAGGCCAGACCACTCCGTTTACACTCTGAGGGGGGCCCTCATCGCTACCCGTCGCAGGCGTACTCGCTGGTGGTGTGCAGGTGACTGGTCTAGTTGTCAGCATTTCACAGCCACTCCCTGAGGGCAGGTTTGCACGCACACCACACCCATCCGGCGCAGGCGTCACAGGCCATGTAACTCCGCCAACATAAGGGGCCTACGACATCACATTCCCCTCTGCCGTTGGTGACTGGATGACGGATGCTCCACGGTTCTCAATCATAAAGGGCCCATGAGTTGTTGCACACAGGGTTAGTGGCACCCGAGGCCTTGCAGCTGACACAGGCCTACCACCACATGGCGCTGACTGGGGTTACATGGGTAGTCGCACCTGGAGCACTGCGGCCGGCACAGGCACCCCACCACGGGACGGTGACTTTGAGTGCACTGAGTTAGTGGCACCTTAAGCTGCTGAGAGGGGTGCAGCCTGCGATGATGCCCCGTCCCGGCGGTCCGGACAGCTCAGGTTTTGTGTGCCCTGCTGGACCGCAGTGTAGATTTGAGCCAGCAGCCAGGGCGGGCCTACCGCCACGTGGCGTCACTTCTGGGATCCCAGAGTTAGTGGCACCCATTGGGCTGAGCGGTTGTGCAGCCTGCAATGATGCCTGGTGCACTGGTATGTCCTCTGCCATGGAGTAATCAAGACCCAGCACCAAACGTGAGACCTGGTGGCCTGCGGAGCGGGGCTGAATGGTGTGGAGGGTGCCATGTCTGCAGGCCCGGGCTTGTGGCTTGCAGCGGCACATGGTGGGACCTCCTGACTGCATGCCGGTGGCGGAAGGTGAGCAGTGAGGCCTGGGTGTGCATGGGCGGGCATGCTCCGATGGGCAGCGGCAGGGGCTAGGGTGCCTCTGCCTGGGTGTGCATGGGCGGGCAGGTGATGTTGTCTTGTGCAATTGTGAGTACTGTGCCAATCATGTATCTGGACTCTGTTTCAGATGACTGCTCTGTCTCAGATGTGTGACCTGGTGTACTGCTATACATACCGGCAAGTGGTTGGAGACACACCGGTGGCAGCAGGTGAGCAGTGTGGCCTGGGTGCGCAGGGACGGCACTCTCTCTCCCCCTCTCTTCTCTTTCTCTCTCCCCCTCTCTTCTTCTCTCTCTCTCTCCCCCTCTCTTCTTCTCTCTCTCTCTCTCCCCCTCTCTTCTTCTCTCTCTCTCTCCCCCTCTCTTCTTATCTCTTTCTCTCCCTCTCTTCCTCTCTCTCTCCTTCCCTCTCTCTCTGTTCTTTGATGTGCGCAGGACACACCTTCACATCATGATTTTTGTCTTGCAGGCTGTGACCTACGGATTGCCCCGAGGGGAGCTGCCATGTGTCTTCATTTCAATTCAGTTTTCATTCTAATAAAGTTTCATTTGTTGATTCAAAAGTGAATGTGTGATGCTCATTTTTGTGATGACACATGCATGTCACCAGTTGTGATTGTGCAACATCAAGCGGATTATTTTGTACATGTTTAGGTGTAGCTGATGTGGCATGGCTTTGGTCGGGGGTGCCGGGGAGGGGTGTCCTGGGGGTGGTGGTGGCGGGTGTTGTTACCCTTTCGGTCCCCCGGGCTGCATGTTTAGTTGCCCGGGTGCATCTGGTGTTCTTCAGGTGTGGCTCTGGGCTGTGTTCCCTTTTGTGGTGCAGACTTTGCACCAGGTCAAAGCAGGTGTTATTTTCCTGCTGCTAACGCGCCTTATCGCCTGTTTTGTGTTCTTATTGCAGTTCTGGCTGGTCATTGTGAATGTTGTGGAGTGGTGTTGTTGCGGCTTTTGGCATGGGAACGCCTACTCTGCATCTCATTAGCGATAGTTGCGGGGGTCATCTGTGGCGATGTTTTTTGCGGCTGCTATCACGGGTAAACTGGTGCTGTGGGCTGTTAACACCAGCTTGTGATTGGGGCGATACCTTTATCGCAACTTTGTCTGTGATAAAGTGCCGTTGACTCGGCGATAGATCCTTGTGAATATCCCCCTTAATACCTTACCTAACTATAACATCACTTTAATCTTTGTTTTGTCAGTGAATTTCTGTGTTTTATTTTAGCGCTGAGGAACATATCGTTACCTTGGTTTTTCAGTGATTTTTTTTTTTTGCTCCAATTAGATACAGGGTCAGGCCTAACCCCCAGTGGGTGGCAAACTGACACTCGTGCACATTATATGTATGTGCGTGGCAGGGGTTTGTGTTCAGAGTATGGCCCACTGTACTCCCATGAGACTATGCTGGATCCCGCAGTAGTCCAGCAGGACCACCAGGGAAGTTTCATTGCATCCCATGGGAGTACCACACGATCGGGGGCTCAAAAGTTGTTTTTTTATTTAATTTGATCCGGGTGGTTCCCATTTGCCCCTCACCCCCTTATATCTTTTTTTTAAAAAAAAATAAGCACATAACACTGAGGCCAATTCCTTGATTCCTGAAATAGCTGTCACAACATTTCTATTGATGTTGCAGCCAGTCAAGCAGATCCCTCTCAGTCAATCAGATTACTCAATTTTTTTTTCATTTGCATTAATGCACCAGTCCAACTGTCAATATATCACTAAGATTTGAGCCTTAATTTCACAAAAAACGCTTAATGAATTTACAAAAAAATAACAAAAATCATGCTTTCTGAGTAAAGATCTAGCTTTCGCCTAAATTTAGTATAATTTTGATCAGCTGTTTTTTTTCTGTATCACTATCTGCAAATTCCTATGAGAAATTGCACGGGTAAAATGTGTTTTGGGACCCCCCTTTATCTGATGCTCCGCTTGATGGATCTTCCCAAACCTTTCCAGGAAGGAGCTGTGGTGAGTAAACTTTTTTGTGAAGGTTCATCAAATGGTACCAAAGTTATTTGCAAAAATTTCTTTGGAAACTCTGACCTAACTATAACAACATGGTAACAACAGAAATCTTCATACAAAGAAAAAAATACTTGCACTTTAGGATGCAGTTGTTCATGTAGTTTTCTTTAATGATTTAACATTACACTTTTCAGTGATAAACATCTTCGTCAGACAATAAACTATGTATGATGGAGCAAAACATAAAAGCAAGAACAGACTTGTATTAGCACATTGCAGCAGAGTCTTTCTTCAAAGTTATATTGACCTGGCAAATTTATTTGCAAAATAAGCTACAAATTAATCTGTACAACAGAATCAGCATACATGATTAACAGCTTACATTATCATTTCATTGTTAATGTAAACACAACAAAGTAATTCATCTTTAAGTGATCGCACCACAATATATAATGTTCTGACCCAATATTTGTATGTATATTTATTAGGAATGATTCCCACTGCATGTTTTAAAATATGGGACATAGTACCCAGTATTTTAAATGTTCATGTTCCAAATGAGACCACAAAAGTGACCCAGTGCATATTATACATCCAAAATGTGTAGTACAGGCTTCTCCAATCAGTAGCTTGTGAACTAATGGTAGCACTCCAGCTACCTGTAAGTAACTTTTCTGTGTGCAACCCAGTCTACTACATAAGATGCTTGTACTTTGTTAAAAGTTTATATTTATACCACAATTGAAAAGCTGGTCATTGAGAAGGAAATGTGACTATTTTCAGATCTCATAAACGGATGTTTGGAGAAAAGTGGTTGAATTTCCAAAACATATTTAAAACTGACATTTCAGTGATACATAATGTGGCACTGGGGAGACTTCTTATTAATATTATTACCTTCTGCTAGGTGCACTCTAGCTTTGGCTTATGTTATTACCCTCTTAGAGGCATTAAACATTAAGAAAGTCTCTTTTTACATTACTGCTGGAAACAATTGCCGATGAACTGAGGTGATCAATCCTGGTAATCTTGCATTTGGTGGCCACTAATGTAATCTTTTCTAATGTGGTCACAATTAAAACTCTAATATTATTAGCTCACAAATATTTTCATTGAACATAAGTAGCTCTTATTTAAGAAAAGGTTGGAGAATCATGGTGTAGTATGAATTTAAATGTAGATCTCATATCCACATCCTTAGCTGATCAGCCCCACAGACAACAAGATAGGAAGGAAGATGGCGGATTGAGTCCTCTGGTGTGGATGCCGCTCACTGAGCTTACCCATCCGCTGTGCTGCCTCTTGTACTCACGCTTAGCCCAGTAATGAATTGGCAATAAAGGCAGGAGGGTATTCAAAAGCCCCCCAGATAGCATCCCGGCTTTCTATACCCGCTTACCTGGGGGCTGCAGTCGGGTCGGCAGCTTCACCGTGGCACCACAAACGATGATACGGCAGTAGGGCGTTAGGGCATATCGCGGCTGATCAGTGGAGACGGCTCTGCAACAGGCATTAAACGGCATGCCGCTTGCTGATAACATCGATGTGGCAGTTTGGTGCAGTGGTTACACACAGCCTAGTGTTTGTGCGCAGGGCAGTACTTTGGACGATCATTAGTACCTTAGTACCTGCTCTCCAAGATAAACGTTGAGATTCATCAAGCACTGGTCAGTGGACACTTTTATTGCCCCGTGTTGTAGCTATGGCCCCCGACATACATTAGTCCAGAAGGGAAGGGGGCGCATTGGAGACAATTTGGCAATAAATGGCGGCAGCTCAATCCTTGAGGAAGGCATCACAGGTGGGCATGAGGGTCAGGATGCTGCAGTAGACCCTGAATCTTGTTCTACTGTTGGGCGATCTATCTTAAGACTACTTCGCTCTGGCAGGGGGTACTCCAGTCCTGTGGCTCAGCTAACTCTATTCCTGGGCAAGAGATGGCTGAAGTCCTTTTGGCAGCAGTCCATGATGGTCTGGATGACAGGGGGTTAAAGGCAGTTGGCAATACGGATTTGAATAAGAATAACCCCCCTGTTAAGTCAATGGCGAATCCTAATGATCATAATGGTTCTGTGTCTCAAGACAAGAGCAATATCTTTGGTGAAAACGGGAGTCATTTAACAAATAGCACCAGTGACTACTCCCCCGAAGTGGTGAATATGCAAATACCCCAGGAGCAGGTTGACCTTGTATCGAGTGTCTCTTATGAGGGAAATTACAATAAAGGCACACATCATGAGTCGGATTTTAATTCTTTATTTCGTGGAGCAGCAGGTGGAGCTAGCTTAACACCATCATCTTCAACTTGTTCTACTGACAGCTCAGTGGTATCTGATGGCCCTATGTCTGTCTCTGTGGATCAAGCCTTACAGGACGTGCCTAATGTACCCGAAGATGCCATGCCGGGAGTATCATTACAGTCAGAAGACGCTGTACCAGGGACATGGGGCAATCGGAGCATAGATGAAATGAATGAAACATCTGTTGCCGAATGTGCGCCAACGGCAGTGGTGGTTGAGGTGAAGTCCTTACGGGAGAAAGGTCCTAAAACTACCAGAGGGGCCAGAACAGGCAAAGGCGCAAAAGGCCGAGGTGCGGGGGTTATGCCCACCACCACTGTTGCGGGACGATTGAAAAGTGATGTTTTAAATAAAACGAAAACGGATGCCAATCTCAGTCCTCTGCGAAAATGGGTGGCTTCAAAAGGGGAAGTCAAAGCTATTGTTTCAAGACTCTCCAATCCTGGTAGTAAAAATTGAATCCGTAGGTAAGTGGGACTGCATCATGATATTTCACCCTTGGTACATCCTGTCCTTGCAGGGCTTAAACCTACAGCAACATCCATGAATGGAATTGCATGATTGGGTCCCAGCTGATTGATGCTACAACACAATTGGCAATAATTGGTTAAGATCTACACATATATCCATTGACTGTGAGGATAAAACAATAATTATATACAAATTCACTTTTTGGTTGGTACCCAAGATGTATGACTAATTCCTACTCCATGTTTAAGCCATATGGAGATTCATTATATGGCATGATTCCAATTTTCCCAAGTCCCTCATTTGATCCCCTCCTCTTCTATAGTGTAATATCCTATCTAGACCAAAGAAAGATAGTAATTCTGACTTAGAATCATGTCAGTGGTTCTTGTGATGCCATAAGCCACATGACTGAAGACAAGTGCTTTGTGTTACCAGATGCCCAAGATGGTAATATAGTATCAAATTTCACACTGTAATTATGATAAAGTAGCTTATTAGTTGGGTTGGATGGTAGTCCATCAGAGATAATAATGTCTTGCTAGGTCCAATAATGTTTTCAGTAATTTAAACCTCAGCTTAAGCCGCGGCAACTATGGCTTAGAGCAGAAGGGCTTAACTTAAGAAAATGTTTAAAATATTTAGAAGTAGCAAAACACTTAAAAACCTGAAAACACAAAAGGATAAAAATCCAACTTCAGATTAACCAAATAGAGAATAAGTTAGTGAGCACACTAGCACCAAAACAATAAAAATACAATAATAGGAACCTTAGAAATAAATTTTAAAGTATTAAATAAAAACGGCACTAAAAAGTATTACGTGCTTACCACGGTCATCTGGTTGCGCTTGACTGGTACCTAGGCTCAATTTCAGCCCAACCTCAAAAGAACGTGAGTCCGATACAGAAAACAGGCTCAACCCAGTTGTAAGTTTTACCTTCTGATGCAGTCTCTGAGAAATCCTCAGGGGTAAGGAAACAGGCTTTGACCTATAAAGGATCCATAACGCCTATAGCTGTCGGTTGCTGTTGACTTTTGGTGGAAAAACTTGGGGTGGGAGAAACTAAAAATGTGTGCCCAAGGAAGGTCCCTTGTATGCCAGATACTTTTTCCACCGTCACCTAGTGAAGATTTCTATGTTTAGTCCTAGTAATTTTCTGGGAGCCCAGATTCCTCCAGTGAAGCAAGGCTGCAGGCTATAGCCAAATATGGCCCCATGAGGCCCTGCTGTGATTGATTTACTGCTGCAGAAAACAATGCGCAGGATCCACGTGAATGTTAGGAGGAGCACACTTCGGCACAGCCAAGGGTCCCATAATCGCAGGAACAGCACTAGGGGGGTCAACATTCTTTCCAGCAGAACCCACAGAGGCCAGGGCAGGGCCAGTGGAACTGGTCAGCTGGGCTCTTCAGGAAAAAGGCAGCTTATGTTTCATTAGCTTACTAGGAGTTCAACTAACTGATGCTTGGAGTCCACTTCTTTGAGCTGGGTACAATTTGGAGCAGAACCATTTTTTCAGGTCTCTTCACAGATTTCACAGCAGTTTCATTCCTGTCTTCCACTGGACCACTTGTGTTTTGAAGAGGGTTCACAGGACCACCCCATTTATGCTTTGCACTGGCCTGTGGGTGGGGGTGACTCTGAGACTGCACTGAGGCTTGCTAACCAGACCTCAGTGCCAGTGTTCTAACCCTATACAAAAGATATGTTGAATTCAATGCACCCAATTGGCAGGTACTAACTTACTTACAAGTCCCTAGTATGTGGTACCTAGGGCATGTAAGGCAGAGTGTTCACCCAGGGCTGGAGCACTGTTTGTGCCACCCTGAGCGTGACAAGGAAAAAAGGAACCCCAGCCTGCCACCTCGGACTGAAAGGGCAGTGTAAACACTGCCAATTCAACGTTATCATTACAACTAATGACAAAGCCCCCCACTTTCCTTAATGCTATATGTAAGTCTCCCCTCAGGAAGGCCTATGAAGACCTATGGCAGGGAGCTATATATTATAAAGTAGGAGATATAATTTTCATATGTCTTTGTTTTTGCTGTGGAAAGGTGAGTAGCCCCTTGAGTTGCCAGTTGGCACCCCAGTCTGACTAATATCTGAATAGGACTACCTAAATGGGTATGAAATTGATCATGTACCAAACAAGAGGGACAGAGGGACAAGCTTAAAGAGGTCCAGCATACATGCTCCACAGAGACAGTGAGCAAAGAGGGTCTGAAGTTCCTCAGGGTCTGAGTGAATGAACGTGGGGATGCAGGTGGGAGTGACACAAAGGATTGGTCGTCCCACCTGAAGTAGAAAACAAGGGGGAAATTCCCTTGTCGGAACTAGGGTTTGCACACACCTAGCAAGCTAGGTGTCATGCTTCATCATATGAGCCTGCCCCTCGTCAGGTCGGCACTGCAATACCTGACGGGCACCCAGTACGGGGCTCTTTGGCGGGGATCTTTTGTTCCTGCTGTTGGGTGCAGTGGGCGTGAGGGGCCTAGTTTGTGTAGATGTGAAGTGCGTGGATTAAAACAGGTCAGTTAGTCCTAGTAGCGATTTATTCTGGAAGGTAAACTGCCTGAGTAAAAACAGGAAGAGTGGCAGTGAATTAGATATAAGGTTTCTAGCTGTATATGCTCTACTCTCTAAAGGTCAACATGTTTTGTGCTCTATGCGTCGGGAGGATCTAAGCACTTCATCAGGACCAAAATTAGCTATCTACATGACATGATAAGTGAAAAGCCTACATATCATGTTATCAGGTAGGTACCCAAAGTTGCTGACTAAGGATGCCTGCAACGGAGTCCGGCAGTCGTTGTGGACACCAATGTGTGTCCCTCATTCGGTGAACGCTCGTTTCCTGACCTGCCCTGCCGCCGGACTTGTTTTCTACTACAGGTGGGATGACCAATCCTTGGTGTCACTCCCACCTGCATCCCCATGTTCATTCACTCAGACCCTGAGGAACTTCATACCCTCTTTGCTCAATGAAATTAATCATGACATTAAGCATGACCTGATGCCCAGATTGAATTTAGTATCACTATTAAAGTCAACAACCTTTAGAAAGTTGCCACTCTGCACTCCATAGTCCAGTGGCCTAACAAAGGCCCTGGCACACAGACAGCATTCTGCCCACCAGGGGAAACGCAGAGCGAGGTGTGACCTGATCAGCCAGGATGCCCACTCGGGGTGTTAGCCCAAAAGATGAGCTTCAAAGGGAAGCCACATTTCAAGATCCAACTGCAGCAACACCCCAAGCAGGATGCCTTTTTTTCCTACAAACAAATAGGAGACAGAGCCAGAGAAGGAAAACCCATCCTCAAACTGGTTTTCCCATGGGAATGCTCCTGACAACTAAAGAAGGGTTGTGCCATTTTGAAAGGGTCAAGACTGGGCACTCTGCAATGACACACATTGCATAAAACACATCACTAGGAAGGAGGGGACCCAGTAGTCCATTGGCTAGTGACTGCGCCCCTCGGGCTCTATCCTAATATAAATGTAGCCCCCCTTTTACCCTGCCCCTCAGATCATTCTGGAATTAGAGAGAGGACCAAAGGAGGACGGCCCTGCTGCCGTTGAAGCTTCACAAAGAGATGCTGCACCATCCAAAAGACTGCACCTGCTGCACTGTGGGCTAGAAAACTTTGGACTGTACCTGTGTCTCCTGGCTCTGGTAAAAAAAAGTTGGTTCCCAGCCCCAACATACAGCAGTGATCCAAGGATCATTTAGCTGATCTCCTTGAACCAGCCCAATGGTAAACAAGAGCTGAAGAATTCAAAACCGACAAGTTGGTAGCCACCGCAGAAGTTTCACTGCTACCAGTTTCTGGGCACACAAAAGGACAAATTTGAGGTAGCCAAAAGTTGCTCCTTTGACTGCCGGACTTGAGAGTGCAACCAAAGTCAAGATTAGTCATACCCAAGGGACACTATCCCCACCTAAGGATTTTGCCCCAACTGCGGTGCACAAAGACCAGTAGCCCAGCATCAACTGGCCCACTACTGCAGCGTAGGGGACTTCAAGAGACCCCAATCACTGAGACCAAAGTCACCCCTCATCACCCATGGACAGAGAGGCCACCACAAAGACACCCCTGTCGACTGCACCTCAACCAGAGCATTATTTGAGCATCTTTTGCCCGTATACTCAGCATCAGGACCACTTCATTGATGTGTATGGTGGTCACCTGTAAAGTTTAGAGCCTGCCTTAAAAATGTTCTGGTGGCCTGGTAACTGTCCTTAGTATCCTCTCTGGTCCTTGGAACGATTCCCTGCCTGATTTGGTCACCCAAAAGGAGTAGTTGCACTAACTTTTTCAAACTTTTGAAAAGTTGAAAAGTTGTTTGTTGAAAAGTTGACAAATGTGTTGTAGGCCAAGGCGTGTTGCACTTAAAAGGAACCAAAACAAGTCTAAAATGTTCATTTTTGGAATTCTCTGGTGGATTTGGTGATCAAGGTCTCTGGAAAATCATAAAAATCTGCTGAATGTTATAAATTGTTGTTGTCTATCTATCTTTTTTTGTTGTATATCTTTTTTATTTCTTTGTTTGGTGCTGTAAAATGCAGTACATTAAGGGGCTTATTCATGGGATTTTGGCTTAGGGCAACACAGAAAGGCACCTTGCTGCTCCGCCCTACGCCAAAGGGAAAGGGCAGGAATGCACTGTATTTAAGCAATACAGTGCATTCCTGTCCTTTCTCCCTGCGGTGGCGCCATTTTGGAAGCCTAGAGCCAACATAAGCAACTTTGCACCATGGTGCAAGGGTGCCTCCATTGCATGCAGGATTGTTTTTGTGCAGGAAGGGACACCTTCCTGCACAAAACCGAACCTAAGAATAATTTTCCTCTTTTTCTGTGTGCTGCAGACTGCAGTACACATGGAAAGAGGTAAAAAGCAAGGAGAAATAACTATATTTTAATCTCGTTACACCTCACCTCAGAAAGAATATGGATTTAGCACTTACCCAGGTTCACATCTCTGTGTAAATCTGGGGTAGCATCAAATTCCATTGATGCTGCATGGGAAAACCTACCACAATGTCCATGGAATGCCTCTCGGATGCAAAGTAAGCTGATGCCGTGATTTGAGCTGTGTCGCCTTACTCATGATTTATGAGGCCACTCAAAGCCATGCAGTGTGGCTTTGCTTGGCTTCATAAATCTTTATGAGAGCCCTGCATCACACATGTACCACTTTAGATCGTGTAAGAGGGATGCAGGGCTCTTATAAATAAGCCCCTAAGTTCCTTTGCCAAGCCTTACTGCTTACATCCAGAGAAACCCAGGGTTGAGCTGAGGTTAAGTTAACAATCTTGAGTGAACCCAAGTCAGTATTTGCCATTGTCCAGGACTATGCCTCAGAGCCATATCATATACTTCAAACGAAACCTCAAAAAGACAAAGTACAGTGGTAGGCCTGGAACCATAATTCTCATTGCCACTGTAGTAGTGGCACAATAAGTGCTGCAGTCCAATAGTGACACTTAACTTACAGCCCCTTGGTACATTATTTACCATATACTAGATATTTATAGATAAGTTAACTATCTCAATTAGAAGTTTACAATTTTGTTATGCTTTTAGGGATGATGGTACAAGCAATGGGGGGGTCTGATTAGCAGGGTCCTAGTGCACAGAGCCAAAGAACAGTAGTATCAGTAAATATAAAATGGGGATGATCATATACAAACAGGCATTTTCCTACAATATCTATTTCCACAATTTTGAAGAAAATTTTGAAGGATTGTGGATTAATTAATACTGTAGAGTGGTGTCCCACTTAGAGGTGGTTTACCTCTTACTGGTGTTGTGAGCATGGCTCTAAGGTTGTATGTCACTGTAGCCATCTCAGGAATATATGTTGTGAATCTTACTAAAGTACAGAGTGTAATACACTAGGCCAGCAAGGAAGAGTCTTTACAGTGGCAAATGTATATCCGTCAACTTTTTGACTTAAAATTGAGAATCGTTGACGTAGGAAATCCCACTAGGCGAACAGAAAATTGTCCAGGACTGTAGAGGTTTGAATTATTTCAAGGCCACTAACTCTACAGGAAAGTGTTACAAAGATTGTGTAATGTCCTCAGTGATGTCAGCAATTGATTAATTTAACATGTCATGGGTGATGTAATGGATATGCTCATAAGCAGGGCATGACTGTGGTGCACTTTATAGTTAGTTCAGTAAGCTAGAACTAGGGAATTAATTTTCAATAGTTGTTATATTGTACAAGGACTGACTATAATGCCATTTTAACTTTGTTTGGTGTGGATTTCTGGGCTTATTAATGAATGCAAAAATCTTAGTTCATCCCTAACTATAATGTCAATTTAACCTTTTGATATTTTAATATATTTGTGAAGTTTTTGTAATGTGAAGTGTGATATTCATATCATACCCAAGTATAACGCAATTTCAACCTTAGTTTTATTAAGTGAAATTCTAGGGTTTTCTTAACGTAAAGGAAGATCTTTCTACAATACCTAACTATAACTTCACTTTAACCCTTGTTTTTTCAGTAAACTGCAGTTTTTTTTAACATATTCACCCAATTCCATTACTTAGCACAGCTTTTAACCAAGTGCAGCGACAGATTGGCCAAAGGCCCTGGCCTGTGACCATTCCCTGTGCTCAACTCCCCAGTGAACTCCCTGCTGTGCGTGGCATGGGGTTGGTAGTAAGGCCTGGCTACCTGCACTCAACCCCTCAGTGGGTGGCCAATCTACTAGTGCTGCCAAACCACCCTTGGACACCCACCCCAGATCTTCATGATTTTTATACTATAACTTGTGAATTCCAGTGTTTTTTTTTAAAGCTCTGGGTTTTAACTGACATTTTCACCTAACAATAATGTCCCTTGAACTTTTGGCTTTGCGGTGAGTTGGTAATATTTTTTTAATGCAAAGCCAGATATTATTACCATACCTAATTGTAGAATCACTTTAACCTTTAGTTTTTTCCATAAAGTGATATATTACTACCATACATAAGGCCAACCAAATACAGGTTGCCTTCAGCCATGAAACGCCAGGCACAGCATCCAACCTCCCTGTGGACAGCAAACTCTACACCGCACACCACCTTTGGGGTTGGACACAGGGCTTGTTCTTTGGCAGTGCGCGGCATGGGGTTGGTTGCAGGCAACCAATGGCGAACAGCCTATTTGCTGTAATCCACCGCAGATATATTCGAGTCCAGCCCCAAATCTCGCTGGCTCCTGCAGGCTGTTTGGACAAAATATCAGAAAAAAATATTGTGATACAAAAATATTGTGTCAACAATATCGGGATGTCAAAAATAGCAACAATAGGAATATCGAAGGCAAAAATATTGTTTTAAGTGTTATTTTTAATATTGTTGTAAATAATATCGATGTAGAAAAATAGTTTTATTTAACTTTGTTTGTGCTAATTAGTGTGTAATTTTTTGCAGTGTATTTGATGCTAAATGTTTTTTATTTGTGTTTTCAGTAAGATAAATTATTAGTTATAAATTGCTGAAATTTACATTTTTAGTTGTATTATTGTTCATAAATAATGATTTTATATATTTATTAGTAGCGGGATATTGGGTTTTTAGGGGATGGGGTAGAGAGATTTTTGAAAAGTGTATATTTTAAAGTAAATGTTATGTTAATTATTAAATGATGTGCAAATTAAAATTTGCACTTTTTTACATGTATTTTGTTGCATTAAGATTTCATTAAATTTTAGTTTATAAATAATTTAACTATATATTTATTGTATTACATTGAAACATGGAAATATTACAACTATGTAAATTATAAAAATATTTTGAAATATAAAAATATATAAAGAGGTATTTTAATAAAGTACCATTATTAGAAGTTTTTAAATAAAAGTTTAAAATGTTATATTAAAAGATGAAAATAATGCAAATGATGTAATATTTTAGTTTCAAATGTATACCTTTATATAAAAAAATATTTGTAATTCTTTTACTTTTTATTAAATGTTGGTTTTATATTTTTTTATTTAACAATTGCAGATTGTGTATGGATTTAAGTTTAGGAATGGAAGTAAATATTTTATAAAATATATTAATAATTCATAGTAAGAAATATATTTTGGATATATGCTAATGTTCAAATATGAATATGTAGGTTTGTAGTTTTGGTCAGTGTGTTTTTAGATTAAATTTTAGTTTATTTTATAGTCGCAAAATTGTGTGAGTATGGAATATTGATTGGGTATATGTTGGAGTTGGAACACTAAATTAAACTCTTTTAGTGTCCAACACTTGCTCCAAAGTGGTTTAGATTGGACTGGAAATAGTAAATGTCACCCCTTCAGTGTCCTTTAGTGTCCACCACTGTCTCCAAATATCTTTAGATTGGAGTGGGAATAGTATTTGTACTCCTTTAGTGTCCAATGCCTTCCTCAAGTCGGTTTAAATTGGGGTGGGAATAGTCAATATCACCCCTTTAGCGTTCAACACTAACAGAAATGGTTTATGTTCAAGTGTGATTATCTCATTTTATAATGTTAGTATGAAATACTTTGTAATCATTTTATTTGTAGGAAGTAGAAATTGTATGTTTTATTTTGTTAGTAATCTCGGTGTTTAGAAATATAATAAAAAATAGTTGTATGTTTGCATGCAATAATATCATAAATTATTTGTTTTATAGAATAAACACATGCAGCACAGTTTTTCTCCTTTTGTTTATGTTTTTAAAGATAATTTAATGTATATTTTTACATGTTAACATATGTAGTTCAACTTAAAAATAACAATTTATATAGTTAAATTGATAAAAAAAGTAATGATTTCTTATAATTGTAAAATTAAATTACATTTAAATACTATTAAATATCGTACATTTTCCACCTTTCTCCATTATTTAACACTTTTTAAACATTTCTTAAATTGTTCTATATAGATATTTTCAATATAATTTGAACATGTCTTCTCAATCATTTCAGTATGTAATAAATATGTGTTTTTAACTTGTTTTACAGTATATTTTGACATGTTTTACTTGTTTAATCACTTTTTTTCCCCATAAAAGTATTCAACAATTTTACATTATTTCCAGTTCATTTCTATGGGGGCATAGTATTTCTTTTAGGTTCATTTAGCAGTCATTTTTTACCCCTACCTGCTATTTTATTTTGAAATCTATTTTTGTTATATTTAGTCTATTTTCCCAGAACCAGGTCGTAGTAAGGTCCTGCTGTTCGTCAGAACAGGTAAGTACTTTTTAAAGAATCTTTTAGGAGTTTTTAGGGGAGAAGGTTATAGGAGTTTCGTGGTACCTTCTAGGGGCAGGAGGAGTATCACTGGTGGCTTTTTGAATTAATGCAAATAAATGTTTGGGTATTGGTGGTGGCTGGCTTGCGATGTGTTTGGGGACTTTATGCAATCCCCGACAGACATCGTAATTGGCCCTTATATGTTTTTTTAAGGGTGAGCATATTTTTGTTTCAGATAGTTGTGTTTTTGATGTAGGTAAATCTTGATATTTTTAACAATGATATTTGTGTCTCAATATTTGTGGTTTTATCACTTAAGTAGAGGAAGTCTATATTTTTATTATCAATATTTATTTTCTGATATTTTTGTGATTCAATATTGTATGCATTGATATTATGTCAGTGATCCTCCTACAGAACACCTGCAGGATTGCAAACATCTTTTGATTTGAGCCAAGGGACATTCCTCTGGAACACCCCACATAGTTAAAAGCGTCAGGATACCCTTTATCCTGCCCTCTTATACTTTTATTTCAGAACACGGGTACTAAATCTCCGTGACATGAAATGGAGGCCTCAACATTTCTATTCATATTACAGCCAGCCAATCACAGTGCAAGCTCACAGACATTAGCCATTCATATACTGCCTATTCATTAGCATGTGCGTTAGTATAATGTGAAGTTGCCAGAGTATACTGCACCACAATATATAACTAAGTATTTTGGCTTTTATAACTTGCTTAAACTATTTACACCTACTACCAAAAATTAACATTGACAGACCATAGTCTATATTCCTATCACATTGCATCTACATCTGTTCACACAATTTCATGCTACCTCTGATTAAACTACCATACTCCTCTTTACATCACTCCACTCTATGCTACTCCACGCCTCCAGAACCGGCTGAGGTGGTTAAGAGCCTGGGCATCCAGGTGGACAGCAAGCTGTCCATGAAAAAGCAAGTCACAGCTGTGGTGGGCTGCTGCGTCGGCCTCCTTCGCCAACTCAGGAAAGTTTCCCCGCTGCTCTCTTTTTCCACCCTAAGGAGCGCGGTTTCTGCAATGATTTTGGCTAGGCTGGACTATGGCAATTCATTGTATATAGGACTCCCACAGGGCCTCTTAAACAGAATGCAGACGGTCATGAATGATGCTGCCAGGCTCATTTTCAAGAAACCAAGGAGTACCCAGGCATCCCCCCTCCTGTGGGAACTCCATTGGTTGCCAGTTAGGCAGAGGCTAATGTTCAAGGGGCTCTGCATTGTACACAAAGCGCTTCATGGCAGAGCACCCACCTATCTGAAATCTCGCCTGTCCCTTTACAAACCAGGGAGGGTGCTTAGATCTGCTGATTCCATATGTCTGGTTCAGCCACGCTGTAGACTGACCACTGTGGGTGGGCGTGCTTTCTCACATACTTTGCCAGCTATGTGGAATAAACTACCGCTGAAACTCCGCAATGAAAAGAAACTAATGCCCTTCCGCAAGCAATTAAAAACTGTGCTTTTCCAGCAAGCGTGGGGTGGCCGCTAAATTTTAATCTGATGCATCTTTTTATTGTATAGCTGATCCTAACAAAGCGCTTAGAGACCCCTGGGTTATAGTGCGCTATACAAGTCACAAGAAATAAATAAATAAATAAATACTCCACCAAGGGTAGAGTGGAGTGGCATTTTCATTGAAAAAAATAGCTTCTAATTTTTAGAACGTTTTATGGAGGCTAGTCAAATGGAGCGAAAGTTAATGGAACATCTGACCTAGCTACCACTGGGTGACACACACACACACATATATATATATATATATATATATATATATATATATATATATATATATATATATATATATATATATATGTCACTCAGTGATATGTTTAGATTACAAAAAATACAATTTCAAAGTGTGTGGACATTCTTAGAGAAGTGTAATGCTTCACATATGTTATGAAATGTACAGATGTCTACCGTAGTTTGTTTTATTGTAATGAAATGATACTTGAAATAGTTTGTACAATGTAACATGTGTACATTGGCAGATGGATTAGTCGTTATGGTATTGTATGAGTGTGTGGAAAGGTGCTGATGTAGTATGTCACATAATTCAAAGTCCATTATGGTGAAGTGACTGAGGTATATCTCTACTTGCACATGTATTTCGACGTGTGTTATGCCCATGAAGATGGTGGAGTTATAAAAAACAAATATATCTATATTAATGATGCCTCTAATAAAGGTACGGCGATATACATGCATAGTTTTATGAATATAGTGAGAGTTACAACACACACATGCAAAGGGTTGCTGTTTTATATTTGGTTAGGTGAAACACTCTCACTATTTGCTCAATAGTGAAGCTGTGCTACAAAACTGAGATTTAAGACATGTTGGTAGAGGTATTAGTGATTAAGTTACTTCATATCAGTCCATGTAAAAGAGCAGTCCAATGTTATGCATCTGAAGATGTTAGATGTGTAAAACACAGGTATACATCTATTTCTATGTTTCTTTTATATATAATGCCACTAGTAAAAGTTACAGAAAACACATGCATGCATGGTTTTAGGAGTATAGTGAGACTTTTAACAGACACTATAAAAATCTTGCGGCTTCTTATTTGGCTAGGCCCAACACTCTCAGTTGTTGCTGAGTAGTGACGCTGCAGCATAAAAGTGAGGTTTAAGACTTGTTGGTAGAAGGATTAGTGATTAGGTTAACTCGTAATGGTCTATAGAAATGTACACTTCAAATATGCCACATAATTTTAGGTGTCTCTTTGAAATAGAAAGTGCAGTCTATCAAGTTTAAGGAACTTCATAGTCTAAAGACTCAAGTATGTGTCTGCTTGCACATGTATTCTCACATGTGTTATGCCTATAAAGATGGTAGAGGTATAAAACACTGGTATACGTGCATTTGTATGTTTCTTTCACATATGATGCCACTAGGAAAAGGTACAGATAGATGCATGCTTGCTTTCAGAAATATAGTGAGAATTACATCTCTATACTGAAGCACTAGGTATTAAGGGTGGGCGACAATTTCCGTTCCGCTCGCGGAAATTTCGAAATTTCGAAATTTTCGCGTTCCGCGTGGAAGGCGAAAATGTCGAAACTTCCGCGATCCGCAGCAGAATGGAAATATGCAGGGCAGGATTCATTCTGGCACGATGCTCCTGTCATTTTAAACCTCAACAGGAAGCACTTACAGATTAAAATAAAGCAGCTGCCCGAGTTGAAGGTCAAATTCAGTAACGCATTAATCAGCACAAAAGATTTGTGAGCACGGTGGAGGCTAGGCAAGTGTGCTTTCTCCCCATATCTACCATCAACAATTTGCTGTAATCCTTGATGGAGGTCTGTGCATCCATGAGTTTCTCGAGCGCAATCCCAGTGTAGTTCCTGACACCAGGAGGTTCTGTCTCCTCATCTGCTGCTCTGGTCGGTCTCTGACCCTTTATAAACAAGAGGCATGTGAACTGCATAGAAGCCCCGCTGTTAGGCCCCAGCTCACACACCAGTGGTGTGCAACGTCTTCCCGCCCTTTCCCCACTATCATGGACAGCTCATTTGAGGGACCCCGGCGGACATCGGCGTGGTGGCAAAAGTTACAGACACACATGGTCGCTGGTGACAACTCTTCTGGCCCTTTACGCAGCTGTAGTGTAGGAAAAGCACTATACATTTACCCACCGAGGTAGCACTTACTGATTAGCCAGTAGAAAGTACTCCAGTTGAGTAGAGGTATTGCTCAAAATGGACGGTGGCATCTTCTTGGATAAATATGCAGGGCAGGATTCCTTCTGGCACGATGCTCCTGTCACAAAAATGAAACCTCAACAGGAAGCACTTACAGATATAAATAAAGCAGGTGCCCGAGTTGAAGGTCAAATTCAGTAATGCATTAATCAGCCCAAAATCTCCACGAGCACACGAAAGTTCGCGTTTTCGCTGAGATCTTTTGCCGTTTCGCGAAATTTTGCGAAAGGCAATTTTGCTAATTCCGCCCACCCTTACTAGGTATGCACTGATGTAAAGAGGCACATATCACTCTTGGACTCATGAATTCACTTAGGCATTCTTATTCAGTAATGCAATCGAGGAGGCACTACCTATAAATACTTCTAATCACTCAGATATTAACCATACATTCATATAATCATCCAGACACTACTATTCTACTCCAACATTCACTCATGCAGTACATATGCACTCATGTATTCACATAGGCACTACTGAAGCACTCATGCAATGGTCCAAGAATTACCCTAACACTCATATTTTCTCTCAGGTATTTCCTATTCACTCATACAATCATCCAGTTACTACCCCTGCAGTCATAGAAGCACTCAGGTACTACCGATTCATTCATGGAATCACACAGAAAACTAGTCTTATACGGATCCATTTATGCAGGCACTACTCATGTACGCATCCATTCCCTCAGATAGTAGCCATGCACTGCACTCATGCAATGACCTACTTAGTAGCGTTGGACTGATCCATTCACTCGGGTACTATCCATTCACTTATCCATTTTCTCAAGCAGTGTTCATGCAGTCATGCAATGATTTGGGCACTACAGTTGGACTAATCCATTCATGCAAGCAGTATCCATGCAGTCATCCATTTTCTCAAGCACTATCTATAAACTCATGCAATCAATCAGGTATTACCTATGTAATTCTGCAATCACCCAGGCAGTACTTTGGCACTCAAAGATTTACTCAGACAATATAAATGCACTCCTCCATTCCCTCAGGAACTACTATTGCACTCCTACAATGAACTACAGATTACTTGTTCAGTCATCCAAGTACTTACGTACTAGCTATGGAATGATCTAAGGAGGCATATATTTGTCTTGCACACATGAATTCACATAAGCACTACCAATTCACTTATCCACTTGTCCAGTCAGTACCTTTGCACTTATGGAATCATCTAAGTACTACTCCTGCACTCATGCATGAAATCACTGACATACTACCCATACACTTATTCAATAACTCAAGCACTACTGTTGAACTAAACCATTCTCTTAAGCAGAACCCATGCAGTCATCCAATTACCAAAACATTATTCTTACAGTAATAGTTTTACTCAGGCACTACCCATGCACTGATGTAATCATCCAGACATTATTCTTCAAGTAATAAACTCACTCAGACAGTACTTATGCACTCATATGTTCACCTAAACAGTACTTCCCCACTAATACATTCACTCAGGCACTACCCATGTATTCATGTAATCACTCGGGCAGTATTCTTAAACTCAACCATTCACTCAGACACTACCTATGCACTCTTTCAATAACCCTGACATTAGCCTTGCACTCATGCAATCGTTGAAACACAGTCTTGCATCTTTCTGCACTTCTCTTGTGTCTTTCTGCACCTCTGTTACTCCTTTCTGTACTTCTGTTGCTTCTTTCTACAATTATGTTGCTTCTTTCTGCACCTCTCTTGCCTTTTTATGCATTCCTCTTGCCTCTTTCTGCATATCTCTTGCCTCTTCCTGCAACTCTGTTGCTTCTTTCTGCACTTCTCTTCATTCTTTTTATACCTCTCTTTTTTTTCTTCATTTGCCTTAGATATAAACAGAGTTATTCTATGTTTCTCTGCCCCCCCCCTCTTCTCTTTGTTGGCACCAACCAGAAAGCTGTGTTTTCAAAAGGTGCACGTTACACAGAACCTCTCCTTTCATGGTTGGTTTGTTCCGGCCCTCTCTCAGAGCCACCCACGAGTCAACTGGAGTGGTAAAGTATCTTGGTGTAGAGGCATAATCAATTGACTGTGTTTACCTCATTTTCTAACCAACTGAGAGCATGGTAACAAAAAGTCTTTCTTCTTATTTGGTGATGCCCTTTCTAAATTGATTATATATTTCACAGAATTAATCCAATCTCTACTGGTCAGGGGACATTCTTTATCCAGTTTTTAGAGATTTACCTCCAGGCAAGTAAAATTAAATAAAACATTAATTTGTTTTGTTCAATGGATAAAGATTCATAGTTTGCCAAAACCCCGAAGAAAACCAACATTGGGCTTACCTGAAGTTCTACCCCGAGTATTGTAGAGATGCTATTACTTACATTTGCCCAGAAATTGTGTAATATTGGACACTGCAGGAACATATGCACATCATCTACCTTTTCTTGGGAACATTTAGGGCATTTTGGAGCGGCACCCTTCTCGAGTTTAGAGAACCTTAGAGGAGTCCAATCAACTCAATGGAGACAAAAAATGTGATTTCTCTCTAAATGTGGAGCCTGGACTGTGGAATACAAGATATTACATGATACTTGCCATAATTCCTCAAGACGGATCCCAGGCAAGCTCTTTCCCCACAGCTCCGTCGCCAGTTTGAAATCGCCCTCTGCAAGCTCAATCAGGAGCCAATATACATTTGCCACCTCTTTCTTTTTTTAAACTTTCCTCATTAATGCAGACTCCAGGTCATTCCAGGCTGCTCCAGTTGCTTGGTATCAGCTTTTTAATTGCAAGTATTTAAATCTGGATAGCTCATTGTCCGTGATATCCAACAAACTTTCCCAAGAAAGTAGAGTGCCATCTTTGACTGGTTGTTTCCAGCACAATATTCCCGCTTTTCTCAAAGGCACCGCCAGAGAATCCTTTGTCCATTCTGAGGAGCCGGGGGCATCCCAAATGGGAGCCAACGCACTATAATAGTTAATTTTTAGTGTCTTTCTGATTTTATGACACGTAAAGGCTAACCCATGCAAAATCTTGAGGCACACCTTTTTAAAATATCTGGGGTCTCTGATAGATCAAACCTTGCTCTCCTCCCTTCACATCCAAAAGCATCACCTTCAACATTCTCCCAATGTCTAAACCATCTGGTTCATTCAATAACATTTTCTCAGTCCTCATAAGAAAGACCCATGCATAATAAACTAAATCTGGAAAACACAAACCTCCCTTGTTTTTCTTCCTACAAAGCTTTTTCCATGAAATGTGTGTGCTTTTAGAGGCCCAGATAAAACTGCTTATTTTTGACTGCAGTTTCTTAAGCCAGACTTCTCTAAAAACTAAAGTGATGTTCTGGAACATAAAAATGAGCTTTGGAAAAACCATCATCATTTTTATTAGATTTACCCTTCCAATTATAGTCAACGGTAGGTGTGCCCAGCTTATTAATGACATACATATCTCTTTACTGACTTTTTAAAATTAATTTCCAGGATCCTGTTCATGTTTTGTGAGACTGTGATACCCAACACTCTGTTTTTGTCGCATTTACCTCATAACCTGAGATTCGACCAAATTGGGAAGCCAGATTGTACAATACTGGGACCTCAGAGGACAGATCTGGAGTGTACGCCATTAAGTCGTCGGCGTACAAGGCCAGCTTTTTCTCCCAGCTGCTATACTTAAAAGGAGGGATTCTAAATTCTTGTCTAATTTTTACTGCTAGGGGCTCTATATATAAATTAAAAAGTAGAGGTGATAAAGGACACCCCTGTCTAGTTCCCCTCTGAATTTTAAAAGGGTCAGATAGGTTTCCGTTCACCAAAACCTTAGCTGTAGGCATTTGGTATATCAGACTCACAGTCCTACACTTTCATGGTGTCTAAGTTAATAATGGCCAGAGGTATTTTATAAAGTGTAGCTAAATCTATTGCCACAATTAAGTTATAAGTCAAGTCCTGAATCCCTCTCCCTCGGACAAAACCTTTTTGATCCTCATCTAAAAGACCTCCCAACACCCCATTTAACCTCTCTGCTAGGATCTTAGCGAAGATTTTATAATCGCAGCCAAGCAAAGAGATGGGTCTGTATGAGTCACAGGAATTGGGTGGCTTAGCTGGCTTCGTTCCAGGATATTGGCATTTCCCTATCTTTTTCAAAAATTTGTGAGAATAACTTCTCATTTATGGGGGTGAGAAACTCCTTCAAACATTTATAGAGCTCATACAGTATCCCATAAGGCCTGCTGCTTTCCCAGGCTTCCCAGCCACAATGGCCATCTTGACCTCACTTCCTATTTTTGGACTATTGAGATTATCAGCTTCTCTCCTACTGATTTTACGAGGAGCATCCTGGTCCAGCCAGTCCTCGATATCTCTTCAGTGGCTATTAATCCCTCCTGGTAGACCTTTTCAAAGTGATTATGAAAAGCCTCTTCTATCTCCTCACTGCTCATAAGTAGATTTCCCGATATTTCACACCTCATTTCTTTTCTAAATCCTTTTGCCTGGATGTATTTGGTTGTCCAGTTTAGGAGTTTTAAACAGCTTTCCCCATATTCGAAGTGGGCTAACTTGCAAGCTTCCCACCGTTTCTTTATTCTCTGTTCAATCACCCCAGCAAGTTCCACCCTGAAAGTCTCGAGAGATCTTTGAATACCTTCTGACTCCTGACTGCTCCCCTCAGCTAATTACTGATGTTCCAGCTGCCGGATATTGTATTCAATTTCCCCCACATCAGCTCTATACTTCTTTTATTTAGATATCTCGAGAGACGTTACATACCCCCTTAAGAAGGCTTTATAGGTATCCGATACAACTCCCACTGGGGCACCATTTTAAAATATTTGCAAAAAACTCTTGTGTCTCTACACTCAACTTCTCAATCACTTCCTCTTCTAATAATATAGCACGGTCCAAGGTCCTCCTTCTGTGAGCTGGCCTGACTGGCAGATCAAATAATAAGTTTATTGCAGAGTGATCCGATAAATGTGCCCCTATATGCTTTGAATGTGTTACCCATCTTTTCAGATCTTGGTTGATTAAGAATAAGGCCAATCTTGATTGGTGTTCATATTTTATATTGTTAAAGTGTACCCCCTTTTGCTTCCCATTTTGACCTTCCATATAAACACCCATCCTAACTGCTTCATAGAGGCCTTTAGTACAGAACTTGTCTTGCAATTTGACGTTGCTCTGCTTTTTAATGAATGATCCAAATCTGGATCCAAGACCACATCAAAGTCCCCGGCCAGGATTATGGGATTCATAAAGTTTAACAGCTCTGTAAGTAACCCTCTGAGAGAGCTGGTTTCTGTACCTCTCTTACTTCTATGCCCATGCCTCTTGCCTCTTTCTAAACCCCTTCTACCCATTGCTGTACCTCACTTGCCTCTTTCTACACCTTTCTTCCTCTTTCTGCACTTCATTTGCCTCTTTTCACACCTGTCTTGCCTTATTCTGCACCCCTGTTCTCTGTTTTTCCACCACTCTTGTATGTTTCTGCACCTCTCTTGCCTCTTTCTGCACAACTGTTGCTTCTTTCTGCATTTCTTACATTTTTCAGTAGCTGTGTTCTTTGAGTATTTAATTTTACTGTTTCTAAACCTTTCTTTTTTTCCTGTCTCTTTCTCTGAGAGCACATTTTCTTCTGTTTTTGCAGTTGTTTTGCTTGTTTTTAGACTTTTCTCTTTTTATTTGTTATAAATGCTATGGGAATTTAATTGTAATTTTGTGTTTAGTTGTTATTTTCAATGTTGAGATGTTATTAATTGATGTAGCAAACTAATCAAACTACTCTTTGTTTTTTAGAAAGATATTTTGATTGGATTATAAATAGAAGATGGCAACAAAACTTGAAAAGAGAAGAGAACAAAGAAAACAGAAGTACTTAATGAAAACTAAAAAGAGTGGACTAGAAAAGCAGCAAAAGGTTGCTTAGGATAAAGTCTCTTCTAGTAAGAGAACTAAACAATTTATTAAAACAGTTGCAGGGAGATTAAGCAAAGAAAATGCTATTCAAAGGAGAAAATATATGTTTACAACAAAGCACAAGCAAATAAAGAGATGCAATGGAAAAAAAACATTCATTTTGGGGAAAAAACACGACACAAATAGATAGAAACAACGTAAAGACATACGTGTACGTATGTTTCAGAATACAGTAATTCAAAATGTATTAAAAGATTGTACACATAATAAAAAAAGACCATCAGCATATAAGAAGAGGCAACAAATTGAAAGTGTAGTAGATACTGCTTTTGAACTGAAACGAAAATTATTTATATTGGTGTTGAAGAGAATGTAAACATTGAATAAAACAAGGCAATTTATGAAGGAGAAAAGCAAAGGAAAAATACTGGTTAATAGAAGTAACTTTTGCAACACTTTTACTGGTGAATGGAAGCACACTTCTAGTACTGAGCCTTTCTTTAACGAAAAAAGCTATTTTCAACAGAATACATTACTTCATGCAGTTGATACTAGTGGTCGATGCTATGAGATGAAAGACGGTTGTCTCAATCCAAAAGAAAAGATGGTTCCTAGGAATATGGAAGAAGTAATAGCTGAAGAAGTTCAAGGGAGGCATACACAAGCTCCAGTATATAAGTGGGATTTAGTAGTATTTGCAGTATTCGGCAGGTATCAATTGACATATTATGAGTTTTCTTACGAGAATATGCAAAAGAAAGTCTAATACAGAAGATTAAGATGTTAAAAGAATTAGATCCATGAAAAGTAAGAAAATATACTAAGTTGCAGGGTAATTCTCCGGCTTGTCTTTCTAGAAAAGTTTCTAAAAGTACATTTTATCATTTAAGAATGTTAGCAGTACACCACTCAGAAATGAGGAAGTTAGTAAGGAAATTGTACTACGTAAAAAGTCCTGCATTATCTTTAGGTGAAATTAACTCAGCTCTTTTGCATGGTTCAGTATCGGATGATATACAGTTTTGTTTCTTTAGATCACAGGAGTGTAGAGAAAGTGATAGCTTGATAAGTTTAGGTGTTGAACAACAGGTGGATGATATTAGTACTGACAAGTTTGCAGGAGAAATTACAAAGTTTAAGATAGTTTCATCTGAAAAACCAAACTATGTTTGTATTTGTTGTCGACATACTCACTATAAAATTCAAATTAGGAATGTTGATGTGTATTT
The DNA here is from genome assembly GCF_964204655.1 of Triturus cristatus. NCBI lineage: Eukaryota > Metazoa > Chordata > Amphibia > Caudata > Salamandridae > Triturus > Triturus cristatus. The sequence goes on from NC_140589.1 coordinate 748,624,809, forward strand.
AAAAAGTGAAAAGGAAAACAATGATAAGTGGGAGCCATTTGATGCCTATTTGTTGGTGGAAGGTCGTTTTGAGTTGGGTACTGCATATTTGTAAATATTGTTACAACAAATTAGAAGAGAACAAAATGCCAGCTAGAGCTGTACATAAGAACTTAGGGGGTCATTATAATGGCAGGCGGATCGTCATCGCCCCGCCGTCAGTGGCGATCCACTCGCCATCACAACATGATTTACCCCCGCCATATTATCATGGCGGGGGTACCGTGGCGGATGGAAAGTCCGTATGCCGCTTTTCCGCCGGTCGGCAATCGTTACGATTGCCGGCCGGGCGGAGCTGGGGCATGATATGGTGGCGGTGCCTGGAAGGCACCACCATCAATATCATGATGCCGGGTTGTCAAGGCCTTTCCTTGGCGGGAAAGGCTGGCGGGAATTGCTTTGGGGACCCGTTGCCGGCCACCAGGAGGGTGGGGGGGTGGGGGGTGCACTTGGGGGTGACCCATGGTACCACCCTGCATTCCCATGCACAAGGTGGCAGGCACCGTGTGGTGCCTGCCATGTTGTGCATGGGAATGCGCAACATGTCATTTCAACATTGCGGTGGGTGCTGTTTACAGCAGCACCCGCCGCAATATTAGAAATGCAGAATGCGACCGCTAGGGTGGCGACCGTCGCACGTATGGTCGAGTGTCCCAGCACCTCTAGGATGACGGGCAGACTTCAGTCTGCCCACTATCCTAATGGGCCCCCTGGAGTTGATAGCTATTCCTCTGTAACTGGCAGATTTAAATGCATATGATTCTACTCTTATTCAATCTGCACCCGTTTCAGGCCATAGGTCGTAAGGAGCCTAACACAGGTAAGCTGCTTCCAACAGATTTGCAAAGAGGTCTGAAAGGAAGAGTTGTGTACTTACCTTTAGATTTTAAGAAGAATATTGCAACTGTTGGTATGGAGAGAGGGGAAAGTGAGCCTGCAATATTCTAGTTAATGCTGTACCAACAAAGAGTCGTAAAACATGGCAGGAGTTAGTAGATGATACCAAACTTCAAAAAGCTACATATACCCTGTACAGAACAACATTTATTATAAAACTGTAAATGTGGAAGAACAGGAAATATGTTTAGAAGATGAAACAGAAATTTCAAGTGGCCAAATAGAAAAAGTGGACAAGTCCAGGAGTGAAGAGATTTACGAACATTACAGTACACATCCTCTACATTCAAAAGAAGTGATAGGAAACAGTATTGAATTATTTTAAATGAAGAAAGCAAAGGGAACTCCCATGAGAGTATGGGGAAAAAGTTTAGAAGCTCGTTAGTCCCACAGCTGTTCGCCACTGGAAAAAGTGGACGAGATGATGAACGAGCAGTACAGATTCCAGCTTCAGAATACCGCTCGACAAGATTGTACTCAGAAGATCCAAGATTTCAACAGTGCATTCCATATATATTTCATCTTCTGTTTGAAAGTGACTTGTCTGCACTTTCAGATGCAGTGAACCACATAATAAAAACAGTAGTTCATCTTACACATGTTTCTGCAAAGGGATTCATGGACAAAGTTCAACAAAGGGATGATCAGTTAGAATTTCAGTCAATTAATTTGTTGGCGTGTCAACATGGTACCAATGAGTATTGGTATGGTCGTCATGGAGAGCTTAAATGTATGTTAAGAAACTTAGGTAACCCTACGTGATTTGTAACACTTAAATGAGCTGAATATGCATGGGACGATTTACTTTGACTTCTACAAGAAGCAAATTCAAATGTAAAAAATATTGAATTGAAGACTGCTGTTGAACTCTGGTCCTTGGATCCTGTAAATGTGTCCAGATATTTTATTCATAGGTTTCAAGCTATGATGTCTTTTATCTGCAATAAAAATAATCCAGCTCTTGGAGAAGTTACTGATTTCTTTTGGAGAAAGGAGTACCAAGACAGAGGTGCTCCTCATATATACATGCTAATAGGATTCAAGAATGCACCAAAATTTGGAACTGATACTGATAAATGTGTTTTGTCTTCCATCGAAGAGTATGTTACCAGTGCCATTCCAAAAGAAGGAAGAGAAAACAGCTTGAGACAACAAGTTTTATGGTTTTAAAGTCATGAATTTGGAACATATTGTCGTTTAAAATACAAGTCAAAGGGAAAATTTTATACAAAATGTCGCTTTGGATTTCCACATCCAATATTTTCAAAAGGAAGAGTAAATCATTTTATGTCAGCAGTAAGGCATACTATAACTCAGAAATCTCCAAAGAATACACACAACTTAAAAAGAACTGAAGATTCAAAGTAAATTTATGACTACAATCCAGTGATTTTGACAATGTGGAATGCAAACATGTATATTCAAGCACATAATTCAATTGCTACTGCTCGCTATGTTACATCATATATAACCTAATCTGAAAAGACAGAGTTGAAAGAAATGTGGGAAGAAATTTCACAGGAAAAGTAAAATATTGTACAGCTTCAACTTGAAAATGCTTTCCCACCGAGAGATTGGATTCTATGAGTGTTCAGATTGGTTGAGCTCTGCCAGTTTATATTCAAAGTCAAGAGGAATCATTTGGGTAAGTCTAGGTCTTGCCGCCACAGAAAATAGACTATTGAAATCTCTAGAAAAAATCGAATACTTGAATGAACCAGAAATACAGATATTGTTAAAACTAATATGTTGGATATATACCATCCCAAAAGGAGTCCACATCTGGAAAACCTATGTCTCTATGAAATACTTCAACATTACAGCTTTAAAAGCAATGTTACAGAAAATTTAAATGAAGAAACAAAATACAGTGATTGAATGTGACGGCTGTTTGGTAAAACATGCCAAAGGAAATCTTATTACCCACAGAAAACTCAGTTGTAAAAGTCCAGATAAAAGGGAATTTTTCTATTTAGCACGTTTCAACTTTTCAAGCCTTGGCGTAGTGAAATGGAATTACTTGGGGATTGTGACTGCTGTGAAGATTCTTTCAATGACTGTAAAGATAGCATTCAATGCACAATTTTCCCAACTTATCTACAAATGTTAAATAATGAGATTGAACTAGAAACTACTATTGCTGGTGAAATAGAAAGAGACAGTTCTCAAGATAGTCAAGGTTCTGCTGCACTAAGCCAAGAAACACTAGGACAGCCAATTATAGAAAATGAAGAAGTAATTGCCATGCATGAAGTAGAAACTGCAACAAGCACAACACAAGGAAGGAAGCAAGATGGCTGACGTGAGAGGAGCTCACTAGGAGAGCTCCACTAGCTTGGGGATCACTTCGCTTAATATCCCTGTATTAGCTCCATCAGACGCCCTACCAACACAGAGGAAACAAGAATTACTCCACAAGTAACAAGAACATTATCTTTGCTTACCGCCACCACTCCAGGGCATTACACAGGGTCCGGATCAGAAGGCGTTCTCCCCATCTGGCATGGCGACAGAGCTCGGAGCTCAGGGACAACGCTGCCGTTGCTGCAGTCACTGCCGCTGTCGGTCCCCTCCATAATGCCATCGCTGAGCGTGAGCCACTCTTGGTCGGGCGGCCGATTGCAGGCTCAGGAGCACTCTGGAGACCAGGACGCACCCCCCGCTGCCTATGGAGCCCCACTATTGAAGTGATCTGATTAGCTGCACCGGAGCACACTGGTAATAGGGACGCCTTCCCTGTTGATGAGGAGGAGTTCTACAATCAATCGAAATCACAGCGGAGCCCAGATTTCCCCAAGACAACAAGAAGGTACGTCGCAGAGCGCTACCCTTTGAGCGTGATCCACTCTTGGCTGGCGGGCTCGTCCGAGGTGCCGGAGTCGTCTTCAGGCTCAGGAGCACTCAGGAGACCGGGACGCCCGCCCCCAACCGTGCCCCCGGTACCTGCGGAGCAAAAGCGAAGACATCATGCAGTTCCCAAAGCCTGCGATCCTCCGCGATCCACTCCCCATCCCCCTCCCTCGTTTTCCTCAGCGCTGGATCTGTAGCAGGACAGCGTAAGAAAATAGAACGGCCCCCAAGCCTCCTCCTCGACAATGGAGGGATGGATGCCAGCACTGATTAAGAGGCCAAAAGGCAATGAGCCTGCAAGGAGCACAGCAGGCATAGCCTGGTCTCACCCCCACCTCTCATTTTTGCTGAGCGAGGCTGGCACACACCATGACACAGCGGACTCATCTCCCTTCATGACCTCAAACCTGACACTGATACTATTGTCAGCCTAAGTGTGTCTAAGGGGCCAAACAGGACCCTCTGCCCTTTTCACTTTGGCTGTGGTTTGCATGGCTCCCCGGGCTTTGCCCTCTTTCTGCACTTCCTTGCCACATTGCCACGCTCATTCCATGGGCCACTTGGTCCACTCCATGTCCGTTGGCACGCAGAACCACCACTACCAGATGGATATAAACTAGGAATCCCTCACAGGAACCCAAATTCCTCGATAGATGAAGAACTCAGCTGCCTTTACAGGTTGCACAAAATGGCCGCAGTAGTTCAGGAGATAAACAATGAAAAAGGACTACCTCCCATGAGGACCTTAATGGAAATAGACAGAGGACTACAGTGCAAGCACTGACCCAGTCAGCTAACAGAGCAGCCATCTTGGACTGTCTCTTCATTCTCAACCTCGCTACACTTTCCCCCCCATAGGGCAGCACTTCGCACATACCTCATCCCGTCTGTCTATCACCCGCTAACCAAGTGCTCCCTTCACTTTGGAGCGCACTGGTAACTTCACCTACTCTATCACTTACCTCCCAAACCTCTCAAAAGAAGCAGCTAAAGGTTTTAAACACAACTTTTTAAAATCTCATTCTGAAACTCCGATCTCAGACCCATACTTCTCAATGAACAAAGGGCTCATTAAGAATGACATCATCTTCTAAACTAAAAGAAGAGCTCAATCGAGAAAAGCCTTTCTTGCTCTCTTTAAGGTCTCTCTCATGAAGAAAACAGCACATGGATTCACACTCTCTATCCTCCCATCCCTATTCTTCAATGCAGAAGCCACCGTCAATATTTACCATAATGGAATCATGCTCATCCAATCTTCTAACCGGAACCTAAACCTGATAGACAACATCTTTCCACTCATCAAGGAAAGAGTCTCTATTACTCACCCTTCCTTCCCAGCCAACCGCACTGAAATTATCAACTCCCAACCTGATCTCGTAGTAAATCAGGATTCCCAGCTGCCCCCATCTGCTCCTACACTAAATATAAACCTTAACGACACCCCTGCCAACATCCCACCCCACATAATAACCGCCTCACACCTTAACACCACCAATACACTCACTATCCCCCTCACCTTGCTATTCCACCCCAACCTTCCCCCCGCTCCATTACCCCCAGCATCCCTCTCTCCCCTCTTAGCCTTGCCTTCAACCATCCCCTTAACTTAACTCATCTCCCCTTTTCCTACTCCTCCCTAAACATCTACACTACTCACTCAGCTCTAAACTCCACATATAACCACCTCCTCTCATCAGCCCGTCAGCCCCACTGCCGCTCCTTTCCTCACCTACACCATCACGGATCCTGACATAGCCGAATCTCAGTCCCCCTCCCTTCCTGCCTCCTCATGCCCCCCTCCATTGACACACACACAGAAAGAGTTCCTCACATTGATCCGGACCAAGACCCCACCTTAAAGAACACTAAAGATGCAACTGCCCCGCCAACTCCCACAGTCCAGCCATCTAATAAGGACACTCTCACGCCTGACCCCAGACTTGACTTGATATTATCAGCCCTTCAGCAAGCCAAATTGACATCCAAACCCTAAACGATATTATTTTACAGCAACCCAAGCTCACACACACTAAACAGGAATACAGATCTCTTCCACACTCCAAGCACTCGCGTCGCACCCAACATCTTCTTGCTAGCTCCGAGAATCTGGGGCCCCTACATTGGAGCACAGTACCCTAATGAGATATCCTGACAAATCAGGATGATAAACCCTCTATCTGCTAAAGAATTGAAGACCCTCCTTCGTTTTTACGAGCCATCTCACCCTACGCATAACGCTGTGCAGCCTAACTTGCTTGCAGACTCCCGAATACAATCTATCCCGATAAACACATACCGAGCCACTAGACACAACTCCAGAGGCATAGTGGAAAATAACCTCACTAGAATCCCCCTCACAATCGAACCTACCACAGTATCCAATAAGTCGCGCCTAATTTGCATTCTCCTAAATTGCAGATCCGCATCTAGACATGCAGCCGATGTAGCTGATCTATTACTCACTAACGAACCAGACATTCTAATCCTGACAGAAACATGGTTAAATGAAGCATCTACTCCCATCATGGACATTTTGCTTCCCCCTAACTATGGCATCGCCAGACTTGACAGAACGGATAGGCCAGGCGGTGGGATAGCTTGCATACATCAGAACAGCCTAACAGTGACCAACACCAATGCCCCAGCCTTATCTTCATGTGAATACCTCTGCTTAAACATAGCCAGTAGTAACAAACAAGTATGTTCTTTACACACTTTCTACCATCCTCCTGGAGATAACCTCACATTCATAGAACACCTCATGGATATTCTAGCTTCAAACAACAGCCAACAAAATAAACAAATATTCCTGGGGGACTTCAACCTTCACTGGGATGACCAGAACGACCCAGGGGTAAACAGCCTCAAAGCTTTCCTCTCTGACCTTAATCTTAACCAAATATGTAACAGCCCAACTTACGACAAAGGCACAATTCTCGACCTAGTAATCTCCAAGGTGGACTCCACACAGCTCGACTCGATTCTCCCCTGTGACTGGTCTGACCATCATGTCATTACATTCCAAGTCTTAGAAATGGTTAAACGTCTTTCAACACAACCCCTGAGAACAAAAATTTGGTATAGACCTGAAAAACGTCGGCTCTGACCTTCTAGCATCATCTAATTCAAACCTACTACATCCCCTGGAAGAACTAGCCGATGTCCAGGGGCTGACCAACTACTACTTTCACTCCATGAACAACTTACTGGACAAAATAGCCCCTCTTCAACTGAAAAGAACCTCCACAAAAGTCTCAAATCCTTGGTATGATGGATGGCTAAATGAAGACAGACGCTCTCTTAGAGTAATTGAACGATGCTGAAGAGCCGCACCCTCAGCTGACCACCTCAAGCTACTAAGAACCTCCAGAAACTCCTACTTTAGAAAGATCAGAAAATCTAAAACTGACTTCTTCAGGACTCAACTAGACCAAGCCAAGAACCGCCCCAAAAAGTTATTCGATCTTATCAAAGCTCAAACCAAGAACGCACCCATGCTCCCGAAGGCCATCCCAGTCACTCTACCCAATTGTGAGGAATTTGCCTTCTTCGTTCTAAAACAGAATCCATTAAATCAGACCTACTCAATGACCTCTTATCGCTCTCAGACATGCTAAAGAGCCGATCACCTCCCCTTGCAGGTGCCCAAGCTAATGACCTCCCAAAATTCAACCTCAAAAACCACGCAACCTGGTCCCACTTCTACACTTACAATGAAGAATCCATATTAAAGACGCTAACCAATCTGAAACCTTCCAACCATTTCACAGACCCGCTTTCAGCCAACTACTTAAAAGACTTAATTCCTCTGCTACTACCACTCTGGACCAAGATCATAAATACCTCCTTCCTTCAAGGATCCATTCCAGACATCCTGAAAACAGGTCAGGTATCCCCATCCTGAAAAAAACTACAGCTGACCCCTCGGATCTACATAACTATCGTCCGATCTCTAACATACCTATGCTAGCCAAACTCCTGGAAAAATGTGCTAACATGCAGCTGAACAGTCACATTGACCAATTCAACCTGCTTAATCAATTTCAATCTGGCTTACGAGCAGGTCACAGTACCGAATCTGCCATGACACATGTAATTGACGATGCTCTAAAAATCCTGGATCAAAACGAAGCATGTTTACTAATCCTACTTGACCTGTCCTCAGCATTTGACACCGTCAAACACAGCAACTTGCAAGAACTCCTGAAACACAGAATGGGACTGTCTGGAGCTGTATTTAACTGGTTTGCCTCTTTCCTCCAAAATAGATCCCAAAGATTCAAGGTCAGTCAATCCCTATCCAACTCCATGCCAATCACGCTAGGAGTTCTGCAAGGCTCCTCCCTCTCACCCACCCTCTTCAACCTTCTCATGGAACCTCTCACCGAACTTCTCAGCCTCGCAAAGATTCACTTCCATATGTATGCAGACGACACCCAAATCTACATCAAGATCATCTCACTTGAAGACATCAAATCGCTCACACCACACTACAAAAAACCCAAACATGGCTGGCTGAAAACCCCCTGAAACTAAACTCCCTCAAAACTGAATTCCTCCTTATCGCTCCCCCTATCAAAACACCCTCTATTCTGGACTGGCTGAAGCACTTAACTGCTCTCAAAGGACAACCTCTCATTGTTGACTCAGCAAACTCTCTTGGTGTAACTTTGGACAGCAACCTAAAAATGCAGAAGCATATCAACGCTTCCACAAAAGGAGCTAACTTCCACATAAAGATACTGCGAAAACTGAAACCCTTTCTGCCATCCTTCGATTTCAAACAAGCAGTTCAAACCCTAGTAATCCCTAGAGTGGAATATGGGTCTCTTCTTCTGAAACCGCAACGATTTGCCAAGAAAAAAACCTACAACCGATCCTTCTCTAGTATGGCTCCTAGGATCTGGAACGCGTTGCCATTGAAACAAGAATTAACCCCTCCTCTGCCTCCTTCAAAAAAGAAGTGAAAGCGATCCTCATGGTGAAATTCACGTGAATTTACTGACTTATTACTGTATTTTTTTCCTCCTAGTTCTGTTTTTATGCTCCATTCTGTCTTCTCTCTGCCATCATTAGCTGCTTTATTACTTTTATGAGTATTGTACATTTGGACTCATTTATATCTTTGTTTACTATGGTTACTCCTTGTTTTCTATATCTTACTTGTAAAGCGCTCTGATACTCGCAAGGGTCTTGTTCACGCTATGTAAAACCTTCAAATAAATAAATAAATAATACATATTATCCAGTTAGAAAAGTTAGAAGAACAACTAAACATATCAACAAGTGACACAACAGATACAACAACCGCCGCACGTATGGTCGAGTGTCCCAGCACCTCTAGGATGACGGGCAGACTTCAGTCTGCCCACTATCCTAATGGGCCCCCTGGAGTTGATAGCTATTCCTCTGTAACTGGCAGATTTAAATGCATATGATTCTACTCTTATTCAATCTGCACCCGTTTCAGGCCATAGGTCGTACGGAGCCTAACACAGGTAAGCTGCTTCCAAGAGATTTGCAAAGAGGTCTGAAAGGAAGAGTTGTGTACTTACCTTTAGATTTTAAGAAGAATATTGCAACTGTTGGTATGGAGAGAGAGGAAAGTGAGCCTGCAATATTCTAGTTAATGCTGTACCAACAAAGAGTCGTAAAACAAGGCAGGAGTTAGTAGATGATACCAAACTTCAAAAAGCTACATATACCCTGTACAGAACAACATTTATTATAAAACTGTAAATGTGGAAGAACAGGAAATATGTTTAGAAGATGAAACAGAAATTTCAAGTGGCCAAATAGAAAAAGTGGACAAGTCCAGGAGTGAAGAGATTTACGAACATTACAGTACACATCCTCTACATTCAAAAGAAGTGATAGGAAACAGTATTGAATTATTTCAAATGAAGAAAGCAAAGGGAACTCCCATGAGAGTATGGGGAAAAAGTTTAGAAGCTCGTTAGTCCCACAGCTGTTCGCCACTGGAAAAAGTGGACGATATGATGAACGAGCAGTACAGATTCCAGCTTCAGAATACCGCTCGACAAGATTGTACTCAGAAGATCCAAGATTTCAACAGTGCATTCCATATATATTTCATCTTCTGTTTGAAAGTGACTTGTCTGCACTTTCAGATGCAGTGAACCACATAATAAAAACAGTAGTTCATCTTACACATGTTTCTGCAAAGGGATTCATGGACAAAGTTCAACAAAGGGATGATCAGTTAGAATTTCAGTCAATTAATTTGTTGGCGTGTCAACATGGTACCAATGAGTATTGGTATGGTCGTCATGGAGAGCTTAAATGTATGTTAAGAAACTTAGGTAACCCTACGTGATTTGTAACACTTAGATGAGCTGAATATGCATGGGACGATTTACTTTGACTTCTACGAAAAGCAAATTCAAATGTAAAAAATATTGAATTGAAGACTGCTGTTGAACTCTGGTCCTTGGATCCTGTAAATGTGTCCAGATATTTTAATCATAGGTTTCAAGCTATGATGTCTTTTATCTGCAATAAAAATAATCCAGCTCTTGGAGAAGTTACTGATTTCTTTTGGAGAAAGGAGTACCAAGACAGAGGTGCTCCTCATATATACATGCTAATAGGATTCAAGAATGCACCAAAATTTGGAACTGATACTGATAAATGTGTTTTGTCTTCCATCGAAGAGTATGTTACCAGTGCCATTCCAAAAGAAGGAAGAGAAAACAGCTTGAGACAACAAGTTTTATGGTTTTAAAGTCATGAATTTGGAACATATTGTCGTTCAAAATACAAGTCAAAGGGAAAATTTTATACAAAATGTCGCTTTGGATTTCCACATCCAATATTTTCAAAAGGAAGAGTAAATCGTTTTATGTCAGCAGTAAGGCATACTATAACTCAGAAATCTCCAAAGAATACACACAACTTAAAAAGAACTGAAGATTCAAAGTAAATTTATGACTACAATCCAGTGATTTTGACAATGTGGAATGCAAACATGTATATTCAAGCACATAATTCAATTGCTACTGCTCGCTATGTTACATCATATATAACCTAATCTGAAAAGACAGAGTTGAAAGAAATGTGGGAAGAAATTTCACAGGAAAAGTAAAATATTGTACAGCTTCAACTTGAAAATGCTTTCCCACCGAGAGATTGGATTCTATGAGTGTTCAGATTGGTTGAGCTCTGCCAGTTTATATTCAAAGTCAAGAGGAATCATTTGGGTAAGTCTAGGTCTTGCCGCCACAGAAAATAGACTATTGAAATCTCTAGAAAAAATCGAATACTTGAATGAACCAGAAATACAGATATTGTTAAAACTAATATGTTGGATATATACCATCCCAAAAGGAGTCCACATCTGGAAAACCTATGTCTCTATGAAATACTTCAACATTACAGCTTTAAAAGCAATGTTACAGAACATTTAAATGAAGAAACAAAATACAGTGATTGAATGTGACGGCTGTTTGGTAAAACATGCCAAAGGAAATCTTAGTACCCACAGAAAACTCAGTTGTAAAAGTCCAGATAAAAGGGAATTTTTCTATTTAGCACGTTTGCAACTTTTCAAGCCTTGGCGTAGTGAAATGGAATTACTTGGGGATTGTGACTGCTGTGAAGATTCTTTCAATGACTGTAAAGATAGCATTCAATGCACAATTTCCCAACTTATCTACAAATGTTAAATAATGAGATTGAACTAGAAACTACTATTGCTGGTGAAATAGAAAGAGACAGTTCTCAAGATAGTCAAGGTTCCGCTGCACTAAGCCAAGAAACACTAGGACAGCCAATTATAGAAAATGAAGAAATAATTGCCATGCATGAAGTAGAAACTGCAACAAGCACAACACAAGGAAGGAAGCAAGATGGCTGACGTGAGAGGAGCTCACTAGGAGAGCTCCACTAGCTTGGGGATCACTTCGCTTAATATCCCTGTATTAGCTCCATCAGACGCCCTCCCAACACAGAGGAAACAAGAATTACTCCACAAGTAACAAGAACATTATCTTTGCTTACCGCCACCACTCCAGGGCATTACACAGGGTCCGGATCAGAAGGCGTTCTCCCCATCTGGCATGGCGACAGAGCTCGGAGCTCAGGGACAACGCTGCCGTTGCTGCAGTCACTGCCGCTGTCGGTCCCCTCCATAATGCCATCGCTGAGCGTGAGCCACTCTTGGTCGGGCGGCCGATTGCAGGCTCAGGAGCACTCTGGAGACCAGGACGCACCCCCTCGCTGCCTATGGAGCCCCACTATCGAAGTGATCTGATTAGCTGCACCGGAGCACACTGGTAATAGGGACGCCTTCCCTGTTGATGAGGAGGAGTTCTACAATCAATCGAAATCACAGCGGAGCCCAGATTTCCCCAAGACAACAAGAAGGTACGTCGCAGAGCGCTACCCTTTGAGCGTGATCCACTCTTGGCTGGCGGGCTCGTCCGAGGTGCCGGAGTCGTCTTCAGGCTCAGGAGCACTCAGGAGACCGGGACGCCCGCCCCCAACCGTGCCCCCCGTACCTGCGGAGCAAAAGCGAAGACATCATGCAGTTCCCAAAGCCTGCGATCCTCCGCGATCCACTCCCCATCCCCCTCCCTCGTTTTCCTCAGCGCTGGATCTGTAGCAGGACAGCGTAAGAAAATAGAACGGCCCCCAAGCCTCCTCCTCGACAATGGAGGGATGGATGCCAGCACTGATTAAGAGGCCAAAAGGCAATGAGCCTGCAAGGAGCACAGCAGGCATAGCCTGGTCTCACCCCCACCTCTCATTTTTGCTGAGCGAGGCTGGCACACACCATGACACAGCGGACTCATCTCCCTTCATGACCTCAAACCTGACACTGATACTATTGTCAGCCTAAGTGTGTCTAAGGGGCCAAACAGGACCCTCTGCCCTTTTCACTTTGGCTGTGGTTTGCATGGCTCCCCGGGCTTTGCCCTCTTTCTGCACTTCCTTGCCGCATTGCCACGCTCATTCCATGGGCCACTTGGTCCACTCCATGTCCGTTGGCACGCAGAACCACCACTACCAGATGGATATAAACTAGGAATCCCTCACAGGAACCCAAATTCCTCGATAGATGAAGAACTCAGCTGCCTTTACAGGTTGCACAAAATGGCCGCAGTAGTTCAGGAGATAAACAATGAAAAAGGACTACCTCCCATGAGGACCTTAATGGAAATAGACAGAGGACTACAGTGCAAGCACTGACCCAGTCAGCTAACAGAGCAGCCATCTTGGACTGTCTCTTCATTCTCAACCTCGCTACACTTTCCCCCCCATAGGGCAGCACTTCGCACATACCTCATCCCGTCTGTCTATCACCCGCTAACCAAGTGCTCCCTTCACTTTGGAGCGCACTGGTAACTTCACCTACTCTATCACTTACCTCCCAAACCTCTCAAAAGAAGCAGCTAAAGGTTTTAAACACAACTTTTTAAAATCTCATTCTGAAACTCCGATCTCAGACCCATACTTCTCAATGAACAAAGGGCTCATTAAGAATGACATCATCTTCTAAACTAAAAGAAGAGCTCAATCGAGAAAAGCCTTTCTCGCTCTCTTTAAGGTCTCTCTCATGAAGAAAACAGCACATGGATTCACACTCTCTATCCTCCCATCCCTATTCTTCAATGCAGAAGCCACCGTCAATATTTACCATAATGGAATCATGCTCATCCAATCTTCTAACCGGAACCTAAACCTGATAGACCACATCTTTCCACTCATCAAGGAAAGAGTCTCTATTACTCACCCTTCCTTCCCAGCCAACCGCGCTGAAATTATCAACTCCCAACCTGATCTCGTAGTAAATCAGGATTCCCAGCTGCCCCCATCTGCTCCTACACTAAATATAAACCTTAATGACACCCCTGCCAACATCCCACCCCACATAATAACCGCCTCACACCTTAACACCACCAATACACTCACTATCCCCCTCACCTTGCTATTCCACCCCAACCTTCCCCCCGCTCCATTACCCCCAGCATCCCTCTCTCCCCTCTTAGCCTTGCCTTCAACCATCCCCTTAACTTAACTCATCTCCCCTTTTCCTACTCCTCCCTAAACATCTACACTACTCACTCAGCTCTAAACTCCACATATAACCACCTCCTCTCATCAGCCCGTCAGCCCCACTGCCGCTCCTTTCCTCACCTACACCATCACTGATCCTGACATAGCCGAATCTCAGTCCCCCTCCCTTCCTGCCTCCTCATGCCCCCCTCCATTGACACACACACAGAAAGAGCTCCTCACATTGATCCGGACCAAGACCCCACCTTAAACAACACTAAAGATGCAACTGCCCCGCCAACTCCCACAGTCCAGCCATCTAATAAGGACACTCTCACGCCTGACCCCAGACTTGACTTGATATTATCAGCCCTTCAGCAAGCCAAATTGACATCCAAACCCTAAACGATATTATTTTACAGCAACCCAAGCTCACACACACTAAACAGGAATACAGATCTCTCCACACTCCAAGCACTCGCGTCGCACCCAACATCTTCTTGCTAGCTCCGAGAATCTGGGGCCCCTACATTGGAGCACAGTACCCTAATGCCATATTCTGCCCAATCAGGATGATAAACCCTCTATCTGCTAAAGAATTGAAGACCCTCCTTCGTTCTTACGAGCCATCTCACCCTACACATAACGCTGTGCAGCCTAACTTGCTTGCAGACTCCCGAATACAATCTATCCCGATAAACACATACAGAGCCACTAGACACAACTCCAGAGGCATAGTGGAAAATAACCTCACTAGAATCCCCCTCAAAATCGAACCTACCACAGTATCCAATAAGTCGCGGCTAATTTGCATTCTCCTAAATTGCAGATCCGCATCTAGACATGCAGCCGATGTAGCTAATCTATTACTCACTAACGAACCAGACATTCTAATCCTGACAGAAACATGATTAAATGAAGCATCTACTCCCATCATGGACATTTTGCTTCCCCCTAACTATGGCATCGCCAGACTTGACAGAACGGATAGGCCAGGCGGTGGGATAGCTTGCATACATCAGAACAGCCTAACAGTGACCAACACCAATGCCCCAGCCTTATCTTCATGTGAATACCTCTGCTTAAACATAGCCAGTAATAACAAACAAGTATGTTCTTTACACACTTTCTACCATCCTCCTGGAGATAACCTCACATTCATAGAACACCTCATGGATATTCTAGCTTCAAACAACAGCCAACAAAATAAACAAATATTCCTGGGGGACTTCAACCTTCACTGGGATAACCAGAACGACCCAGGGGTAAACAGCCTCAAAGCTTTCCTCTCTGACCTTAATCTTAACCAAATATGTAACAGCCCAACTTAGGACAAAGGCACAATTCTCGACCTAGTAATCTCCAAGGTGGACTCCACACAGCTCGTCTCGATTCTCCCCTGTGACTGGTCTGACCATCATGTCATTACATTCCAAGTCTTAGAAATGGTTAAACGTCTTTCAACACAACCCCTGAGAACAAAAATTTGGTATAGACCTGAAAAACGTCGGCTCTGACCTTCTAGCATCATCTAATTCAAACCTACTACATCCCCTGGAAGAACTAGCCGATGTCCAGGGGCTGACCAACTACTACTTTCACTCCATGAACAACTTACTGGACAAAATAGCCCCTCTTCAACTGAAAAGAACCTCCACAAAAGTCTCAAATCCTTGGTATGATGGATGGCTAAATGAAGACAGACGCTCTCTTAGAGTAATTGAACGATGCTGGAGAGCCGCACCCTCAGCTGACCACCTCAAGCTACTAAGAACCTCCAGAAACTCCTACTTTAGAAAGATCAGAAAATCTAAAACTGACTTCTTCAGGACTCAACTAGACCAAGCCAAGAACCGCCCCAAAAAGTTATTCGATCTTATCAAAACTCAAACCAAGAACGCACCCATGCTCCCGAAGGCCATCCCAGTCACTCTACCCAATTGTGAGGAATTTGCCTTCTTCGCTTCTAAAACAGAATCCATTAAATCAGACCTACTCAATGACCTCTTATCGCTCTCAGACATGCTAAAGAGCCCATCACCTCCCCTTGCAGGTGCCCAAGCTAATGACCTCCCAAAATTCAACCTCAAAAACCACGCAACCTGGTCCCACTTCTACACTTACAATGAAGAATCCATATTAAAGACGCTAACCAATCTGAAACCTTCCAACCATTTCACAGACCCGCTTTCGGCCAACTACTTAACAGACTTCATTCCTCTGCTACTACCCCTCTGGACCAAGATCATAAATACCTCCTTCCTTCAAGGATCCATTCCAGACATCCTGAAAACAGGTCAGGTATCCCCTATCCTGAAAAAAACTACAGCTGACCCCTCGGATCTAAATAAGTATCGTCTGATCTCTAACATACCTATGCTAGCCAAACTCCTGGAAAAATGTGCTAACATGCAGCTGAACAGTCACATTGACCAATTCAACCTGCTTAATCAATTTCAATCTGGCTTCGGAGCAGGTCACAGTACCGAATCTGCCATGACACATGTAATTGACGATGCTCTAAAAATCCTGGATCAAAACGAAGCATGTTTACTAATCCTACTTGACCTGTCCTCAGCATTTGACACCGTCAAACACAGCAACTTGCAAGAACTCCTGAAACACAGAATGGGACTGTCTGGAGCTGTATTTAACTAGTTTGCCTCTTTCCTCCAAAATAGATCCCAAAGATTCAAGGTCAGTCAATCCCTATCCAACTCCATGCCAATCACGCTAGGAGTTCTGCAAGGCTCCTCCCTCTCACCCACCCTCTTCAACCTTCTCATGGAACCTCTCACCGAACTTCTCAGCCTCGCAAAGATTCACTTCCATATGTATGCAGACGACACCCAAATCTACATCAAGATCATCTCACTTGAAGACATCAAATCGCTCAACACCACACTACAAAAAACCCAAACATGGCTGGCCGAAAACCCCCTGAAACTAAACTCCCTCAAAACTGAATTCCTCCTTATCGCTCCCCCTATCAAAACACCCTCTATCCTGGACTGGCTGAAGCACTTAACTGCTCTCAAAGGACAACCTCTCATTGTTGACTCAGCAAACTCGCTTGGTGTAACTTTGGACAGCAACCTAAAAATGCAGAAGCATCTCAACGCTTCCACAAAAGGAGCTAACTTCCACATAAAGACACTGTGAAAACTGAAACCCTTTCTGCCATCCTTCGATTTCAAACAAGCAGTTCAAACCCTAGTAATCCCTAGAGTGGAATATGGGTCTCTTCTTCTGAAACCACAACGATTTGCCAAGAAAAAAACCTACAACCGATCCTTCTCTGGTATGGCTCCTAGGATCTGGAACGCGTTGCCATTGAAACAAGAATTAACCCCTCCTCTGCCTCCTTCAAAAAAGAAGTGAAAGCGATCCTCATGGTGAAATTCACGTGAATTCACTGACTTATTACTGTATTTTTTTCCTCCTAGTTCTGTTTTTATGCTCCATTCTGTCTTCTCTCTGCCATCATTAGCTGCTTTATTACTTTTATGAGTATTGTACATTTGGACTCATTTATATCTTTGTTTACTATGGTTACTCCTTGTTTTCTATATCTTACTTGTAAAGCGCTCTGATACTCGCAAGGGTCTTGTTCACGCTATGTAAAACCTTCAAATAAATAAATAAATAATACATATTATCCAGTTAGAAAAGTTAGAAGAACAACTAAACATATCAACAAGTGACACAACAGATACAACGACCGCCGCACGTATGGTCGAGTGTCCCAGCACCTCTAGGATGACGGGCAGACTTCAGTCTGCCCACTATCCTAATGGGCCCCCTGGAGTTGATAGCTATTCCTCTGTAACTGGCAGATTTAAATGCATATGATTCTACTCTTATTCAATCTGCACCCGTTTCAGGCCATAGGTCGTACGGAGCCTAACACAGGTAAGCTGCTTCCAAGAGATTTGCAAAGAGGTCTGAAAGGAAGAGTTGTGTACTTACCTTTAGATTTTAAGAAGAATATTGCAACTGTTGGTATGGAGAGAGAGGAAAGTGAGCCTGCAATATTCTAGTTAATGCTGTACCAACAAAGAGTCGTAAAACATGGCAGGAGTTAGTAGATGATACCAAACTTCAAAAAGCTACATATACCCTGTACAGAACAACATTTATTATAAAACTGTAAATGTGGAAGAACAGGAAATATGTTTAGAAGATGAAACAGAAATTTCAAGTGGCCAAATAGAAAAAGTGGACAAGTCCAGGAGTGAAGAGATTTACGAACATTACAGTACACATCCTCTACATTCAAAAGAAGTGATAGGAAACAGTATTGAATTATTTCAAATGAAGAAAGCAAAGGGAACTCCCATGAGAGTATGGGGAAAAAGTTTAGAAGCTCGTTAGTCCCACAGCTGTTCGCCACTGGAAAAAGTGGACGATATGATGAACGAGCAGTACAGATTCCAGCTTCAGAATACCGCTCGACAAGATTGTACTCAGAAGATCCAAGATTTCAACAGTGCATTCCATATATATTTCATCTTCTGTTTGAAAGTGACTTGTCTGCACTTTCAGATGCAGTGAACCACATAATAAAAACAGTAGTTCATCTTACACATGTTTCTGCAAAGGGATTCATGGACAAAGTTCAACAAAGGGATGATCAGTTAGAATTTCAGTCAATTAATTTGTTGGCGTGTCAACATGGTACCAATGAGTATTGGTATGGTCGTCATGGAGAGCTTAAATGTATGTTAAGAAACTTAGGTAACCCTACGTGATTTGTAACACTTAGATGAGCTGAATATGCATGGGACGATTTACTTTGACTTCTACGAGAAGCAAATTCAAATGTAAAAAATATTGAATTGAAGACTGCTGTTGAACTCTGGTCCTTGGATCCTGTAAATGTGTCCAGATATTTTAATCATAGGTTTCAAGCTATGATGTCTTTTATCTGCAATAAAAATAATCCAGCTCTTGGAGAAGTTACTGATTTCTTTTGGAGAAAGGAGTACCAAGACAGAGGTGCTCCTCATATATACATGCTAATAGGATTCAAGAATGCACCAACATTTGGAACTGATACTGATAAATGTGTTTTGTCTTCCATCGAAGAGTATGTTACCAGTGCCATTCCAAAAGAAGGAAGAGAAAACAGCTTGAGACAACAAGTTTTATGGTTTTAAAGTCATGAATTTGGAACATATTGTCGTTTAAAATACAAGTCAAAGGGAAAATTTTATACAAAATGTCGCTTTGGATTTCCACATCCAATATTTTCAAAAGGAAGAGTAAATCGTTTTATGTCAGCAGTAAGGCATACTATAACTCAGAAATCTCCAAAGAATACACACAACTTAAAAAGAACTGAAGATTCAAAGTAAATTTATGACTACAATCCAGTGATTTTGACAATGTGGAATGCAAACATGTATATTCAAGCACATAATTCAATTGCTACTGCTCGCTATGTTACATCATATATAACCTAATCTGAAAAGAAAGAGTTGAAAGAAATGTGGGAAGAAATTTCACAGGAAAAGTAAAATATTGTACAGCTTCAACTTGAAAATGCTTTCCCACCGAGAGATTGGATTCTATGAGTGTTCAGATTGGTTGAGCTCTGCCAGTTTATATTCAAAGTCAAGAGGAATCATTTGGGTAAGTCTAGGTCTTGCCGCCAAAGAAAATAGACTATTGAAATCTCTAGAAAAAATCGAATACTTGAATGAACCAGAAATACAGATATTGTTAAAACTAATATGTTGGATATATACCATCCCAAAAGGAGTCCACATCTGGAAAACCTATGTCTCTATGAAATACTTCAACATTACAGCTTTAAAAGCAATGTTACAGAAAATTTAAATGAAGAAACAAAATACAGTGATTGAATGTGACGGCTGTTTGGTAAAACATGCCAAAGGAAATCTTATTACCCACAGAAAACTCAGTTGTAAAAGTCCAGATAAAAGGGAATTTTTCTATTTAGCACGTTTGCAACTTTTCAAGCCTTGGCGTAGTGAAATGGAATTACTTGGGGATTGTGACTGCTGTGAAGATTCTTTCAATGACTGTTAAGATAGCATTCAATGCACAATTTTCCCAACTTATCTACAAATGTTAAATAATGAGATTGAACTAGAAACTACTATTGCTGGTGAAATAGAAAGAGACAGTTCTCAAGATAGTCAAGGTTCCGCTGCACTAAGCCAAGAAACACTAGGACAGCCAATTATAGAAAATGAAGAAGTAATTGCCATGCATGAAGTAGAAACTGCAACAAGCACAACACAAGGAAGGAAGCAAGATGGCTGACGTGAGAGGAGCTCACTAGGAGAGCTCCACTAGCTTGGGGATCACTTCGCTTAATATCCCTGTATTAGCTCCATCAGACGGCCTACCAACACAGAGGAAACAAGAATTACTCCACAAGTAACAAGAACATTATCTTTGCTTACCGCCACCACTCCAGGGCATTACACAGGGTCCAGATCAGAAGGCGTTCTCCCCATCTGGCATGGCGACAGAGCTCGGAGCTCAGGGACAACGCTGCCGTTGCTGCAGTCACTGCCGCTGTCGGTCCCCTCCATAATGCCATCGCTGAGCGTGAGCCACTCTTGGTCGGGCGGCCGATTGCAGGCTCAGGAGCACTCTGGAGACCAGGACGCACCCCCCGCTGCCTATGGAGCCCCACTATCGAAGTGATCTGATTAGCTGCACCGGAGCACACTGGTAATAGGGACGCCTTCCCTGTTGATGAGGAGGAGTTCTACAATCAATCGAAATCACAGCGGAGCCCAGATTTCCCCAAGACAACAAGAAGGTACGTCGCAGAGCGCTACCCTCTGAGCGTCATCCACTCTTGGCTGGCGGGCTCGTCCGAGGTGCCGGAGTCGTCTTCAGGCTCAGGAGCACTCAGGAGACCGGGACGCCCGCCCCCAACCGTGCCCCCGGTACCTGCGGAGCAAAAGCGAAGACATCATGCAGTTCCCAAAGCCTGCGATCCTCCGCGATCCACTCCCCATCCCCCTCCCTCGTTTTCCTCAGCGCTGGATCTGTAGCAGGACAGCGTAAGAAAATAGAACGGCCCCCAAGCCTCCTCTTCGACAATGGAGGGATGGATGCCAGCACTGATTAAGAGGCCAAAAGGCAATGAGCCTGCAAGGAGCACAGCAGGCATAGCCTGGTCTCACCCCCACCTCTCATTTTTGCTGAGCGAGGCTGGCACACACTGTGACACAGCGGACTCATCTCCCTTCATGACCTCAAACCTGACACTGATAATATTGTCAGCCTAAGTGTGTCTAAGGGGCCCAGGCAGGACCCTCTGCCCTTTTCACTTTGGCTGTGGTTTGCATGGCTCCCCGGGCTTTGCCCTCTTTCTGCACTTCCTTGCCACATTGCCACGCTCATTCCATGGGCCACTTGGTCCACTCCATGTCCGTTGGCACGCAGAACCACCACTACCAGATGGATATAAACTAGGAATCCCTCACAGGAACCCAAATTCCTCGATAGATGAAGAACTCAGCTGCCTTTACAGGTTGCACAAAATGGCCGCAGTAGTTCAGGAGATAAACAATGAAAAAGGACTACCTCCCATGAGGACCTTAATGGAAATAGACAGAGGACTACAGTGCAAGCACTGACCCAGTCAGCTAACAGAGCAGCCATCTTGGACTGTCTCTTCATTCTCAACCTCGCTACACTTTCCCCCCCATAGGGCAGCACTTCGCACATACCTCATCCCGTCTGTCTATCACCCGCTAACCAAGTGCTCCCTTCACTTTGGAGCGCACTGGTAACTTCACCTACTCTATCACTTACCTCCCAAACCTCTCAAAAGAAGCAGCTAAAGGTTTTAAACACAACTTTTTAAAATCTCATTCTGAAACTCCGATCTCAGACCCATACTTCTCAATGAACAAAGGGCTCATTAAGAATGACATCATCTTCTAAACTAAAAGAAGAGCTCAATCGAGAAAAGCCTTTCTCGCTCTCTTTAAGGTCTCTCTCATGAAGAAAACAGCACATGGATTCACACTCTCTATCCTCCCATCCCTATTCTTCAATGCAGAAGCCACCGTCAATATTTACCATAATGGAATCATGCTCATCCAATCTTCTAACCGGAACCTAAACCTGATAGACCACATCTTTCCACTCATCAAGGAAAGAGTCTCTATTACTCACCCTTCCTTCCCAGCCAACCGCGCTGAAATTATCAACTCCCAACCTGATCTCGTAGTAAATCAGGATTCCCAGCTGCCCCCATCTGCTCCTACACTAAATATAAACCTTAACGACACCCCTGCCAACATCCCACCCCACATAATAACCGCCTCACACCTTAACACCACCAACACACTCACTATCCCCCTCACCTTGCTATTCCACCCCAACCTTCCCCCCGCTCCATTACCCCCAGCATCCCTCTCTCCCCTCTTAGCCTTGCCTTCAACCATCCCCTTAACTTAACTCATCTCCCCTTTTCCTACTCCTCCCTAAACATCTACACTACTCACTCAGCTCTAAACTCCACATATAACCACCTCCTCTCATCAGCCCGTCAGCCCCACTGCCGCTCCTTTCCTCACCTACACCATCACTGATCCTGACAAAGCCGAATCTCAGTCCCCCTCCCTTCCTGCCTCCTCATGCCCCCCTCCATTGACACACACACAGAAAGAGTTCCTCACATTGATCCGGACCAAGACCCCACCTTAAACAACACTAAAGATGCAACTGCCCCGCCAACTCCCACAGTCCAGCCATCTAATAAGGACACTCTCACGCTTGACCCGAGACTTGACTTGATATTATCAGCCCTTCAGCAAGCCAAATTGACATCCAAACCCTAAACGATATTATTTTACAGCAACCCAAGCTCACACACACTAAACAGGAATACAGATCTCTTCCACACTCCAAGCACTCGCGTTGCACCCAACATCTTCTTGCTAGCTCCGAGAATCTGGGGCCCCTACATTGGAGCACAGTACCCTAATGCCATATCCTGCCCAATCAGGATGATAAACACTCTATCTGCTAAAGAATTGAAGACCCTCCTTCGTTCTTATGAGCCATCTCACCCTACACATAACGCTGTGCAGCCTAACTTACTTGCAGACTCCCGAATACAATCTATCCCGATAAACACATACAGAGCCACTAGACACAACTCCAGAGGCATAGTGGAAAATAACCTCACTAGAATCCCCCTCACAATCGAACCTACCACAGTATCCAATAAGTCGCGGCTAATTTGCATTCTCCTAAATTGCAGATCCGCATCTAGACATGCAGCCGATGTAGCTGATCTATTACTCACTAACGAACCAGACATTCTAATCCTGACAGAAACATGGTTAAATGAAGCATCTACTCCCATCATGGACATTTTGCTTCCCCCTAACTATGGCATCGCCAGACTTGACAGAACGGATAGGCCAGGCGGTGGGATAGCTTGCATACATCAGAACAGCCTAACAGTGACCAACATCAATGCCCCAGCCTTATCTTCATGTGAATACCTCTGCTTAAACATAGCCAGTAATGACAAACAAGTATGTTCTTTACACACTTTCTACCATCCTCCTGGAGATAACCTCACATTCATAGAACACCTCATGGATATTCTAGCTTCAAACAACAGCCAACAAAATAAACAAATATTCCTGGGGGACTTCAACCTTCACTGGGATGACCAGAACGACCCAGGGGTAAACAGCCTCAAAGCTTTCCTCTCTGACCTTAATCTTAACCAAATATGTAACAGCCTAACTTACGACAAAGGCACAATTCTCGACCTAGTAATCTCCAAGGTGGACTCCACACAGCTCGACTCGATTCTCCCCTGTGACTGGTCTGACCATCATGTCATTACATTCCAAGTCTTAGAAATGGTTAAACGTCTTTCAACACAACTCCTGAGAACAAAAATTTGGTATAGACCTGAAAAACGTCGGCTCTGACCTTCTAGCATCATCTAATTCAAACCTACTACATCCCCTGGAAGAACTAGCCGATGTCCAGGGGCTGACCAACTACTACTTTCACTCCATGAACAACTTACTGGACAAAATAGCCCCTCTTCAACTGAAAAGAACCTCCACAAAAGTCTCAAATCCTTAGTATGATGGATGGCTAAATGAAGACAGACGCTCTCTTAGAGTAATTGAACGATGCTGGAGAGCCGCACCCTCAGCTGACCACCTCAAGCTACTAAGAACCTCCAGAAACTCCTACTTTAGAAAGATCAGAAAATCTAAAGCTGACTTCTTCAGGACTCAACTAGACCAAGCCAAGAACCGCCCCAAAAAGTTATTCGATCTTATCAAAGCTCAAACCAAGAACGCACCCATGCTCCCGAAGGCCATCCCAGTCACTCTACCCAATTGTGAGGAATTTGCCTTCTTCGCTTCTAAAACAGAATCCATTAAATCAGACCTACTCAATGACCTCTTATCGCTCTCAGACATGCTAAAGAGCCCATCACCTCCCCTTGCAGGTGCCCAAGCTAATGACCTCCCAAAATTCAACCTCAAAAACCACGCAACCTGGTCCCACTTCTACACTTACAATGAAGAATCCATATTAAAGACGCTAACCAATCTGAAACCTTCCAACCATTTCACAGACCCGCTTTCGGCCAACTACTTAAAAGACTTCATTCCTCTGCTACTACCCCTCTGGACCAAGATCATAAATACCTCCTTCCTTCAAGGATCCATTCCAGACATCCTGAAAACAGGTCAGGTATCCCCTATCCTGAAAAAAACTACAGCTGACCCCTCGGATCTAAATAACTATCGTCCGATCTCTAACATACCTATGCTAGCCAAACTCCTGGAAAATGTGCTAACATGCAGCTGAACAGTCACATTGACCAATTCAACCTGCTTAATCAATTTCAATCTGGCTTCCGAGCAGGTCACAGTACCGAATCTGCCATGACACATGTAATTGACGATGCTCTAAAAATCCTGGATCAAAACGAAGCATGTTTACTAATCCTACTTGACCTGTCCTCAGCATTTGACACCGTCAAACACAGCAACTTGCAAGAACTCCTGAAACACAGAATGGGACTGTCTGGAGCTGTATTTAACTGGTTTGCCTCTTTCCTCCAAAATAGATCCCAAAGATTCAAGGTCAGTCAATCCCTATCCAACTCCATGCCAATCACGCTAGGAGTTCTGCAAGGCTCCTCCCTCTCACCCACCCTCTTCAACCTCCTCATGGAACCTCTCACCGAACTTCTCAGCCTCGCAAAGATTCACTTCCATACGTATGCAGACGACACCCAAATCTACATCAAGATCATCTCACTTGAAGACATCAAATCGCTCAACACCACACTACAAAAAACCCAAACATGGCTGGCCGAAAACCCCCTGAAACTAAACTCCCTCAAAACTGAATTCCTCCTTATCGCTCCCCCTATCAAAACACCCTCTATCCTGGACTGGCTGAAGCACTTAACTGCTCTCAAAGGACAACCTCTCATTGTTGACTCAGCAAACTCGCTTGGTGTAACTTTGGACAGCAACCTAAAAATGCAGAAGCATATCAACGCTTCCACAAAAGGAGCTAACTTCCACATAAAGACACTGTGAAAACTGAAACCCTTTCTGCCATCCTTCGATTTCAAACAAGCAGTTCAAACCCTAGTAATCCCTAGAGTGGAATATGGGTCTCTTCTTCTGAAACCACAACGATTTGCCAAGAAAAAAACCTACAACCGATCCTTCTCTGGTATGGCTCCTAGGATCTGGAACGCGTTGCCATTGAAACAAGAATTAACCCCTCCTCTGTCTCCTTCAAAAAAGAAGTGAAAGCGATCCTCATGGTGAAATTCACGTGAATTTACTGACTTATTACTGTATTTTTTTCCTCCTAGTTCTGTTTTTATGCTCCATTCTGTCTTCTCTCTGCCATCATTAGCTGCTTTATTACTTTTATGAGTATTGTACATTTGGACTCATTTATATCTTTGTTTACTATGGTTACTCCTTGTTTTCTATATCTTACTTGTAAAGCGCTCTGATACTCGCAAGGGTCTTGTTCACGCTATGTAAAACCTTCAAATAAATAAATAAATAATACATATTATCCAGTTAGAAAAGTTAGAAGAACAACTAAACATATCAACAAGTGACACAACAGATACAACATGGTTTGCTGCATGAAAACAAAAAATGCCAATGTTCATCATTTAAAACTATTTTAATGTACATCAGTGGCCAAGCTCTAACAGGAAAACGTTTCTTGATAAAGTTTTGACCAGTTATCTCCACAAACTACATAATCACATTTATCTTGTGTTGTAACGGCTCCAACTGGTTTAGTAGCACACAACATTAAAGGGATTACTTTACATCGATTACTTATGCTACCAGCTGAGCATGATAATAAATTGGAATATCAGAAGCTATCTGGAGAAGCTTCTAATGAAGCTTCATGGGTACTGAAGAAAATGAAACTTCTAATCATTAATGAGGTGAGCATGGTCTCAAACATAATGCTTGCCTTTGTACAGTTGAGGATGCAACAGATTTTAAAAACAGATTAAAATGTACTGTTTGGAGTTAAACATGTAATTGCATTTGGAGATCTAATAGAATGTACTCCTGTAAAAGGACAACCTGTTTTTAAAACACTAGGAAATCTTTGGGAAGTATTGGAAATGTGAACATTTGGTCAAATATTTAATATAAAGAACGTATTAAGAATATGCGACAAGCAAGTGATGAACATTATGAAATATTCTTCAAGATATAAGAATTGGTGTATTGACAAAACATGATAAACAAGCTTCGGAAAGTCAGCTACTAAGGAACTTGTTTACAACTGTAAACACAGCACCTGAAATAATGTACAACAAGCTTGAAGAAAAGAAGTCTATAGTTTGCCTAATGCCTACACTGCAAGAGTGTTCTGCATTTAATCAAGAACTTTTGAAACTTGAAATAGTTGAAATGAAAGCTATTGATAACATTAAACACCAGTGAGTGACTATTCATCTCACAGACAAACTACAGTCTAAATTGCATTCTTTGGAGAAGTCTGAATCTAAAACAGCAGGCTTAGAAAACACTTTATATGTATGTATGAACTATCAGGTAATTTTACGGCATAATTTGAATGTAGAACAAATTTTAGTAAATGGAGCAATGGGAAAACTTGTAGAGTTTGTAAAATTTCTGAAAAGAGATGGAATAGAATTTTTGAAGATAACATTTGATCAGATTAAAGAGATAACACAGATTGGGCATGGTGTTGTACGTTTTTTGCTTGTAAAAGACTTGAACATTCACAGAAAACAGTTTCCTTTGTCTTTAGCATAGGCAGTAACTATTCATAAATCTCAAGGTTTAAGTATAGACAGCAGTTTTGTAAATATTGGAAGTACAGTGTTCAAAGAGGGAATGGCATATATTGCATTATCTTGAGTAAGAACATTGTCTGGTTTGTATTTGAAAGATTTTGATGACAAAAAGGTTAGTGCTGATGCAAATTGCGTAAGAAAGTATAATTGTTTAAGAAGACTTTATGCTCCTGATTTAGGTGAATACCCCCTATATGAGAAACGTATAGTCTGTCCAAAACAGAAATATGTAAAAGATGGAATTGAGGTTCAAAAAAAGAAAATAAATTAACAGAAACTTGAAGGCGTAAAGAAAAAGGAAATGGATACTGTTGATGAGATTGTAGGATATCAGTTGGAAAATAGTTCAGGTATCAACTGCTATACTAATGTGATTCTGAATGTTGTGTTTTATCTAGAAGAGCTTCATTGTGAAATCATGGGAAATCATGAAAATAGATTTTGTTCTTTATTACATCATGTATTTTAACAGTTGGTAACTGACAGAAGTAAAATCCATACTGTTTACGGAGTTTGTCATCTTTTAGATACATGTAGTGGTTCACTGACATTTACTCTCAATGTTCAACAGGATGCACAATAATTTTTATTGGTTGTTTAGAGTGTTAGACCATGAAGGAATTCTGATTGAAAACTTATTTGGACTAAGTTACAGATGAGATAATATATGTGAAGAGTGTTCATTTACTTCTACCACTGAAATAGGAACATAACGATTCATATACATGACATTCCAGACTGTGATTCAGTGCCTTCTAACAAATTGATTAAAATAGCCAATGAGGACATGAAATGTTCACATTTTATTTATTTATTTTATTTATAAAGTTTTGCTTATTGCTAACATGACCCAAGTGGGCATCAGAGTGCTTTACATGACAAGAAGTAGCATAACAATTGGACTGGTAAACAATACATGCACAAGAGTGAAACATAAGATAGTACATATGATAAAAAAAAAGGCTTGGTCTAGGTTAAGGTCAGCAGGCACCGCGTGGTGCCTGCCACGCAGTGCAGGCAAATAGAAAACATGCATTTTTACAATTGCGGCGGATGCTGCAGCCAGCAGCACCCACTGAAATTGTAAACATGCACGATGCGACCGCCACGGTGGCAGTCGTATCGTAATTGCACGTGGGGGACCGCCGCCATACAGGTGGACAGTCCCACTACTGCAACAATGGCGGTCGGACAAAAGTCCGACCACCATCGTAATCAGCCCCTTAGTTAGCAGAAAAGATTTTGCTTCTTTTTGAAGGAGGCGGTAGAGGAGATTTGGCGTAAGTCCGGAGGTAGAGAATTCTATATAATTGGTGCTATAACCGAGAATTCTCTGACACCCGTTTTCTTTTTGTGGGTTCGTTGGGGTTTCAGAAGCAAGGTGTGCGCAATTTATGAGGATCTGTTGCCACCTGGTTTTTCTAGCTTTTGAGCCAAGTATCTGGGGGTATTAAAGTGTAACGATTTATGCGTCATGCAAGCAATTTTCAGTTGGATTCTTGCTTCATACGGTATCCAGTTTAAGGATTTTAGAATGTGTGATATGTGTGTATTTCTTTTAGTTCCAAGGATAAGTCTTGCCGTGTTGAGAGAGGCTCTTAGGGGGGGCAGTTTGTATGGTTGTAAGCCACATAGTGTGGCACTACTATAATCCAGTTTGGGCAGAACAAGAGCTTGAACCACTTGTTTTAGGTCTTCGTGTGGAATGTAGAGTTTAAGTTTCCTCAGAATGCTCAGTTGGTAATTTGCTCCTTTGGTGGCTGCGCTAATGTGATCCTGCATATTCAGGTGTCTCTCTAGTATAATACCCACGGATCTAGTAGAGTCTATGATGTGGGGCGAACAATTGACAGCTGTAAGATGTTTCAACCAGAGCTCAATCTTGGAGATGTTATTCGGCAGAGAGATGAGGAGAAATTCTGTTCTAGCAGAGTTGAGTTTAAGATGATTATCCGTGAGCCTGAGGTGTGTGTTTTGTAAGATGGAATTGAGGGATATAATGTCCTCTGGTGAGGCAATTTTGAGATACATTGAGTGTCATCAGCGTACATGTGGTAATGGATGTTGGTAGATTTTAGGTGGTTCGCAAGTGGTTCTAGGAATACATTGAAGAGAATGGGTGATAGTGCAGATCCTTGGGGAATGCCAAGAGTGATCGCATGGGGCTTAGATGGAGATTGATTCATTTTGACTCTTAGGGATCTGTTTTGTAAGAATAACGAGAATCATTTTAAAATGACACCTGATAAGCCCATCCTTTGTTTCAGTAAGTTCAGTAGATTATCATGTTTAATGGTGTCAAAGGCAGCCGATAAATCAAGCAGTATCAGAAGGCATGATTCATTTTGATCTAGCATTTTGAGTATATCATCCACAATATGAGTAAGTGCAGACTCAGTGTTGTAGTCTTGATGGATACCTGATTGGTTTTGATCAAGGAGTTGATAGTTGTTTATGTGATTGCAGAGTTGGCTCTGGACACATTTTTCTAAGAGCTTTGCTAGAGTAGGGATGTTGGAGATGGGTCGGAAGGTATAAGGATCCGAGCAGTCTGTCTTGCGTTTTTTTAACGTGGGTTTTACTTGTCCTACTTTTAAGCAGTCAAGGATAGTGCCTTGATGCAGTGAGGCATTTACTAACTTGGTCCATAGAGGGAGAAGACGGGTTTTTTAATCTCTTTGAAAATGAGTGGTGGTAGAGGATCTGTGAAGTGGTTAGATGAGTTTAAAGAAGAAAGATTGTTGTACATATCATGTTCACTGATTTGGGAGAAGATGTTCCAGGAGGTCTTGTTTTTGGAGGAGTGCCCGGATGGTTCTTTCCCTTCCAAGTACTGTGCAGTATGTGATAAACTGAATGGTACAGTCCGAGGTAGATCTTTTGCTAATAGTAGTTTGTTTTCTATATTTGTGGTTTTGTCCTTGAAGAAGGTGGCCAGTTCTTCACAATTTGGTGGAGTGCTGGATCCAGAGTGTTGCACGATTGCTGCTTGACTATTTCAAATAGATTTTTAGGCCTATTTCTGGCTTGATCAAGCTGTACTCTAAAAAAGGTAGATTTCACTTGTCTTATTCTTCTGTTGTATGTGTTCCTCATTGTTCTTAAGCTTATTAGAAGTTCCAAGGATGGAAAAGATCTCCACGCTCTTTCTACTATTCTTAGATTGTGTCTTTCTGTGTTTATATTGTCATTGAACCAGGGCATTGAGTTTTTATTGGATACATTTTTTTCTGTTGAAGGGGCGCGATGGAGTCCATGATCTCCAATATGAAAGTATTGTAGAAATCTGTGAGGTCATTAACTTCGTCCATGTTGGTCTGTGGCATCAAGGTATTATTGCAAAGGGTAGCTGGTTTCTTGTGGTTTATATTACGAAGATTCCTTTTCCAATGTTTTATTTTCTTTGGTTGGCCATTCTTTGGGATCGTCTTTAAGTTGATGAGGTAATGTGATAATGGTCTGTACAGTCACAGGGGCAAATAGACTCAAGGAAAGTGGTGTCAATCTTTGAGATTATAAGGTCCAGAGTCTCTCCCTTGTTGTGTGTTGGCCTGTTGCAAATTTGGGACAAATCATGGTTCAATAGGAAGGACTTTAGGCTATTCACTGAGTGGTCATTCCAGTGTAGATTAAAGTCTCCCAGGAATATCTGGGGACCTTGAAGATTAACTTTCATTGTGATGATTTCCAAGATTTGTTCAATGAACAAAGAGTTATCACCCGGTCGATGATAGAAGGCGTGAATATTACAGATGGATTTGTTGTTGCAAGAGATATTGATGCAGAGACATTCGCATGTAGTTAAAGCTATTTTTTCCAATTGGCGTACTGAAAGAGTACTGTGGTAGATGCATGCTATGCCACAACCCGTTTTCTTGGGTCTATCTAGTCGAATGATCTCGTGACTAGTGGGATCTAGTAGATCCATGATGGGTTGAGATGAGCTGTTTAACCATGTTTCAGTGAGGATAAATATATCCAATTTATGTGAGAGAATGAGGTTGTACATTTCTGTCGCGTGTTAAGTTGCCGATCTGCAATTAAGGAGCATGCAATTCAAGTGATTATTAGACAATGATATAGTGATGGTCTTGAGATTATCCTTGTTTATTACTTTGTGATTGATGCCCGGTTCTCTGAATGGATTCGCTTGGATAGTTTGGATTTCATTTTGAATTGTCTTGTTAATATTCTTTTCTGATTGATAGGAGAGGAGGAGTTCATAGATCTCATTGTTCGAAAGACCATCATTTGATCTCTTACGGCGAGAAGCATCATTATGGGATTGGGTAGTTTCCAATACAAGATTGGATGTATGTGGTCCATGAATAGGGGGAATGACTCTATGGGAATCAGTTCTGGTTAGCATGATGCTATATGAGCTGTGAGGGGCCCGCAGATCTGATATAATGGACGTAAGTCTCTGAAGATCCTCTTTAAGATGTTTTAGGCTATGCTCGATTTCATTGAATCTCTTTTCCCAGTAATCAGGTTGTTGGATGGCTGTGGGCTGCTTAGGGAGGTCTGAGGGCGGGTTGAGGTAGTAAGAGACACCATGTTGAGAGTGGGGGTCATTAATAGCTGTACCATTTTGTTGGAGATATGTAAGAGGAAGGTTGGATGAGGGGGAGGAGTAGTAGCATGAGTGGTAGCTAAATGTTTAGATAGTCTGGATGATCTCCTATTTTAGTTGGTGAGGTGTGGTCATGATTGGAGGACTCTCATTGGTGCGCCCTGGGGAAAAGAGTATAAGTGAGTGAGGGGGAGAGAGTCCAGTGAAGTCGGGATCTATACTAATTATGTTATTGGGGGAGGAGCCAATAAGTAGGATCGACTATTGCTAGTAGGATTCTCAAGTTCTAATTGAGAAGATGGTTCTGGAGGGGGAGTGGTGGTGGCAATGTTGGGGAGGTAATCTCTTGTAACCAGGAGTGGGTTGATAGAGAATGGAGTAGCCCTGTGAGTTAAAGCGGATGTAAGCATTTTATCCTGAGCGTTAGGGCAGTTTTGGGTGAAAAGATTGTTGTGAACCTCCTTTTTTAGGACAGGGAAGATATTGTTGATTAAGGTACATTTTCATTCCAGGCCTGTATTAGTATAATCCCATTATTATATATGGGGATCGTAGTGTATGCCTTGCAGAACGAAGAGGGACAGACAGATATTCTAAGACCATGGGGTGTTTCTCTAGTGCCTGTGGTGCTTAGCTTAGAGAGTAAAATATTTCTCCATTGGACTTTCTTCTTGTATGGAATATAAGGTCATTAGTTCGGGTTTCCTTGTTGCTACAGAAAAAAGGATCTGAAATAAGAGTTTCTGGATGAGTTTTGAGAAGCTGGTGTTTGAGGTTTTTTGATGCATTTTTGGAGCGGTTGAGGGGTATTTAATAGTAAAGGCATTATGACCTGATAGTTCCAGTTTTTTGTCTATTATTTATAGGTGGGAGGTAACTTCTGTGGTTATGAAAGTTTGTGTGTAGTGCTTCTGAAACACTTTGTAGGATTTTAAGGTAATGAAGGAATACATAAGCTGTGCAGACCAAATTATTTGTGCTTGACATTAATTTTTTTTGATTATTGGGGCATTTGCGTTGTTGAGTCTATGGTAATTCTTTTGATCAGTAGCTCCTTCCAAGGGGTTTGTGTCAATTGTAGTGGTTTAAGAATAATGTATGCCAATGGCTAATGTGCCTCTTAAAGATGGCCGCCAGTTTAGAAGGTTTTTTTTAATACAAATAATAGTCCTCTTTTTGTTTCACCGGAGGAATGAAATTTGTTGATGGTGTTATAACATTTATTTTTCTTTTTTCCTGACTGACCTTTGTGTTGCTGTGTTAAGATGGTGGGTTGATTTCTGTCATTCTTTAATCTCAGATGACTGGGAGAATCATCCTTGCAATTTCCCTCTTGAAAAACCCACACTTCTTTTTTCCCCACAAGTCGTAAAATCCTCACTTTATCGACGAGTCCAATGGGGCAGACCGGTTAGAAGTTCCCTGGTTCCCCTCTGCCAAAATGAGCCGTCTCCGTGGGCTATCACAGGTTGCCGTGAGTCGGCGGGGGGAGAGAGAGGCTGCGAGGCAGCTGGGAAAGAGGGATGCCACAATGCTGCGGAGAAGAGAGGGGCATCCCCCACATATTCTCACAATCTGCCTGCCTGTAGTTCGCTCAGGGAAATTATAGATCAGAGATGTTGTCTACATCATATATAAAAAGATATGTAAAATATCTAATTTTAATGCTCCAGCGTTGTAGAGAGAATGGGAGAAGATTGGTCAAATATCTATTTCAGGAAGAACTTTTATAGCAGTGGCTATTATTTTCCATGCTGGACCTACTACCACATCTGGACACTATACTGTGTATTTAAAGTGTAATAAAGGATGGACACATTGCAATAATGCCCACTTGGAATTCAAATCTAGGTTGCCTTCTGAATTACCAAATGTATGTTTTATGTTTTTGAAACCAAAGTTTTTAATACATTATTTGGCCTATTGGGAAGATGTGAACACAAAATAACAAATTTATATTGGATATTTTTTAAGTGAAAGTTTTGAATACATTATTCATCCTATTGGGAAGATGTGAACAGAAAATAGACAAAATTGGAACGATTACTATTCATAATTTGAGTTTTGATTATTATTTTTGCTAATTGATATTGCATTTGGAAAATTGTGTTTATAAGCAAATAGTTTATATATTTAATGTCTATATTGTACCAGATATAAATGTGAGCCTACCTTTTGGCAAATGTACTTGAGAGAAATATAAGAGTTAATGTAGATGAAGGACGTAATTAAGAAATTGTAGATAGATAAACACATAGCTACACATATTGACAATAATTCTCTGCGCTGATTTGTCTTTTTACTCTCTCGTTGATTGTTTTTTCCCTTCTGTTCATTGGTGATACTATGTTGAAATCACTGTGTATGGTGCAGTTCAGTAGAATCTGAGAACAGAAAAAAAGGGAATCTGAAAATGTTATGTAATTCTGAAATTATATTATGTTCTTAAAAATATCATATTATATTTTCTTTAATAAATTACACTACCTAACAGTTTTTCTTCCTCTTACTTACAGTAGGTAATGGTGAAGTTTGGAAAGAGTTTTAATATTGTTTACGACAATACTACTTTAAAATAGTTCAACAGAGTTATGTATCTAAATGACTTTAAAAAGGTGAGAAAACATAACATAATATGCATGATAACATGAATCAATCTTTAAAGTTCATTTATATGTTGTTTGTTTATAATAAAATTAATGCTGATTGTTTACACTATTTAAAATCTTTCATCATGTTGCTAATCTCATCACCCAATTAGTCATCCTTTCACTTAGACACTTTCCATGCTGTCATCTAATCTCTGTAGCACTAATAGGATAACCCACGCATACTCCTTGCGTTTTTCATTTCACAGACGCAAAACCTATGCACTCATGCAATCAACCACACAGCAGTATCGCTGTACTTATGCAATAACTAAGGTCCTACTCATGCATGTATGCTATCACTCAGGCACTACCCATATACTCTTGCAATGACCCAAGCATTACCGTTAGACAATCCTTCCACTCACGCGCTACCCATGCACCCATCCATTCACTCAGGCACTACCCCTACACTCATGCAATCACCCAGACAGTACCCATGCACTCATGCAATCACCCAGAGAGTGACCATACTCTCATGCAATCATTCAGTCACTGCTCTTGCACTCAGCTATTCACTGTGGCACAACCTAGACACTCTTGCAATGACCCAAGCATTACACTTGTACCAATCCTTTCACTCAAGCGCTACCTATACACTCATCCATTCACTCAGGCACTACCCCTGCAGTCATGCAATCACCCATATACCACCAATGCACTCATCCATTCACTCAGGCACTACCCCTGCAGTTATGCAATCACCCACTGTTAGACCTGTCAGCCCTTTGGGTGGTCCCTCCTCATCATTATTTATTTTGTCCCACTTTTGCCTCAAACCCTGTTTGAATTTTTCCTTTTTGGGAACCACCAGACTTTTTAGTGTTGCTACAGATTCAGGGAGCCATTTTAGCTACCCCTGAAACTTCTGTCTGAGGGCCTGGAGCACAAAATGGTGGCCTCCTGTGACATCACCAGCATCCACTGGAACCTACCAGCACCTTCCAGAACCTTCCAGGAGATTCCAGAACTGTGTGACAGTTGGAAACCGTTTAGAATGTTGGGAGGATAAGAGAGGCAGTTGGCAGTTGGAGCTGGCAGTTGGCACCTGACTGGTGAAGAGAGAGGAGCACAACAGTGAAGGAGGAAGGAGTGAAGCAGCAGGGGTGGAAACTTGTGCCTGGAGTGGGGTCCATAAACCCACCCTTGATACTTGTCCCTACTGATGGATCCCAGCCTATAGCCCTGTGTGGGAAGAAGTCAGAAGAAAACCATCCTAAGGACCTGGACAGCAGGAACAGGCCTTAGAACCAAGAAAGCAGCAAGATTCTGACCTGAGAACTGGTTTCCCTGGAGCCTGGCGTCGAGTAGCCGAAGACCTGGAGCCCGAGGTGGAGAAGCGGCGCTGACTGAGGTAGCAGACGTCGTACCCGGAGCCGCCTGAGGTCGTAAGAGGGCGCCGGCGGAGGTCGAGAGGAATACCAAGGGTCGAGAAGGAAGTGAACCGAGGTCGAGCGAGCGGCGTCATCGGAGGAGTGAAGTCCGCCCTCCGGAGTCGTCGGAGACCGAGGTAGAGGAGCACCGGAGGTCGGGAGTGAGGATCGCACTCCGGAGTCGCCCGGAACCTGTGAGGAGGAACACCGGAGGTCGGGGGTGAGGATCGCACCCCGGAGTCGCCGGAAGTCGACAGCGAGGCCAGGCCGGCCGACGTCATCGGAGCCGAGAGCGCCATCGGACCGGAGCCGCCCGAAGTCGACTTCGTGAAGAGACTGCCCGACGCCGTCGAATCGGAGGTCGAGATCGAACCGAGGCCACCGACATCGGACCGGAACCGCCTGCCGGCGTCGTCAAAGAACTGACATTGTGCCGAGGCCGCCGAGACCGAACCGGAACCGCCTCACGGCGTCGACACGACTCCAGCGGCGTCGGAACATCAGAAAAGGGCAGTAAGTGGAGTAGAGGGCGCCTAAGGCCCTGTGGAGACCTGAGAGACTACTCTAAGGGGCTAGGGAGGTGCTGAAACCCACCTGACTGTGCCTGGGGTGAACTGGGACTAACCTAGAGAGGTTGTGTGGAGAAGGAAAGCCAGGGCATTGGTATTCCCCCCTTTGATCTACCTCAGTTTAGGCCTCAGCCTCGTCCCAGCCAGGGAGTAGCCCCCCCTCAAGCCTTCCACACCCTACAAGCTGTGCCTGGGCCAAATCAGCCCTTAAGAATTGAGGTGTCATCTGATTCATGAGTGTTGCTGTATACTTTTAATTATTTATTGGGGATACTGTATTTATTGAGTTTTTATCTATTTATTGCTGCACTAGATTTATAGGTCCACAGGACTTGTTGGTGTACAATATTTATTGGTACAGTATTTATTACCTCAAGGTATTTAATTGTCTGTATATATTGCACTTGTATTTATGCCCTGTTATTTATGATCACCCCTATTTATTTCATCAAACAGCCAATATTTATTTGACCTGCACTAATTGAAACTTGTATATTGTGATTGACCTATTTATTTTTCCCAATCAGCAACTAAGAAAAAGATAAAGAAAGAATATTTTCATAATTTTTACGGTGTAGAGTCGTTTTTGGAACGGATGCACGCATGGTTATTGTATGGGTATATTGTATGCTTAGCACTGCGCCTGTTTCCTGACCACTCGAGCCAAGCTACCACAGTGTGTCCGGAAGACCACCACCACCCCTTCTAGTGTGGGAGTGGTTTTCCAACATAAATTGGTGTTCAGTGGTGGGATAGAGCTGTGCCTACATATACTTAACAATAACTGTGGGTAGTCCATAGGCCTACACCGGGAGTTTTCTCAAAGCGGCCTTCCTAATTGTGGGTTTTTGTTTTTTCCAAATTTACTCTGGTGGTGGGAGGAGGTATTATTAAAGGTACCCCCCTGCATTGTTACTGCACAAAACCTGTCCTCTAACCTGAGTGGGCAAGATGGAGTTTGTTCTTGAAAATCTAGACACGTACACTGTGGCCCAACTCAGGGAGTTTTGCCAGCGAGAGGGGGTGTACTGTCCCCCAGGAGCAAAGAAGGGTGCACTCCAAACCAGCTTAAGGGCTTGGGGGGAGGCACGCAGGGAAAGCAAGGCTGAGGAAGAAGACAGGGATGGAGAGCCTGACCCCGAGGGGGCTGAGATGTACCAACCTGAGGTGGGGAACCTGTCCGCAGGGCCCAGGACACTTTCTAGGAAGGGCAGCACTGTCTCTAGTGGGGGCTTATCCGAAGTGGAGTTAGCAGACCGGAGAGAGAAGAGACAGCTCACATGGGACTTAGCAAGGCTGGAAAAGGAGAAAGAGGAGCAGAGGATGGCCCATGAATTGCGCCTGAAAGAAATAGATCTTCAGATTTTGCGAATCGGGGCACAACCTGTTCCCAATGGTGGCAGCCAAATCCAAGAGTCCACCAGGGAATCCACACCTTACCTGCCAAAGGACATTGTAGCGAGCTATGGGGCGGGTGACGACATCGCCAAGTGGCTAGCGGCCTATGAGGTCTCATTGAGGGCCCATGGGGTTCCAGTGAAGTATTGGGGAGGGGGATTGTATAAGTACATGCCTCCAGCTGGTAGGGATGCTTTATTGGCCCTCGAAGAGGATGAGCAAACCCACTACCCCACCATGAAACTGGCGCTCATCAGAAAGTTTGGACTAACTCCGGAAAAGTACAGACAGAAGTTCAGGGGTAGTCACAAACTGGGCACACAGAATTGGGTGGACTTTCTGGACTATGCAAAGAAGGCACTGGAAGGTTGGATTCAAGGCAGTGAAGTAAGGAACTACGAGGAGCTGTTTGACCTAGTATTGAAGGAACACCTACTCGAGAAATGTTTCCCTGAACTGCGGCAACACCTGGTGGATAGCAAGCTGACCAGTCCCCGGAAGCTTGCTGAGGAGGCGGACATTTGGGCTAGTACCCGGGTGTCCACAAGGGGGACTGGAGGGGATACTCAAAAGGCCGGACAGGGCGCCCCCCAGAAGAAAGAGGGAGGGGAAAAGAAAAAGGAGTTCTCCAAAGGCCCCCAAAATAACTTCCAAGGGAAGGGAACAGGATTTACCTCTAAGGCTAACCCACCCAGAAACCCTAATCCTGGCCAGAGTCAGCAGCCAAGGGTTGTCCATTGCTACGAGTGCGGTGGCGTTGGACACTATAAAGGAGATCCGAAGTGTCAGAAACGATCACCCCCTCCCACTGGAGGAAAGACCCCCGGAGTAGCTAGTGCAGTGCTCGGGGAGGAGATGCCATTAACTAAGGGAAGGGAGTGGGCGGGTGTCACTTTAGTGTCCCTGGGAGAACGAGAGATGGTTCCTAAGATCCAGGTGCCCGCAAATACCGCAAAGTATGGGCAGTGGGTCACCATCAACGGCCAAAGAGGGGAGGCTCTGAGAGACACAGGAGCCAGTATGACTATGGTGCGTAGCCAACTGGTGTCTCCAGAGCAGGTAATTCCCGATGTACTCCACCCAGCCGCGATGGCTGACGGCAGAACCGGCCACTATCCCGTGGCTGAGGTTCCCTTTGAATGGGGGGGGGGTTGCAGGTTCACTTCGAGTTGCCGTAAGCCCTGCCGTGCCAGTCGATTGTCTGCTGGGCAATGACATGGAGCACAACGCTTGGAAGGAGGTGGAATACCGGACTCACACCGAGATGCTGGGTACACCTGACTGGGCCTGTGTTAGCACAAGGTCCGCGACTACCCGAAGAGGGAGTTCATTTCGGCTGGAGCCTGGAACAAAGGCCCAGCCAGCTGCCAGTCAAGGGAAGAACCGAGGACAGGAGGAGCCTGCCTCGGCGTCTCCACCCCGTAGGACGGATAGGCCACCGGAGGTGGTGGACCAGGAGTCTGCGGAGGGGGACGTTACCAACCTGGAGGGCCTACCCATCCCGGCCGAGTGGCACGTGGAGGGAGGCCCGTCCAGGGAGGAATTCTGCCAGGGCCAGAGGGAGTGCCCTACCCTTGAGGGGCTGAGGCGACAGGCCGAAGCCCAGGCAGCAGGGAACGTTGAAGGGAACTACAGTGTTTACTGGGAGGATGGCCTCCTCTACAGTGAACCCAAGGCACCCCTACATGGATCGTCACGAGCCTTGGTAGTTCCTCAACGTTATCGAGCCTTCCTTCTGGAGTTGGCTCACGAGATA
Source organism: Triturus cristatus (assembly GCF_964204655.1). Lineage (NCBI taxonomy): Eukaryota > Metazoa > Chordata > Amphibia > Caudata > Salamandridae > Triturus > Triturus cristatus. Next base: position 748,664,298 of record NC_140589.1, read on the forward strand.
CCCTTGGCAGGACACCTGGGGCAAGACAAGACCTTCGCCCGTCTTGTCCCACACTTTTATTGGCCTCAGATGAAAGTGTCGTCCGATACCTACTGCCGGACATGTGTGTCTTGCCAAGCCAGTGGGAAAACAGGGGTGAAGCTGAAAGCTCCCCTGGAACCACTTCCTGTCGTTAGCACCCCCTTTGAAAGGGTGGGCATCGACATTGTGGGTCCATTAGATCCACCGACTACAGCTGGTCACAGGTTTATCCTGGTTTTGGTGGATCATGCCACACGGTACCCAGAGGCAATCCCTCTGAGGACCATAACAGCACCTGTTGTGGCTAGGGCCCTGATGGGAATCTTTACCCGAGTGGGTTTTCCCAAGGAAGTTGTGTCCGACAGGGGGACCAACTTCATGTCAGCATATATGCGGGCAATGTGGAAGGAGTGTGGAGTGACCTACCGGTTCACAACTCCTTACCACCCCCAGACCAATGGTCTGGTGGAGAGGTTTAATAAAACCTTAAAAGGCATGATCAGAAGTCTGCCTGAAAGCCTGCGGAGGAAATGGGACGTCCTCCTACCCTGTTTACTTTTTTCTTACAGGGAAGTGCCACAGAAGGGAGTGGGCTTCAGCCCCTTCGAGCTTCTGTATGGGCACCCTGTACGTGGACCTCTCAACCTGGTGAGAGACGGATGGGAAAGAACTCCCAGAAAGCTCCCCCAGGATGTGGTGAGCTACATGCTGGCCTTCCGGAGCCAAATGGCTAAGTTGTGGAAGCAAGCTTCTGACAACTTGGAAGCCAGCCAAGCAGTAATGAAGGCGTGGTATGACCACAACGCTCACCCGGTGGAGTTGGAGCCTGGCCAGAAGGTGTGGGTGATCGAACCAGGAGAGCTTAGTGCCCTCCAGGATCGCTGGTCAGGACCCTTTGAGGTGTTGGAGAAGAAGGGTAAGGCTACCTACTTGGTGGACCTGAAGACCCCTCGTCAGCCCCTGCGGGTGCTGCATGCCAACCGCCTCAAACCCCACCACGAGAGGCCCGAAGTCATCTTGATGATGGTGACTGACGGAGGAGAGGACGTGGAAAGCGAGCCTCTCCCTGATCTGTTTGCGTCTCAGGAAAAGGATGGGTCGGTGGAGGGAGTGATTCTCTCCCCATCTCTAACTCCTGAACAGCAGGAGGACTGTCGCCAGGTCCTGGGGCAGTACTCTTCGTTGTTCTCCCTTGTCCCGGGTAGGACTCACCTGTGCGTCCATGACGTGGACACAGGAGACAGCCCACCTGTGAAGTCCAAGATCTACCGGATGTCAGACAAGGTGAAGGCCAGCATTCATAGTGAAGTCACTAAGATGCTGGAGCTAGGAGTGATTGAACCTTCTAGCAGCCCCTGGTCCAGTCCGGTGGTGTTAGTACCGAAAGCTGCACCACCGGGTGCCCAACCAGAACTGAGGTTCTGTGTGGACTACCGGGGACTGAATTCAGTGACAAAGACTGATGCACATCCGATCCCTAGGGCGGATGAATTGATTGACCGGCTGGGAGCTGCCCAATATCTAAGTACCTTTGACCTTACCTCTGGGTACTGGCAGATCTCTTTGACTGATGGAGCAAGGGAAAGGTCAGCCTTCTCCACGCCCAATGGCCACTACCAGTTCTGTGTGATGCCCTTTGGGCTCAAGAACGCACCTGCCACGTTTCAGCGCCTGGTAAACCAGATCCTCACCGGGATGGAGAGTTTCTCTGCTGCTTATCTGGATGACATAGCCGTCTTCAGTAACAGCTGGGAGGATCACTTGCGTCACCTGCAAGCTGTTCTCCAGGCCCTGAGACAAGCTGGATTGACGATCAAGGCCAGCAAGTGCCAGATCGGGCAGGGGTCGGTAGTGTACCTTGGACACTTGGTGGGTAGGGGAACGGTGCAACCCCTCCAGGCGAAGATCGAGGCCATCATGGCCTGGGAACCCCCCAAGACACAGACTGAGGTCCGAGCATTTTTGGGCCTCACGGGATACTATCGCCGCTTCGTGAAGGGGTACGGTACCATCGTAGCCCCTCTCACGGAGCTCACGTCCAAGAAACAACCTCGACGGGTAGTCTGGACGGAGGCTTGTCAGCAAGCCTTTGAGAAATTGAAGAAAGCCATGTGCGAGGCCCCGGTCTTACGGGCCCCAGACTTTTCCAGGAAGTTCATTGTCCAGACAGATGCATCAGAACATGGCATTGGGGCAGTGTTATCGCAACTCAACGAAGAGGGTCTGGATCAACCCGTGGTCTTCTTATCCAGGAGACTACTTCCCAGGGAACAGAAGTGGAGTGCAATAGAGCGTGAAGCCTTTGCAGTGGTATGGGCTCTGAAGAAGTTGCGGCCATACCTGTTTGGCTCGCACTTCCTGGTTCAGACCGACCACAGACCCCTTCGTTGGCTGATGCAAATGAAGGGGGAGAATCCCAAGTTGTTGAGGTGGTCTATTTCCCTACAGGGGATGGACTTTCAGGTGGAACATCGGCCTGGAGTGGACCACGCCAATGCAGACGGTCTCTCAAGGTATTTCCGCCTTAGTGATGAGAACTCCCAAGGGGTTGGGTAGCTCTCCCCACTTTCAGCTGGGGGGGACGCGTGTTAGACCTGTCAGCCCTTTGGGTGGTCCCTCCTCATCATTATTTATTTTGTCCCACTTTTGCCTCAAACCCTGTTTGAATTTTTCCTTTTTGGGAACCACCAGACTTTTTAGTGTTGCTACAGATTCAGGGAGCCATTTTAGCTACCCCTGAAACTTCTGTCTGAGGGCCTGGAGCACAAAATGGTGGCCTCCTGTGACATCACCAGCATCCACTGGAACCTACCAGCACCTTCCAGAACCTTCCAGGAGATTCCAGAACTGTGTGACAGTTGGAAACCGTTTAGAATGTTGGGAGGATAAGAGAGGCAGTTGGCAGTTGGAGCTGGCAGTTGGCACCTGACTGGTGAAGAGAGAGGAGCACAACAGTGAAGGAGGAAGGAGTGAAGCAGCAGGGGTGGAAACTTGTGCCTGGAGTGGGGTCCATAAACCCACCCTTGATACTTGTCCCTACTGATGGATCCCAGCCTATAGCCCTGTGTGGGAAGAAGTCAGAAGAAAACCATCCTAAGGACCTGGACAGCAGGAACAGGCCTTAGAACCAAGAAAGCAGCAAGATTCTGACCTGAGAACTGGTTTCCCTGGAGCCTGGCGTCGAGTAGCCGAAGACCTGGAGCCCGAGGTGGAGAAGCGGCGCTGACTGAGGTAGCAGACGTCGTACCCGGAGCCGCCTGAGGTCGTAAGAGGGCGCCGGCGGAGGTCGAGAGGAATACCAAGGGTCGAGAAGGAAGTGAACCGAGGTCGAGCGAGCGGCGTCATCGGAGGAGTGAAGTCCGCCCTCCGGAGTCGTCGGAGACCGAGGTAGAGGAGCACCGGAGGTCGGGAGTGAGGATCGCACTCCGGAGTCGCCCGGAACCTGTGAGGAGGAACACCGGAGGTCGGGGGTGAGGATCGCACCCCGGAGTCGCCGGAAGTCGACAGCGAGGCCAGGCCGGCCGACGTCATCGGAGCCGAGAGCGCCATCGGACCGGAGCCGCCCGAAGTCGACTTCGTGAAGAGACTGCCCGACGCCGTCGAATCGGAGGTCGAGATCGAACCGAGGCCACCGACATCGGACCGGAACCGCCTGCCGGCGTCGTCAAAGAACTGACATTGTGCCGAGGCCGCCGAGACCGAACCGGAACCGCCTCACGGCGTCGACACGACTCCAGCGGCGTCGGAACATCAGAAAAGGGCAGTAAGTGGAGTAGAGGGCGCCTAAGGCCCTGTGGAGACCTGAGAGACTACTCTAAGGGGCTAGGGAGGTGCTGAAACCCACCTGACTGTGCCTGGGGTGAACTGGGACTAACCTAGAGAGGTTGTGTGGAGAAGGAAAGCCAGGGCATTGGTATTCCCCCCTTTGATCTACCTCAGTTTAGGCCTCAGCCTCGTCCCAGCCAGGGAGTAGCCCCCCCTCAAGCCTTCCACACCCTACAAGCTGTGCCTGGGCCAAATCAGCCCTTAAGAATTGAGGTGTCATCTGATTCATGAGTGTTGCTGTATACTTTTAATTATTTATTGGGGATACTGTATTTATTGAGTTTTTATCTATTTATTGCTGCACTAGATTTATAGGTCCACAGGACTTGTTGGTGTACAATATTTATTGGTACAGTATTTATTACCTCAAGGTATTTAATTGTCTGTATATATTGCACTTGTATTTATGCCCTGTTATTTATGATCACCCCTATTTATTTCATCAAACAGCCAATATTTATTTGACCTGCACTAATTGAAACTTGTATATTGTGATTGACCTATTTATTTTTCCCAATCAGCAACTAAGAAAAAGATAAAGAAAGAATATTTTCATAATTTTTACGGTGTAGAGTCGTTTTTGGAACGGATGCACGCATGGTTATTGTATGGGTATATTGTATGCTTAGCACTGCGCCTGTTTCCTGACCACTCGAGCCAAGCTACCACAGTGTGTCCGGAAGACCACCACCACCCCTTCTAGTGTGGGAGTGGTTTTCCAACACCCACTCACTACTCTTGCAGTCATGCAATCACCCATGCACTACCCATGCACTCATGCAATCACTCAGGCACAACTGTTGCACTCATCCATTCCCTCAGTCACTACCCATGTACTCATCCATCTACTCAGGCACTACCCATGCACTCTTCCAATCACCCAGGCAGTACCCCTGCACTCATGCAAGCACCCAGGCACTACACATGCACTCATGCAATCATTCAGTCACTACTCTTGCACTTAGTCAATCACTCTGGCACTACCTATATACTATTGCAATGATCCAAGCATTACTCTTGCACCCAACCTTCCACTCAAGCACTACCCATGCACTTATGCAACCACTCAGACTGTACTCATGCACTCATGCAATCACTTATATACTACCCATGCACTCATGCAATCACTCAGGCACTACTTGCACACTCAGCCATTTATTCAGGCACTACCTGTATACTCATCCAATAATCCATGCACTATCCATAGATTCATCCACACACACATTTATCCAAGCAATCAATTTTACTGCATACAATTTTTCTATTTTTAACCAGCATAGGTGATTCCGTGAGAACCTTTTTTATGATTTTTATATTTTTTTTGTATTTTCAAAGAACTTTATATTTTTGGGGTTGTTTTTGTCTTCTTAAAAAATTGAAAAAACAAGAAAAGTCGAACATGACTGGTTAAAAAAACCACAAGATTGTCAAACTCCCCCAAAAATTAACACTTGTGTGTTTTTATCATGTTAATGATGGCATGAATACATTGCTCTCCAACACACAGGATTGCCTGACATTTTCTGCAGTTTATGCTGGCATCTGCTACCTCAGGAAAGATATGTGGCTGGGTTGTAGATGGAACTGCTGCTCCTGATGTAGATGGTTGAACAGCATCAGCCTACGCAGCTTGCTCTTTTTTTCACATGGCATCACTTCTCTGGCCAATAGAGTAGGATGAATTGTTTCAAGATGCTTTTTTATGGATGATGTTCCACATGAATATTTTTTCTCCGATCCTCCTAAAATGACTTTCTGGCAGAGAGTGCACATTACTTTTTTTGCATTGACCTTTTTCTCCCCCTCAGGTACTGTAAAAAAAAGCCCACACATAAAAAAACGAATGTTCCCAAACACTTCAGAAGAGCCTTCCCTCATTGTTCTTCCACTGAAAGCAGAAGTGCCAAAAAATGCTCGCTTACATCAAGGTCCGGAATCTGATTCCCCATATCTAATTAGAATGCACTCTTTTTGTACTAGAAGCATCAATTTTTAACCACCATCAGCAGGAGAAGGGGTTAACTCCGGATGTGGGGACAACCCTATGCAGAATACAACTTCTATTCAATTGGCCCAATTCATTATCAAACAAAGAAACAAAAGGTATTAGAGAAGTTTCCAAACTCTAGTCTTCCACCAAAATTATTTTTATATTTTGCCCCAGCCCCAAAAGGGGGCTGCAGTGATAGAAAAAAAGGAGCCTCCTCATTAAGGAGTCTAACAAACTTAAGGGTAGTGCTTGGAGACAATTCTCCGTGGGGGGATACTAATGAAGATCTATAGAGAACCCTTTCAGCCTCTTGAGGGATCCTGCAACCTTCTTTTTTAGTGCTCAATATTTTGACATCCGCAGCCCGTACCCAATATCCTCTCCTACTAAACCATCTGTGGGATGGTTTAGTGGGAAAGGATATTGGGTACGGGCTGCAGATGTCAAATTGTTGAACACTGAAAAAGAAGGTTGAGGCTCCGAGTCTGGTAATATTGGCCGTGTTTATCTGTATACTCTTACTCCCCTCCCAAGTTCTAGGGTTATGTTTAACTCTAGGATTGTTGCACTGATGATCCATGGCAATGTGGATCACTTATGAAAAAAGGCATTGATGTTTTTATGTTTGAGATGTTTGTAGATCCTAAGTTGGATAGATCGAGTTTGGGCTCCTAAGAGTCTATTCAGTATCCATATAATAGAAGGGGCTTGCCAATTTGAAGGTCATTACAATCTCTACTGGCAGAGACATGGGGAGGAGAGCGCTAAACATTGTGGGATATGAGGACCCGTGGGCCATGGAATCTGGGAAGGGAGAAGACTTAGCACCCTTGAGTTGGGTAGCAGGAGCTTTGTATGCTACAAAAAGGAACACCAACTTTCCAATGTTGCAGAGGTAGCCCCTTGGGTAAAATTCTTTCTTGGAACATGGCGGGCCTGGAACAGTCTAATTCTAAATTGAATTTTATGACACACTTTAGTCCACTGATAATTTGCTTGTAGGAAACTTGGATTTGCTCTGATTTTAAATATGAGAATAATTTTGTGTTTTCCTGTGCAGGAAGACCCTCTGTAAAAGGGCACACCATTGAATGTATGGCTATTTTACTCAGTAGAGTCACAAATTGGAATCCTAAGGTGTTTGTTCATCCCTCAAAACTCTGCATCTGTTTAAAGTTATCCCTGTACAGTGTGATGGGAGGACTGTAGACCTCCTTCCTGTTTCCCTCCTTGGAAATCACATGATATCTTAGTTGATTCTAGGCTCCCTTTTGTAGAAAATATCAGTGCTTTGGAAGACCACTCATTGATCTTTGTTGTGGGGGATTTTAATGACAACATTTCAAATTATGCCTGTATGAAATTTCGAAATTCTAAGTTGGATGAGGTATGGAGTATCTCTGACGTCATCTTACCTGGAAATTATAGATCAGCTAGGCGTAGTACATGTTTTCTGGAATGCCTGAGATATAATTAATTCATTGCTTTAAATGGCAGGCTCACAGAGGACTCCCCAGCCTGTTTTACTTGTCATTTCTCACGCGGCGCAAGCATTAATTGATTTTATGGTGGTATCTTATCAAATGTTTGGTGTTTGTACAAAATCTAAGGTAATGAGGACTAATCTGAGTTATCCTAGCATTCACTCTGGGCCCGATTCACAGAACTAACTTAAGACAAAAGACTAAACTTACTACCATTTTGGTATTCACAGAAGGCACTTACTCATTTTGGTATTCACAGAAGGCACTTACTCATTTCGGTATTCACAGAAGTTAGGAGTCCTAACTTTAGGACTCCTAAATGCCTTCTGTGAATACCGAAAGCCTTAAAATTAGGATTTGTCTCAGTTTAGTTGTAGTATAGTTAGGACTCCTAACTTTAGGACTCCTAAAGGCCTTCTGTGAATACCGAAAGTCTTAAAATTAGGATTTTTCTCAATTTAGTAGTAGTAAAGTTAGGACTCCTAACTTTAGGACTCCTAAATGCCTTCTGTGAATACCGAAAGCCTTAAAATTAGGCTTTTTCTCAGTTTAGTTGCAGTATAGTTAGGACTCCTAACTTTAGGTGTCTCTCTTTTGAACCTTTGGGAGCATGAATGGAAGTGCCAGTGTTAAGTCCCCTGTGAATATCTCTTGGGTGGTAAAAAAGGTAAACTGTGATATAAATACATTTCTAAGAAAACAATTCAAGTTACCGTCACTATGTAGGCAAAGGGAAATCAACCAGTCACACCTTGTAAGAAGTAGACTGAAGGTGTCTGAACGAAGGATCAGAAATGGAATACATTGAGAGAAGCTGCTTTTTCTCGTGATTCACGTAAATACTGGCCTTTAATAGCCATATTTTGTGATTCCAGAATCAAGGCTGAGGCCATACCTATATCTGCTGAAGACTGGACTCATTATTTTTTGCAGTTATACGCTTCCAATTCTAACTGTAGGACTCAGTTGGAGTTTAACATTCAGCCTGCTTTTCTGAATATATGTGGTCCGCCCTCTTGTGAGAAGATAGAAGATTTTATTAAGGGCGCAAGGTCCTCTGGGGCAATGGGCCCGGACGAATCTTTTTTCAACATGAAGCTTCTGCATAGGCTTTCTTTTTGCGTCCTGTGTTTGAATACGGTTATCTGACTGGGGTTATACTGTCTTCCTGGAAGGGAAGTGTTGTGGCTCCTTCATACAAAAGGGTCCTAAAACCTCTCCTGCTATTTTTAGGCAGATTGCATTACTGTATGCAATTGGGCAATGGGTCACCATGAGTACACTTCTTCACCTTGATTATTGAGCAAATGTGTAACTTGATTCACTCAACTGCTCCTTCCAGCCTCCAGCTTGAATTTGGGCTCCTCTCTACAAATGTGTTTTCTATGGCTGCTTTTCGAAGGTGGGGGAACAATTCATTGAATAGTAACCTAGGTTCTACCCGTGCTGCATTAAAACATGAAATATGTGGAGAGGTGTGGCTCACTGGTTAGAGGCGGCAGACCCGTAAGCAGAGAATCGGCCAGGGACCAGGGTTCAATTCCCGACGCGGCAGGGTCGTGGACCAGGGTCAAAATGGACTCAATAATTCTCGCCTCGGTACCTACTCTAACCAGGAACACACTCGGCAACTCTGGGCATTAAGCTTGCCTCATCTCTACAACGGCCCCCCACAGACGCCGGGGATGCCTGGTTTCACCTTGGAGATACCCAGAAAGGGACCATCTCACAGGGATAGCCAGGACGGGTTCCCCAGCGGTCTACAGCGCCGGGACGCCCCGTTGCTGGGGCAGCTGTGCGCTTTACAAGTCTACAACATTTACATTTACATGTTATAGCTTGAAGGGAAGAAGTGCATGTGTTTCAAATTATCTGAAAGCACTGTATATCTTTGAAATTGGTCAGAATGAGGAGGCACTTCTCCCCAGCTTCCTTTAAAAAACGAATTGAAAAATATATTTATGCAGTGAACCAGAAAAGTGACATTTTACTTTATGCCTAGCATGCTCAGAAAAAAATTGTAGTCAAGATCAGCATTTGTAATAAAAAAAAAAACAACAACTGTATGTTTTATGGAACCTTCATCGTGGTGTGCATATAACTATATACTATAAGTTTAAAATTGCTTCCGCTAGGGGTTGTTACGGGAGCTTGGGAAGGTATACCTAGGGACGAGAGGCTTTGTGTCCTTTGTTTAAACTGTGTCAAAGATTTACATCATGTGATACATTAATTGCAAAAGCAATTGTTAAGACCATTGTTCTTAAAGTACAATTTAACTTTGGCAGCGAAACTCACCAAAGCCTCTTAGCTCCTCTTTCTAAAATAGATTGCACAAAATATTTTAAATTTTGTAAACATTTTTTAAATGTGTTTTGTCTACTGTAATTGTAGTATTAACCATATTTGATTTAGCATTTGTCTCAATAGGGTAAAATTGTTTGCTTTAAAAACTGCATATTTCATAACAAAAGTACTGTATTAGTATTGATTTGAAAAGTCAAAGGATTTGTTTTCTTTATTTGTTCAGTTTGTTCATGCTATTTTGCACAATGTATTGGTTGTACTGCATTTTAGGATGCATTGGTTCTTGTATTGTTCAAGAATTGCACAGTAATGTTTAGCTGATTTCCCTGCACATTTGCACTTTATCTGTTTTTGGGTCTCTGAACAGTAAGCTGTATGTTATTTTTTTGTGCTGATTTATATCTCTACATTTTATAGTATGTGTCCCCGTACTGTTTTTTTTACATTTTTGCTTGCATATTTGTAGATCTCTTTTGAGTTCCAAATTATAATAAATAAAAGATGAAATAATGAAATACTGAGAGGTGTGAAAACATAGTGGTGAGACAACCTTTAACTGTTATGGTCCTTCACTGTGTTGAGATACTGGTCACCCGGACAAAAACTCAGTGCATGACAAATAGCAGACTCACAAAATATGAGCAACAGAGGTGGCTGAGAATATCATTCTCAGGCAATGCCAAATTCTGAATCCATTTGCATTATTTCCTGGAAATGAATATACCAATGATGATGAAGTTGAATATGATTGTCTAGATGTCACAAATGTATGCGCAAAGCCAAGGCCTCATATAAAATACGAACCTTTGAAAGACCCTGATTATGTTATTTTTGTGGACAGCTCCTGTCTGAGAAACAATTAAGGTGCCTTGAGAGTAGCTTATGCTGTCTGTATGATTCAAGAAGTTGTGGAAGCTTTATGGCTTTAAGGAGGTATCCCCGCACAAGTAGCATAATTGATTGCCATAACAAGAACTTGTAGCCTATCAGCACAATTAAGAGTGACTATGTTTACAGATAGTCAAAATGGCTCAGCACAAATAGCAGAATTGATTGCCATAATGACACGTGTAGCTTGTAGCTTATTAGCACAATTAAGAGTGACTACATTTACAGATAGTCAGTATGGCTTTGGTGTGGTGAACAATTTTGGACAGCTAAGGTCACAGAGCGGTCTCATGACCTCATCTGATTAGCCAATGAGAAATAGTGAACATGTAAAAATATTGATTGATGTCTTACAAATGTCTACAGAGGTTGCTCTAGTTGAATGTGCTGCTCACATGAGTGGCAATGATTGTTTCAAAATAGGAAACAAATTTGCTGATGAGGTTGCACAATAGTGTGCGTTGTAACTTGCACTTTAAACGGAGATTACAAAACTTAATTTGAAGCGGATACTGCTCTTTCCATTACACATTTCCATGGTCCTTCACATATTGGATGTGTGACAGTGGTCAGTCCTCGGGATCGGTTTGTTGCCAGGAGTAGTCCACCTCTTGATCTAACCAAGCCTTAAAGCCGTAATGGCACAGGTCATCGGAAGGATCAAGTGGGGGAAGGAAAGGAAGGGAACAGTGGGGAGGGAGATCTGTAACAAGAAAAACACAACGATAAACACATTCTATTCCTTATTTCAAATCATGGAATACATATAAGCAATAACAGACCCTGAAAGGGGGACATCTCTTATACCTGTAACAAAAATGAATAACCCTTGTAGTGGTTGTTGCTTGGATAGAAGGGGGTGCCTTCTGTGTGGATGGTACTTGCCGTGTTATAACTGCAGGAATGAAAAAGAACATATAGCCACGTACTCATGAGCTCATACTTTTTCTGTGGGTACAAAACATATCAACAACCTTGCACCAGACATACACCAAGAACCTAGCCTTATCTAGTCTCCTCTCTACTTCACAGAGATAGAGCGTAGTCCTCTACCACTCGTACCAACCCCTGTTAAAAATAGAGCCAGAATAACACTTATTACACAACCTTTTAATCCTCCAAGTATATAACAAAAACACTCCTGTGTAAACTCAGCCACAGGACTGGTAATTCAACATATGTAACTTTATCCTTTTGTAAGGTTTTGTTGATCCATTAGAAAGTACTTCATGTTTAATACGTCTTACACAGAAGTACCAGTAAAGCGATATGCACCAATACACAGAACGTAAGGTGTTGTGCCTTTGAGGAATATGCCAGGAAGGAACAAAGTATATTCCCTGGTAAGAGCGTAAAAGAACCGCTCTACACAAAGGCCCCCGCCAGCCGACAATGCAGGCCGAGAACTCCAAGGAAACTCCAACTCCCGCTACCAATAAAGCAGGATCCAGACAGAGGGACAACAAAAGAACTCGCCGCCGGCCGAAAATGCCGGCCCAGAAGGGAAACTAGCCAGCCTCCGCACTTGCAGATCGCTCAACCAACGGAGGATGGCAGACGAGGAACAACGAGAAGTGCAGAGCACCCTTACCGTACAGCTACTACCGCAACCAGGAACCGCTGCAGGAAACCCAGCGTGGACGAAGAATTTCTGACAACGGCTCGGAGAACCAATTCCTCCTTAAGCTGCCCTCTCGCGACACCATACGTGACGTGCAAGGGTTCATGAGTAATGTAGTTTATGCAGAACGGAACGGAAATGCCCAGCGAAGAGTTCCAAACCCTGGACAGTGCGCTTGCTGTAATGCGCTCATGACAGGATGAGATGCAATTGTGATATTATTTAGGCATAATTGGTTTAACACTGGGTTTAGGATGGTAGCAGAGAAACTGTGTCATCCATGTGTGACACGTCAACAGATGGACATAGGGAAAAGTACATCAAGTCACATAGGAATATGGGAGCGTGGCTAGCTGCCTAAGATGGCGGTTGTGTTTTGGTAGAGCTCCGGAGCCTCGGGGGGATACAATTCTCCTGTACCGCTGCTTAAGATCTCCCAACTACCAAGATGATGAGCGCCTGTCCACTACGGCTCTCTGCACACTTTGAGCTCCTTCCGGGCCCTTAAGACCACGATCCCGCGCTATATGGAGGACAGGCCTGTCGCCGCTGTGATCGGGCGCTGACCCGATGCTCCATTGAAATGGAAGCGGCCCGGTGTGCTGCGAGGTGGCGTTCAATACCTGCACGGGAGCTTCAGGAGCTGGATGCGCTGGATCCTCATTGCTGATTTGCTGGCTTGGGAACGGATTGGATTGCTGAGGAGAGTGCCCTAGCCTCTGGTCTCCGGTGAGGCGCGAGCGGACTGGCGTGCTGTGCGGCGCTAACCGCGTGGTGCCCGGAGGCGGCCGCGCAGCGCTGGGCTTGCACCACCCTTGAGTTCACTGCAGCAGAGCGGGCTGCATCTGGACTGCCTCCCAGACTCAGGCGCAATTGTAACCCCTGCCGCCCTGGGATCCTGTGAAGCCCGAAGGTGGGAGCAGGGAATCGTCGGTTGTGAGGCGCGATGAAGACTCGTTGGTGCGTTCCTTCCCCTGCTGCTGTGGGCCTCCCCCCCCACAATTAAGAACAGCGCTGCTTTCCAGGATTACCTCCGGGCATTCAGCGGACAATTTGACTCACATTGGCCACCACGTGTGCGCGACAGCGGCACTGGCTCTACACTACTGACGCTGTGCCTCACTATCAGCGGGAGCAGCCCAGACGGGTATAATACACGGTCAGGTGCGGCTCACTGGCTGGGTGGTACATAGCTGGCTGGTGCCGGGCGGCATGAATCGCATGCTTCCTCTTCCATGGTACCGAGGATCGTAGCTGGACCATGAGTTCCCTGGGGCCTGCACTGGTCTGCTGGGCTCTGTCCTTCAAGGTGAGATCCCCTGTGCATGTCCCCATATTGGCTGTTCGGCGAGCAGACGCTACTACTGGTGTTTCCATGTGACCTCCTCTGCTGCCGGGTCCCGCCAGTGGTGTGGGCCCAGCCTGGACACGCTGCCTCGGTTTCTAGGGGAGACAACCGGATGACCAGCCCGCACGGATACCTTTTTTATAGTGGAATCGCGGAGGGTCCTGGACTGTGCAAGAAGGAGTAGGCTTGTTGCCCCCCTCAATCCTTCTAACCACCCACCCTAAGCGACTGGAAAACACAACTTTCCACCACGGTCAGCGCGCAGCATCGTCAACGTCCGAGGGAAAATGATGGATGGCCACCAAGGTGCAGATGCCTCCTCCACCGCGCCAGAGGGCTCCAGTCGGCCTCCTTCACCAGGGAATACATCTTCTGAACGTATTGCCAGTTCGCTTGACAAGTTGGATTTAATATTGAAAGAAATCTGGGACTCTAGGGCAGCCCTCGAACTGCAAATCGGCACGCTTACCACGGGACTTACCTTACTCAGGGCAGACCACGCAAAACTGGCCGATACCGTTAAGGAGCATGACCAAGCCCTCAAAGACATGGATCCACAAGTGACAGCAAACACCACCACCCTACAACATCTGAAGCAGCACGTGACGGGCCTGCTGGATCGAGTGGAAGATGCAGAGGGCAGGAATAGACACAATAACATCCACGTCATAGGCCTGCCGGAACGCAGTGAAGGCACAAAGGCAGCAGAATTTATGGAAGCCTGGTTCAGGGACCATATAGCACAAGAGGGTCTGCCTCCTTACTTCTGTGTCAAATGAGCCCACCGAATATCAACTGGAGCACCACCTCGTCCTTTGATAGTAAAAATTCTGAATTATAGGGACCGAGATCTTCTACAAAAAGCAAGAGAAAAAGCGCTGATCCAGTATGAAAACCATTGTATCTCTCTATACCCTGACTATACCATCATGGTCCAAAGACAGAGATCGTCCTATCAAGCCGTGAAGAAGAAATTGCAAAAAGCACAGCTTAAATACGCCCTTCTATACCCAGCCAGACTGAAAGTCATTTACGACAAGAAAACCCACTTCTTCGAAAGCCCGATGGACGCAGAGGAATGACTTGAGGTCATGTGCATTGGAGCAAGCCAGGGCAGTCAATCAATATTATCCTCGCAGGGATCTGGCAAACCGCAGAGACTGAGTCACCGCCGGACCCAGAAGACCACTCAGGCTAGGGGCGGCGCGGGACCATCACAAGAACAGCAGCAACTCGATCAGGAAGGGGCCCTTGCTGTTGCCAAGACATTCTGAGAAGACTCCACCAAGATCCATACGGACTCAGAGGACAGCACCCTCAACTCAGACTCTGAACACAGTATTACTCTGTTCCCCACGATCACGCCCTGGATGGCAGACGATCTCATTGATACTTGAAGCGGGTTTGTTACACATAACGAGCATGACATAGCACAGGACCCCCTGCGACTTGAACTCCTGTGCAGGGGATGTGCTCCTTGACTTCCAGAGATCAGTATATCCTTTTCTATACTTTGTCTACAAATACTCCAACTATGTTTTAACCCGTATGACTCTGACTTGAGTTTAAATTGTTTAGATGTGGTGGTGGACTGATCCTATGTCTCTGCCAATTCTCACTGTTATGCTGGGTTCCCGACTGTAGATTACTCAGGAATGCTTGGGCGGAACCACTGTCACTGACATGATTAGTTATACTCCCCCCTCTGGATTCCGTAGAGCCGCCAGGACAGTAGCCTCAGTATGAACATGCTAGTGGCCGGTGGCGGCAACCCCCCTCCGAGTGTATGCACCATTATTTGTTATATGATACTTGCAGCTAGTTGTTGGGCCCAGTGTAGTTCAGGCGCGGAGCCATGTTTTGTTAATGTTAGAGGGAAAGGGGACTCCTGGTCGATGTCAGCCTATCAGCTCCATCTAAATTGGAGCTCCACACAGTCTAATATATCATGCCTAGAACCGTTGCCACACAAGGTTCCTACTACCTACTAACGTGGAATGTATGGGGGATGGGGGCGATAACGAAGAGGCACCGTATCCACACTTATCTCCTTGGGCGCAAAGCACATATAGTTTTCCTGCAGGAGTCCCACTTAACGGAGTCAGAAGCACAAAAAACGTGCAAGAAGTGGCGGGGACAGGTCTACTCTACTTATTACTCTGCTTTTGCTAGAGGGACGAAGATATGTGTGCGCCACGGGGTCCCTTTTGTCGAACTAGAGCGCCGCATAGATGACCAAGAGCAATACATTCTACTGAAGGGTACGCTTGATGTCTCACTGGTGATTCTGGGCAGTATCTACGCCCCTAACTTTGATCAGGACCACTTTCTCCATAGATTGGGTGCAGTACTAGCGGAGTGGGATGGTATCCCCTGGGTGTTGGAGGGGGATTGGAATGCAGTCTTGGACACAAATATGGACAGATCCCATCCCCCACTACACGGCATAAATGTCCGTAAGCTAGCCGACATATTTAATAACTGGTTGACTGGTTGGGTGCTTTCAGATGTATGGAGATGTCTACACCCTACTCATAAAGAATATTCATTTTATTCTTCCGTACATAGCCTCCATACCAGGATTGATAGATTCCTCTGCTCCAATTTTATTGTCACACAGGTCTGCCATTCCACATATCTAGCGAAAACCCTTTCTGACCACAACCCCCTAGAGATCACACTTACCTGGGGTAACGTGCCTACCCCAGTACCCACCTGGAAATTACACCCATAGTTACTTGAGGATGTTCCATTCCGAGCAGGGCTTTCCACCACCATTACCAATTATCTAGCCGAAAACTGGAACACAGCCTCCTCTAACCTTATAGAGTGGGACATGCTAAAGGTAGTGATAAGGGGGCTTCGATAGGACAGATAGTGGGAGCCCGACAGGAGACACATCAAAGCTTGCTCTGAATTAAACAACGAATGTCTACACTAGAGCAGGAGGCAGTGTCGGACCCAGATAAATGGGAGGCATTACAGAATGCCCGTATTAGCCATGCTGAAACACTAGAAACCTTACGGACTATTGATTACAGGGCCTATATGCCATGAAAACACTGCGAGGCTGATAGAACAGGGTCACTGCTTGCCCGCCCAGTGAGAGTCAAGCCTGACCCACCACTCATAACCCAAATCCGCACGCCAGATGGGAGTATGGCCCATACCCAACGAGAGATCAACAAAGCCTTTTATGCAGATCTTAGCACTCTCTATACTGAATCCAAGCTAAATATGAACCCTTCCATCGTGGAATTTTTGCAGGATCTTGAAATTCCTGTACTCTCAGATGCAGTGCAAAATAAAATTGGTGGCCCTATCACTCAGCAGGAAATTTGTGCTGTAATTAAGGGCCTGAATCGTAATAAGGCACCTGGGTTCGACGGGCTACCAATCGAGTTCTATCATACGTATGCAGATGCTCTGGTCCCCACACTAGAGGCGGTATATAAGGCTGCCTTGGACGCTGGCCATCTACCACAATCCACCATGGAAGCATTGGTCACCTTGTTGCCAAAACCGGGACGAGATAGCCTGGATCTGTCCAATTATAGGCCCCTCTCACTATTGGCGACCAAATATAAAATCCTGAGTAAGGCCCTAGCTAACCTCATACAACCCTACCTCACCACTCTCATACATAGTGACCAATGCAGGTTTCTGCCGAATTGTAGCACGAGATGATTACACTACATCATGAAGGCCTCCCCGTGCACTTATCAGACTGCAGGGTGCTTGATATTAGACTTTCGACAGGCCTTTGACTCCTTATCCTG
This sequence comes from Triturus cristatus, assembly GCF_964204655.1. Lineage (NCBI taxonomy): Eukaryota > Metazoa > Chordata > Amphibia > Caudata > Salamandridae > Triturus > Triturus cristatus. The sequence goes on from NC_140589.1 coordinate 748,681,561, forward strand.
GGACTACATGTTTACGGCACTCCAACGATTCGGGCTTCCAGACGCATACCGTAAGTGAGTACGCCTACTGTATAATTCCCCCACTGCCTGAGCCCGCACGGGACGCTACATTTCAAATCAGTATACCATTCATAGATGTACACGACAGGGATGTCTGCGGTCTCCCCTATTAGTCGTTCTCGTGCTGGAGCCTCTAGTGGTGGCAGTCAGGCGGTCAGCAGACCGCCTGGGAATCCCCATAGATGGCACGAGCAATCTTATTTTGATTTATGCGGATGACATCCTATTATGCTTACGTGATCTGACTGCAGATAATGCGCCCCTTCCCGCTATTTTTACCACCTTTGAATAGGTGTAGGGCCTTGCTATAAACCCGAGAAAATCCCTGGCTTATTTTTTCTGGGACATACCATACCCTGAGGATCTACGATTTGCCACGTACACCCTGCCAGTAGCCCCCACCACGTTCAAATACTTAGGCATTCAAGCACATAGAACACAGTCGGATCAATTCGACGGCAATCTAGGAAAGGCCATAACGGCCCTAAGAGCTAGTGTGGCTTTCTGGACCTCCCTGACTCTATCGGTGACGGGACGTATCGCTATCTCAAAAATGGTGATGCTCCCTCCCCAATTGTATTATTTTATGAACTTAGTCCCACAGTCAATTTTTAATACCCTGAATGCTATACTAGTGGAACTCATTTGGGGGGCAAGCCGGCGGAGAGTGAGCCTGCAGAAACTCCAATTGGAGTCTAGTGGTGGAGGCCTGGGAGTCCTCGACTTCAGAGCATATTACTACGCTAGTCAGCTCCAATGGCTGTCTTATTGGACGGCTGGGAGAAATTTGCAAGAAATTGGCTACGCACCCAGAGACCTAGATTGAGGCACACTGCACTCCCTACTCCTGCCTAACGTCAAAATCCTCGCAGACAGCCCTCCTCTGCTAAGGATGGCACTGCAGTGCTGGAAGAAGGCATTATTATATACCTCTAAAGTGACCCCATATTCGACAAACATCCCCCTGCTGGGTATCCCCACACCGCAGGGCAGGCTTACGAAGACCAAGATCCGTGCCTGGATAGAGACGGGAGTAGTGGATGTTGGGGCTTTCTTTGGAGAGGGCAATCTACTTGACCACAACTCCTTTTTACAGGCTACAGGGGCACGACCACGTTTCTATCTATTACACGCTACGGTCTCCCATTACATCAGGAATACATGGGCCCCGCAACGTAGAGAACCTCCACAGCATAACTTGGTTCACCTTCTATATTATATGGGGAATGGGGGACACCTACTTAGATGGATATATACGGGTATACGTGCACACGCCAAAATTTCACTCACATCCCTCAGAACAAAATGGTCTGAGGATGCTAATACAGAACTCACGGATAAAGCTTGGAAGTGCATCCTTGAACACCCTAAAAGAGTATCCCGTAATGCCAGAATAAAATTTATACAGACAATGGTTCTCCACAGGTCATACCTCACCCCAAAGAGGATCCAACGCATGTTCCCTGAGGCACACCACTACTGTCCCGGTTGTAAAGGGGACGAGGCAGACTTCCTTCATATGCTATGGTCCTGCCCCCGCCTCCAGGACTACTGGAGATGTGTTCGGCAATCCCTAGGCGAGGTCACACACTTATCTGTCTCAGATTGCGCCCTGGATTACCTTTTGGGCCTTCGTAGACGTATTAGTCCGCAGAAAGTACAACTAAGATTCTTAGACTTGGCCCTCATACTGGCAATACGAGCCCTTACCATGAGGTGGAAATCCCCCAGGTGCCCGACATTATCCAGCTGGCAAGACGACATAATACAATGGGGATAGGCTGAAAGCACAGCCCTTCAGAGAGAGGAAGAGCAAGGGTTACGGAAACATCCCATCTCCATGGCATGGGTTATTATGTTACACGACTTTGAACTATTTGATTTAATACCCCCACTGTGTATCCCTACACAATGACTCACGGTGCGGCTCTATGATCGCCTGCTTCGAATCTCACACACCCTGAGTTACCTATAACACTAGCGATACCCTACTATCTCCCTTAGGCTACTAGTAAAATTAGCATCTGCAGACCAGGAGTACGGGTTGGGCAAGATAGGGAGGGTGGGGGCATAGATAGGTTTGTTTGGTTAACTGGAAGTATCTATATGCTTCAAGTTCATGATATTTAGGTGACATTACTTCACGATTATCAAAAATCTTAGATATTATTCGATAGTACATGAAATTAATTTTCGGTAATGATATTTGAATACTGGACGGTGGATTCATGCAATCTTATTGTTGAAACTATAAAAACAAATAATCTTTGCATTGGTTGTGATGTCAAGGTCCTCAATAAAATATGTTAAAAAAAAAGTCACATAGAAAGATCAGGTGGTTCCTTCAACAGATGCATATGGACTTTATTGAGATGCCTTTTAGAACGGGCTGAGATACATCCTGATTATAGTGTGTATTTCCTCATGATGGGTAGAAGCCTACCCAACACAGGGAAATGACAGTCTCACTGAAGCAAAATTGCTAATGCAAAGGTTAATACCCAGGTTCAGATTAGCTGTTTCTCTGATGTCAGATCGTGGGACTCCTTTTAACAGTGAGGTCCTTGGAATGGTTTGTGCAGCTCTAGAGTTCGAACAGAGGCTATGCTGTAGTTATCGCTAAGAGGTTTCTGGAATTGTTTAACAGCTCAATGGAACCAGAAAGTCTCGGTTGGCAAAAGTTTGTGCCTTCACATCTCTGAAATGGCCAGATGCTTTAACTTTGGTGTTGATGAGTCTCCAAAGTACTCCTGACAGGAAGACAGGGTTATTGCCATACGAAATATTAATAGGGCATGGCAATGAAATTGACTGTTGGAACCTGGAAACGCCCTCTTGAAAATCACAGATGGCATGATACTCGATTATTGCTAAGGATTGGCTGATGTGGTGCGTCTGTTTCTCATCAGTTTGAAGTTGCTACCTCAAATCTGCAACAGGGACAGTTCCACATTCTTAGTCCCTGTGATTAGGTGTTGATAAAGAAGCATGTGCGAATATCGTGAATGGAACCAAGATTGAAGGGCCCACTCTTAACCACGACCACTGCTGTTAAATGCACTGGAGTACCACTGCAAGGAGCAGAGAGAGGCAAACAAACTCGAGATGTTGCACCAATTCAAGTTTCTGACATCTCACAAAGTAGAGTGAAAGCTCCTAAAGAAGAAGAAATAAGAGGTCAACACAAAGCAGTACTTGGGACTAGGCCTGGGCAAAAATTTCGTTCCGTTCGCGGAAATTGCGATAATTTGACATTTTTGCGTTCCGCGGAGAGCGCGAAAATGTCAAAAATTCCGGTTTCCGCAGCTTGGCGATAATTTGTTTCTTGCTCGCGCTGTAAAATGATACATTCTCGCGCGCGCGCGATCGCCTTACCTGAATCCCTGCGTTCGCCGACAAGTTTTCTTGATCCGGTCGCGTTCTCCATGAGATGTTGTATTGTTTTTAGCCATTTGCGCTGTCTCGCGACAGTTCGCGCCCGCAGTGACGTCATGCGTCGCGCGATCACGTCTTTCTTCTCGCGATCATGCACCGCGAGAACAACTCAAAACAAGATGGCTGCGCCCGCAAGCAACCACATGGGTAAGTTGGCGACCCGCAACCATGCAGAAAATCTCGCGAACATGCCGGAAAAAAACTTCCGCATCTTTGCGATATTTCTGCTTGTTTGCGATAATTTTAAACATTCTCGCGATAATTTGCGAAGGTTAATTCCGCAAATTCCGCCCACCCCTACTTGGGACATCACAAGAACAAATAAATGATCCAGGTGAAGGTATGAGTACCTGATCAAAAGGGCTCACACTTGATGCGGAATCGCAACTACACTATGCTAGGAAAAAATTGAGATCAAGTGCATCAATTGAATGTATACCACTGACTAATAATGAGGAGGCAGACTACTTCAGTGTAAGTGACACAAGAAGATCAACAGGCACCAAGAAGGTCAAAAACAGTGAGAGTGTCTTGTTGGAGGTATTCGGCACCTGAAGGGACCTACTACACAAATCAAGTGTTAAATGTATCAGTGGAGGATTTGACTGAACTGAGATAAATACTGTTTGAGCCCCCATGACATCACACTAACTACAACATTTGGATAAAGTTGCTGGAGAACGATTTCTAAAAATACACTATTAAACAAGAAGTGAAAAAGACTGAAATAAAATTGATATTCTAAGAGAAAAAGAATTAGGAAGATTTCCTTAGGCCACTGAGCTTGGATTGCAAACATCGTGTGGGTCAGGGAAACCTAACATTATCCTAGTGTAGGAAATTGGGTTACTGGTTGAGGAAGGTGAAAGGGAGCAACCACAATCCCTGTCAGGGTGAAATCTCAAGTGAACCCAATTAACCTGTGCTTAACCCTTTAGAAGCTTGGCACAAAAGCAGTCAGGCTTAACTTAGAGTCATTGTGTTAATAATTTACGTAGCACTTCTAACTGCACTTTTAAGGGCTAAGTGAAGCTAGTGCCTAAAAACACCAACAATGGACATTTGGTCCCACCGGAGCAGGACAAAGTCCCAAGTTCAAGCCAACAGCGAGTGAGCACATGCCAGATACAGGGACCCTTTTGGGACAGCTAAACAAATTGCCTTAAAACCTGGTTGTGGAGCCATGCAATATCCCACATTCAGCCGGCATCACGCAGCAGCAATTCCGATGTGAGGCTGAGAGGAGATACATTCCACTGCCCAGGAGACCACTGGTGGGCAGGCAGAGCAACTTCAGGCCTACTCCCCAGGTCCAGGACTGGGGTGGCACCAGTTGGGGGCAAGACTCATAGCAGGTGAAGTCCACATACTGGGTTCAAGATGGTTGAAACATTTTCTGTCACTGAGGTTGTGATGCAGCCAGCCACCTAGCACTTGGAGCCACTCTGGTGGTCCTGGGTTCAAGAGAAAGGTTCAGCTCTTTTCACTTTCAGTAACAGTCATTATTGCAGCAGAGCAGCAGAGGAGCAAAGCAGCAGAGAAGTCCTTCCACAGGTCCAAAGGTGTACTGAAGAGTTGAGTCAGAGTGTCTAATATTTATACTGGTTGCCAGGTTTGAAGTAGGAGAAAACTCTGGAGGTTTCCATTGGCAGATATGTTTGAAATTTCTTGCCTTCCTGCCCTCTCCCCAATTTTTCACTACTAGGACATGTAAAACTTGAAGGTACATGTACAACCTTTTAACTACACTGCACCCTGCCCCCTAGGGGTGAATTATATGTATTACAAAGGAAGGATTAGTCATGGCAAATGGTTTGGATTACCAAGTCGAAATGCCAGTTTAAATTGCACACTGTGGTATTCTATGTTCAGCATTCTGTATATTTATGAAGTGTATTTATTCTGTATTCTGTTCTGTTACCTGTGTTTCTGTGGATGTGCATCTTCCAAAGCCTGGTTCCAGATTCTGTGTTCTTGCTGGTAAACTTTGCCAGTTACCTGTTCAATCGTTAGCAGGATCACAGAGCTGGAGGATGGGCTCCACTTTACTACTGGAATAAAGACGTCTTTACATTTTATTGGAACCTGCACCTTATTTTGACAAGTGCTTACCCACTACATATGGCGACCATATGGTTTACTGCAAATTTTGAAGTTTGGGAGCCCAATTCTCAATGACTGACTGCTGCATGTTTGCTGTTGAGGACTGCCGAAACCGTGTTTGCTTCCATTGTTGGTGCCGGATAGCAGGATTGCTCAATGCTGCTGATTGCGAATTTTATCTCGCCATGTGCTGGCAAGGACAGGAGCGATTGTCCTCAATTTAATTCGGCTACTATGGTGTTTACACGGAGAGGAGCTTTTTCCCCTCATTTCACCATCAGAGTTTTCCAGCTGAAGGCTCAAACAATCAATCATTGTGTCCAGTGTTGGACGTATCTCGTCATCTTTGGATCGAACCTCCGGTGACCTGATTGGCTACCTAACATTGTCCTTCATTCTTTTAACGCAACCGTTAAAGACTCAGCCAAATCTCTCGTAATCACCCTGGACAAGCATCTGAACATGAAGCTTCATATCAGTAATGTGTTTAAGAGAGCCAATCACTTGATGAGGACACTCAGAAATATCAAACCATTCCTTCCACAAACAGGTGGTCCAAGCGCTTGTTTTGCCGAGGTTAGACTAGGGCAGCGCTACGCTCTGTGGCCTCCCCAAATATACCCTGGCTCCACTAAGGACATCCCTGAATGCTGTGGCTAGACAGTTTAGAGGTACCAAAAGAAATGTCCACATATCCCCAGTCCTAAAATCTCTTAAATGGTTGCCCCACGAAGTTCGAATTCAGTTAAAGATTGCCATTCTGGTGCACAAAGCCCTCCATTTCAAAACTTCCAGTTACCTAGCGCAAAAGCTTGAATTATCCTGTGGTGGTAGAGCCTCAAGAAGCGCTAACAGTTTCCTCTTGAAACCCCAAATCTTTCGCAAAAAGAGAACCTGCCACCGAGCCTTCTCTGGCGCTGCCCTGAAGATATGGAGCTCTCTTCCGCTGGAAGTACACAGAATCTCCTCCACGATTGCTTTCAAACTGGAAGCCAAAAGATTCCTTATGAACAAGTTCTTACCTTAATTGGGTTAGGATCATCGGCTCTAAGTCACTGATCCTTCAACTGTTTAGACCTTCAGTGAATGCTACACTTCTTTACCTCATCGTGTGCCCCTCTCTTTGCCCGCTATGTACCTGGTATTGTATTACTCTCCTCTAACCCCTTGTCCTCTAATTTTATAATTATTCATGTTTCTTATTCTTACTTGATGTCTATATTGCATTTATTACCTGCCTTCCATCCTTTTGTAAAGTACTCTGATATCCTTCGGGATCTTGTTTGCGCTATATAAAACTTTATAAATAAATAAATTCGAGTCATCATTCTCACGCTCGACGTGCCACCATTTTGGAAGAACAGGAAGTGTGTCTTCTTCTTATTGCTGTTGCTGGCAGTGTACATGTTTTTTGGTTGTTTTCTCTCTTTCTCCAGTCGTGTTGAGGGATATATTTATGAATTTTGTTTGTTAAAGGATACTTCAAAGCCGCTTCTCTGCAAGTTGACATTGGAACTGTGGCTGAACCAGTCAGTTGATTAACTGATTTGTATTGTAAATATGCACATGCACCATTGGGTGTGACTTGGTATTTATTTTCGTTTTTATATTTATAATCTTTTCTTGTTTTTCTAACATTTCACATTTCTTTTAGTTCTATTAATACATCTTTTTTGATACATTAATAGTATTGAAGATAATTTTGGAGAACATGTCTTGGGGAAACAAGGTACAACAACCTCCCAGGGAAACCTGAGCTTGAGTGGAAACATTGGATTCATGTTTTCAAAAATTACCTAGCAGCCATCAATAGTGCGGGTTATAGTCCAACTAGGAAGGCGTCGATCTTGTATAATTGCTTGGGCAAAGAAGGTCTAAAAGCATTTGATAATTTTACCAGTTATTCCTCCACCCGGAGAGGATTCGGAGGATGTTGGTAACTGGAATGTATGTGTGGAGGCTGAGAAAAGGTTGGCTAGACATTTCGTTCAGGAGCCAAGTATAGTCTTAGAGAGATTTAATTGTTTTTCAAGGAAATAAACTTCAGACGAAAACAATGTGTTGGTGCACTTAGAATTCTAGCCAGCACATGTGAATTTGAGAATGCTAATGATTAGTATCTGAGAGATCAGATTCTATTGAATTATTACTAAATTGCAAAAATCCCTCTTTGGAAGAGACTGTAAAACTAGCTAAAGGAATTGAATATTCTGCACAGTCAGTGAAGGTGTTGGCTGGTGCAGATGCAAGTGCTACTGGTAATTTGGATAATACGAGTGTGAATGCTCTAAAAAAATATAAGACAATCATAAGTGAAACACATTTAGTAAAGTAAATGTATGTTATAGGTGTGGGTCTGATGATCATATGGGTAATAGCCCCATTTGTCCAGTGCAAGGCGAAAGATGCAGTAAGTGCAAAGAAATAGGACATTTTATGAAAGTTTGCAAATTTGGATATTATGTGAGATTCCTGGAGTAGAGAACAGTCAGTTCCAAAGAACTGGTAAGTATTAATACAGTGACTGTATTAACAGTTGATTTTGAACATGCCAACAACTGCAAGCAAAATTGTAAGGAGGACCAAGGGTCAATTGCGAAGAATAATGGGCCTTTCTGTGATGCCATGATTGGGCTTGTGGATCTTAGAATAATTGTTTATTCAGGTTCACCTCTAACCATGTTATGTGAAGCATCGTTTAAATCAAACTGGAAGTATAATATTTCTCAAGCAACCTGATATTAAAGCTGTTGCATACGGGGAGGCAGAAAGTGAAACCCTTTTTTGAAGATGTCCTTATTTTCCTGGGTGAAAAATGATCATCAAAATCTTTGTTGCTGTTAATGGACTGGATAGATCAGGGTAGACATGGAATAGTTTTGAGACCAAGCACTACCATTCCCGTCATGCTAGTAGAAAACAATCCTGAAATGTTATCTAATTATCCTACTGTCTCCTCTGAACAGTTCAGAACTGTGAAGTGGTTTGAGCATGAAATTATTTGTAAAAAAGACGCAGTACTTATCAAACACAAAGGCTGTGATGTTCCGCTATGGATAAGAGATGATCCAAGGACACATTTGGATCAATTACCTAAAGACAATGTCATTCAAGCCATCAATGCAGCTGAGTGGTTCAGTGCCATTGTCATAGCAAAAAAGAAAAATGGGCAAATCCATTTATGTGCGGATTTGCATTCGCTTGACAAAGACATCTCAGTGATTTGTTTTCCACTGCCGAAGATTTATGAACTTTTGACTACCCTAGAGGGGGCAAAAGTCTTTAGTAACATTGATCTTAAGGCAGCTTACCACCAGGTGCCATTAAAAAAAGGATCTCAAGCTTCAACAACTTTCATTACGCGGTTCAGCCTTATAACTAATTGCGGTTGCTGTTTGGGCTAGCCACAGCGGCAAACGTGCTTCAAAAATGTATGTTTAAGTTGTTTAGAGGTGTATCTGAGCACTCGCATTCCAGGATGACATTCTTATATTTGTGAAAACAGTTGCTGAGCACAATGTCATTCGGAATAATGTACTGAGCATGCTCTGTGTATATGGAGTAACGGTTTCTAAGGACAAGTGGAAGGTCTTAAAGATAATGTGGAATATTTGGGGCACTGGATAACATCTGAAGGGGTGAAATCTAAAGAAGATCTAATTAAAGCATTAAGAGAACTACCTGCTCCGAGTAACAAGGAGGAATAGAAGTCATTTTTGGGTGTGAGTGTCTATTATTCTAGGTTTGTCAAGGGGTAAGCTCCCCTCATGGAACCTTTAAAAAAAAATGTTGAGAAAAAAAAGCAATCTAATTGTGGTCCAGAAAAGGAAAAAGTATTTCTTGTTGACCAAGATTTATTACCCAAAGTCCCCGCGTTGAAAACTTATGTCAATGGTCATAAGTGTGTTATCACTGTGGATGCCAGCGCCGTCGGTCTGGGTGCTGTTTTGTCTCAGCGCATCAACAATGTTCAAGGGACTTTTGCTTTTGCATCCAGTGTGCTTTCTGATACTGAAAATAGGTATAGCACTATTGAAAGAGAAGCCTGTCTTTGTGCATGGGATATAGAAAATTTTAAAGCATATGTATGGGGCACGCATTTCACTTTGAGCACGGATCATAAACCGCTGATATATTTGTTGGGGGACAAGGGAATGTCATCCGCCTTCTCCAGACTTATTATTAGTTCTTTCAAAACTAGAGGAACACAATTTTGACATTAATCACATTTCAGTTAGTATCAACGCTAGAGCTGATTGCCTATCTAGACTTCCCATGCAAACACAAAAAGAAGTGATCAATGAAGATACATTTGATAATAAATATGTAGTGGCAGTGTGGATGTGTTAGACAAATGTCAAGGGGTAATATCTGAAGAGGAATGGAACTGTGGATGCAAAGAGGATTTGGTGTTAGCAAACATTTTCAGAATTTATACAACAAGGTTGGCTTCATGTCAAACATTGGAAGGGTGAGTTCTACTGTTTCTGCCAAATGGCTGACCAACTTACTGTTGAGCATGGATTTTATTAAGGGCTGGAAAAATGGTGGCTCCCCACAAAATTAGCATCTAAAATTATTAGTTTAGCCCACAGGGACCATTTAGGAACCACTCCCACTAAGAAAACATTAAGATCTTGTTTCTGGTGGCCATTCATGGATAAAGAGGTGGATGACTTTGTAAATGTATGTCAAGAACACATTTTATTCAACAAACATTGGAAACTTAAGGACACTCCTTTTATCACCACACCTTTACCTCATGGGCCGTGGAGCAAGTTTGCTTTCGGCCTTTCATGACCTTTTTCTGCACTACCTGACAAGTCTAAGTATTTACTTGTGATGACAGATTATTATTCAAAATGGATTTACTATGATTTCAAGGGAGAAGTGTCTACCCAAGTGGTTATTTAATTTTTGTAGAATACTTTTACTATGGAAGGTTATTCTGAGGATAGGGGCATTCAAAATTACAATATAGCATGGTATTCTGCATAAGCTAACGGTGCTGTTGAGAGGGCTAGCCATTTGCTCAAAAAGGCATTCAAACAGTTTTGACGTGTGGGTTGAACGTAGAAATATTTGTTCAGAATAAAGTATGGGCATATCATAACACACCACACAGTTCCACATGTGCCTCCTCTTTCATGTTGTTGAGGGGCAGATTTTCTCGCACAGGATTGTGTCCTTATTGGTTACAGGACAAGACCACCAGAAAGTTTGAGCAAGTTGTAAATTTGAAGGATATGGAATTTAAAGTTAAAAAGTCCCCAAGCAAAATAAAGACATATCGTGATTCTAGAAAGCGTATGTGTGGAAAATAAATTTGCGTAGGTGCATGGGTCATGGGTCATGTTAAAAGATATGACACACAGAAAATCTAAAGTTGATTTTCATTTTAATGGCCCGTATAAAGTTTCCATAGTGGCGCGCGTCTGTCATGTTAGAGGATGGGCGTTGGTGGTCCATTAGGAATTTAATTTTGCTTACTGATTTTCAAAGATCTATCATTAAAGACAAATTGCCTCACCAACAGGAGCTATATTTATCACCTATAAGTAATTCTTAAAAATATCGACTTGCAAAAATATCGTGGCAAAAATATCATGGGTCAGGAAAATCGACAGACAAAATATCGTTGTCAAGAATGTCGATTTTAGGTAAGTAACATTGATGTTAAAAATATCTAAGTGTTTACTATCGTTTGCAAAAATATAGTCGTTAAAAATATCGATTATTTTAGTAATGTTATGTATTTTAGTATATATGTTATATATGTGTGATGCATGTATTTTTGTATAAGAATTCTTTGTATTTTAATTATATATGTTAAAATGTTAGTAGTAATTATTTGTTTTTGTTAGAATTTTGTGTTTTTAGTTCAGTTGCGGGTTGTGCGTGTATAGGGGAACAGGGTGGGAAGTAATTTAATTATAGTAAATGTATTGATTAATTTTTAGTAATTCATTTTTTTTAAGTCTATTTTAGTGTTTTTAGTTCTGTAGCAGATTCTGTGTTTATAGGGGAATAGGGTGGGAAGTATTTTAATTATAGTAAATAAATTGCATATATTTTTATTTATATTTGTTGAATTGAGATGTTATAGAGTTAAATGTGTATATTATTTTTGATTAATTATTTAATATTTAGTTGGTAATTAATTGTTGAATAATTAACTGGCAATTTATTATGTTAATAGTGTAATTAATTTTATGAGTGTGTAGTGGTGTTTATAGGTGAAAATGGTGGGAATGGTGGGAAGTAATTTATTTTTAATTTATGAATTTACAATTAGTTGTTAATTAATTTTAATTAATTATTAGAAATTAATGATGGTAATTGTGTAATTAATTCTTGAGGTGTTGTTGTGTTCATAAGTGTAAATGTTGCTAATTAATTAAAATTAATGAATTAGTATTTTAAAAATATTATTTTTATATTTAAAGATAATTTAAATTTTAAAAATGGTTTAATTGTTTTTAGTAATTTTACCCCTCTGCTATCCAACACTTTCCCTACTTTTGTACTCACTGGAGTGGGAATAGTAATTTTTCCCTCTCCACTATCCAACACTTTACCTACTGTTGCACTCAGTGGAGTTGTTATAGTAATTTGTACCCCTCCGCTATCCAATACTTTCCCTATTCTTGCAATCACTGGAGTGGAAATAATAATTTTTACCTCTCCGCTATCCAATACTTTCCCTAATGTTGCACTCACTGGAGTGGGAATAGTAATTTTTACCCCTCCACTATCCAATACTTTCCCTATTGTTGCAATCACTGGAGTGGGAATAGTATTGTTTACCCCTACGGTATCCAACACTTTCCCTACTTTTGCACTCACTGGAGTTGGAGTAGTAAATATAATTATTCCGCTATCCAATTTTTTCCCTACTGTTGTGTTTATTGTATTGTGAAATGTACATTTAATTATGTTTTTATAGTTAAATGTTTGAATTAATTGTAAAATAAATATTTTTTTATTTTAAATAATTGATGTGTATATTTTATTTTTTATATCATTTATAAGTTTAAAAACTTAAATAAAGATAAAAGTTAATAAAAACATTTTAAGTAAATATATGTATAACATATTATGTTTGTGTGTTCATATTTTTTAAATTAAGTTTATGTCTTTATATTTAGTTAAAAAGTATATTACATTTTTAAAGATAATATTAATATGTAATATATTTAATATATTTTATTTTATATTATATATATATATTTTAATCGATATATTGTACATCGATATTTTTTACTTCGATATTTTTGATTCAATAGTTTTGTACTTACCTCTTTAAGTATAGGGAGTCGATATTTTTGCATTCCATATTTTTTTCTATTGACATTTTTTACATCGATATTTTGTCAGTGATCCCTTATTCTCTGACTAATGCCACACATGAGGACATCCCTGTAAGAGTGTTTGATAACATTACTGGTGAGTCTCTGCAGGATTTTTCAGCTTCATTTGTTAATGTTTAATTTGTTGTGCATTCTGTATATTTATGAAGTGTATGCATTCTGCTTTCTGCTTTGCTACCTGTGTTTCTTTGGATGTGATTCTTGCAAACTGTGGTTCCATGTTCTGTGTTCTTGCCTGTAAGGGTTACCAGTTACCGCGTCAGTTGTTAGCAGGATCACAGAGCTGGAAGGACGCTGGAGGATGGGCTCCACTTTACAAATGAAATAAAGACTTCTTTACATTTTATTGAAACCTGCTCCTTATTTCAACAAGTGCTTGCGCACTACACAGGCTGAAATGGCAGGCCTGAGACATGTTTGAAAGGATACACAAGTTGGTGGCACAATAGGTGCTGCAAGCCCACTAAGGGGCCGATTCCGATCCGGGTCGGAAAGCACTCGGAGTGTTTTCCAACCGAGCCGGAGTCCTGCTGTCCCACCGAGCGAGTACGATGCGGCCGTATGCTGTCGGACTCGGTTCGGTCGGACTTCCATAGAAGTCATTGGGAGCCAGTCGTACGATGCGTACATGTGCTCCCATTGACTGAATGGGTACGTCGCGGACAAGTGTGCCCCCTACAGTGAGTACGTGTCGGTGCCATCCACACCGTACATGCCTGTGTTGGGGAAACCCATGGGTCTCCCCCTGTGTCCGAGTCATAGGGCTGCGGGTGACAGGGGGTCCGACGCGGAACTCAAAGACAACCACCCGGACGATTTGCGAGCCAGACACTCCGGCTCGCAAAGGGTGTCCGACGCGTGCATCGTACTGGCTCGGTCGTGAATCGCATACATTGCACGCCACAGTTAGCTTACGACCGAGACGTACGGAGCAGTTCGGACCCGGAAACGACTCGGTCGTTGAATTTCATGTAGCTCGCATTTTACTTGCTCGCTCGTACAGCTGTACGAGTCGGCCGGAAACCACACATATGGCTCGTAGTTTTTCCGGCCGGATCGTGTTCGGTGCCCTTCTGACCCGGATCGGAATCGGCCCCTTAGTGCCACTGTACTAGGGACCTAGAAGTAAATTAAATGTGCCAATTGGGTGTAAGCCAATGCTACTATGTTTTTAGTGATTGAGCACACACACTTTGGCACTGGTTAGCAGTGGTGCACAGAGTCCTAAGGCCAACGAAATGGGATCAGCAAAAATTGAGGAGTAAGTTAAAAAGCTTGGGGGAAGACCACCCTAAGGCTGACAGGTCTAACACCTGTCACCAGACATTCTCACAAGAGTCCAGTTTTTTTAAAATAAAGAACTGACGTCTGGGGCAAGACAAAGGAGGAACTGACTTCCACTGACATCATTTTCAGCACCAATAAGAGTTAGAAAGTCAAAAGCTGAGCTGAAGAAAAAACTTCGATTCAATCATGGTGCATCTCTGCAGTAAGCAAATTGTTTATCAATGGAGCCACTCAGCTGTATTATCTTTATATGTCAGGGGAAGAGGTTGGTTGTCAGACTGGTGAAGGAGGCAAGACAGATTCTATGGATAGAGGATGAGGAAGTTCAGTCTCATGATGCTGAGGGACCACTGGGGGCTGACTCCAAAAAGGCACAAAGCAAGACAATGCAGAGAGTGAAATAAATTGATGTGGGAGGACATGGAGGCTCTGAAAACAAATATAATACAGCACATACACAATTAAGAGGGTTAGGCAGCAAAATTATCTGCATGAGATGAAACAGACCAGGCCCAAGACTCTTTAGAAAAGAAAGACCATCTCTGACACCTGTAAATATTAGGACACAATTTGCTGGTGAAAGGTTAGCTGGGTTTGACTAGGGAAGAAGAGGTCCCATTAGTTTTATGTGCAACTCTACTCTAAAATAACTACTGTGGCTACTGGGGGAAAGAGGATGTAGCTTATGACCCCCTATAGGATCATCCTTTATGAATAGGTCACACTTTTATGTTGACTACTGCTCTTTATTTGGGGTCTGATAAACCTGTCGGCCTTAGGGTGGTCTTCTCCCAAACTTGTTGCCTGCTGACCTCCTCTTTTTGCTGATTATTTTTGTCTGCCGTAGGACTCTGAGCCCTTTACCACTGCTGACCAGTGGAAAAGTGCATGTGCTTCTCCCCTAAACACTGTTACATTTGGTATATCCACAATTGGGATATTTGATGTAGTTGTAAGTCTCTAGTCAAATGCACTACCTGTGCCCAGGGCTGTACATTAAATGCTACTAGTGGGCCTGCGGCACTGATTGTGCCACCCACACAAGTAGTCCTTTTAACATGTGTTAATATTGAGAGGGTAGCTGTTCCTAAAGATAAGAGCGAAGATTGTGTGTGCTCTGAGTATGGTCGGGCCAAAATAAGTGTGGGGAATTTCTCCTTTGAAATATAGTGCCCTCACACACCCTTTCGGGTGTCCTGCTTCATCATGGGGCGTTGCTCCTCGTGGGGGTGGCGCTGCAGTCCCCCATGGGCCCCGCAAGAGGGCTCTTTGTCGGAGATCTTTTTGGAGACGCTGCAGTTGTGCATGGGGGTGTGTGGGTCTATCTATGGGGGAAGTGAGTGGTGCGTTAAAACTGCTAGGTAGAAGCCAAGACCTTTATTCACGGCTCTGTCTAGTATGGATTAAAAATTATCCTGGAGATCCTCGGGGAACAAAATAATGAGGGCAGATATAAAATTTACTGCAACTCTCAGGATAAGTGAGTGAATAGGGGGTGAAAATCCTAGAAAAATAGGGTCAACATGTTTCGCGCTTCAGAGTAGGTCCATAAGGGATCCGATCGCGCTTCATCAGGACCAAATCAAAAAAGTGAGTGTAAAGAATATGAATTACTTGGAATAGGCGCCAGTGAAATAGAGTACTGTGAACCTATAGTACCTTGATAGTAAGGGGATATAGCGTCCTCGCGCTGGTAGGTGCTCCTTCTTTTAGGAAACCTACACCCAACCTAGTAAGATAAAAACAAAGACAAACACAATAGGAATTCCTAATAGGAAAGTGTGCCTTATCAAGTCCTGGATGCAACTGCTGACAATACAGGTAACTTACTCACTCTGAGGGGTCGATTCCGATCCAGGTCCGAAAGCACTCCGACCGAGCCGGATCTGGAATGTTTTCTGACCGAGCCGGAGTCCTGCAGTCCGACCGAGCAAGTACGATGCGGCCGTATGCTGCCAAACTCGGTTCGGTCAGACTCCCATAGAAGTCAATGGGAGCCGGTCGTACGACGCGTACATGGGCTCCCATTGACTGAATGGGTACGTCGCAGACAAGTGCGCCCCCTACAGTGGGTACGCGTCGGTGCTATCCTCACCGTACCTGCCTGTGTTGGGGATGCCCATGGGTCTCCCCCTGTGTCCGAGTCGTACGGCTGCGGGTGACAGGGGGTCCGACACGGACCCCCAAAGGCAACCACCCGGACGATTTGCAAGCCGGACACTCTGGCTCGCTCAGGCTGTCCGACACATGCATCATACTGGCTCGGTCGTGAATCGCATCCATTGCACACCACGGTTAGCTAACAATCGAGATGTACGGAGCGGTTCGGACCCGGAAACGACTCGGTCAGTGAATTTCATGTAACTCGCATTATACTTGCTCGCTCGTACAGCTGTACGAGTCGGCCAGAAAACACGCGTACGGCTCGTTGTTTTTCCGGCCGGATCACATACGGTTCCCTTCCGACCCGGATCGGAATCGGCCCCTGAGAATCCAATGAGACAGTACTATTCTCTCCATTTCCCACATCTACTCCCATAACACCAAACCAGCAAATACAATGGAGAGGGTCAAGAGGAATGCAAATAGAGAAGGCAACCTTAACCTGATCATGGATAGGCTTAAAGATAACTCCTCTCCAAGGTTGACTAACATAGATTCCCGTCCATAGAGGTGATAGAATGGTTGGAAAATCTGGATATTTGACATGCATAACACAGAACCTCCCTAGATTACCGCTACTACTCAGTGGCATGCAAAGCATATGTAAGAATTGCTATATTCTGATTTCCTCAACCACAGTCTCATCTGTTATCTTCCGTGAAATTGGCCCCATAAATTCTCTGATCACACACCATTTATACTCTCTGTTTCCATACCCTCCAGTTCAAGAGAGCCAGAAAGTTGAAACGTAACAACAAGCTCCTGAGACATAAATAGATCATCAATAAGCCAAGGGAAAACATTTGTGCATACAAGCGGGAGAATGAAACAGCCTGTGTTCAAATTAGTGCCATTTGGGGCACCTTGGAGGCAGCATTGAGAGAACAAATAGCAGCATGACACTCTGGATTGTCCACATTGAGGGAACATGCACAGCAAGAAATGAGCTTGAAACTCAAAGAGCTAGAAGGAATACATAAGATAACTCTGATGTTAAAAGTGAGGTTAAGGATGATGCCCTTAAGATCACAGACCTGGGTAGTAGGCTATAATAAGAAGAGTATTTCCTACTTTAAATCAAGATGATATATATTACATGGGGGAGATAAAGCAGGGAGAATACTTGCTTGTAAACTGGGAGTGTAAACTGTGAGAGACAGAGTGAATGAAATTATGAAGATTCTGGTATGCTGCAGACTGAAGCACTTGAAGCAGCACAGACATTCAGTTACTTCTATGAGAAGATGTTTAAACAGGTATCCTGCAGCTAGACTTGGCCTACTAATCTCAGGCAAGTTGGAGCCAAATCAGTCGGCCTTTATACTTAGGAGTAGTTGCAGAGATAACAGTAAGAAGATTCTACATTTGAAAGATTATTTGGACAGATCCCACAAGCAAGCAGCTCTCCTATCACTGCATACCATGAAGGCTTTTGATTGGGTAGATTGAAATTCTTAACATGGACTCTTGCAAAATTCAGCCTTGATGCAAAGTTTAGAAAATGGATTCTAGTTATGAACAAAATCTCACATACCTTTGTGATGATCAATGGCTGCTTTTCTCAGTTATTTAGCAGAGATCAGAGAGAGGGCAGGTCTCAATACTCCTGCTGACACTCATTATGGAGTGCTTGCCAAAAAGGTACATAAGAACACTCACATAGAGGTTGTCTGGTTACATAATGACATATTAAAACTAGTCAGATACACAGATGGCATACTAATTTCCATCCCTAACCCAGTGCATCCCCTCCCACCTTGGACAGATGACCTTCAAACTTTTAGCTCAGTGTGAGGTTTCAAGGTCAATGTTTATGTAACATGGGTTCTGCTTATTGAGTATCCCACTATTTTTCACTATTTACTACACGTTTTTTGGACTTTCACTATGTCTCACTCATAATGATTTCATTATAATTGGACTAAGAGTCCTAACTGCCAGTGTCTACATTTTAAGATGATGCCCCTGCTGTGTAGTTAGAGTAAGAGGCACTGGTCTGGTTACATGTGAATACCTGAGCACACGCAGGTGCACACATATGCATGCTGATCTTGCAAGACTACTATCTTGCACAGCCTGGTATCTGCATACAGGTAGCCTGTTACAGAAGGAACTCTTCAGGAACTGGTACTGACCTGAAGTAGGCCTTATAACGTGAGTAAGTATTCATAGTGTAGAAACTAAAAAACAGAAAGACGTTCCCGAGCAAGAACAAGGCAGTTGAGCCTGTAAGCAACAAATCTCAGTAACAATTGCAGAAAAAAGATATAGGTGCCGATCACGATCCGGTAAAAAATGTCCCCGTACGACTCGTATCGGGTCTTTTTACCGTACGAATCGTACAAGTGCCGTACGAACTGGCAATCACGATTCGCATGGTAAAAAGTCCATACGAACCGCACTGGGAATATTTCCCCACACGTCCTCGGGTCGGAAAATGTGTCCGACACGTCCTCGGACGAATCACCGTACAAACGTGAAAGGTGAACTCCGACCGGGGAATCACGATCCATCCCGGGCGTCCGAATGTACAACCGTATGGTGAAAAGACCGTCCGCACCGAACTCCCATAACAACCATGGAGACGTCCAAACAGGTGCCCGGTACGTGCCATACCCCCCCCAGCCCCCGTAGGTACGCGCCGACCCCCCCCCAGCCCCCGTAGGTACGCGCCGACCCCCCCCAGCCCCCGTAGGTACGCGCCGACCCCCCCCAGCCCCCGTAGGTACGTGCCGACCCCCCCTGTGTGTACACCCGTGTACGGTGCGTACCCCCCGTGTACGTTCGAGTCGTACCCCCACCCGTGTATGTATGGTGCGTACCCCCCGTGTACGCTCGAGTCGTACCCCCCCGTGTACGCTCGAGTCGAACCCCCCCCCGTGTATGTATGGTGCGTACCCCCCGTGTACGCTCGAGTCGTACTCCCCCGTGTACGCTCGAGTCGTACCCCCCCGTGTACGCTCGAGTCGAACCCCCCCCCCGTGTATGTATGGTGCGTACCCCCCGTGTACGCTCGAGTCGTACCCCCCCGTGTACGCTCGAGTCGGACCCCCCCGTGTACGCTCGAGTCGAACCCCCCCCCGTGTATGTATGGTGCGTACCCCCCGTGTACGCTCGAGTCGGACCCCCCCGTGTACGCTCGAGTCGGACCCCCCCGTGTACGCTCGAGTCGAACCCCCCCGTGTACGTTCGAGTCGAACCCCCCCCGTGTATGTATGGTGCGTACCCCCCGTGTACGCTCGAGTCGAACCCCCCCCCGTGTATGTATGGTGCGTACCCCCCGTGTACGCTCGAGTCGTACCCCCCCGTGTACGCTCGAGTCGGACCCCCCCGTGTACGCTCGAGTCGAACCCCCCCCGTGTATGTATGGTGCGTACCCCCCGTGTACGCTCGAGTCGAACCCCCCCCCGTGTATGTATGGTGCGTACCCCCCGTGTACGCTCGAGTCGTACCCCCCCCGTGTACGCTCGAGTCGGACCCCCCCGTGTACGCTCGAGCGTACACGGGGGGGTTCGACTCGAGCGTACACGGGGGGGTCCGACTCGAGCGTACACGGGGGGGTACGCACCGTACATACACGGGGGGGGGTACGACTCGAGCGTACACGGGGGGGTCCGACTCGAGCGTACACGGGGGGTACGCACCGTACATACACGGGTGGGGGTACGACTCGAACGTACACGGGGGGTACGCACCGTACACGGGTGTACACACAGGGGGGGTCGGCACGTACCTACGGGGGCTGGGGGGGGGGTCGGCGCGTACCTACGGGGGCTGGGGGGGGGTCGGCGCGTACCTACGGGGGCTGGGGGGGTCGGCACGTACCTACGGGGGCTGGGGGGGGGGCGGCGCGTACCTACGGGGGCTGGGGGGGGGGTCGGCGCGTACCTACGGGGGCTGGGGGGGGGTCGGCGCGTACCGGGCCACCTACTCTGGTCGATTCGCGCCGTACTTCACTTTTGCGGCACTTTTTGGGTGCCGTGAAAATATTGCCGTCCGGACTGCTGTCGGTTCGAATCGTGATTCCTGGTTCGTGAAACGCTGCCTGAAAGCGTCCCGACGTCACGTCGCAGCATTCCCAGATCACATTCGTATGTATATTTTCGTCGGTCGGTGTTTTTTACGATTCGTACGGAAATGGTGTTTCCGTGCGAATCGTAATTCCATGTTTGTAAGGTTTTACAACCGGGTACGAGTCGGACGGGGAAGTCGCTCCGACCGACGGTTCGTACGCGGTTTTTAACGGATCGTGATCGGCACCTTAGAGTCCAATAAGTCAAACAGACAGGTTTCTTCTTTTATTTCCTTAGTCTTCTTTGTTCTTTCTCACATCTTCCATGGTAACATATTGGCATCATTACAAACGCCAAGTTAAGGACAGTAGGCTACTGTCCTTAACTTGGCGTTTGTAATGATGCCAATATGTTACCATGGAAGATGTGAGAAAGAACAAAGAAGACAAAGGAAATAAAAAAAGAAACTTGTCTGTTTGACTTATTGGACTCTAAATCTTTTTTCTGCAATTGTTACTGAGATGTGTTGCTTACAGGCTCAACTGCCTTGCTCTTGCTCGGGAACGTCTTTCTGTTTATTAGTTTCCTCCTTTTGTTACTCCTGTGACGGAGGAATATTGGGGCATGGGTGGCTGTTCCCCTTGATGTTCCCTAGAGCACTTTCCTAATATTGACTTATACAACCAACAGGATTTTGGATGTGCGCAAGGCTGTAACCCTGCCATGGTTTGAAGGTATACTATTCATAGTGTAGGTCTGTAGAGCTTGCTAAAGAGCTATGGTTCTTACATGGTATTACACATTATAGGAAAAATCTGCCCTAAAATATAGTTTCACTCCAATTAGGCCTAAAGGGTCCAGAGACGCATCAATCATACACCTGGGACTGAATGCATTGTCCCTAAACTCTGGGCAGTAAACCTAACGTCCCACATATGCACCTAATGCAATTTAAGAGTTGTCATCTTTCCCTGGCTCGGTTCAGAATCAGTTTCTAGGTCTTTGCCCTCCTCACTGTGCCAAGTTAATTAATTGCTCTGCTCCCCAGTGAAGGAATCAAACAGATCCCCACACAATAGAGCCATTAACAGTGCTTGACCCAGTTCTATGGAAAGAAAGCGGTGGGGGGAAATCTGTATCTTGTTACACTGCACCTGGGCTGAGACACCCCGAACCACTGGAACAAAGGAGGAAGGCAACACCTCTGGAGTCAACACATGAGGGGCTCGGCATCAAAGTTTTATTGGGAATGTATCAGACCGCTATACCCGCTATGGGCACTGTTGAGGCTGTCAGGGGAGCTCCTTCAAAGACAACTTTAAGTTACCATATTGGATTGTCCCAGAAAGCTGTCCGGGAGGTTTGGGGCAGGGATGGAGTAATGATGTGCACTCTAGAACTTTCCACCTCAACCTAAAAACCCCTGAACAATGGAGAGACGGATAAGAAGACACTGGACTTGGGAGCACCAGCAATGAAAAAATGCTCAGCTGGGCGGAAACGCCACCTGATGCCACAGTAAGGATGGACTGAAGGACTGGAACTCCAGCTGATCCCTATGATTAGGATGGATTTCTCTAGGCCATTGGTTCTGCTCCCCTTTGCCATTTGAGGGACAGTTGGGGGAATGAACCTGCTTTGGGGAACTGGGACTGATCCTGGACTCCACTGACACATAGGCGTCCTTCAAGAAGTTAGAGGCTCTGAGACCAGAGAAGTGCACCAGGGAGGGGGGCTTTCTGGCTTGATGCACAAGATGTCCCCACCAGCAGGAGGAGAGCACCAGGAGCTGTGCAGAGGACAAGTATGGCCCAGGAAGCACCTTCACTGAATTGGACCAATGGAGGCCAGCGAAACAGGCGTGTGAAATTTGGTCTCCAAAGGAAAAATATTTAGAAACCGAGTGCTTAGCACTCCACATGATGTCCTTCAAATTAGCCTGATGTCCTTCAAATTACCTTTGGGGTGGGCCAGTGCCCGGCAATCAGCACATCTTGAATTATTTATAATTGATGTGATGGGGCATGAATGGGGCCCCCAAGCCACCTTTTGCCAAGGGTCCTAATGCGAATAAATATGTTCTGGTGACCCCATCCACCTCCTGTAGGAGGGATATGTGACCAAGACTGTCCAAGAGTGTAATGATAACAGTACTGAGAAATAAATGCCTTTTTGCTCCCTACCCGACCCTGAATGATTTTACCAAGTGTTGCAGCTCAGATACATATATGAGTGGGGATATATATTTTTTTCAGTTATTGATTCGCAATTTTATATAGAATGAATTTGACCCAAAGGTACTATAGTACTTTACATGAGTACTGGTTGCATTACAGAAGGTCACATTCTTAGGCACAGGGAGATTGAGGCATTTGCTCAGATTCACAGGATGTTGAGCAAAATTAGGGACTTGAACCTGGGTCCCAATTTTCCAAAGTCAGCAGCTCTGGCCATAACACACATCCTCTCCCCACGGGGATAGTGCACACCCAAGGAACAATTCAGACCAATGCAGGAATGCACATCTGGAAAGTACTTGTCATACCGTGGCCTGGCTGAGATGTTTGCTCCTGATCTGTTGTTAATGTTTCATAGTTGGGCAGGGGCAATCTACTCTGCTATGCATGTTTCACTGTTTGCCAGATAGGCAGGTGCCATGTACTCTGCTATGCACTCTTCCCTGTTTTCTAGTTGGGCAGGTGCTATGTACTCTGTTATGCACTTTTAACCATTTTCTAGTTTGGTAGTTGCCATGTACTCTGCTGTGTAGTGTGTACTTGTTTCAAGTGTGCAAATAGTAATGGATGGAAGGCTTGAATTAATCTCAGCCACTGGTAATTACTCGGGCCACATCCTAGTCTATTAATAATTTGCAAACCATGCAACCTTAGTTTGGACTCAGCCATATGCAAATCAGTATTTACCCTGCTCCAGTGTGATGGGCCAGCCCGAACTACCAGGCCAGGTCTTCCCTAAACCAGAACCCAAACAACGTAAGACTGGTTTCACCCTGCTTAGGGCTCATCAGCCCAGTATAGCTTGGATCCAGTGACACAATGTTCTCTGGACCCACCTCTAAACATTCCCATCCCACGTAGGGCAACATACTGAAGTATATACAAAATGATGGCTGGAATGCTTGAATTAATCTCAGCCACTGTTAACTACATGAAGCCTCATTGCGCACCATGCCACCTCAGTTTAGACCCAGCCATATGCAATTCAGTCTTTACCCTGCTGCAGTGGGAAGAGTCCAGTAGCACACTGCCAAGCTAGGTCCTCCCTGAACTGGAACACAAGTAATCTAAGATCAGTTTTGAACTGATTAAGTCTCATCTGTCGGGTATAGTTTAGTTCCAGTGACACAGCGTGCAGCACTAACTTTTTTCTCTGCAAATATTTTTCCTGTGTATTAGCAATAAATGTATGGCCTGGGATAGGCTACTTCCTGCCAGTAAGGAATATCTGCTATGCGCAAGTGTCTCAGTGCATTTAATGCAAAACCAGTGTTTCACACTCTCTGCAAGAGGTTCAACACTGCTGGGTGGACAATGCTGGGCTGGAGGCAAACCTCATTCATTACCTTGGCCAGAGGTCTGAGGCACTGAGTGGTAAGTATTTTTTCATGTTTGTTAATTAAAAAATAGTTATAAATAGTTAATACAATTATATAGCTTACAATCTGTCTGACCAGCCAATGTCATTACAAAGTGTGTCACTGCTGGTAGAGGGGAAAGCTACCCCGATACATCCTTCGCAACTTCACATTTTTTCTCATACTTTACGCAGTTGTGAAGTGACATCGATTAAACAAAAAATGAAAGAACATGCAACAAAACCTTCCCCTGCTTGGCTGTGTTAGCATTCCCTCTTATTAGCAGATGCAGAACACCATCTCTTTATGTGTTGCCTGTCTTAGAAGCCATGCATTCCTAACTCCCCTGCTCATGGATGCAATCTAGCGGATGTATGACGTTACAACGCATGCTGTTACAACGCATGCTGTTACAACGAGAGTTTTACAACGCGAGTGCATTGACAACGCAGGACAATACAACGCAAGTGTTTACATCGACTTGCACTAGATGGCGTGCTAACATTAAAAAAGTGTAATTTACTATTCCAACTCCAGTCCACGTAACAGTAGGGAATGTGTTGGGATAGTAAACTACACTATTTTTAATGTTAGCACGCCATCTAGTGCAAGTCGATGTAAAGACTTGCGTTGTAATGTCCTGCGTTGTCAATGCACTCGCGTTGTAACAGTTTCGTTGTAATGGTAGTGCGTTGTAAAAGTTGCGTTGTAAAGGTTGTTCCCCCAATCTAGCAGCAGGTGATGGTGGGATGGGATCAAAGATTTTATAAGGAAGTTGAAGTCCTCAAGAGCACAAGGCTTAGAGGGTCTGCCTGTAGAACTCCTGAAACTGAATGCCAATCTATAGGCACCTGTCCTTCTTCCCCTATATGAGGCAGTAATCCAGGAAAATATAATCCCAGAATTCTGGAGGGGGAGTGTAAGGATACAAAATATAGGAAAAGGGATAAAGAGACCACCCCAGTAATTATTAAACGATTACACTCTTGGACATAGCGAGTAAAAACAATTCCAAGCATCTGTTAAAGAGCCTGGAAGAATGGGTGGAATCAGAATGGATCATGGCGATGACCCAATGAGTCTTTGGGTCTAGCCACTGGACTATAGATAGCTGCCTGGTGCTAAAACTAGTTACAGAACAATATGTGCTCAAATGAACTGGTCTATGATGTTTATGTGGACTTAACAGCAGTGCTTGACACAACAAATAGAGGGAAAATATGGAAACAATTGTCAGAAAGGAACAACACGCGGGATTGATTAAATCTGATCCTCCAACTTCATGAATGAGTCTGGATTCAGTTCGAGTTAGAAAGTAATTGTGTGTTATGCCAGAAAATGTTTACACTAAACGACCTGCAACAGGATTGTATCTTTGCACCGCTGCTGTTCTCTGTTTATATATTGGTCACAAGGCTTTGGGGCAGCCTGTGCATTTCCACCGACATTTGTGGTTGCTGCAATACCTCACCTTTTTTACTCAGATGATACAGTGCAGCTGTATTTGTCTCTGGAGGGCATGCGGTGACAAATTAATGAGTTGGCAAAATATTGCGATCGCAAAAAACTAAAATCATGATTTCCTCTTAGCAGGGGAGTAGGAAGCCATCACTAAGGTGGTGGGGCAGGCAGCAACTGGGAAATGTATTTAAATGCAAGAGCTTGGGGGTCATTTTTAAACATAACATACATTTTAAGATCCATTGTCAGAACCCCTTTCAGAGGGCCATGGGTACGCTGGGGCTACTGGGCCCAACCTTGGTGTTTGAAGCCTTGCACTCCAGATGTCCCGAGGTCTGATCTACTATGGATCCTGAGACACTGGGCCTAGTACCCCTCCTGCACTTGACTCTCAGTGGTAGCTGTGGTTGGACAGTCAAGGTTCTCTCGGTAGTGGGGCTGTAGTATTGCTACAGGTGAGTGAACATGACTCTTAACTCAAAGGTTACACAGTACGAACAATAAATCAATGTGCAGTCAAAAACTTGCTTTTATAAAAAAAAAGTATTTTATTTCTATCTTTACATCTGCAAAGGTATTCAGAAGCAACAACACAATCCTGTATGAGGTCAGGGCACTAGTAGTTGTCAGGCAAATCCCTGTCTGTCAAGTCCTACTTAAGATTCCGCAGGAACAATATGCAAGACGAAAGGTATCAACTCCCCCCTAATCACTCACTGTACCCATCTGAGTCAAAGCACCAGTAGTAAATCAGGGAAAGAAGGGAAGGCAAGAAGGCAAGAAGAAAAGGTGAAAGTGTCCCACAATGTCTCCCACTCAAGGATAGGGCCAAGCAGCAGTGAGGATGTCCTAACAAGAGAGAGATAGAATATATGAGTATGCAGAAAGACTGTACTAAAGTATTCTCTCTCTAAACTATCTAAGTAAGTCCCTTCTTCCATTATACAGCAAACAACTGGTCGAATGGGAGTTGTGATTCTATCTATAGAAAAGATGAATTAGCAGTGTCAGCGAGGCAATGTAACAACATAGAAGGATAGTAAATAAAAAACCAACTCAATAACACCAGCCTATGTCTTTCTTGAATTTTTCCATAACTTTAGGAGATCTCCAGTGAACTACAATGTCCCCTAGCAACTTGCTAGTGCAGCATGGGAACTTAATACTAAAGACTATGATTAATTCCTCCTTAAGTTTATCAGAAAGTAATATTTTGTCTGTTTATCTTCATGGGGAAATAATATTGTCTTTCTATTTTTTCAGGAACACATCTTGGTTCAGCGAGGTTAAAACAAAAGGAAAGAAACAGATCTCCAGGAATGAAGGCACCAACTTTAGATAAGTATTTGCACTTAAATGTTTTAGCAAAAAAGATCTTTGGCAGTGCATACGCACCTTTACCATGATTTAGAATGACTGATTGGTTGTTTTCTTTTCTTTGCAGGAGCAAAGAACATTGATGGCCATGACACAATTCAGGATTTTTGTGTGAGTGAGCCCCGAAGGAGCCCAGAGCAACACCAAGATCACGCTGTCAGGAGAGGACGAGGATACAGGAGTTTGCATGAAGGAGCCGTGACGAAACCTAGAAGAACGCCAGGATCCAGCTGCAGGAACAGGATGTGTGAAGGTGAGCGTAGGGAGCCGAGCCATGATGAAGCCGAGAAGAACGGCAGGGTCCCGAAGCCAGAACAGGACGAGTGCAGATAAGTGACCCAGAGGTGAAAATAGACTGATCGCAAAATGCTAGAACGTGGAGCATTCAGCTACGGAATTGGGTCCGTTTTATAGACTTCTGCCACCACCCACAGTGCAACAGGCACAACACTGTCCCACCCTCTTTTGTGTAACATGTTCAAGGTTATTCCCCATTCATTTATGGCTGCATCTAGGGACTGCACACTATTAGGCCATACACAAGTGTTCCCCTTTGACTCTTCAGGAATTTAGTCAATAGTGTCTATGGTTTCGCAGCACCACCAGGTACGAATCCCCCAGGGCTCAATAGGCCCAGATCCATTCTTACATGCTCTTGCAGCACAGAGGAGTTTGGCAGAACAGTGGGTGCCCTCAGAGCGAGCACCCACAAGCTCTTCTCAGTTTGGAGATGTCAGGCTGCTCATGGCCCACACAGCAGTACCCAGTGGTGCAGGGTCTCTTTTCTGAGTGGTGCTGTCAGAGCCCTGTCATGAAAATGCCATAGCTGGGCTTTATCCAGTGGAGGGTGAATCCTTTATTTGCTCCAGGCTGGAGCCCAAAGAGGGTTCAACAGCATCCAGGATGTCCTTCCCAGCCCTTAGGTCAGTCAGGTGCAATTCCCTCTCAGTGTCAAATGTAGCCTCAGTCTCTCCTTGGGGTAATGACCTAAATCCCTTGACACATTGGTACCAGCAGCCCACACTGGCATACAGGGTTGTTGCAGTAGACTTTCTTGACGAAATGTCTTCGCAGAGACGGTAAAGGGTCCCAGCGATTCAGCAGTTATAACTTTATAGAAGCCCTCTCTGGCATATGGGGTCACTGCAGCATGGCAGTATGGGTTTGACCAGGCCCTCAACGTGCTTCACTCTTGACTCTGGCTACAGTGGCTCCCTCCTGGCATAGAGGGATCGCAGAGCCACATGTGCAACAACCCGATGGGTGTACAGCCTCACACCTAACTCGGCGAATCCTCTTGCAGAGCTCACCACTTGCCCTCATTCCCCAGAACGCTCCACTGATCCTCACAGGGCACACTGTCCCTGGCAAGCAGGCAGGTGCTAGTGCTTCCGGCACCATGGCAGATGATCTTGGTGTCCTAGGTGATGTCCCCTCACCCAGCAGGGAGACTAGCGGGCCTTTGGTCCTAGTCCTGGTCACAGGCAGAAGTCTTGCAGAGCTTCCCTTTATCAGAAAGCCAGTTTGGCTGCTTTACTGATGACAAAGATTTGGGTCTCATCCTCACCATATTATAGTCCGTTTCCAGACACCAAAATGTAATTTTGGGTGTGAGTCTTCGAGTTTAATGTTGACATTCTGCTTCCTTTGAGGTGGGCACTTCTGTCTTTCTTCTTTCCTCATGAAAGACTGTCACTGCAGGGAACACTCTGAAGGTGAATGTCCCACAATTCAATTCATGGGAGTGACCAGAGTTCACACCTGGATGTCAGCCTCAGTGACATGTGCATCAAAAGGTTAATCCCAGATCCCGAGGCCTATACCTTATGATTACCTTCTCAGCTCCATCTCCCTTCCTGAGACATGCCCAGGGTCCTTCCTTGTGATCTATCACTAAATCAAGGAGCAGTCTTTTGAATTGTAAAGGGAAACTCTTCATGTTTCCCTCCAGTGTGTGTCCCACAGGAGTGTAGCAATGCACAATCCCATCTGGGGAATTCCTCTCCTCCTCATACCAGGCAGGCCCGGGCTTCACAAAATGGAAACCAGGGACATCCATGTAATGTACAATTGCAGTGACACTTACTGAGTGTACATTCACTGCACACTTACTGCCCAGCACTGGTACCTTCTTGCATTGTACCCTTACATGTACACATGCATTCAGTATTCACACTCAGTCTGCATGCACTGTTCCGCAATTAAGCGTTTCTATAATTATCCAGGGGGTGCTATTTACAAACACACACACTCATATGCACACTGCAGAACACTTCAGCCTTCACCTAATGCACTTCACACAAGCACCCATACACCCAGCACATGCTCTTATTGCACACACACTGCATAGCACTATATCTATTGTGTTATGTTTCCCTTATAGGCATACGTACACCTAGTACATGCACTAATCACACACATACTGCTCAGTACTGTTCTATCCCTGTACTGCACTCTTCCCAGACATACATACAACCAGCGCAAAGTCAATACTTCCACGCTGTGCAGCACTCCACAAGTACCTGGTGTAGGCCTAAGGTTGAATTAAGCACAAAATGGAACTTTAAAAAGGTGAGTGACTCTGTAGCCCTCACTCCAGTGACACAGAGTAAAAAGGTCCTGTTCATTACTACTGATCACTACATGGTATGCTGCCACCACCATGATTGTGCTACCTGGTGAAGGCTGTAGCCTTACACAACTATGAAAGGAGCACTCTGGGTGGCACCTCCCTGTTCAATAAGACCACAGTCCATGAGACAGACCTAAGTCATCATGCACACACATGATTTGTGTTTGCCTATGACAACAAATCTGAATTAGGAATCCATTTTACGGTACAGTTGGGCACTCAGGGCAGGGGTACACGTTTCCAATGATGCAGAGGACTTATGCGTCTCAACACCCATGTTGAGAAAGTGCCTCAGAGACCAAAGGCAGTAGCAAGCATCCTCCACATGCTGGACAGTGAATTAGGATATGTCAGTGAAACTCCTGACAGAGGCCTACATTATGTTGCATGGGTGTGAAACACTGGATGTAAAATCAATACAGCAGCTACCGAGGGTTGAAATGAGTTTTTGGAAAACGTAGGTTTGCCAAATGGTTCACTAAACAGTGCGGCATGACTGGAACTAGGTCGGATAAATATATTATTCAAATTTTACCAGAAACTGGTCAACTATATTGACCAGCTTGTGAGAGCTGTTCTGGGATCACTTAGGCATGTATTGCATACCTATCTGAATGAACATAATTCAACCCCTAGGCAAGAGAATTTGCAATTTATAAGAAGGCAATTAGATGTGGTCCGGATACCAAAAGGTGGTGAAATCTCAAGTCCTTGCAGGAGAAAATTAGTAAAGCCAAGGATGATAGAGATCACATTTGCCAGTGATGCTGAGGATTAATGTAAGGGACCCCAAACTGCTCCCTTTACACCACAACAAGCCCTATGAAAAATGAATCTATACATAATGTATGTAGAAAGTAGAAACACCAAGAGGTGGCCCTTGAAGTTGAGACTATGACAAGTCCTGGCTTGTATAGAGTGGAAGTTGAGGGCCACCAACCCAGAAATAGACAAAGATAAATGTAGATTGTGTAAGTCTGGTGTCTTATCCCTTCAACACTTGAGTCTCTGCACATACTTTTACTCCCAGGGCCAGATTTATCATATCAAACTTTCAGGCAATGCCATGGAGCAAGACAGCTTGTTGCACTGCGCTGTGGGGAAGGGAGAGGGTAGGAATGCTCCATCATTAATATTGTATGGCACATTCCTGTCCTTTCCTTGCACTGGCGCACAATTTGAAGACCTGCACTAATGCAGGTACCATCGCACCATGGTGAAAGGGTACCTGCATTGCAGGCAGGATTGTTTTTGTGTAGGGAGGGGCACCTTCCTGCACAAAAACAATCATCTCAGGCTTTTCCTCTTTCTACGTGTTCTGCAGAATGCACCCCACATAGAAATAGGATAATGAGGAGAAATAAAGATATTTCTCCTCATTGCACCTCCCCTGAGAAGGCATAGCATTTTGATGCATTCCCAGGTCTATCACTAAATGTAATTCTGGGAATGCACCAAAATCCATAGGTGTATGCTTGAGAACACCCACGCTCCACCCATGGAACACCTTCAAAGGGCTTATTAACACAAGGCAACAACCTGTGTTCCCTAGCCTTACTCCAGATTTACCAAGCAATGCAGAGGCACGCAAGGTGGCCTTGCCTTACGGAGTAAATCTGACTTAGGGTTTGCGTTGCCTTTGTGACACCCTGGGTTACACAAGGGCAGTACAATCCCTTGATAAATCTGGACCCCAGTGTTTAGATCTATTCAAATTAGGAATGGAAGCAAAGTAATGTTTGTGGTGAGGGATTGTGAAAATAAGTCATTATGTTTTAAAGTACGGAAAGT
Organism: Triturus cristatus; assembly: GCF_964204655.1. NCBI lineage: Eukaryota > Metazoa > Chordata > Amphibia > Caudata > Salamandridae > Triturus > Triturus cristatus. The sequence continues at coordinate 748,712,848 of NC_140589.1, forward strand.
TTTTTAGACAATTTTAGAAAAAGTGGGGTCTTAGATAGTTAAAGGTAGATATGAGTAAGGGTAAATTGTTTATGTTTTAATGAGTTGGGCCGAAGTAATACATTATGTGGATCTGTTAATTAGGTGGGGGAAAGTTTACAAAAGTTTTTTTATTTTTTTGTATATTTGCTAATTTTTGTTTTGCAGAATAGACAATTTATCAAACAATTATGCTATGACTATGGCAGTGGGATGGAAAGTATTCATCTTATTACACACTTGTGGTGGCAATTGTGTTTCCTCATTGTCACAAAATGTGCTGATGGCAGCACTAAATGACAGTGAGGAAAATAATTCCTAGAATCCTGATGTCCAACCGTAGTAGAACCTCTGAGTGTGGGGATATGGATGAGGTGGTCTGCTGTTCAACACTGTCTGGGTGTGGTCAGGAGACATTTCATATCGCTGTAAATAACCAAGGTTTGTGACCATTCACACTGCTAGTGTGTGATGTAAATGTGTGACGGAAGGATATGAAGAATAATATCTATAGGCCAAAGAACTAGTTATATCATAACAATGAGGATGTGTGGGTGGAGGGTGGGTAACCGTGGATGTAAACTTTTTTACATGTGCTAACTGTGGTTGGTAGTAAGCTGGTTACTACTATTAATTAGTGGCATTGCTTCTTGCCTCCTTTTACGATGACTGCAGCCTGTGGCAGCAGGAGGAGAAAGTGCTTCAAACATTCATGCACACTTAGCGAGTAAAAACCACCCCTACCCACTCCTGCTCTGTCAGCAGAGCAGCCCCACTCTGCCTGGCGAAGCTGCAGCTCCCACAACAGGATAAAATAAAATATAATATATTCTTCCTTACATTGCTGTGAATCAGTGGGGCGATGCTCCTCCATCCTAGCGAAGGAGCCGCCACTATGTGAGAGGGTCAAACAAAGTAAGGTAAGAAAGCCAAAAATAAGAGCAAGGCAACTGAGATTGATGTAAAAGACATCCAATCTTAAGCAAGGATTGGCTCTGTGGAGTATTGTGTGCAAACCTGTCTCTGACCGTAAGCTGCAGCTGTATGTACTGAGACTGCAAATGGGGGTCTGAAGCCTGGTTTTGATGAGCATGTTGCAAGTGGACATGAAAACAAAAAAGTTAAGCATTAGTTACCACCAGGCAGCTAGCCTCTTAGAGGAAAATGAAAGAATATGGCTGTAAAGACCCACAATGATGCCATGCCCCAACATGCCGCAATTTATTTTGTCCGTGAGTGCAGTCCTCACTCCCATTTCATTTGACTCACTACACATTTTTTTTAAACTAATTCTTATGGGAATTTTGCATACTGCGTGAGGAAAGCTTTATCCAGTTTCACTCAGGCCAAATTCTTAGTGCATTTTGTAACATTGAGAGCTGACTTATGTGGTTTTGGTTTTCGGAGTAAAAATAATGTGGGGGTGTGAGTCAGTTGGTGCAGTCTTGAGTGTACAGTTCTGTGGCATATATGTTTGTGATCAAAGTAGGTTAACTTGCTCAATGGTAGAATGAGGCATCATTTGGGGTTTGTGGTGTGGTTTCAAAGGTTGGTGAAGATTTTATGACAAACTGGTCTGTAGCATGAGATGTTGTGCGGAGGTGTGGATCATCTCTCATAAACACTTACAATATTATCCACAATGGGGGGGGCATTGCACATAAAACTAATTATATTTCGTATAAGAAATGTAAAAAGTGTAACAGCTTATACACATATTCTTTGAAGGTAACAACCTCTACAAGAGACAAAGGGGCAGATTTACGAACCCCTTACGCCACTTTTACGTCATTTTTAACATGGGAAAAATTACGCAAAAGTGGCGCAAGGGGCTTGTAAATCTGCCCCAAAGAAAGCACAAATACTGGTAAACGACCAGTAAATCCTTTTCAATCCCGAAAGGTATGATGTTTACGTTTTTACAACTAACGAAACATTTTTGCTAGCGTTTTGTAAAACAATCAATATAGTAAAGCAGCAGTTTGAGTATCTTAAGTATATGTGAGTATGATTTTTTTTTGCACATGTATGAGTTGGTCGTCTTGTTATGCATAGCTGTCACAAGAAGCCTCTATCATTTACACCAGATTCTTGTGTGCATATTATCAAGCACGGCGTTAAAATTATCGGTGCTTTAGCGGCAGAAAACTGCTGCTAAAGCGGCGATAATGGGTTTGATACTACGTTGGTGAAAATTCCAATAGAAGCCCATGCTGACACCAGAACATGGGCTTCTATTGGAATTCTAATGAGGCGATAATTTTAACGCCGTTTCTTGATAATATGCCCCTAAATCCGGTAACTCACTGCTATGATGTAGCAACAGTTGAGAACAAAACACGTTATGTATGACTTCCACATTACTCCTCTGCCCCTGCGGACCAGCTGAATGCAAGAGTAGATGTATATATAAAATTATAGATGGATGAAGAGTGATTACCTTCGATTACAAAATGTTCCAAATAGTAACAAGAGCAGAGGCAAAGGACAATACCTCAAAACCAAAAGTCATCCATCAGAAAGATTACATGTGGTTCTGCAACACGCAGTACACAACGTACTGTATTTTTCTGCAGCAGGATCCTTGCAAGTGCTGCTTGTAATACATATTGTTTAATTCTACCAGGAAGCAAAAAGAACCACTCACACCGCAGTCTCCTCAGAGAAAAGTGCCTTCGAGCTCATTTGTCTTGTTGAGCTATTTGTTGTACAGGCTCCTTTGCTGCGAAATGGATGCTGAACGCGTCTGTATTTCCATCCGTTTCTACCTCTTCCTATTTCATGTCACATTGACGGGGAGTATACTGCACTGCGGAAAGGAAACTTTAATGAAGTAGAAGAGAGGAGAGGGAGAGGGAGAGGGAGAGGACGAGGAAGAGGAAGATGAAGAGGGAGAGGGAGGGGGGGAGGAGAGGAGAGGAGAGGTGGAGGGGAGGAGAGGAGAGGAGAGGAGAGGAGAGAGGACGAAGAAGAGGAAGATGAAGAGGGAGGGGGAGAGAAGAGGAGAGGCAGAGGGAGAGGAGAGGGAGGGGAGGGAGAGATGGGGGAGAGGGGAGTATCTGCTTCTGCCAGATGCTGCTGCACTACAAAATCAGCACTGGGGATGTCACTAACGCATATCTGCCATCTGAGGGTGGGTAACAACTTTGGTGTTCAGATCTCATTCTGTATTCTGGAGAGGCAGATGACAAAGGGGCGGTGAGGTCTGACAGAGAAGAGGAAAAAGCAGAGATTTAGGAGTCATCAGTGACACTGTGAGGAAAGTGCTTTCTGGTGAGGCAGCAGGGGTTCAGATGCATCACAGCAGGGTTTACAGGCTAATGCTAGGTTTCGAAAACAAACCTCTCAAATGGAAGACAGAAAGAAATTGTTACTCCACTGAAGAAGAAATTATATAAAGGGAAAGATGCCAGCTTTGGACCATTATTGATTTCAGAGGGTGTACATGCCTAAACGACCCTATTTTATGTATAATATTTGCCAAGTAGATACACTATTCAGATAAGGATATAATCAAAATGTACTGATAATACAAGAAGTCCTATTAGATTACATTTTTGGGAGTTGCAAATACTCAAGTCCAATCGTTATGAAACTACAAAAGCAAGTAAATAAGTCTCTCAAAGTACGTAATTAAAAAAGAGGGGTAGCCAGAGTACTGGAGACCAGGGATAGAAGAAAAGCCCTTTTCCCAAGCTGATGCGAAACAGTAGGCAAATTGACCTTTTTCCTCATCGTCTTCCAAGAATTGTAAAAGGGGAGGAATGCAGAAGAAATGTCCTACAAAACGACACTTCCTTATTCTTACCATTGAGGAAGGCAAGGGGTGAGGATACTTGTGCTGTCCGGTTATAGGTCGGGTATTGTGACTAAATAATAGAACTTCCATTCGTTTAATTACAATGGCTGGTCCCTCGAAGAGATCTTTGAAGGGACTTCGCCAGCAGGGGAGCTTCAGTGTGGCCCCTTTATTCCAGGAAGAGCCTGGTACAGCACAAAAACTTCTTTGATGGGGAAGTAGCTTTGAAGGGCGTGCACTAGGCAATGTATTTTCTTTAATACAGTTTGCATTAGGGTAAATGTGTTGCACAGCGCGTCACAGTGCTTGTTTCCACCAATTGAGCAGCGGTTCATGACCAGCATCAGTCCGCGGATGGAAAAAAAAAACTGTGGGAATTCTTCAGTTTTGCTCTATAAACAGGAATTTCGGGGCATATCTACAAGACGGCGATAGAAAATTATCGCCGCTTTTGCAGCCGTTTTCGGCCGAAAAGCGGCGATAATTTTATCGCCTAATTAGCACGGTCACGCTAACGCGTGAAACCTTGCATTAGCGCACGTATTCTTAACGCCCAGCTTTTCATCTCTAATGAGATGCAAAGTGGGCATTCCTGACCTGACATGACAAGAGAAAGGTCGCTAAGCGATAATTATCCTAGCGCTAAGTGCGCTTAACGATAATTATCGCCGGTTGTTGCTGATATGCCCCTTCGTTCTCCATTAGTTCTGATCTCTCTTCACTCAGCGTTAATCCAAATTGTGGGGTTGAGGTTAGAGCGAGGGGACGCTTTTAAAGTGCAGCCCTGCTCACTCACAGGGGCAGATTTACAGGCCCCTTGCGCCACTCTTGTGTCACTTTTCCATGTTAAAAATGATGCAAAAGTGGCGCAAGGGGCTTGTAAATCTGCTCCACAGTGCTGCTTAGGCACACTCAATGAAGAACCATGGGGGGGGCACTACAGAAATGACCACGCCCATCCACATTCTGAGACTACAGTGGGCCTGGTATTATGCCCCAGGGACTCTGGCTACTCAGAACAGCCATAATTTTTGTGAGAAATTACAGGTGGAGAGTGGGGAATAACCACGAAAAACCAACCCGGAATTACCAATTCCACCAGTATTTCCCCATTCCCGAGTGGGACCTTAGCAGTTAACTGTATCCCTGGTATTGTTAACTAACCAGGCCACTCATCGTGATTGCATTAATGTCCCAAAAATCTAGTGCACTGTCCCACCTGCAAGATGCATCACTGCCATATGACAGACGTACAGAACACCTTAAATGCTGCTATAGTGAGAAAACTGAAGAAATCTGAGTGCCAGAATTAGGGATTTGCAAAGCTGTGAAATGTTTTCTTTTTTAATCTTCGTAAAGTTTCAAGAATGACATTGTGACTTTTTTTTCACATTTATACTGTAGGGACCCTTATCTCAAAAGTCTATATAAGAAATAATTTCCAGTTAAATAAGATTTCCTGGTGCACTTTTACCACATTAACACAGTATCTACCTCTACAGCGGTTTGGAACAGAATTTTTTTTGTACGTTTATTCTAGCACCCGTAGCATAGTCCCAGCTAGTCAGTACAATGAGCAATACTGGGTGTTGCACATGTTTTCAGGCAGCACCAGTCGTTGCTTATGAGCATATGTGCAGAAGCTGCTTTGAAGACAACCATTGGCAACAGCCAATAAGTTTGGCTTATTTTAGATGCTAATGTTTTAATGAGTGTAAGTTGCTATGTGATATCTTTGGATGCAATAGCAAGAAACATACATTTTGAGACCCATATGGCCTTAGATCTCTCCCAGATTCAAAAGTACAAATACAACATATAACATACCTGTAGTCGTACAGCAAACATATGAGCACATGCAGACGTGAATGTTGCTTCCATACCTTAATGGGTGGGTTGATGGCTGTGATGCTGTATACTCAGATCAATTGATGGTTGGATATCTGTGGATGCAGGCAAGGGTCGAGGTAAAAGGATGGGTGTCACTGAAAGCTGGATGGATGGAAGTGCGGATAAATATATATATATGTGGTTTTAAAAGCTGCAATGCAGACGAATAAAATGTCAGACTTGAACAGAAGTCGGAGTTGGGCTCTGCATCTTTTCTTGGCACATTCTGCACTAACAGGATTCTCCGTTCCTGTCTACAGAGTCCGCCCTGCAGGGTCGGGGGCCCCCGGTAAAATGGAGCTTCTTTGTGGAACATTAAACTGAGGGGGCATGACCCGCTTTACGAGCGTACCTGCCATTGGATTGCCACGGCTACTGGGTAAACGTGAGTGAGAAAGGGAGACGAGAGAAGAGATCCCAAAACACCGCAATATGTGAAAGTATCTGAGGAGATCCCTCTCTTTGACAACTCCGCAATTCAAGCAAGTATTAAAAGCACGGCAGCAGCAATATGCACTTTGCAAAAACGAATTCATGTTTGCACCTTTAATAATGACATTTCAGTTCATGACATTTGGCAAGTAGATAACGCTATTTAGCAATATGAAATTATTTTACCTTGTCACTTCATCGAAGTTGGATGTTGGTGCATCATGGGGCCTGTAGTTGTTCTCAAGGCCATGTGACCACTAGGACTTAATGACACTCACCTGTGAGCAAGGCGGTAAACGCTGAAACGCGTAAGGAAAATGAGTGGTTTTAAAAGCTGCAATGCAGACGAATAAAATGTCAGACTTGAACAGAAGTCGGAGTTGGGCTCTGCATCTTTTCTTGGCACATTCTGCACTAACAGGATTCTCCGTTCCTGTCTACAGAGTCCGCCCTGCAGGGTCGGAGGCCCCCGGTAAAATGGAGCTTCTTTGTGGAACATATTTATATATATATTATCTACTGGCGGTCGCCAGTAGATAGTTATAGTTAGGACCCTGTTTCCATAGGAAATCCGCAACATTCTATTTGGAATAACTTTGGCGCCGGTCGATGAATCCTCGCGAAATTTTCAAAATAGGTGGGGCGCTACGCTCCGCTCCTACCCTGAAAGTCTCGGGGGGATTCGTCAAGCGGGGGCTGAGAAAAAAGGGGGGTCCCAAAACGCGTTTTTCCCATGCATTTTTCCATAGGACCTTTAGACACAGATACAGCCCGAACGGCTGAACAGAGTTACTTGAAATTTGGCAGAGAGGTAGTCCTCAGGTCAAGGAAGTGCCTTTTGTAGGTCTGGTGTAAATCTGTTCAGTAGTTCCTGAGAAAATAGCATTTAAATCAATATATATATGTGGGCGGAGCCTAACCACACATCTCATCCTGAGATCTGATTGGCTGTCAGCACTTCATCCAAGAAGTGTTGGCAGCCATCTTGGGACCAATATACATGATAGCACCTCATTAAAAAGCATTGCAGTTAATAGAAGATTTTAAGACTTTAGTTACATTATAAATCATTTGTTGATGGTACCATACTCATTTTAGGAATTGTGGTATGTTCTAAGGTGATTTCACCATGTGAAAAAGCCTTCTGCTGGGATATCATGATTGAGAGAAAAATATTTTCTCATGCTTTTACCACAGAGGTTTGGAAGGTGATCTATAAGCTAAACTGAGAGCTTATTTTCTGTAAATTCACATTATCTTTCTCAGTCATGTGAGAATGAAGTCTGACATTCTCAGTAAAACATGTACATCCAACAAGGGCAGAGACTGTCAGTTGATTCCTTTGTGTTCTACTGCAGCTTTCCAGAGTGTTCCAAAGAACTACTAGAGCGCTTACCGTCCTACTTATGATAAATGTATGGCACACCTGAAGCCATCTTGCTTGGATTAAAGTGGTAACTCTTAAAACATTTAATTTAAAAAGGAACAAAATGAGGTGGTTCATTTTTCCATAAAAAGTATGATTAGTGCTGCATAAAGAAAAATTAGGGCACATTTTGAGTGACTTCTCAAATCCTGGCATGCAGACTGAAACATGCACTTTCAATACCAGCAGCAGTTTTCCCTGGTGAGCAGTAGCTTTACTACAGTGATCTAATGAGCAAAAAGAGTGCTAACATTCTGATTTTATGGCAAATGTGTGACACATTTGAATGCCTTCTTGATGGAATCAAAGTAAAAAACTGAAAGTATTTCCTACTGAGGAGACTGCAGTAAATGAGGAAATTAGGAAACTTCATAACAAATAAGTCTCCCAAGATGGCCACCAGAGACAAAAGAGCCCAAATGTAGCCCAAATATCACCCAGATGTAGCCCAAGTATAGCCCAATGACAGAATGTCCAAGAATGTTCTTAAAAACAACTAGAGCACTTACTGTCTTCATTATGACAAAAGTATGGCACACCTGAAGCCATCTTGATTGGAATAAACTGGTAACACTTAAAACATTTAATTTAAAAAGGAACACAATGAGGGGGTTCATTTTGCCATAGAAATTATGATTAATGCTGAAGAAAGAAAATGAGGGCACATTTTGAGTGACTTCTCAAATCCTCTTCTATTTCATTAAAAAATTCTGACATGCAGACTGAAACATGCACTTTTAATACCAGGAGCAGACTTCCATGGTGAGCAGTAGTTTTACTACAGTGATCTAATGAGCAACTAGAGTGCTAACATTCAGAATTCATGGCAAATGTGTGACATATCTGAATACCTTCATGATGGAATCAAAGTAAAAAACTGAAAGCATTTCCGACTGAGGAGACTGCAGTACATGAGGAAATTAGGAAACTTTATAACAAATAAATCTCCCAAGATGGCCACCGGAGACAAAAGAGCCCAAATGTAGCCCAAAATCACCCAGATATAGCCCAAATATAGCCCAATGACAGAAGTGTGCAAAACACTTATTATTTTGTGTTTTTGCAGTGTTATATAGTGCAGACTTGTCAGGTATTGGAGTGCTTTACATGAGCATTGGTTACATCACACAAGAACAAATTCATTTTGGTTGTAGACATGGGGAGACTAAGTGATTTGACCAGAATCACAGAATGTCGAGCTGAAGCAGAAACTTCAACCTGGTTCCCCAGTTGCAAAGTCTGCAGTTCTGGAAGTAACACCACATCCTCTCCCCTAAGTGCAACATTTAATCAAGTTGTCAACTAGATAAAAAAACATAAAGATAACAAATAATTTAAAAGTGCTTTGTCGCTATTTGAAAACTCAGAAAATATGTCCTTATTTTAGTCTTTTAGAGCACTAACCATAATTTTGATGCCAATAAGACCCTCTCATATATGTAATTTCTAAAGGAATGCTCTAGGTATTACAGTTTTGATTACATCAAGATGATGTCAGGCGCTCCACACTTTTGTAATAAATATAGAATGTTAGCAATCTAGTTGTTCATTAGGATACTGTTGAGAGGCAGAGGCCAGGGGCACGGACTCTGAAAATTGAAGGCAGGTAGGAGGGTGCAAAGGCAACAATTTAACCACACTGAGCAGGCAGGAAGGGCCGTGGAAGCACAACAGACTATGGAGGGCAGTGGAAAGGGGGGCAGGGGCAACAAACCAACAATACAGGACTTGCAAGAGAGGCTGTTGGAGGGAAGATCTATTACGGGTCAAGGAAGCTAGGGGCGGTCCCCAGAGCCCCGGGAGCCACCACAGAACTGAGCAGGAGAGTGAGTCAGGGACAAAAGGGGCACCTTAATTTGAGCCGGGGTGCCTAGGAACGCTTGCCCCAAAAATGAAGAAAACAGACATATGAGACATGGAATTGGAGGCAGAATACAATGGCAGTTTAATGAGAAGATGCAACTTCAAAGAAACCGCAGAATAGAGACCTAAAGTACAAAATACAGAATCCAGATAATCATACAGCTGTCATGATATTCTCTGTATCTCAATTAATGGACTGACAGAGAGAGAGAGAAAACACATCTATAAATGCATCATGAGAAACAAGTTACACCAAGGAAAATGTTACCTAGGGACACTCACATTTACTCTTAGAGCAAGCATTCCTGCAATTACAATACAACATCTTTTAAATGCAAAAGTAAAGAGAACAATGGTTAAACATAACATGACATTTCATATAGGTAAAATAGAATAAGATACTTCAAGCAAAGCCGAGCAAGACATTTTAAGCAAAGGAAGACAAGAGCTCCCAGTTCTTGGGGAAAACCTGCACAGCCTGTTAACCTACATACAGACGGCGAGGTTGTCCGTCGATATCTGTGGGTGCTCCCTTTTTATATCATTTTGTGGGCTCCTTTGCACGCTACATCTACCTACGTATGCTACCCAAAAGCTTCGTCTGCAGATTTTACCAGACATTTCGTCATTTACCCACTTAATGCTGACAATGGACTGGGTGAAAAGGTCAGTCTCTCAGGCCAATCGCTTATCGTAAGTTCCATAGAGCAAGCAGAAAATAATGGGTATTGTACAGGAATTCAATATATTCATGTATAAAATCTCCTCAGTTCTCCTAACTTGACGCTCTGCGGTTGCCACTTCCTTAAAAGCGGGAAACCTGCCCAGGAAGCAAGTACCAGTCCAGGATGCAGCCTACTGTATGTCGACAGCTTCAGGGGGATGTTGAACTTTGATACCGAGCACGGAGCACTCGGGTAGGGTGGGGGCTACTAGTTTGGAGCAGAAGGCCTCGCAGACCTGCCTTCAGACTGCTATACACTAAAATTGCAGAGCTATGGTCAATTTAACAAAGAGGCCTACATATTGAACAGAAGGGCCTACACAGGGGTTTTATGCTGGCTGAGTGGTAAGGATGTCTCAGGATAATTATATAGCAACACAGGACCCGCTGGTCAATTTAATACGGCCTACAAATGCGGCTGGCAGGGCAAGGACAAGGGTCTCATACTTCAGGTGTGGACAGAACGGGCCGGGGGCCCCCTGTGATACAAAATCTACCCTCCTTCAAGGCTGTGGCAATGTAATAGACCATTGTGGGCAGAAGGAAGAGGCAATGGTAGTACAACCATACATGCCAACAGACCCGATTCAGCCAGGAAACGTCCAATGTTTTTAAGCTCAAATGGGCTTTATTTGATCTGTCTCCTGTCTACAATATCCTCTTTTTCAATGTAACTCAAAGGGGAAAATCAATACCCCAGTTTTTTTTCAAAATCTCCCTCTTACCAAGTTCAAAATGTTCGCAAGTATGGTACATTGGATCATGGAAGGAAATGGGATAGGGACATGGACTTGGATAACAGAGGACAGGAGAGACATGGAGAGGTGCACCAAACTGACCCTGCAGGGCAGGCATCAGGGTTTGCAGCAGCACAATACACCACACAGGGCATGCAGGACGGGAGTGCAGCACAACAATCCATAGAAAGCAAGAGGGAGGGGACAGGACCATGCACATGGACAACAGAGAACAGAGGGGCAAGAGGCAATGGTAGCTAGCTGACCATAATGGACAGACAGGAGAGAAGGCTGCAGCATAACAGACCATAAAGGGCAGGAGGGACGGATCAGGGGCATTACAATGGAACAGACAAGCCAGGAGGGAGGGAGTAGGGGTCTGCACATGTAAACAGAGGGCTGGGGGCAAGGGGGCAGGGCAGGAGCAGCAAGATGGCCATGGAGGTCAGGCAGGATGGGCACTAGAAGCAAGACACAACATGAAGAGCAACAGTGAGACTGTGATGGCATACACACAGACCATGGAGGGAAGGTGGGAGGGGGTCAGGGGCAGCTAACTGACCACACAGGGAAGGTGGGAGGGGCCATGGCAGCACAGAAGACCATGCATGGCAAGTGGGAGGGTTAGTGGCAGCACAATGGCTATGATGGGCAAGAAGGAGGGTGCAGGGGCATGCACAAAGGACGATGGAGGATAGAAGGGAGGGTCAGGACCTGTGCACAGACAAGAAAGTTCAGGGGAAGGGGCCTCACAACAGACCATACGGGGCAGGCAGGAGGAGCAGTTGCAGCACAACAGACCAGGGAGGGCAGAAGGGTGTGGCAGTACAATGGACCATGTAGGACAGGAGGAAGAGGATAGAGGCATGGCATGTGGACAGGCAGGGTGGAGGTGGCAGGGACAGGTTACAGTCATCTGACAATGCTAGGCAGGTGGGAGGGGAGTGGCAGCTCAACAGAACACTCAGAGTAGATAGGAGTGGCAGGTCCATGGGACATGGTGGGCAAAAAGGATGGAGCAGGGGCATGCACAAAGACATCGGAGGGCAGGGGGAAGGAGAATAGGGGCAGCAAGCTAAGCACAGAGTTTAAGCAGGAGGTCAATGATGGGGCGTAGAATTGGGCAATGGAGGGCAGGAGGAGTGGACTGGTACATCATACTAAATTGAGGGCAGTGGCAGCACATCAGACCATGCATGGCAGGAGGGAGGAGGCTAGTCCATGGATTCACACAACAGAGGATAGGGAGGAGGGGGATGGGGCAGCAAGCTAACTGTTCAGAGAAGGCGGGTATTAGAAACTTTATTGTTTTTAAAACATTTTGTCTGTGCAAACTACTTAAAATATGAACAAGTAGGCAGCATAATCTCACTTTTATTCAGGAAGAAGAAGACGTTAGTGACTGTGACTCCGGGCTCACTTGGCAAAAACACCCCCTGACCCTCCACCCCCTATCGCAAAATGTAATGCCCGTGAAAAGGGTAGGTGAACACAGTGTTATATAGAACATAGTCCTGAGAGCACGATTGAAAATGAAAACTAGATATAGTGTATGGTATAAACTATGCACCAAAAAGTGTGATATAAGATGAACCAGGCGTGAAATATAATATGCAATACATTGTGCGCAATGACAGATTCATTGGAGAGCGCGAGATAGCACAGGCACTAGCGTGTGCTATGCGATATGCGCCTTGGAGTGTAATATGCACAGGGCAGTGTTGTGTAACCTAACTAGTCTCTAAAGTTGTAATATAAAATATGTGCTGGGGAGTGTAACGTTGCATATGTACTGTGACAAAGATATGGATCCCAAATTGTAATATGTATGGCATAGCACTGTGCGTTATAACATAGGCATCGAGGAAGGCACGTTAGATGGGGCAATATAACCCGTGCGAAGACAAGTGTGGCATGACATTTTCACGGGGTGGTGTTACAGTGCACATGGGCTAGAGAGTGTCATAGCATATGCACTAGCTAGTGGAATACAATACAGAGGTGTGTGGCACTCGGCAGGCAATGGTGGGTGTAACACAGCATTGGGCTCTGTCAGGAGCGCGCTGTGACTCGCAAGTGATGTTCGTCCCCTTTCCAGAGAGTAAAATAAAAAGTATTACACATCCGGCAGTGGATATGTGTTTTATTAACTGTGAGGGGGGTTTCTTGCATAGTTTTGGTCGAATTTTTGTCGAATCCCCTTTGAATGGCTTGGTGTGCATGTGTATTAAATGTGCCCGTCAATAGCTACCCATGTTTGTATAAATAAACGACAAGGGTGTCTACCGGGATTAGGCACGGTAGAGCATCAGACATGTCAGAGCTTCACTAGTGGTGTAAATACATTCCACGTGGATTAATTGCATGCATAGTCGCCTTTTAATGAATATCACGCAAATCGTCATGGTGATAGGTACGTACGGTTTGTCCAGCATGTCCTAGGTGTGTCTATAAATATATATTTTTTAAAAATAATAAAAAACAGTGGCCGGCCCTGGGGATTGGGGTCAAAAAAATATAATTAGGAGACAGGCCCTGGGGGATGGGGTCATCAGGGCCAATAAATTAGAATTAGAAGGGGAACCACACAGCCCCCCTTCTTAAAAAAATAAAATAAATAAAAGACTGGCATCGTGCCGGAGGCCATGCCCCCTCCATGCAGCACTCTGCAAACGCGCCCCCAACAGGCATCTCCAGTATGCGCCAGGGAGCTGCGCTGCAGACAGGTGTTCTGAGGCCAAGCCCCTTTTTACACCTCTCTGCAACGCAGCTCTGTGGCGCTTACTGGAGGTACCTAGTGGTCTAGTGTGACCCTAGGGACCCTTAGGATTCAAGGGGACTTAATCTCTCAACTTAGAACAGCCACAGGGCGCGTTTACACAGTGGTGAAGGGAGGGGACGGGACCTGAGGTGACGTGTGCAAACACGCACCATGGCACGTTTTAAATTGGGGATATAATTTCCCTTCAATACTGAGGGCCCCTGGGGGCTAACTAGCCCACCAAGTGCTTCCAGTAAGCGCCACTGAGCTGCATTGCAGAGAGGTGGTCCAGGCCGTGCCACTTTTTACACCTCTCTGCAACGCAGCTCTGTGGCACTTACTGGAGGTACCTAGTGGGCTAGTTGGACCCTAGGGACCCTCAGGACTCAAATGAACTTAATCTCCCAACTAAAAACGGACACAGGGCGTGTTTACACAATGGTGAAAGGAGGGGACGGGGCCTGAGTTAACGTGTGCAAAAACGCCCTGTGGCCTGTTTTAAGAGGTAGTTTTAATCCCCATGCCCTATTATATACTAGGGGCTTATAGAGGAGGTAAGGCTAATCACAGGGGGACCCCAACGCATAATGTTCCCTAGTGTATGTAGGTGTTTTCACTGTATTCTAAGTGTCTTTTAACATAGCACTGGCTCTAGGACTGGTTAGTCAGACTCAGTTACCACCAGTATCCGTCTGAAAAAGTTGAGGGTACAGGATGATTTTGCAACAAGGCTTCTTTCTGCTCTTCTTTTTGTTCTTTCTGCACGTTATCCTTCTTCCTGCACTTATCTTCGTATTTGAGGACTTCTGTTGCTTCTTTCTGCACTTCTTTTGTTTCTTTCTGTGCATTTTTTCTTCTTTCTTCACATGTCCTATCTCTGTAGGCATAGTTAGAAATTAGCATTTAAAAAACCTTTGAAATTAACAGAAAAAACCATAGGTTTCAGGCACGTTATTGTTAGGAATTAGCATTTAAAAAACCTCAGAAATTCACTGAAAAAACCATAGGTTTCAGGGGTGTTATAGTTAGCTGGACTTTTCACTTGTACAAAACCATTGAAATTCCCCCGTTATAGTTAGTTCAGCTAACTATAACTCGCGCGCCCGCAATGCACTGCTGATGACGTCACATATTACATCACTCATGACATGGTCAGTGACATCACTGATGACATCACTGATGACATCTCAAATGACATCACTGATGACATCACTGATGACATCATCCTTGTGATAGAGTGGCAGACCTCCTCTCACCCTAATATAACCTTTGATACACACATTCAAAAATAGAGACTAAAATTTTCAAAACAATGGACATACCAATACCAGTTACAACAACCTCTTCAGTAATTCTAAGATCCACATACACATCCACTCATTCACCAACAGTCCAATACAGTCACTCATACATGTACTCACTCATCATATGTACTCATACACCTATACATCCTGTTACACAATGCCACTCATCCATAGTTACTCACACACATAGTCACTCATGCTAATAAAGAATCAAACATACATTTACTTGCATATACAGTTATACACACACCACCACACTTACTTCTACGGAAACTTACACATACTTAGTCTTTTAAACTATCACTTATAGAAACACATACTTATTCATACAGGAACTCTTTCAATCTCTCACTCTCACATATACTCACATATATACACCAATAGTCACATATACTAGTTTAAAACATATGTAGTTACTCATAAAGACACTATTGAGACAGTCATTCACTCACTAACACACCCATACACACACTCATCCACCCATACAGTCCTGCACACATACTGTGTTCAACACATACAAACAGTGAGTCACTCATTCATGCACCTATGCACTACGTAATACCCCCACCGAACCATGCAGACACTCAGACTGATACTCAAAAAACCAACTAATAACCTATATAGACACCCATGTAGCTACTCACCAACCCATGCAGCCACTTATACACAAAGTGAGAGACTGATACAGATATTTACATATTTAAACATTACTCACTAAGCCATGTATTCACTATGATACACTTAATCAGTCAGTTACACAATCAATTTTTCAAAAACAAATCATCCATTTAGACACTTATATACCCATTTATTCTTCCATCGACCTTGAGATATACATATATAAAACATATTTAATTTTCAGAATAACACACATTCACTGGATGATGTCATCAGTGATGTCATCAGTGATGTCATTTGAGATGTCATCTGTGATGTCATGAGTGATGTCACTGACCATGTCATGAGTGATGTAATATGTGACGTCATCAGCAGTGCATTGCGGGCGCGCGAGTTATAGTTAGCTGAACTAACTATAACGGGGGAATTTCAATGGTTTTGTACAAGTGAAAAGTCCAGCTAACTATAACACCCCTGAAACCTATGGTTTTTTCAGTGAATATATATATATATATTATCTACTGGCGGTCGCCAGTAGATAGTTATAGTTAGGACCCTGTTTCCATAGGAAATCCGCAACATTCTATTTGGAATAACTTTGGCGCCGGTCGATGAATCCTCGCGAAATTTTCAAAATAGGTGGGGCGCTACGCTCCGCTCCTACCCTGAAAGTCTCGGGGGGATTCGTCAAGCGGGGGCTGAGAAAAAAGGGGGGTCCCAAAACGCGTTTTTCCCATGCATTTTTCCATAGGACCTTTAGACACAGATACAGCCCGAACGGCTGAACAGAGTTACTTGAAATTTGGCAGAGAGGTAGTCCTCAGGTCAAGGAAGTGCCTTTTGTAGGTCTGGTGTAAATCTGTTCAGTAGTTCCTGAGAAAATAGCATTTAAATCAATATATATATGTGGGCGGAGCCTAACCACACATCTCATCCTGAGATCTGATTGGCTGTCAGCACTTCATCCAAGAAGTGTTGGCAGCCATCTTGGGACCAATATACATGATAGCACCTCATTAAAAAGCATTGCAGTTAATAGAAGATTTTAAGACTTTAGTTACATTATAAATCATTTGTTGATGGTACCATACTCATTTTAGGAATTGTGGTATGTTCTAAGGTGATTTCACCATGTGAAAAAGCCTTCTGCTGGGATATCATGATTGAGAGAAAAATATTTTCTCATGCTTTTACCACAGAGGTTTGGAAGGTGATCTATAAGCTAAACTGAGAGCTTATTTTCTGTAAATTCACATTATCTTTCTCAGTCATGTGAGAATGAAGTCTGACATTCTCAGTAAAACATGTACATCCAACAAGGGCAGAGACTGTCAGTTGATTCCTTTGTGTTCTACTGCAGCTTTCCAGAGTGTTCCAAAGAACTACTAGAGCGCTTACCGTCCTACTTATGATAAATGTATGGCACACCTGAAGCCATCTTGCTTGGATTAAAGTGGTAACTCTTAAAACATTTAATTTAAAAAGGAACAAAATGAGGTGGTTCATTTTTCCATAAAAAGTATGATTAGTGCTGCATAAAGAAAAATTAGGGCACATTTTGAGTGACTTCTCAAATCCTGGCATGCAGACTGAAACATGCACTTTCAATACCAGCAGCAGTTTTCCCTGGTGAGCAGTAGCTTTACTACAGTGATCTAATGAGCAAAAAGAGTGCTAACATTCTGATTTTATGGCAAATGTGTGACACATTTGAATGCCTTCTTGATGGAATCAAAGTAAAAAACTGAAAGTATTTCCTACTGAGGAGACTGCAGTAAATGAGGAAATTAGGAAACTTCATAACAAATAAGTCTCCCAAGATGGCCACCAGAGACAAAAGAGCCCAAATGTAGCCCAAATATCACCCAGATGTAGCCCAAGTATAGCCCAATGACAGAATGTCCAAGAATGTTCTTAAAAACAACTAGAGCACTTACTGTCTTCATTATGACAAAAGTATGGCACACCTGAAGCCATCTTGATTGGAATAAACTGGTAACACTTAAAACATTTAATTTAAAAAGGAACACAATGAGGGGGTTCATTTTGCCATAGAAATTATGATTAATGCTGAAGAAAGAAAATGAGGGCACATTTTGAGTGACTTCTCAAATCCTCTTCTATTTCATTAAAAAATTCTGACATGCAGACTGAAACATGCACTTTTAATACCAGGAGCAGACTTCCATGGTGAGCAGTAGTTTTACTACAGTGATCTAATGAGCAACTAGAGTGCTAACATTCAGAATTCATGGCAAATGTGTGACATATCTGAATACCTTCATGATGGAATCAAAGTAAAAAACTGAAAGCATTTCCGACTGAGGAGACTGCAGTACATGAGGAAATTAGGAAACTTCATAACAAATAAATCTCCCAAGATGGCCACCGGAGACAAAAGAGCCCAAATGTAGCCCAAAATCACCCAGATATAGCCCAAATATAGCCCAATGACAGAAGTGTGCAAAACACTTATTATTTTGTGTTTTTGCAGTGTTATATAGTGCAGACTTGTCAGGTATTGGAGTGCTTTACATGAGCATTGGTTACATCACACAAGAACAAATTCATTTTGGTTGTAGACATGGGGAGACTAAGTGATTTGACCAGAATCACAGAATGTCGAGCTGAAGCAGAAACTTCAACCTGGTTCCCCAGTTGCAAAGTCTGCAGTTCTGGAAGTAACACCACATCCTCTCCCCTAAGTGCAACATTTAATCAAGTTGTCAACTAGATAAAAAAACATAAAGATAACAAATAATTTAAAAGTGCTTTGTCGCTATTTGAAAACTCAGAAAATATGTCCTTATTTTAGTCTTTTAGAGCACTAACCATAATTTTGATGCCAATAAGACCCTCTCATATATGTAATTTCTAAAGGAATGCTCTAGGTATTACAGTTTTGATTACATCAAGATGATGTCAGGCGCTCCACACTTTTGTAATAAATATAGAATGTTAGCAATCTAGTTGTTCATTAGGATACTGTTGAGAGGCAGAGGCCAGGGGCACGGACTCTGAAAATTGAAGGCAGGTAGGAGGGTGCAAAGGCAACAATTTAACCACACTGAGCAGGCAGGAAGGGCCGTGGAAGCACAACAGACTATGGAGGGCAGTGGAAAGGGGGGCAGGGGCAACAAACCAACAATACAGGACTTGCAAGAGAGGCTGTTGGAGGGAAGATCTATTACGGGTCAAGGAAGCTAGGGGCGGTCCCCAGAGCCCCGGGAGCCACCACAGAACTGAGCAGGAGAGTGAGTCAGGGACAAAAGGGGCACCTTAATTTGAGCCGGGGTGCCTAGGAACGCTTGCCCCAAAAATGAAGAAAACAGACATATGAGACATGGAATTGGAGGCAGAATACAATGGCAGTTTAATGAGAAGATGCAACTTCAAAGAAACCGCAGAATAGAGACCTAAAGTACAAAATACAGAATCCAGATAATCATACAGCTGTCATGATATTCTCTGTATCTCAATTAATGGACTGACAGAGAGAGAGAGAAAACACATCTATAAATGCATCATGAGAAACAAGTTACACCAAGGAAAATGTTACCTAGGGACACTCACATTTACTCTTAGAGCAAGCATTCCTGCAATTACAATACAACATCTTTTAAATGCAAAAGTAAAGAGAACAATGGTTAAACATAACATGACATTTCATATAGGTAAAATAGAATAAGATACTTCAAGCAAAGCCGAGCAAGACATTTTAAGCAAAGGAAGACAAGAGCTCCCAGTTCTTGGGGAAAACCTGCACAGCCTGTTAACCTACATACAGACGGCGAGGTTGTCCGTCGATATCTGTGGGTGCTCCCTTTTTATATCATTTTGTGGGCTCCTTTGCACGCTACATCTACCTACGTATGCTACCCAAAAGCTTCGTCTGCAGATTTTACCAGACATTTCGTCATTTACCCACTTAATGCTGACAATGGACTGGGTGAAAAGGTCAGTCTTTCAGGCCAATCGCTTATCGTAAGTTCCATAGAGCAAGCAGAAAATAATGGGTATTGTACAGGAATTCAATATATTCATGTATAAAATCTCCTCAGTTCTCCTAACTTGACGCTCTGCGGTTGCCACTTCCTTAAAAGCGGGAAACCTGCCCAGGAAGCAAGTACCAGTCCAGGATGCAGCCTACTGTATGTCGACAGCTTCAGGGGGATGTTGAACTTTGATACCGAGCACGGAGCACTCGGGTAGGGTGGGGGCTACTAGTTTGGAGCAGAAGGCCTCGCAGACCTGCCTTCAGACTGCTATACACTAAAATTGCAGAGCTATGGTCAATTTAACAAAGAGGCCTACATATTGAACAGAAGGGCCTACACAGGGGTTTTATGCTGGCTGAGTGGTAAGGATGTCTCAGGATAATTATATAGCAACACAGGACCCGCTGGTCAATTTAATACGGCCTACAAATGCGGCTGGCAGGGCAAGGACAAGGGTCTCATACTTCAGGTGTGGACAGAACGGGCCAGGGGCCCCCTGTGATACAAAATCTACCCTCCTTCAAGGCTGTGGCAATGTAATAGACCATTGTGGGCAGAAGGAAGAGGCAATGGTAGTACAACCATACATGCCAACAGACCCGATTCAGCCAGGAAACGTCCAATGTTTTTAAGCTCAAATGGGCTTTATTTGATCTGTCTCCTGTCTACAATATCCTCTTTTTCAATGTAACTCAAAGGGGAAAATCAATACCCCAGTTTTTTTTCAAAATCTCCCTCTTACCAAGTTCAAAATGTTCGCAAGTATGGTACATTGGATCATGGAAGGAAATGGGATAGGGACATGGACTTGGATAACAGAGGACAGGAGAGACATGGAGAGGTGCACCAAACTGACCCTGCAGGGCAGGCATCAGGGTTTGCAGCAGCACAATACACCACACAGGGCATGCAGGACGGGAGTGCAGCACAACAATCCATAGAAAGCAAGAGGGAGGGGACAGGACCATGCACATGGACAACAGAGAACAGAGGGGCAAGAGGCAATGGTAGCTAGCTGACCATAATGGACAGACAGGAGAGAAGGCTGCAGCATAACAGACCATAAAGGGCAGGAGGGACGGATCAGGGGCATTACAATGGAACAGACAAGCCAGGAGGGAGGGAGTAGGGGTCTGCACATGTAAACAGAGGGCTGGGGGCAAGGGGGCAGGGCAGGAGCAGCAAGATGGCCATGGAGGTCAGGCAGGATGGGCACTAGAAGCAAGACACAACATGAAGAGCAACAGTGAGACTGTGATGGCATACACACAGACCATGGAGGGAAGGTGGGAGGGGGTCAGGGGCAGCTAACTGACCACACAGGGAAGGTGGGAGGGGCCATGGCAGCACAGAAGACCATGCATGGCAAGTGGGAGGGTTAGTGGCAGCACAATGGCTATGATGGGCAAGAAGGAGGGTGCAGGGGCATGCACAAAGGACGATGGAGGATAGAAGGGAGGGTCAGGACCTGTGCACAGACAAGAAAGTTCAGGGGAAGGGGCCTCACAACAGACCACACGGGGCAGGCAGGAGGAGCAGTTGCAGCACAACAGACCAGGGAGGGCAGAAGGGTGTGGCAGTACAATGGACCATGTAGGACAGGAGGAAGAGGATAGAGGCATGGCATGTGGACAGGCAGGGTGGAGGTGGCAGGGACAGGTTACAGTCATCTGACAATGCTAGGCAGGTGGGAGGGGAGTGGCAGCTCAACAGAACACTCAGAGTAGATAGGAGTGGCAGGTCCATGGGACATGGTGGGCAAAAAGGATGGAGCAGGGGCATGCACAAAGACATCGGAGGGCAGGGGGAAGGAGAATAGGGGCAGCAAGCTAAGCACAGAGTTTAAGCAGGAGGTCAATGATGGGGCGTAGAATTGGGCAATGGAGGGCAGGAGGAGTGGACTGGTACATCATACTAAATTGAGGGCAGTGGCAGCACATCAGACCATGCATGGCAGGAGGGAGGAGGCTAGTCCATGGATTCACACAACAGAGGATAGGGAGGAGGGGGATGGGGCAGCAAGCTAACTGTTCAGAGAAGGCGGGTATTAGAAACTTTATTGTTTTTAAAACATTTTGTCTGTGCAAACTACTTAAAATATGAACAAGTAGGCAGCATAATCTCACTTTTATTCAGGAAGAAGAAGACGTTAGTGACTGTGACTCCGGGCTCACTTGGCAAAAACACCCCCTGACCCTCCACCCCCTATCGCAAAATGTAATGCCCGTGAAAAGGGTAGGTGAACACAGTGTTATATAGAACATAGTCCTGAGAGCACGATTGAAAATGAAAACTAGATATAGTGTATGGTATAAACTATGCACCAAAAAGTGTGATATAAGATGAACCAGGCGTGAAATATAATATGCAATACATTGTGCGCAATGACAGATTCATTGGAGAGCGCGAGATAGCACAGGCACTAGCGTGTGCTATGCGATATGCGCCTTGGAGTGTAATATGCACAGGGCAGTGTTGTGTAACCTAACTAGTCTCTAAAGTTGTAATATAAAATATGTGCTGGGGAGTGTAACGTTGCATATGTACTGTGACAAAGATATGGATCCCAAATTGTAATATGTATGGCATAGCACTGTGCGTTATAACATAGGCATCGAGGAAGGCACGTTAGATGGGGCAATATAACCCGTGCGAAGACAAGTGTGGCATGACATTTTCACGGGGTGGTGTTACAGTGCACATGGGCTAGAGAGTGTCATAGCATATGCACTAGCTAGTGGAATACAATACAGAGGTGTGTGGCACTCGGCAGGCAATGGTGGGTGTAACACAGCATTGGGCTCTGTCAGGAGCGCGCTGTGACTCGCAAGTGATGTTCGTCCCCTTTCCAGAGAGTAAAATAAAAAGTATTACACATCCGGCAGTGGATATGTGTTTTATTAACTGTGAGGGGGGTTTCTTGCATAGTTTTGGTCGAATTTTTGTCGAATCCCCTTTGAATGGCTTGGTGTGCATGTGTATTAAATGTGCCCGTCAATAGCTACCCATGTTTGTATAAATAAACGACAAGGGTGTCTACCGGGATTAGGCACGGTAGAGCATCAGACATGTCAGAGCTTCACTAGTGGTGTAAATACATTCCACGTGGATTAATTGCATGCATAGTCGCCTTTTAATGAATATCACGCAAATCGTCATGGTGATAGGTACGTACGGTTTGTCCAGCATGTCCTAGGTGTGTCTATAAATATATATTTTTTAAAAATAATAAAAAACAGTGGCCGGCCCTGGGGATTGGGGTCAAAAAAATATAATTAGGAGACAGGCCCTGGGGGATGGGGTCATCAGGGCCAATAAATTAGAATTAGAAGGGGAACCACACAGCCCCCCTTCTTAAAAAAATAAAATAAATAAAAGACTGGCATCGTGCCGGAGGCCATGCCCCCTCCATGCAGCACTCTGCAAACGCGCCCCCAACAGGCATCTCCAGTATGCGCCAGGGAGCTGCGCTGCAGACAGGTGTTCTGAGGCCAAGCCCCTTTTTACACCTCTCTGCAACGCAGCTCTGTGGCGCTTACTGGAGGTACCTAGTGGTCTAGTGTGACCCTAGGGACCCTTAGGATTCAAGGGGACTTAATCTCTCAACTTAGAACAGCCACAGGGCGCGTTTACACAGTGGTGAAGGGAGGGGACGGGGCCTGAGGTGACGTGTGCAAACACGCACCATGGCACGTTTTAAATTGGGGATATAATTTCCCTTCAATACTGAGGGCCCCTGGGGGCTAACTAGCCCACCAAGTGCTTCCAGTAAGCGCCACTGAGCTGCATTGCAGAGAGGTGGTCCAGGCCGTGCCACTTTTTACACCTCTCTGCAACGCAGCTCTGTGGCACTTACTGGAGGTACCTAGTGGGCTAGTTGGACCCTAGGGACCCTCAGGACTCAAATGAACTTAATCTCCCAACTAAAAACGGACACAGGGCGTGTTTACACAATGGTGAAAGGAGGGGACGGGGCCTGAGTTAACGTGTGCAAAAACGCCCTGTGGCCTGTTTTAAGAGGTAGTTTTAATCCCCATGCCCTATTATATACTAGGGGCTTATAGAGGAGGTAAGGCTAATCACAGGGGGACCCCAACGCATAATGTTCCCTAGTGTATGTAGGTGTTTTCACTGTATTCTAAGTGTCTTTTAACATAGCACTGGCTCTAGGACTGGTTAGTCAGACTCAGTTACCACCAGTATCCGTCTGAAAAAGTTGAGGGTACAGGATGATTTTGCAACAAGGCTTCTTTCTGCTCTTCTTTTTGTTCTTTCTGCACGTTATCCTTCTTCCTGCACTTATCTTCGTATTTGAGGACTTCTGTTGCTTCTTTCTGCACTTCTTTTGTTTCTTTCTGTGCATTTTTTCTTCTTTCTTCACATGTCCTATCTCTGTAGGCATAGTTAGAAATTAGCATTTAAAAAACCTTTGAAATTAACAGAAAAAACCATAGGTTTCAGGCACGTTATAGTTAGGAATTAGCATTTAAAAAACCTCAGAAATTCACTGAAAAAACCATAGGTTTCAGGGGTGTTATAGTTAGCTGGACTTTTCACTTGTACAAAACCATTGAAATTCCCCCGTTATAGTTAGTTCAGCTAACTATAACTCGCGCGCCCGCAATGCACTGCTGATGACGTCACATATTACATCACTCATGACATGGTCAGTGACATCACTCATGACATCACTGATGACATCTCAAATGACATCACTGATGACATCACTGATGACATCATCCTTGTGATAGAGTGGCAGACCTCCTCTCACCCTAATATAACCTTTGATACACACATTCAAAAATAGAGACTAAAATTTTCAAAACAATGGACATACCAATACCAGTTACAACAACCTCTTCAGTAATTCTAAGATCCACATACACATCCACTCATTCACCAACAGTCCAATACAGTCACTCATACATGTACTCACTCATCATATGTACTCATACACCTATACATCCTGTTACACAATGCCACTCATCCATAGTTACTCACACACATAGTCACTCATGCTAATAAAGAATCAAACATACATTTACTTGCATATACAGTTATACACACACCACCACACTTACTTCTACGGAAACTTACACATACTTAGTCTTTTAAACAATCACTTATAGAAACACATACTTATTCATACAGGAACTCTTTCAATCTCTCACTCTCACATATACTCACATATATACACCAATAGTCACATATACTAGTTTAAAACATATGTAGTTACTCATAAAGACACTATTGAGACAGTCATTCACTCACTAACACACCCATACACACACTCATCCACCCATACAGTCCTGCACACATACTGTGTTCAACACATACAAACAGTGAGTCACTCATTCATGCACCTATGCACTACGTAATACCCCCACCGAACCATGCAGACACTCAGACTGATACTCAAAAAACCAACTAATAACCTATATAGACACCCATGTAGCTACTCACCAACCCATGCAGCCACTTATACACAAAGTGAGAGACTGATACAGATATTTACATATTTAAACATTACTCACTAAGCCATGTATTCACTATGATACACTTAATCAGTCAGTTACACAATCAATTTTTCAAAAACAAATCATCCATTTAGACACTTATATACCCATTTATTCTTCCATCGACCTTGGTATACATATATAAAACATATTTAATTTTCAGAATAACACACATTCACTGGATGATGTCATCAGTGATGTCATCAGTGATGTCATTTGAGATGTCATCAGTGATGTCATGAGTGATGTCACTGACCATGTCATGAGTGATGTAATATGTGACGTCATCAGCAGTGCATTGCGGGCGCGCGAGTTATAGTTAGCTGAACTAACTATAACGGGGGAATTTCAATGGTTTTGTACAAGTGAAAAGTCCAGCTAACTATAACACCCCTGAAACCTATGGTTTTTTCAGTGAATATATATATATATATTATCTACTGGCGGTCGCCAGTAGATAGTTATAGTTAGGACCCTGTTTCCATAGGAAATCCGCAACATTCTATTTGGAATAACTTTGGCGCCGGTCGATGAATCCTCGCGAAATTTTCAAAATAGGTGGGGCGCTACGCTCCGCTCCTACCCTGAAAGTCTCGGGGGGATTCGTCAAGCGGGGGCTGAGAAAAAAGGGGGGTCCCAAAACGCGTTTTTCCCATGCATTTTTCCATAGGACCTTTAGACACAGATACAGCCCGAACGGCTGAACAGAGTTACTTGAAATTTGGCAGAGAGGTAGTCCTCAGGTCAAGGAAGTGCCTTTTGTAGGTCTGGTGTAAATCTGTTCAGTAGTTCCTGAGAAAATAGCATTTAAATCAATATATATATGTGGGCGGAGCCTAACCACACATCTCATCCTGAGATCTGATTGGCTGTCAGCACTTCATCCAAGAAGTGTTGGCAGCCATCTTGGGACCAATATACATGATAGCACCTCATTAAAAAGCATTGCAGTTAATAGAAGATTTTAAGACTTTAGTTACATTATAAATCATTTGTTGATGGTACCATACTCATTTTAGGAATTGTGGTATGTTCTAAGGTGATTTCACCATGTGAAAAAGCCTTCTGCTGGGATATCATGATTGAGAGAAAAATATTTTCTCATGCTTTTACCACAGAGGTTTGGAAGGTGATCTATAAGCTAAACTGAGAGCTTATTTTCTGTAAATTCACATTATCTTTCTCAGTCATGTGAGAATGAAGTCTGACATTCTCAGTAAAACATGTACATCCAACAAGGGCAGAGACTGTCAGTTGATTCCTTTGTGTTCTACTGCAGCTTTCCAGTGTGTTCCAAAGAACTACTAGAGCGCTTACCGTCCTACTTATGATAAATGTATGGCACACCTGAAGCCATCTTGCTTGGATTAAAGTGGTAACTCTTAAAACATTTAATTTAAAAAGGAACAAAATGAGGTGGTTCATTTTTCCATAAAAAGTATGATTAGTGCTGCATAAAGAAAAATTAGGGAGAGATCTCACAATGAGATGTGAGGCAAGATGGCCGCGGACAGGCTGAGCTGAGCAGTCGCTGTTCCATACCTCTCCCGGTGGTAATAATCTATCGCCCTGAGACATGTACTGGTGATGGAAATGCCCCCCCCCCAAAGGCTATGATCAGTCTCTGGCACGCAACCCTACTTGCGCCGACTCGAATTTCTCCAGAAACGTGGAAGTTACCTGCGATACTTAAACGGAGCTGGCTGAAGGTAGCCTTCAAGAGGGCCTGGAGGAAGTGGGAGAGCACGCGGAGAACGTTGAGTATTCTGACACTGCCACTGACAGTGCTTGGCAATCAGTTCTACAAGATGCCCCCGCGCTCTGCCAAGACGGACAAAATGAAGGAGAAACAGGAGAAGCATAAGGAAGTACATCAGCTCGAGAATACTCCTATGGAACCAGCTAAGGTGACGCCGCCAGCCCCAAAGGATCTAGGAGCAATTCGGAAGACAGCGGCAGTAGCGCAAAGGCTTAGGAAAGCTGAGTCACGGAGGGGGGAAAAAGCGGCTGTAAATACCCCCACGGGCCCAACTGACCGAGTAGATGGAGCCACCGATCTGAAGATGACAAGATTAGTGCGGCAGCAGGAGGATGGAGTTGAGAAAAAGTTGGGGCAAGGAAGGGGCGAGGAAAAAAGCAGAGCGACTACCCTTAGACAACCTACCTTATCGGAAGTCTTCTCCATTCAATCCGCTGTGAGTCGCAACGAAACCGGCGGAGAGGAAACCAGCGGCAGCCTCAGCTCCGGTCTCAGCGTCCTCGAGGACGCGGAAAGCACGTCAAACACGGACGCTCAGGTTGCTAAGCAACAGGGGGATCAGCAGATCGGCAACGCCGGAGTCTCGATGCAGCCTGCTCCACAGTCCGGTTTGGTACTGTCACTGTCAGTCGAGAGAGCCGTGAGCACCGTGAGTACTGTGAGTACCGTGAGCACTGAGGACCCCCAGGCAAGCAAAATCGACTCATTAGCGAAACAGGGTGCAACCGATGAGATGATGGAGGCAATTTTGTTGCTCGAGGCAGAGCTAGGAACCCCTAAGGCCCTTGAAGTTGTACAAAAGAGTCATATCAAGGGGGTCAGGTCCGCAGCTTCAGTGGACAAATGTATTAGCCCAGTGGAGGAGGCAGGACGGCACGGGTGTTGCGAGCCAGTGTCGACAGCGCTAACGGAGAAAAACAGCATCGGTGAGGTAGATGGAGAAAAATTCTTTTCTCTAAATGAGGATTCGGACTCTCACTCTGTGCAGCATGGAGACGCAAGCTTAGAGGAGAGCACAGAGGGAGAAGAGGAGATGGTAATATCAGGGGAGGACGAGCTGACGGATTCTAGCTCGACAGGGAGCGACTGCAATGACGTATGTACAGGAAACGACTCAACCTTAAGAAAAAGGAAGAGCAAAATAAAGCCAAGCAGTCAGCCGGCTGGGCTCATGGGAAGTACTGGGAGAGGATTAGCATGGGATTATCTGGGAACTTCTCAAACATATCACGAGGAGGAATCCGCCGGCGCACCGAGTCAAAACACACCGTCTAACATCTTGCTCAATACTCTCAAACAGATGCAGGCGGAAGCTAGAGTTGCAAATCGCAAAGCAAGGCAAGATGCAAAAAAAATACAAGTCTCACTTAAAAAAACCAATAAGCTCTACGAAGATCTGGTCGGTAGAGTGACGGAGGTTGAGGAGCGCACGAATAAACTTGAAGATGACTTTGGAAATTGGCAGTCCTCAAGAATGGAGCAAGAAAAAGTCGTAGAAGACTTGCAATGGAAGCTGGAGGACTTAGAAAACCGCCAGCGGCGGAATAATGTTCGAATTTTGGGTGTGGCGGAAGGGATTGAAGGGCAGGATATAAGGCGCTTTACTGTTAACTTACTAAGAGGGGCTTTCCCAGAGTCTCAGTGGCAGTGGGATAGCGAGATTCAGAGAGTGCACAGGTTTCCCTTTACGCTAAAAGGGGGATCCATGGCAGAGGGGGGCAGGAAGTCCTCTTTTCCGCGAGCAATCTTAGTCTACTTTGGCAATTACCTTATTAGACAGGAAATCATTGAAAAAGCTAGACCTACAAGTAAGAGATCATTCGAAGGCACCTCCTTTTTTGCAAGACCAGATTTCTGCCATGTTACCGTAGAACGGAGGTGGAGGATGAGGCAGTTGATCCCGAAATTCCAGGAGTTAGGCTTAGAGGCTTACTTAATGTTTCCTGCAAAGCTGAAAACGATCGCGCAGGGTAGAGTTAGAATGTTCTTTTCAGAGATTAAGGCTCAGCAGTATCTAGATGAGGTGAAAAAATAATCGGCGTTGGCAGGGAGAGTACTTAACTATTTTGTTGGGGGGGTAGAAAGTTTTGCGGTAAAGCAGGCGGGTGCTAGATGGCTGAAGATGGATATATAGTGACAGAGACAAAGGAGGGAGAGGGGTGGGACTTAGCGGCTCCAGCAGCCTGAAACCGGCTACACATAGGTCTGACCGACCTATTTGCCTGTGTAGGGGAGGGTGGGGGTGGGGGCCGTGGGGAGGGTGAGGAGGGTGGTTGGGCAGGGGGGAGGTCACTGGGGGGTCTAATAGGGGTTAAAATTTGGCTTTTTTTTAGTTTAATAATGCACATTTCTAGGTACAGATTTGTTAGTCTCTTGTCGATGCCCATGATCATGTCTATGCTCATGCTTAATACTCGGTTATTCAGATGTAAGAATTTTAATGCTCCTTTGTAATGCCTTGTAAGATTGCTTCGATTAATGTGTGCGGGTTGAATAATCATGTTAAGAGAGCTAATGTAGCAGGGCTGTTAAAGACCTTGAAATTGGACTTAGTCTGTCTTCAAGAAACCCATATTCAGTCATCACAGACTTACTTGTTAAAACAGCTTAATTTTGATGTATTAGCTGCCAGCAAGCAGGGGACTAGAACTAGGGGGGTTGCAATACTAGGGAGGAAACATGAGGTAGTGGTACATCGAAAAAAGGAGGATCAATGGGGGAGATGGGCTATTGTCGAACTGAGTATAAAGGGGGTTAAAATTACAGTAGGCACAATATATGGCTCCACTGAAGATGACCCAGATGTCTGGCAGTTCATGGATTTGGAATTAGCACATTGGCCGGAGCCCATTGTGCTATGCGGGGACTTTAATATCCATGATAGTACGAGCTCCTTTACAGAACTTGGGGGGAGCTATGTAGGGAGGAAGAGGAAGACTTATAACGCATTGGCTAGTATGGTCCAACATAACTCCCTTGTGGACCCATGGATCAAGCTGCATCCCTCTGTGGATGGCAGTACTTATTTTTCGGCCCCACACAGAATTTTAGTGAGATTGGACTATTTTTTGGTGTCTAGTTCTATTATCTCCCATACAGAAATAGAAAAACAGCCCAGAATCCTTTCTGATCATAGCCCTCTGGTTTTAACATTAGCTACTAGGAATATTAAAGTAATTAAACCCCAGTGGACGTTTGAGCGAACATTGCTAAGCGATAGGGCATACCAGACGCATATGAAATCATGGATATTGTTTTTCTGGGATATTAACAGAGGCACTGCGCCCCCAGGGGTGGTATGGGATTGTTTTAAGGCGGGGGTAAGGGGAGAAACTATGAGTTACGTATTGGCTAAACAGAAAAAAGACCGAAGATATTTAGAAGATATAAGACAAGGACTGCTTGTGGCAGAGGAAAATCTAGCTAGAGCTATAGCGCAAGGCCTACCGCTTGAATCCCTCTTGATTACTATAACTACCCTCAAAGGGGATGCTACCGAGGGGATTAGCGTGAAAGCAGCTGAAAAATACATGGGGCATAAACAAGATTCTTATGAATTAAGTGAGAGGATTGGGCACTTCTTGGCTGTCAGAACTAGGCAAAGAACTGCTATGACAGATATTAAGGAAATTCAGGATAGCCAGGGGAATTTGGTTTCAGATCCCGAGCTTATCCGGGAGGTTTTTCGGGAATTCTACACTAAATTGTATACTGGTGAGGAAGGGAATATTTTAGCAGAGGTTGAGGTGGATAACTATCTACGAGATGTCCTAGCTCCCTCTTTGTCGGTACAACACAAAGCTGGGCTTGATGCTCCTTTCCATCTGGATGAGTTTAAGAACGCAATCAAGTGTCTCCCCTCAGGGAAGGCGGCGGGGCCAGACCAAATTCCAGTAGAATTTTATAAAGTCTTCCAAGACAGCTTAGGGGTGGATATGTTTAATATTATGCTATTAACACAGCAAGGAGGCTCACCTCCTGAGTCTTGGGGAGCAGCGGATATTATAGTCATCCAAAAAAAAGGCAAGCCTCCGACACTCCCGGGCTCGTATAGACCCATTACTCTTATGAATGCCGATATTAAACTCTACTCAAAAATGCTGGCAACTAGGTTGGCAGGCGATATAGAGCAGTTAGTAAGCGCATCCCAGCACGGCTTCATACCAGGAAAGGGAACTACCCAGCACGTTAGGACACTTATAACGGTGTTTGACGCCGCGGAATCCCTGGGTGACCCGGCAGCAGCACTGCTGCTGGATGCCGAGAAGGCTTTTGACAGGGTTGCCTGGGGATTCCTGTGGGCAGTTTTGAGATGGAGTGGTATTGGGGAAGGTTTTATAACAGCCGTCCGAGCTCTATACCATTGCCCAACAGCTAAAATTAGGGTAAATAGAGGATTCTCAGAAGCAATTGCAATTTCTAGGGGGACGAGACAAGGCTGCCCTTCATCTCCATTGCTTTTCGCGTTGTTTTTGGAACCTTTTTTGCGGAAACTGGACAGAAATAGAGAGATTCTACCAATGGTTTTAAACGGTCGGTCAATTAAAATCTTGGCGTACGCAGACGACGTTGCGATACTTACTCCGAATCCAGGCTTAGCTATTACAGAGATCGAAAGGGAGGCTAATAAGTTTGGAAAAATATCAGGCTACAAGCTAAATAGATCTAAGACGCAGATAGTTCTGAACGCAGCCATTTTGTACACTGACTCCAGGGTGACCACCTCGGCGATATACCTAGGGATAGCAATATCTGCAAAATTAGACACTCTTGTAGAGAATAATATAGCCCCCCTCCTTGAGAATGTAAAATCAGATCTAAATAGGATTAATAATTTACACCTTTCTTTAGTAGGTCGTACCAACGTGTTAAAAATGAGTATATTGCCGAAATTCCTGTATTTATTTAGAACAATTCCGTTAATCTTTGAAACAAAATGGTTTAATATGTTGGAGGGTATCCTTAACAAGTTTATATGGGCACATGGGAAAACGCGTAGGGCATATAAATTTATGACATTGGCGAGAGACAGGGGGGGGTGGGGAGCCCCGGATTTTAGACTATACTATCTGGCAACTGCCCTTCAATATATGCAAGGATTAATTGGAGGAGGGGGGATGCTTCAAAGAGTAACGACCGAATCTACCGACATATACGCAATTTTGTTAGGACAAGATGCAGAAAATTGTTTGCTATGTTCCACTGAGTATGGGTATCTCAGAAGGAAGCAATTCAAGACGTTAAATGCGGCCCTATATGTATGGAATGCTTTTATGAGGAAGATGGGTCTTGGGCGGTATAATAGGTATCTTAAACTATATAAAAACAAATCGCTCCCCTCAGAAATTTTTTCTGATACAGTAATGGCAGAATGGAACAGAAAAGGTGTTAACCAAGCAGGGGATCTAATAGGGGATGGGGGATTGGTGCAGTTTGAGGTATTGGTAAACAAGTTTAAGTTGAGCAGGAGAGATTTTTTTAAGTACCTACAACTAAGAAGCTTTTTGGGACAGAAAAGTGGTGGCTCAGCAGGATATAATAGAAATGACTTTCTAGAGATTTTAACTACGGGCGGCCACCATGGTATCAGGTCAGCTTACGCAATACTAGCTCAAACTAAAGTGGACGACCTAGAAAAACATAAGCGTAAGTGGGCAGAGAAGTTGGGAGGAGAAATGGAGGAGTTTCAGGAGTCATTGGACTTGGGGTCTAATATTTTATGCTCTGGCCCCCTACAATCACAACATTATAAGACTCTGTTTTCCCTATATCATACGCCTGCTAGAATTGCTAAATGGGGGGGTACAACTGGGATACATTGCCCTCGATGCAGCACATTAGACGCTGACTTAATTCATATGCTGGCCACTTGCCCACAACTATATACTCTAATCAGGGATATCAAAGCTTTTTTTAACAATACTCTAGGCCTACAGATATCCATGTCACCATTATGTATTCTGCTAGGAATAGATTGTGATGGTAACAGAAACATAGAGAGGGAATTTATTTTTGTGGCAATGGCAGTGTATAGATTAATTCTAGCCAGGGCTTGGTTGGACAAATCCCCTCCGTCTATGCATGTATGGCTAGCAAATTTAATATCTATATTTAATTTAGAAAAACCTATCTATGCAAGGAAAGGGAGAGTGGGGAGAGCTCTAGGCATAAGAATTTGGGGGCCCTTAGCGCGGTGGAGAGTTGGAGTAGGGTAAACTGTTAACTAGGTAATCTGATAAACCTGGTTACTTGGAAAAATTTGACTTTGGGATTGACGAGAGCTATATTGGTATATTAGTCTGTTTACATGATACTTGGTCTTTCTATTTTTCTTAATTGTCTTCTTGTTTTTGAAATTTACTTGAAAGACTAGGTTGCGAAAATGAATAAACGAATGTATTATATGTATTAAATGTGCACTGTTGAAAGTACAAAATAAAAAAATATTTAAAATAAAAAAGAAAAATTAGGGCACATTTTGAGTGACTTCTCAAATCCTGGCATGCAGACTGAAACATGCACTTTCAATACCAGCAGCAGTTTTCCCTGGTGAGCAGTAGCTTTACTACAGTGATCTAATGAGCAAAAAGAGTGCTAACATTCTGATTTTATGGCAAATGTGTGACACATTTGAATGCCTTCTTGATGGAATCAAAGTAAAAAACTGAAAGTATTTCCTACTGAGGAGACTGCAGTAAATGAGGAAATTAGGAAACTTCATAACAAATAAGTCTCCCAAGATGGCCACCAGAGACAAAAGAGCCCAAATGTAGCCCAAATATCACCCAGATGTAGCCCAAGTATAGCCCAATGACAGAATGTCCAAGAATGTTCTTAAAAACAACTAGAGCACTTACTGTCTTCATTATGACAAAAGTATGGCACACCTGAAGCCATCTTGATTGGAATAAACTGGTAACACTTAAAACATTTAATTTAAAAAGGAACACAATGAGGGGGTTCATTTTGCCATAGAAATTATGATTAATGCTGAAGAAAGAAAATGAGGGCACATTTTGAGTGACTTCTCAAATCCTCTTCTATTTCATTAAAAAATTCTGACATGCAGACTGAAACATGCACTTTTAATACCAGGAGCAGACTTCCATGGTGAGCAGTAGTTTTACTACAGTGATCTAATGAGCAACTAGAGTGCTAACATTCAGAATTCATGGCAAATGTGTGACATATCTGAATACCTTCATGATGGAATCAAAGTAAAAAACTGAAAGCATTTCCGACTGAGGAGACTGCAGTACATGAGGAAATTAGGAAACTTCATAACAAATAAATCTCCCAAGATGGCCACCGGAGACAAAAGAGCCCAAATGTAGCCCAAAATCACCCAGATATAGCCCAAATATAGCCCAATGACAGAAGTGTGCAAAACACTTATTATTTTGTGTTTTTGCAGTGTTATATAGTGCAGACTTGTCAGGTATTGGAGTGCTTTACATGAGCATTGGTTACATCACACAAGAACAAATTCATTTTGGTTGTAGACATGGGGAGACTAAGTGATTTGACCAGAATCACAGAATGTCGAGCTGAAGCAGAAACTTCAACCTGGTTCCCCAGTTGCAAAGTCTGCAGTTCTGGAAGTAACACCACATCCTCTCCCCTAAGTGCAACATTTAATCAAGTTGTCAACTAGATAAAAAAACATAAAGATAACAAATAATTTAAAAGTGCTTTGTCGCTATTTGAAAACTCAGAAAATATGTCCTTATTTTAGTCTTTTAGAGCACTAACCATAATTTTGATGCCAATAAGACCCTCTCATATATGTAATTTCTAAAGGAATGCTCTAGGTATTACAGTTTTGATTACATCAAGATGATGTCAGGCGCTCCACACTTTTGTAATAAATATAGAATGTTAGCAATCTAGTTGTTCATTAGGATACTGTTGAGAGGCAGAGGCCAGGGGCACGGACTCTGAAAATTGAAGGCAGGTAGGAGGGTGCAAAGGCAACAATTTAACCACACTGAGCAGGCAGGAAGGGCCGTGGAAGCACAACAGACTATGGAGGGCAGTGGAAAGGGGGGCAGGGGCAACAAACCAACAATACAGGACTTGCAAGAGAGGCTGTTGGAGGGAAGATCTATTACGGGTCAAGGAAGCTAGGGGCGGTCCCCAGAGCCCCGGGAGCCACCACAGAACTGAGCAGGAGAGTGAGTCAGGGACAAAAGGGGCACCTTAATTTGAGCCGGGGTGCCTAGGAACGCTTGCCCCAAAAATGAAGAAAACAGACATATGAGACATGGAATTGGAGGCAGAATACAATGGCAGTTTAATGAGAAGATGCAACTTCAAAGAAACCGCAGAATAGAGACCTAAAGTACAAAATACAGAATCCAGATAATCATACAGCTGTCATGATATTCTCTGTATCTCAATTAATGGACTGACAGAGAGAGAGAGAAAACACATCTATAAATGCATCATGAGAAACAAGTTACACCAAGGAAAATGTTACCTAGGGACACTCACATTTACTCTTAGAGCAAGCATTCCTGCAATTACAATACAACATCTTTTAAATGCAAAAGTAAAGAGAACAATGGTTAAACATAACATGACATTTCATATAGGTAAAATAGAATAAGATACTTCAAGCAAAGCCGAGCAAGACATTTTAAGCAAAGGAAGACAAGAGCTCCCAGTTCTTGGGGAAAACCTGCACAGCCTGTTAACCTACATACAGACGGCGAGGTTGTCCGTCGATATCTGTGGGTGCTCCCTTTTTATATCATTTTGTGGGCTCCTTTGCACGCTACATCTACCTACGTATGCTACCCAAAAGCTTCGTCTGCAGATTTTACCAGACATTTCGTCATTTACCCACTTAATGCTGACAATGGACTGGGTGAAAAGGTCAGTCTCTCAGGCCAATCGCTTATCGTAAGTTCCATAGAGCAAGCAGAAAATAATGGGCATTGTACAGGAATTCAATATATTCATGTATAAAATCTCCTCAGTTCTCCTAACTTGACGCTCTGCGGTTGCCACTTCCTTAAAAGCGGGAAACCTGCCCAGGAAGCAAGTACCAGTCCAGGATGCAGCCTACTGTATGTCGACAGCTTCAGGGGGATGTTGAACTTTGATACCGAGCACGGAGCACTCGGGTAGGGTGGGGGCTACTAGTTTGGAGGAGAAGGCCTCGCAGACCTGCCTTCAGACTGCTATACACTAAAATTGCAGAGCTATGGTCAATTTAACAAAGAGGCCTACATATTGAACAGAAGGGCCTACACAGGGGTTTTATGCTGGCTGAGTGGTAAGGATGTCTCAGGATAATTATATAGCAACACAGGACCCGCTGGTCAATTTAATACGGCCTACAAATGCGGCTGGCAGGGCAAGGACAAGGGTCTCATACTTCAGGTGTGGACAGAACGGGCCAGGGGCCCCCTGTGATACAAAATCTACCCTCCTTCAAGGCTGTGGCAATGTAATAGACCATTGTGGGCAGAAGGAAGAGGCAATGGTAGTACAACCATACATGCCAACAGACCCGATTCAGCCAGGAAACGTCCAATGTTTTTAAGCTCAAATGGGCTTTATTTGATCTGTCTCCTGTCTACAATATCCTCTTTTTCAATGTAACTCAAAGGGGAAAATCAATACCCCAGTTTTTTTTCAAAATCTCCCTCTTACCAATTTCAAAATGTTCGCAAGTATGGTACATTGGATCATGGAAGGAAATGGGATAGGGACATGGACTTGGATAACAGAGGACAGGAGAGACATGGAGAGGTGCACCAAACTGACCCTGCAGGGCAGGCATCAGGGTTTGCAGCAGCACAATACACCACACAGGGCATGCAGGACGGGAGTGCAGCACAACAATCCATAGAAAGCAAGAGGGAGGGGACAGGACCATGCACATGGACAACAGAGAACAGAGGGGCAAGAGGCAATGGTAGCTAGCTGACCATAATGGACAGACAGGAGAGAAGGCTGCAGCATAACAGACCATAAAGGGCAGGAGGGACGGATCAGGGGCATTACAATGGAACAGACAAGCCAGGAGGGAGGGAGTAGGGGTCTGCACATGTAAACAGAGGGCTGGGGGCAAGGGGGCAGGGCAGGAGCAGCAAGATGGCCATGGAGGTCAGGCAGGATGGGCACTAGAAGCAAGACACAACATGAAGAGCAACAGTGAGACTGTGATGGCATACACACAGACCATGGAGGGAAGGTGGGAGGGGGTCAGGGGCAGCTAACTGACCACACAGGGAAGGTGGGAGGGGCCATGGCAGCACAGAAGACCATGCATGGCAAGTGGGAGGGTTAGTGGCAGCACAATGGCTATGATGGGCAAGAAGGAGGGTGCAGGGGCATGCACAAAGGACGATGGAGGATAGAAGGGAGGGTCAGGACCTGTGCACAGACAAGAAAGTTCAGGGGAAGGGGCCTCACAACAGACCACACGGGGCAGGCAGGAGGAGCAGTTGCAGCACAACAGACCAGGGAGGGCAGAAGGGTGTGGCAGTACAATGGACCATGTAGGACAGGAGGAAGAGGATAGAGGCATGGCATGTGGACAGGCAGGGTGGAGGTGGCAGGGACAGGTTACAGTCATCTGACAATGCTAGGCAGGTGGGAGGGGAGTGGCAGCTCAACAGAACACTCAGAGTAGATAGGAGTGGCAGGTCCATGGGACATGGTGGGCAAAAAGGATGGAGCAGGGGCATGCACAAAGACATCGGAGGGCAGGGGGAAGGAGAATAGGGGCAGCAAGCTAAGCACAGAGTTTAAGCAGGAGGTCAATGATGGGGCATAGAATTGGGCAATGGAGGGCAGGAGGAGTGGACTGGTACATCATACTAAATTGAGGGCAGTGGCAGCACATCAGACCATGCATGGCAGGAGGGAGGAGGCTAGTCCATGGATTCACACAACAGAGGATAGGGAGGAGGGGGATGGGGCAGCAAGCTAACTGTTCAGAGAAGGCGGGTATTAGAAACTTTATTGTTTTTAAAACATTTTGTCTGTGCAAACTACTTAAAATATGAACAAGTAGGCAGCATAATCTCACTTTTATTCAGGAAGAAGAAGACGTTAGTGACTGTGACTCCGGGCTCACTTGGCAAAAACACCCCCTGACCCTCCACCCCCTATCGCAAAATGTAATGCCCGTGAAAAGGGTAGGTGAACACAGTGTTATATAGAACATAGTCCTGAGAGCACGATTGAAAATGAAAACTAGATATAGTGTATGGTGTAAACAATGCACCAAAAAGTGTGATATAAGATGAACCAGGCGTGAAATATAATATGCAATACATTGTGCACAATGACAGATTCATTGGAGAGCGCGAGATAGCACAGGCACTAGCGTGTGCTATGCGATATGCGCCTTGGAGTGTAATATGCACAGGGCAGTGTTGTGTAACCTAACTAGTCTCTAAAGTTGTAATATAAAATATGTGCTGGGGAGTGTAACGTTGCATATGTACTGTGACAAAGATATGGATCCCAAATTGTAATATGTATGGCATAGCACTGTGCGTTATACCATAGGCATCGAGGAAGGCACGTTAGATGGGGCAATATAACCCGTGCGAAGACAAGTGTGGCATGACATTTTCACGGGGTGGTGTTACAGTGCACATGGGCTAGAGAGTGTCATAGCATATGCACTAGCTAGTGGAATACAATACAGAGGTGTGTGGCACTCGGCAGGCAATGGTGGGTGTAACACAGCATTGGGCTCTGTCAGGAGCGCGCTGTGACTCGCAAGTGATGTTCGTCCCCTTTCCAGAGAGTAAAATAAAAAGTATTACACATCCGGCAGTGGATGTGTGTTTTATTAACTGTGAGGGGGGTTTCTTGCATAGTTTTGGTCGAATTTTTGTCGAATCCCCTTTGAATGGCTTGGTGTGCATGTGTATTAAATGTGCCCGTCAATAGCTACCCATGTTTGTATAAATAAACGACAAGGGTGTCTACCGGGATTAGGCACGGTAGAGCATCAGACATGTCAGAGCTTCACTAGTGGTGTAAATACATTCCACGTGGATTAATTGCATGCATAGTCGCCTTTTAATGAATATCACGCAAATCGTCATGGTGATAGGTACGTACGGTTTGTCCAGCATGTCCTAGGTGTGTCTATAAATATATTTTTTTAAAAATAATAAAAAACAGTGGCCGGCCCTGGGGATTGGGGTCAAAAAAATATAATTAGGAGACAGGCCCTGGGGGATGGGGTCATCAGGGCCAATAAATTAGAATTAGAAGGGGAACCACACAGCCCCCCTTCTTAAAAAAATAAAATAAATAAAAGACTGGCATCGTGCCGGAGGCCATGCCCCCTCCATGCAGCACTCTGCAAACGCGCCCCCAACAGGCATCTCCAGTATGCGCCAGGGAGCTGCGCTGCAGACAGGTGTTCTGAGGCCAAGCCCCTTTTTACACCTCTCTGCAACGCAGCTCTGTGGCGCTTACTGGAGGTACCTAGTGGTCTAGTGTGACCCTAGGGACCCTTAGGATTCAAGGGGACTTAATCTCTCAACTTAGAACAGCCACAGGGCGCGTTTACACAGTGGTGAAGGGAGGGGACGGGGCCTGAGGTGACGTGTGCAAACACGCACCATGGCACGTTTTAAATTGGGGATATAATTTCCCTTCAATACTGAGGGCCCCTGGGGGCTAACTAGCCCACCAAGTGCTTCCAGTAAGCGCCACTGAGCTGCATTGCAGAGAGGTGGTCCAGGCCGTGCCACTTTTTACACCTCTCTGCAACGCAGCTCTGTGGCACTTACTGGAGGTACCTAGTGGGCTAGTTGGACCCTAGGGACCCTCAGGACTCAAATGAACTTAATCTCCCAACTAAAAACGGACACAGGGCGTGTTTACACAATGGTGAAAGGAGGGGACGGGGCCTGAGTTAACATGTGCAAAAACGCCCTGTGGCCTGTTTTAAGAGGTAGTTTTAATCCCCATGCCCTATTATATACTAGGGGCTTATAGAGGAGGTAAGGCTAATCACAGGGGGACCCCAACGCATAATGTTCCCTAGTGTATGTAGGTGTTTTCACTGTATTCTAAGTGTCTTTTAACATAGCACTGGCTCTAGGACTGGTTAGTCAGACTCAGTTACCACCAGTATCCGTCTGAAAAAGTTGAGGGTACAGGATGATTTTGCAACAAGGCTTCTTTCTGCTCTTCTTTTTGTTCTTTCTGCACGTTATCCTTCTTCCTGCACTTATCTTCGTATTTGAGGACTTCTGTTGCTTCTTTCTGCACTTCTTTTGTTTCTTTCTGTGCATTTTTTCTTCTTTCTTCACATGTCCTATCTCTGTAGGCATAGTTAGAAATTAGCATTTAAAAAACCTTTGAAATTAACAGAAAAAACCATAGGTTTCAGGCACGTTATAGTTAGGAATTAGCATTTAAAAAACCTCAGAAATTCACTGAAAAAACCATAGGTTTCAGGGGTGTTATAGTTAGCTGGACTTTTCACTTGTACAAAACCATTGAAATTCCCCCGTTATAGTTAGTTCAGCTAACTATAACTCGCGCGCCCGCAATGCACTGCTGATGACGTCACATATTACATCACTCATGACATGGTCAGTGACATCACTCATGACATCACTGATGACATCTCAAATGACATCACTGATGACATCACTGATGACATCATCCTTGTGATAGAGTGGCAGACCTCCTCTCACCCTAATATAACCTTTGATACACACATTCAAAAATAGAGACTAAAATTTTCAAAACAATGGACATACCAATACCAGTTACAACAACCTCTTCAGTAATTCTAAGATCCACATACACATCCACTCATTCACCAACAGTCCAATACAGTCACTCATACATGTACTCACTCATCATATGTACTCATACACCTATACATCCTGTTACACAATGCCACTCATCCATAGTTACTCACACACATAGTCACTCATGCTAATAAAGAATCAAACATACATTTACTTGCATATACAGTTATACACACACCACCACACTTACTTCTACGGAAACTTACACATACTTAGTCTTTTAAACAATCACTTATAGAAACACATACTTATTCATACAGGAACTCTTTCAATCTCTCATTCTCACATATACTCACATATATACACCAATAGTCACATATACTAGTTTAAAACATATGTAGTTACTCATAAAGACACTATTGAGACAGTCATTCACTCACTAACACACCCATACACACACTCATCCACCCATACAGTCCTGCACACATACTGTGTTCAACACATACAAACAGTGAGTCACTCATTCATGCACCTATGCACTACGTAATACCCCCACCGAACCATGCAGACACTCAGACTGATACTCAAAAAACCAACTAATAACCTATATAGACACCCATGTAGCTACTCACCAACCCATGCAGCCACTTATACACAAAGTGAGAGACTGATACAGATATTTACATATTTAAACATTACTCACTAAGCCATGTATTCACTATGATACACTTAATCAGTCAGTTACACAATCAATTTTTCAAAAACAAATCATCCATTTAGACACTTATATACCCATTTATTCTTCCATCGACCTTGAGATATACATATATAAAACATATTTAATTTTCAGAATAACACACATTCACTGGATGATGTCATCAGTGATGTCATCAGTGATGTCATTTGAGATGTCATCAGTGATGTCATGAGTGATGTCACTGACCATGTCATGAGTGATGTAATATGTGACGTCATCAGCAGTGCATTGCGGGCGCGCGAGTTATAGTTAGCTGAACTAACTATAACGGGGGAATTTCAATGGTTTTGTACAAGTGAAAAGTCCAGCTAACTATAACACCCCTGAAACCTATGGTTTTTTCAGTGAATATATATATATATATATATATATATCTATATATATATATATATATATATATATATATTCACTGAAAAAACCATACGTTTTAGGCACATTATAGTTAGAAATTTATATTGAAAAACCTTTTGAAATTCACTGAAAAAAACATAGGTTTCAGGGCTGTTATAGTTAGTTGGACATTTCACTCATAGAAATCCATAGCATTTCCCCTGTTATAGTTAGTTGAGCTAACTATATCTCGCGCCCCCGCAATGCACTGCTGATGACGTCACATATTCC